>NW_026291670.1:610226-1220452 GCF_023091745.1 Budorcas taxicolor
CTACGAGGCGGAAACGGGGCTCCTCTGGATGTGGGCGGGACCCTCGTGATTCCTCTCGAGTGGAGACGGCTAGGTCGGGGAACTTCTTGATTTGCACCAAGGGTGTGAAGGACCCTTTCGAAGTTCCAGAGGTGAGGTGTGATCAGCCTCGAGACGCCTCAGCGGAAATGGGCCTCATCTCGCCTGGAGGGGAGAACCTCCTGGATTTTCTCGAGTTGCGGCAGGTCTTCTCGAGTTACGACGGGGACCTCAGGGACCCGCTCTGGTGGCCTCAGGAAAGGCCAGTCCCCATGTGAGTTGCTAGGGGACCTCTCGGGATTCCTCTCCCGTCCAGGCCGGGGCCTCAGTCCTTGTGTGGAGTCGGGGCCGGAACCTGAGGATTCCTCTCCAGTGTTGCCATGGATCTTGGGGTGCTTCTGAGTCTCCCCAGGGGAGTCAGGCCTCGTCTCAAGTGGGGGCATGCACGTGCGCTTTCCTCCCGAGCTGCAGCAGTAGTGTCACGCTTCCTGTCACGTGGATCAAGGGATCTGTGGCTTTCCCTCGAGGCTGTCCCTCTAGGCTTTCCCACGAGGCTTTCCCACAGGGCTGTGCCACGTGCCACCTTGGTGTGAGTCGATCCTCGGCGTGAAAGACGAGCCGGTGAAGGGAAAAGAGGTTCCTCTGGAATGGACTGAGACATCTGGGGGACTCTTGGAATGGTGGCACGACCCTGGAGTTCCTCTCGCCGTTCCTGTTGAGAGGGCCTCCTCTTGAGATGCGTCGGGAACGCCGGGAACTCTTTCCCGACGAACCAGGGAAAGGATCCCTCATCTCGAGCTACGAGGCGGAAACGGGGCTCCTCTGGATGTGGGCGGGACCCTCGTGATTCCTCTCGAGTGGAGACGGCTAGGTCGGCGAACTTCTTGATTTGCACCAAGGGTGTGAAGGACCCTTTCGAAGTTCCAGAGGTGAGGTGTGATCAGCCTCGAGACGCCTCAGCGGAAATGGGCCTCATCTCGCCTGGAGGGGAGAACCTCCTGGATTTTCTCGAGTTGCGGCAGGTCTTCTCGAGTTACGACGGGGACCTCAGGGACCCGCTCTGGTGGCCTCAGGAAAGGCCAGTCCCCATGCGAGTTGCTAGGGGACCTCTCGGGATTCCTCTCCCGTCCATGCCGGGGCCTCAGTCCTTGTGTGGAGTCGGGGCCGGAACCTGAGGATTCGTCTCCAGTGTTGCCATGGATCTTGGGGTGCTTCTGAGTCTCCCCAGGGGAGTCAGGCCTCGTCTCGAGTGGGGGCATGCACGTGCGCTTTCCTCCCGAGCTGCAGCAATAGTGCCACGCTTCCTGTCACGTGGATCAAGCGATCTGTGGCTTTCCCTCGAGGCTGTCCCTCGAGGCTTTCCCACGAGGCTTTCCCACAGGGCTGTGCCACGTGCCACCTTGGTGTGCGTCGATCCTCGGCGTGAAAGACGAGCTGGTGAAGGGAAAAGAGGTTCCTCTGAAATGGACTGAGACATCTGGGGGACTCTTGGAATGGTGGCACGACCCTGGAGTTCCTCTCGCCGTTCCTGTTGAGAGGGCCTCCTCTTGAGATGAGACGGGAACGCCGGGATCTCTTTCCCGAGGAAGCAGTGAAAGGATCCCTCATCTCGAGCTACGAGGCGGAAACGGGGCTCCTCTGGATGTGGGCGGGACCCTCGTGATTCCTCTCGAGTGGAGACGGCTAGGTCGGGGAACTTCTTGATTTGCACCAAGGGTGTGAAGGACCCTTTCGAAGTTCCAGAGGTGAGGTGTGATCAGCCTCGAGACGCCTCAGCGGAAATGGGCCTCATCTCGCCTGGAGGGGAGAACCTCCTGGATTTTCTCGAGTTGCGGCAGGTCTTCTCGAGTTACGACGGGGACCTCAGGGACCCGCTCTGGTGGCCTCAGGAAAGGCCAGTCCCCATGTGAGTTGCTAGGGGACCTCTCGGGATTCCTCTCCCGTCCAGGCCGGGGCCTCAGTCCTTGTGTGGAGTCGGGGCCGGAACCTGAGGATTCCTCTCCAGTGTTGCCATGGATCTTGGGGTGCTTCTGAGTCTCCCCAGGGGAGTCAGGCCTCGTCTCGAGTGGGGGCATGCACGTGCGCTTTCCTCCCGAGCTGCAGCAGTAGTGTCACGCTTCCTGTCACGTGGATCAAGGGATCTGTGGCTTTCCCTCAAGGCTGTCCCTCGAGGCTTTCCCACGAGGCTTTCCCACAGGGCTGTGCCACGTGCCACCTTGGTGTGAGTCGATCCTCGGCGTGAAAGACGAGCCGGTGAAGGGAAAAGAGGTTCCTCTGGAATGGACTGAGACATCTGGGGGACTCTTGGAATGGTGGCACGACCCTGGAGTTCCTCTCGCCGTTCCTGTTGAGAGGGCCTCCTCTTGAGATGCGTCGGGAACGCCGGGAACTCTTTCCCGACGAACCAGGGAAAGGATCCCTCATCTCGAGCTACGAGGCGGAAACGGGGCTCCTCTGGATGTGGGCGGGACCCTCGTGATTCCTCTCGAGTGGAGACGGCTAGGTCGGCGAACTTCTTGATTTGCACCAAGGGTGTGAAGGACCCTTTCGAAGTTCCAGAGGTGAGGTGTGATCAGCCTCGAGACGCCTCAGCGGAAATGGGCCTCATCTCGCCTGGAGGGGAGAACCTCCTGGATTTTCTCGAGTTGCGGCAGGTCTTCTCGAGTTACGACGGGGACCTCAGGGACCCGTTCTGGTGGCCTCAGGAAAGGCCAGTCCCCATGCGAGTTGCTAGGGGACCTCTCGGGATTCCTCTCCCGTCCATGCCGGGGCCTCAGTCCTTGTGTGGAGTCGGGGCCGGAACCTGAGGATTCCTCTCCAGTGTTGCCATGGATCTTGGGGTGCTTCTGAGTCTCCCCAGGGGAGTCAGGCCTCGTCTCGAGTGGGGGCATGCACGTGCGCTTTCCTCCCGAGCTGCAGCAGTAGTGTCACGCTTCCTGTCACGTGGATCAAGGGATCTGTGGCTTTCCCTCGAGGCTGTCCCTCGAGGCTTTCCCACGAGGCTTTCCCACAGGGCTGTGCCACATGCCACCTTGGTGTGAGTCGATCCTCGGCGTGAAAGACGAGCCGGTGAAGGAAAAAGAGGTTCCTCTGGAATGGACTGAGACATCTGGGGGACTCTTGGAATGGTGGCAGGACCCTGGAGTTCCTCTCGCCGTTCCTGTTGAGAGGGCCTCCTCTTGAGATGCGACGGGAACGCCGGGAACTCTTTCCCGATGAAGCAGGGAAAGGATCCCTCATCTCGAGCTACGAGGTGGAAACGGGGCTCCTCTGGATGTGGGCGGGATCCTCGTGGTTCCTCTCGAGTGGAGAAGGCTAGGTCGGGGAACTTCTTGATTTGCACCAAGGGTGTGAAGGACCCTTTCGAAGTTCCAGAGGTGAAGTGTGATCAGCCTCGAGACGCCTCAGCGGAAATGGGCCTCATCTCGCCTGGAGGGGAGAACCTCCTGGATTTTCTCGAGTTGCGGCAGGTCTTCTCGAGTTACGACGGGGACCTCAGGGACCCGCTCTGGTGGCCTCAGGAAAGGCCAGTCCCCATGCGAGTTGCTAGGGGACCTCTCGGGATTCCTCTCCCGTCCATGCCGGGGCCTCAGTCCTTGTGTGGAGTCGGGGCCGGAACCTGAGGATTCCTCTCCAGTGTTGCCATGGATCTTGGGGTGCTTCTGAGTCTCCCCAGGGGAGTCAGGCCTCGTCTCGAGTGGGGGCATGCACGTGCGCTTTCCTCCCGAGCTGCAGCAGTAGTGTCACGCTTCCTGTCACGTGGATCAAGGGATCTGTGGCTTTCCCTCGAGGCTGTCCCTCGAGGCTTTCCCACGAGGCTTTCCCACAGGGCTGTGAAACGTGCCACCTTGGTGTGAGTCGATCCTCGGCGTGAAAGACGAGCCGGTGAAGGGAAAAGAGGTTCCTCTGGGATGGACTGAGACATCTGGGGGACTCTTGGAATGGTGGCACTACCCTGGAGTTCCTCTCGCCGTTCCTGTTGAGAGGGCCTCCTCTTGAGGTGCGACGGGAAGGACGGGAACTCTTTCCCGACGAAGCAGGGAAAGGATCCCTCATCTCGAGCTACGAGGCGGAAACGGGGCTCCTCTGGATGTGGGCGGGACCCTCGTGATTCCTCTCGAGTGGAGACGGCTATGTCGGGGAACTTCTTGATTTGCACCAAGGGTGTGAAGGACCCTTGCGAAGTTCCAGAGGTGAGGTGTGATCAGCCTCGAGACGCCTCAGCGGAAATGGGCCTCATCTCGCCTGGAGGGGAGAACCTCCTGGATTTTCTCGAGTTGCGGCAGGTCTTCTCGAGGTACGACGGGGACCTCAGGGACCCGCTCTGGTGGCCTCAGGAAAGGCCAGTCCCCATGCGAGTTGCTAGGGGACCTCTCGGGATTCCTCTCCCGTCCATGCCGGGGCCTCAGTCCTTGTGTGGAGTCGGGGCCGGAACCTGAGGATTCCTCTCCAGTGTTGCCATGGATCTTGGGGTGCTTCTGAGTCTCCCCAGGGGAGTCAGGCCTCGTCTCGAGTGGGGGCATGCACGTGCGCTTTCCTCCCGAGCTGCAGCAGTAGTGTCACGCTTCCTGTCACGTGGATCAAGGGATCTGTGGCTTTCCCTCGAGGCTGTCCCTCGAGGCTTTCCCACGAGGCTTTCCCACAGGGCTGTGCCACGTGCCACCTTGGTGTGAGTCGATCCTCGGCGTGAAAGACGAGCCGGTGAAGGGAAAAGAGGTTCCTCTGGAATGGACTGAGACATCTGGGGGACTCTTGGAATGGTGGCACGACCCTGGAGTTCCTCTCGCCGTTCCTGTTGAGAGGGCCTCCTCTTGAGATGCGACGGGAACGCCGGGAACTCTTTCCCGACGAAGCAGGGAAAGGATCCCTCATCTCGAGCTACGAGGCGGAAACGGGGCTCCTCTGGATGTGGGCGGGACCCTCGTGATTCCTCTCGAGTGGAGACGGCTATGTCGGGGAACTTCTTGATTTGCACCAAGGGTGTGAAGGACCCTTTCGAAGTTCCAGAGGTGAGGTGTGATCAGCCTCGAGACGCCTCAGCGGAAATGGGCCTCATCTCGCCTGGAGGGGAGAACCTCCTGGATTTTCTCGAGTTGCGGCAGGTCTTCTCGAGTTACGACGGGGACCACAGGGACCCGCTCTGGTGGCCTCAGGAAAGGCCAGTCCCCATGCGAGTTGCTAGGGGCCATCTCGGGATTCCTCTCCCGTCCATGCCGGGGCCTCAGTCCTTTTGTGGAGTCGGGGCCGGAACCTGAGGATTCCTCTCCAGTGTTGCCATGGATCTTGGGGTGCTTCTGAGTCTCCCCAGGGGAGTCAGGCCTCGTCTCGAGTGGGGGCATGCACGTGCGCTTTCCTCCCGAGCTGCAGCAGTAGTGTCACGCTTCCTGTCACGTGGATCAAGGGATCTGTGGCTTTCCCTCGAGGCTGTCCCTCGAGGCTTTCCCACGAGGCTTTCCCACAGGGCTGTGCCACGTGCCACCTTGGTGTGAGTCGATCCTCGGCGTGAAAGACGAGCCGGTGAAGGGAAAAGAGGTTCCTCTGGAATGGACTGAGACATCTGGGGGACTCTTGGAATGGTGGCACGACCCTGGAGTTCCTCTCGCCGTTCCTGTTGAGAGGGCCTCCTCTTGAGATGCGACGGGAACGCCGGGAACTCTTTCCCGACGAAGCAGGGAAAGGATCCCTCATCTCGAGCTACGAGGTGGAAACGGGGCTCCTCTGGATGTGGGCGGGATCCTCGTGGTTCCTCTCGAGTGGAGACGGCTAGGTCGGGGAACTTCTTGATTTGCACCAAGGGTGTGAAGGACCCTTTCGAAGTTCCAGAGGTGAAGTGTGATCAGCCTCGAGACGCCTCAGCGGAAATGGGCCTCATCTCGCCTGGAGGGGAGAACCTCCTGGATTTTCTCGAGTTGCGGCAGGTCTTCTCGAGTTACGACGGGGACCTCAGGGACCCGCTCTGGTGGCCTCAGGAAAGGCCAGTCCCCATGCGAGTTGCTAGGGGACCTCTCGGGATTCCTCTCCCGTCCATGCCGGGGCCTCAGTCCTTGTGTGGAGTCGGGGCCGGAACCTGAGGATTCGTCTCCAGTGTTGCCATGGATCTTGGGGTGCTTCTGAGTCTCCCCAGGGGAGTCAGGCCTCGTCTCGAGTGCGGGCATGCACGTGCGCTTTCCTCCCGAGCTGCAGCAATAGTGCCACGCTTCCTGTCACGTGGATCAAGGGATCTGTGGTTTTCCCTCGAGGCTGTCCCTCGAGGCTTTCCCACGAGGCTTTCCCACAGGGCTGTGCCACGTGCCACCTTGGTGTGCGTCGATCCTCGGCGTGAAAGACGAGCTGGTGAAGGGAAAAGAGGTTCCTCTGAAATGGACTGAGACATCTGGGGGACTCTTGGAATGGTGGCACGACCCTGGAGTTCCTCTCGCCGTTCCTGTTGAGTGGGCCTCCTCTTGAGATGCGACGGGAACGCCGGGATCTCTTTCCCGAGGAAGCAGTGAAAGGATCCCTCATCTCGAGCTACGAGGCGGAAACGGGGCTCCTCTGGATGTGGGCGGGACCCTCGTGATTCCTCTCGAGTGGAGACGGCTAGGTCGGGGAACTTCTTGATTTGCACCAAGGGTGTGAAGGACCCTTTCGAAGTTCCAGAGGTGAGGTGTGATCAGCCTCGAGACGCCTCAGCGGAAATGGGCCTCATCTCGCCTGGAGGGGAGAACCTCCTGGATTTTCTCGAGTTGCGGCAGGTCTTCTCGAGTTACGACGGGGACCTCAGGGACCCGCTCTGGTGGCCTCAGGAAAGGCCAGTCCCCATGTGAGTTGCTAGGGGACCTCTCGGGATTCCTCTCCCATCCAGGCCGGGGCCTCAGTCCTTGTGTGGAGTCGGGGCCGGAACCTGAGGTTTCCTCTCCAGTGTTGCCATGGATCTTGGGGTGCTTCTGAGTCTCCCCAGGGGAGTCAGGCCTCGTCTCGAGTGGGGGCATGCACGTGCGCTTTCCTCCCGAGATGCAGCAGTAGTGTCACGCTTCCTGTCACGTGGATCAAGGGATCTGTGGCTTTCCCTCGAGGCTGTCCCTCGAGGCTTTCCCACGAGGCTTTCCCACAGGGCTGTGCCACGTGCCACCTTGGTGTGAGTCGATCCTCGGCGTGAAAGACGAGCCGGTGAAGGGAAAAGAGGTTCCTCTGGAATGGACTGAGACATCTGGGGGACTCTTGGAATGGTGGCACGACCCTGGAGTTCCTCTCGCCGTTCCTGTTGAGAGGGCCTCCTCTTGAGATGCGTCGGGAACGCCGGGAACTCTTTCCCGACGAACCAGGGAAAGGATCCCTCATCTCGAGCTACGAGGCGGAAACGGGGCTCCTCTGGATGTGGGCGGGACACTCGTGATTCCTCTCGAGTGGAGACGGCTAGGTCGGCGAACTTCTTGATTTGCACCAAGGGTGTGAAGGACCCTTTCGAAGTTCCAGAGGTGAGGTGTGATCAGCCTCGAGACGCCTCAGCGGAAATGGGCCTCATCTCGCCTGGAGGGGAGAACCTCCTGGATTTTCTCGAGTTGCGGCAGGTCTTCTCGAGTTACGACGGGGACCTCAGGGACCCGTTCTGGTGGCCTCAGGAAAGGCCATTCCCCATGCGAGTTGCTAGGGGACCTCTCGGGATTCCTCTCCCGTCCATGCCGGGGCCTCAGTCCTTGTGTGGAGTCGGGGCCGGAACCTGAGGATTCCTCTCCAGTGTTGCCATGGATCTTGGGGTGCTTCTGAGTCTCCCCAGGGGAATCAGGCCTCGTCTCGCGTGGGGGCATGCACGTGCGCTTTCCTCCCGAGCTGCAGCAGTAGTGTCACGCTTCCTGTCACGTGGATCAAGGGATCTGTGGCTTTCCCTCGAGGCTGTCCCTCGAGGCTTTCCCACGAGGCTTTCCCACAGGGCTGTGCCACATGCCACCTTGGTGTGAGTCGATCCTCGGCGTGAAAGACGAGCCGGTGAAGGGAAAAGAGGTTCCTCTGGAATGGACTGAGACATCTGGGGGACTCTTGGAATGGTGGCACGACCCTGGAGTTCCTCTCGCCGTTCCTGTTGAGAGGGCCTCCTCTTGAGATGCGACGGGAAGGCCGGGAACTCTTTCCCGACGAAGCAGGGAAAGGATCCCTCATCTCGAGCTACGAGGCGGAAACGGGGCTCCTCTGGATGTGGGCGGGATCCTCGTTGTTCCCCTCGAGTGGAGACGGCTAGGTCGGGGAACTTCTTGATTTGCACCAAGGGTGTGAAGGACCCTTTCGAAGTTCCAGAGGGGAGGTGTGATCAGCCTCGAGACGCCTCAGCGGAAATGGGCCTCATCTCGCCTGGAGGGGAGAACCTCCTGGATTTTCTCGAGTTGCGGCAGGTCTTCTCGAGTTACGTCGGGGACCTCAGGGACCCGCTCTGGTGGACTCAGGAAAGGCCAGTCCCCATGCGAGTTGCTAGGGGACCTCTCGGGATTCCTCTCCCGTCCATGCCGGGGCCTCAGTCCTTGTGTGGAGTCGGGGCCGGAACCTGAGGATTCCTCTCCAGTGTTGCCATGGATCTTGGGGTGCTTCTGAGTCTCCCCAGGGGAGTCAGGCCTCGTCTCGAGTGGGGGCATGCACGTGCGCTTTCCTCCCGAGCTGCAGCAATAGT
The DNA here is from genome assembly GCF_023091745.1 of Budorcas taxicolor. Taxonomy (NCBI): domain Eukaryota; kingdom Metazoa; phylum Chordata; class Mammalia; order Artiodactyla; family Bovidae; genus Budorcas; species Budorcas taxicolor. Next base: position 618,883 of record NW_026291670.1, read on the forward strand.
GCCACGCTTCCTGTCACGTGGATCAAGCGATCTGTGGCTTTCCCTAGAGGCTGTCCCTCGAGGCTTTCCCACGAGGCTTTCCCACAGGGCTGTGCCACGTGCCACCTTGGTGTGCGTCGATCCTCGGCGTGAAAGACGAGCTGGTGAAGGGAAAAGAGGTTCCTCTGAAATGGACTGAGACATCTGGGGGACTCTTGGAATGGTGGCACGACCCTGGAGTTCCTCTCGCCGTTCCTGTTGAGAGGGCCTCCTCTTGAGATGCGACGGGAACGCCGGGATCTCTTTCCCGAGGAAGCAGTGAAAGGATCCCTCATCTCGAGCTACGAGGCGGAAACGGGGCTCCTCTGGATGTGGGCGGGACCCTCGTGATTCCTCTCGAGTGGAGACGGCTAGGTCGGGGAACTTCTTGATTTGCACCAAGGGTGTGAAGGACCCTTTCGAAGTTCCAGAGGTGAGGTGTGATCAGCCTCGAGACGCCTCAGCGGAAATGGGCCTCATCTCGCCTGGAGGGGAGAACCTCCTGGATTTTCTCGAGTTGCGGCAGGTCTTCTCGAGTTACGACGGGGACCTCAGGGACCCGCTCTGGTGGCCTCAGGAAAGGCCAGTCCCCATGTGAGTTGCTAGGGGACCTCTCGGGATTCCTCTCTCGTCCAGGCCGGGGCCTCAGTCCTTGTGTGGAGTCGGGGCCGGAACCTGAGGATTCCTCTCCAGTGTTGCCATGGATCTTGGGGTGCTTCTGAGTCTCCCCAGGGGAGTCAGGCCTCGTCTCGAGTGGGGGCATGCACGTGCGCTTTCCTCCCGAGCTGCAGCAGTAGTGTCACGCTTCCTGTCACGTGGATCAAGGGATCTGTGGCTTTCCCTCGAGGCTGTCCCTCGAGGCTTTCCCACGAGGCTTTCCCACAGGGCTGTGCCACGTGCCACCTTGGTGTGAGTCGATCCTCGGCGTGAAAGACGAGCCGGTGAAGGGAAAAGAGGTTCCTCTGGAATGGACTGAGACATCTGGGGGACTCTTGGAATGGTGGCACGACCCTGGAGTTCCTCTCGCCTTTCCTGTTGAGAGGGCCTCCTCTTGAGATGCGTCGGGAACGCCGGGAACTCTTTCCCGACGAAGCAGGGAAAGGATCCCTCATCTCGAGCTACGAGGCGGAAACGGGGCTCCTCTGGATGTGGGCGGGACCCTCGTGATTCCTCTCGAGTGGAGACGGGTATGTCGGCGAACTTCTTGATTTGCTCCAAGGGTGTGAAGGACCCTTGCGAAGTTCCAGAGGTGAGGTGTGATCAGCCTCGAGACGCCTCAGCGGAAATGGGCCTCATCTCGCCTGGAGGGGAGAACCTCCTGGATTTTCTCGAGTTGCGGCAGGTCTTCTCGAGTTACGACGGGGACCTCAGGGACCCGCTCTGGTGGCCTCAGGAAAGGCCAGTCCCCATGCGAGTTGCTAGGGGACCTCTCGGGATTCCTCTCCCGTCCAGGCCGGGGCCTCAGTCCTTGTGTGGAGTCGGGGCCGGAACCTGAGGATTCCTCTCCAGTGTTGCCATGGATCTTGGGGTGCTTCTGAGTCTCCCCAGGGGAGTCAGGCCTCGTCTCGATTCTGGGCATGCACGTGCGCTTTCCTCCCGAGCTGCAGCAGTAGTGTCACGCTTCCTGTCACGTGGATCAAGGGATCTGTGGCTTTCCCTCGAGGCTGTCCCTCGAGGCTTTCCCACGAGGCTTTCCCACAGGGCTGTGCCACGTGCCACCTTGGTGTGAGTCGATCCTCGGCGTGAAAGACGAGCCGGTGAAGGGAAAAGAGGTTCCTCTGGAATGGACTGAGACATCTGGGGGACTCTTGGAATGGTGGCACGACCCTGGAGTTCCTCTCGCCGTTCCTGTTGAGAGGGCCTCCTCTTGAGATGCGTCGGGAACGCCGGGAACTCTTTCCCGACGAACCAGGGAAAGGATCCCTCATCTCGAGCTACGAGGCGGAAACGGGGCTCCTCTGGATGTGGGCGGGACCCTCGTGATTCCTCTCGAGTGGAGACGGCTAGGTCGGCGAACTTCTTGATTTGCACCAAGGGTGTGAAGGACCCTTTCGAAGTTCCAGAGGTGAGGTGTGATCAGCCTCGAGACGCCTCAGCGGAAATGGGCCTCATCTCGCCTGGAGGGGAGAACCTCCTGGATTTTCTCGAGTTGCGGCAGGTCTTCTCGAGTTATGACGGGGACCTCAGGGACCCGTTCTGGTGGCCTCAGGAAAGGCCAGTCCCCATGCGAGTTGCTAGGGGACCTCTCGGGATTCCTCTCCTGTCCATGCCGGGGCCTCAGTCCTTGTGTGGAGTCGGGGCCGGAACCTGAGGATTCCTCTCCAGTGTTGCCATGGATCTTGGGGTGCTTCTGAGTCTCCCCAGGGGAGTCAGGCCTCGTCTCGAGTGGGGGCATGCACGTGCGCTTTCCTCCCGAGCTGCAGCAGTAGTGTCACGCTTCCTGTCACGTGGATCAAGGGATCTGTGGCTTTCCCTCGAGGCTGTCCCTCGAGGCTTTCCCACGAGGCTTTCCCACAGGGCTGTGCCACGTGCCACCTTGGTGTGAGTCGATCCTCGGCGTGAAAGACAAGCCGGTGAAGGGAAAAGAGGTTCCTCTGGAATGGACTGAGACATCTGGGGGACTCTTGGAATGGTGGCACGACCCTGGAGTTCCTCTCGCCGTTCCTGTTGAGAGGGCCTCCTCTTGAGATGCGACAGGAAGGCCGGGAACTCTTTCCCGACGAAGCAGGGAAAGGATCCCTCATCTCGAGCTACGAGGCGGAAACGGGGCTCCTCTGGATGTGGGCGGGATCCTCGTTGTTCCCCTCGAGTGGAGACGGCTAGGTCGGGGAACTTCTTGATTTGCACCAAGGGTGTGAAGGACCCTTTCGAAGTTCCAGAGGGGAGGTGTGATCAGCCTCGAGACGCCTCAGCGGAAATGGGCCTCATCTCGCCTGGAGGGGAGAACCTCCTGGATTTTCTCGAGTTGCGGCAGGTCTTCTCGAGTTACGTCGGGGACCTCAGGGACACGCTCTGGTGGACTCAGGAAAGGCCAGTCCCCATGCGAGTTGCTAGGGGACCTCTCGGGATTCCTCTCCCGTCCATGCCGGGGCCTCAGTCCTTGTGTGGAGTCGGGGCCGGAACCTGAGGATTCCTCTCCAGTGTTGCCATGGATCTTGGGGTGCTTCTGAGTCTCCCCAGGGGAGTCAGGCCTCGTCTCGAGTGGGGGCATGCACGTGCGCTTTCCTCCCGAGCTGCAGCAATAGTGCCACGCTTCCTGTCACGTGGATCAAGCGATCTGTGGCTTTCCCTCGAGGCTGTCCCTCGAGGCTTTCCCACGAGGCTTTCCCACAGGGCTGTGCCACGTGCCACCTTGGTGTGCGTCGATCCTCGGCGTGAAAGACGAGCTGGTGAAGGTAAAAGAGGTTCCTCTGAAATGGACTGAGACATCTGGGGGACTCTTGGAATGGTGGCACGACCCTGGAGTTCCTCTCGCCGTTCCTGTTGAGAGGGCCTCCTCTTGAGATGCGACGGGAACGCCGGGATCTCTTTCCCGAGGAAGCAGTGAAAGGATCCCTCATCTCGAGCTACGAGGCGGAAACGGGGCTCCTCTGGATGTGGGCGGGACCCTCGTGATTCCTCTCGAGTGGAGACGGGTATGTCGGGGAACTTCTTGATTTGCACCAAGGGTGTGAAGTATCCTTTCGAAGTTCCAGAGATGAGGTGTGATCAGCCTCGAGACGCCTCAGCGGAAATGGGCCTCATCTCGCCTGGAGGGGAGAACCTCCTGGATTTTCTCGAGTTGCGGCAGGTCTTCTCGAGTTACGACGGGGACCTCAGGGACCCGCTCTGGTGGCCTCAGGAAAGGCCAGTCCCCATGCGAGTTGCTAGGGGACTTCTCGGGATTCCTCTCCCGTCCATGCCGGGGCCTCAGTCCTTGTTTGGATTCGGGGCCGGAAAATGAGGATTCCTCTCCAGTGTTGCCATGGATCTTGGGGTGCTTCTGAGTCTCCCCAGGGCAGTCAGGCCTCGTCTCGAGTGGGGGCATGCATGTGCGCTTTCCTCCCGAGCTGCAGCAGTAGTGTCACGCTTCCTGTCACGTGGATCAAGGGATCTGTGGCTTACCCTCGAGGCTGTCCCTCGAGGCTTTCCCACGAGGCTTTCCCACAGGGCTGTGCCACGTGCCACCTTGGTGTGAGTCGATCCTCGGCGTGAAAGACGAGCCGGTTAAGGGAAAAGAGGTTCCTCTGGAATGGACTGAGACATCTGGGGGACTCTTGGAATGGTGGCACGACCCTGGAGTTCCTCTTGCCGTTCCTGTTGAGAGGGCCTCCTCTTGAGATGCGACGGGAACGCCGGGAACTCTTTCCCGACGAAGCAGGGAAAGGATCCCTCATCTCGAGCTACGAGGCGGAAACGGGGCTCCTCTGGATGTGGGCGGGACCCTCGTGATTCCTCTCGAGTGGAGACGGGTTTGTCGGGGAACTTCTTGATTTGCACCAAGGGTGTGAAGGACCCTTTCGAATTTCCAGAGGTGAGGTGTGATCAGCCTCGAGATGCCTCAGCGGAAATGGGCCTCATCTCGCCTGGAGGGGAGAACCTCCTGGATTTTCTCGAATTGCGGCAGGTCTTCTCGAGTTACAACGGGGACCTCAGGGACCCGCTCTGGTGGCCTCAGGAAAGGCCAGTCCCCATGCAAGTTGCTAGGGGACCTCTCGAGATTAGTCTCCCGTCCATGCCGGGGCCTCAGTCCTTGTGTGGAGTCGGGGCCGGAACATGAGGATTCCTCTCCAGTGTTGCCATGGATCTTTGGGTGCTTCTGAGTCTCCCCAGGGGAGTCAGGCCTCGTGTCAAGTGGGGGCATGCACGTGCGCTTTCCTCCCGAGCTGCAGCAGTAGTGTCACGCTTCCTGTCACGTGGATCAAGGGATCTGTGGCTTTCCCTCGAGGCTGTCCCTCGAGGCTTTCCCACGAGGCTTTCCCACAGGGCTGTGCCACGTGCCACCTTGGTGTGAGTCGATCCTCGGCGTGAAAGACGAGCCGGTGAAGGGAAAAGAGTTTCCTCTGGAATGGACTGAGACATCTGGGGGACTCTTGGAATGGTGGCACGACCCTGGAGTTCCTCTCGCCGTTCCTGTTGAGAGGGCCTCCTCTTGAGATGCGACGGGAACGCCGGGAACTCTTTCCCGACGAAGCAGGGAACGGATCCCTCATCTCGAGCTACGAGGCGTAAACGGGGCTCCTCTGGATGTGGGCGGGACCCTCGTGATTCCTCTCGAGTGGAGACAGGTATGTCGGGGAACTTCTTGATTTGCACCAAGGGTGTGAAGGACCCTTTCGAAGTTCCAGAGGTGAGGTGTGATCAGCCTCGAGACGCCTCAGCGGAAATGGGCCTCATCTCGCCTGGAGGGGAGAACCTCCTGGATTTTCTCGAGTTGCGGCAGGTCTTCTCGAGTTACGACGGGGACCTCAGGGACCCGCTCTGGTGGCCTCAGGAAAGGCCAGTCCCCATGCGAGTTGCTAGGGGACCTCTCGGGATTCCTCTCCCGTCCATGCCGGGGCCTCAGTCCTGGTGTGGAGTCGGGGCCGGAACCTGAGGATTCCTCTCCAGTGTTGCCATGGATCTTGGGGTGCTTCTGCGTCTCCCCAGGGGAGTCAGGCCTCGTCTCGAGTGGGGGCATGCACGTGCGCTTTCCTCCCGAGCTGCAGCAATAGTGTCACGCTTCCTGTCACGTGGATCAAGGGATCTGTGGCTTTCCCTCGAGGCTGTCCCTCGAGGCTTTCCCACGAGGCTTTCCCACAGGGCTGTGCCACGTGCCACCTTGCTGTGAGTCGATCCTCGGAGTGAAAGACGAGCCGGTGAAGGGAAAAGAGGTTCCTCTGGAATGGACTGAGACATCTGGGGGACTCTTGGAATGGTGGCACGACCCTGGAGTTCCTCTCGCCGTTCCTGTTGAGAGGGCCTCCTCTTGAGATGCGACGGGAACGCCGGGAACTCTTTCCCGACGAAGCAGGGAAAGGATCCCTCATCTCGAGCTACGAGGCGGAAACGGGGCTCCTCTGGATGTGGGCGGGACCCTCGTGATTCCTCTCGAGTGGAGACGGCTAGGTCGGGGAACTTCTTGATTTGCACCAAGGGTGTGAAGGACCCTTTCGAAGTTCCAGAGGTGAGGTGTGATCAGCCTCGAGACGCCTCAGCGGAAATGGGCCTCATCTCGCCTGGAGGGGAGAACCTCCTGGATTTTCTCGAGTTGCGGCAGGTCTTCTCGAGTTATGACGGGGACCTCAGGGACCCGCTCTGGTGGCCTCAGGAAAGGCCAGTCCCCATGCGAGTTGCTAGGGGACCTCTCGGGATTCCTCTCCCGTCCATGCCGGGGCCTCAGTCCTGGTGTGGAGTCGGGGCCGGAACCTGAGGATTCCTCTCCAGTGTTGCCATGGATCTTGGGGTGCTTCTGAGTCTCCCCAGGGGAGTCAGGCCTCGTCTCGAGTGGGGGCATGCACGTGCGCTTTCCTCCCGAGCTGCAGCAGTAGTGTCACGCTTCCTGTCACGTGGATCAAGGGATCTGTGGCTTTCCCTCGAGGCTGTCCCTCGAGGCTTTCCCACGAGGCTTTCCCACAGGGCTGTGCCACGTGCCACCTTGGTGTGAGTCGATCCTCGGCGTGAAAGTCGAGCCGGTGAAGGGAAAAGAGGTTCCTCTGGAATGGACTGAGACATCTGGGGGACTCTTGGAATGGTGGCACGACCCTGGAGTTCCTCTCGCCGTTCCTGTTGAGAGGGCCTCCTCTTGAGATGCGACGGGAACGCCGGGAACTCTTTCCCGACGAAGCAGGGAAAGGATCCCTCATCTCGAGCTACGAGGCGGAAACGGGGCTCCTCTGGATGTGGGCGGGACCCTCTTGATTCCTCTCGAGTGGAGACGGCTATGTCGGGGAACTTCTTGATTTGCTCCAAGGGTGTGAAGGACCCTTGCGAAGTTCCAGAGGTGAGGTGTGATCAGCCTCGAGACGCCTCAGCGGAAATGGGCCTCATCTCGCCTGGAGGGGAGAAACTCCTGGATTTTCTCGAGTTGCGGCAGGTCTTCTCGAGTTACGACGGGGACCTCAGGGACCCGCTCTGGTGGCCTCAGGAAAGGCCAGTCCCCATGTGAGTTGCTAGGGGACTTCTCAGGATTCCTCTCCCGTCCATGCCGGGGCCTCAGTCCTTGTGTGGATTCGGGGCCGGAAAATGAGGATTCCTCTCCAGTGTTGCCATGGATCTTGGGGTGCTTCTGAGTCTCCCCAGGGCAGTCAGGCCTCGTCTCGAGTGGGGGCATGCACGTGCGCTTTCCTCCCGAGCTGCAGCAGTAGTGTCACGCTTCCTGTCACGTGGATCAAGGGATCTGTGGCTTACCCTCGAGGCTGTCCCTCGAGGCTTTCCCACGAGGCTTTCCCACCGGGCTGTGCCACGTGCCACCTTGGTGTGAGTCGATCCTCGGCGTGAAAGACGAGCCGGTGAAGGGAAAAGAGGTTCCTCTGGAATGGACTGAGACATCTGGGGGACTCTTGGAATGGTGGCACGACCCTGGAGTTCCTCTTGCCGTTCCTGTTGAGAGGGCCTCCTCTTGAGATGCGACGGGAAGGCCGGGAACTCTTTCCCGACGAAGCAGGGAAAGGATCCCTCATCTCGAGCTACGAGGCGGAAACGGGGCTCCTCTGGATGTGGGCGGGACCCTCGTGATTCCTCTCGAGTGGAGACGGGTTTGTCGGGGAACTTCTTGATTTGCACCAAGGGTGTGAAGGACCCTTTCGAATTTCCAGAGGTGAGGTGTGATCAGCCTCGAGATGCCTCAGCGGAAATGGGCCTCATCTCGCCTGGAGGGGAGAACCTCCTGGATTTTCTCGAATTGCGGCAGGTCTTCTCGAGTTACAACGGGGACCTCAGGGACCCGCTCTGGTGGCCTCAGGAAAGGCCAGTCCCCATGCGAGTTGCTAGGGGACCTCTCGGGATTCCTCTCCCGTCCATGCCGGGGCCTCAGTCCTTGTGTGGAGTCGGGGCCGGAACCTGAGGATTCCTCTCCAGTGTTGCCATGGATCTTGGGGTGCTTCTGAGTCTCCCCAGGGGAGTCAGGCCTCGTCTCAAGTGGGGGCATGCACGTGCGCTTTCCTCCCGAGCTGCAGCAGTAGTGTCACGCTTCCTGTCACGTGGATCAAGGGATCTGTGGCTTTCCCTCGAGGCTGTCCCTCGAGGCTTTCCCACGAGGCTTTCCCACAGGGCTGTGCCACGTGCCACCTTGGTGTGAGTCGATCCTCGGCGTGAAAGACGAGCCGGTGAAGGGAAAAGAGTTTCCTCTGGAATGGACTGAGACATCTGGGGGACTCTTGGAATGGTGGCACGACCCTGGAGTTCCTCTCGCCGTTCCTGTTGAGAGGGCCTCCTCTTGAGATGCGACGGGAACGCCGGGAACTCTTTCCCGACGAAGCAGGGAATGGATCCCTCATCTCGAGCTACGAGGCGTAAACGGGGCTCCTCTGGATGTGGGCGGGACCCTCGTGATTCCTCTCGAGTGGAGACGGCTAGGTCGGGGAACTTCTTGATTTGCACCAAGGGTGTGAAGGACCCTTTCGAAGTTCCAGAGGTGAGGTGTGATCAGCCTCGAGACGCCTCAGCGGAAATGGGCCTCATCTCGCCTGGAGGGGAGAACCTCCTGGATTTTCTCGAGTTGCGGCAGGTCTTCTCGAGTTACGACGGGGACCTCAGGGACCCGCTCTGGTGGCCTCAGGAAAGGCCAGTCCCCATGTGAGTTGCTAGGGGACCTCTCGGGATTCCTCTCCCGTCCATGCCGGGGCCTCAGTCCTTGTGTGGAGTCGGGGCCGGAACCTGAGGATTCCTCTCCAGTGTTGCCATGGATCTTGGGGTGCTTCTGAGTCTCCCCAGGGGAGTCAGGCCTCGTCTCGAGTGGGGGCATGCACGTGCGCTTTCCTCCCGATCTTCAGCAATAGTGCCACGCTTCCTGTCACGTGGATCAAGCGATCTGTGGCTTTCCCTCGAGGCTGTCCCTCGAGGCTTTCCCACGAGGCTTTCCCACAGGGCTGTGCCACGTGCCACCTTGGTGTGCGTCGATCCTCGGCGTGAAAGACGAGCTGGTGAAGGGAAAAGAGGTTCCTCTGAAATGGACTGAGACATCTGGGGGACTCTTGGAATGGTGGCACGACCCTGGAGTTCCTCTCGCCGTTCCTGTTGAGAGGGCCTCCTCTTGAGATGCGACGGGAACGCCGGGATCTCTTTCCCGAGGAAGCAGTGAAAGGATCCCTCATCTCGAGCTACGAGGCGGAAACGGGGCTCCTCTGGATGTGGGCGGGACCCTCGTGATTCCTCTCGAGTGGAGACGGGTATGTCGGGGAACTTCTTGATTTGCACCAAGGGTGTGAAGTACCCTTTCGAAGTTCCAGAGGTGAGGTGTGATCAGCCTCGAGACGCCTCAGCGGAAATGGGCCTCATCTCGCCTGGAGGGGAGAACCTCCTGGATTTTCTCGAGTTGCGGCAGGTCTTCTCGAGTTACGACGGGGACCTCAGGGACCCGCTCTGGTGGCCTCAGGAAAGGCCAGTCCCCATGCGAGTTGCTAGGGGACTTCTCGGGATTCCTCTCCCGTCCATGCCGGGGCCTCAGTCCTTGTGTGGATTCGGGGCCGGAAAATGAGGATTCCTCTCCAGTGTTGCCATGGATCTTGGGGTGCTTCTGAGTCTCCCCAGGGCAGTCAGGCCTCGTCTCGAGTGGGGGCATGCACGTGCGCTTTCCTCCCGACCTGCAGCAGTAGTGTCACGCTTCCTGTCACGTGGATCAAGGGATCTGTGGCTTACCCTCGAGGCTGTCCCTCGAGGCTTTCCCACGAGGCTTTCCCACAGGGCTGTGCCACGTGCCACCTTGGTGTGAGTCGATCCTCGGCGTGAAAGACGAGCCGGTGAAGGGAAAAGAGGTTCCTCTGGAATGGACTGAGACATCTGGGGGACTCTTGGAATGGTTGCACGACCCTGGAGTTCCTCTTGCCGTTCCTGTTGAGAGGGCCTCCTCTTGAGATGCGACGGGAACGCCGGGAACTCTTTCCCGACGAAGCAGGGAAAGGATCCCTCATCTCGAGCTACGAGGCGGAAACGGGGCTCCTCTGGATGTGGGCGGGACCCTCGTGATTCCTCTCGAGTGGAGACGGGTTTGTCGGGGAACTTCTTGATTTGCACCAAGGGTGTGAAGGACCCTTTCGAATTTCCAGAGGTGAGGTGTGATCAGCCTCGAGATGCCTCAGCGGAAATGGGCCTCATCTCGCCTGGAGGGGAGAACCTCCTGGATTTTCTCGAATTGCGGCAGGTCTTCTCGAGTTACGACGGGGACCTCAGGGACCCGCTCTGGTGGCCTCAGGAAAGGCCAGTCCCCATGGGAGTTGCTAGGGGACCTCTCGGGATTCCTCTCCCGTCCATGCCGGGGCCTCAGTCCTGGTGTGGAGTCGGGGCCGAACCTGAGGATTCCTCTCCAGTGTTGCCATGGATCTTGGGGTGCTTCTGCGTCTCCCCAGGGGAGTCAGGCCTCGTCTCGAGTGGGGGCATGCACGTGCGCTTTCCTCCCGAGCTGCAGCAATAGTGTCACGCTTCCTGTCACGTGGATCAAGAGATCTGTGGCTTTCCCTCGAGGCTGTCCCTCGAGGCTTTCCCACGAGGCTTTCCCACAGGGCTGTGCCACGTGCCACCTTGCTGTGAGTCGATCCTCGGAGTGAAAGACGAGCCGGTGAAGGGAAAAGAGGTTCCTCTGGAATGGACTGAGACATCTGGGGGACTCTTGGAATGGTGGCACGACCCTGGAGTTCCTCTCGCCGTTCCTGTTGAGAGGGCCTCCTCTTGAGATGCGACGGGAACGCCGGGAACTCTTTCCCGACGAAGCAGGGAAAGGATCCCTCATCTCGAGCTACGAGGCGGAAACGGGGCTCCTCTGGATGTGGGCGGGACCCTCGTGATTCCTCTCGAGTGGAGACGGCTAGGTCGGGGAACTTCTTGATTTGCACCAAGGGTGTGAAGGACCCTTTCGAAGTTCCAGAGGTGAGGTGTGATCAGCCTCGAGACGCCTCAGCGGAAATGGGCCTCATCTCGCCTGGAGGGGAGAACCTCCTGGATTTTCTCGAGTTGCGGCAGGTCTTCTCGAGTTATGACGGGGACCTCAGGGACCCGCTCTGGTGGCCTCAGGAAAGGCCAGTCCCCATGCGAGTTGCTAGGGGACCTCTCGGGATTCCTCTCCCGTCCATGCCGGGGCCTCAGTCCTGGTGTGGAGTCGGGGCCGGAACCTGAGGATTCCTCTCCAGTGTTGCCATGGATCTTGGGGTGCTTCTGAGTCTCCCCAGGGGAGTCAGGCCTCGTCTCGAGTGGGGGCATGCACGTGCGCTTTCCTCCCGAGCTGCAGCAGTAGTGTCACGCTTCCTGTCACGTGGATCAAGGGATCTGTGGCTTTCCCTCGAGGCTGTCCCTCGAGGCTTTCCCACGAGGCTTTCCCACAGGGCTGTGCCACGTGCCACCTTGGTGTGAGTCGATCCTCGGCATGAAAGTCGAGCCGGTGAAGGGAAAAGAGGTTCCTCTGGAATGGACTGAGACATCTGGAGGACTCTTGGAATGGTGGCACGACCCTGGAGTTCCTCTCGCCGTTCCTGTTGAGAGGGCCTCCTCTTGAGATGCGACGGGAAGGCCGGGCACTCTTTCCCGACGAAGCAGGGAAAGGATCCCTCATCTCGAGCTACGAGGCGGAAACGGGGCTCCTCTGGATGTGGGCGGGACCCTCTTGATTCCTCTCGAGTGGAGACGGCTATGTCGGGGAACTTCTTGATTTGCTCCAAGGGTGTGAAGGACCCTTGCGAAGTTCCAGAGGTGAGGTGTGATCAGCCTCGAGACGCCTCAGCGGAAATGGGCCTCATCTCGCCTGGAGGGGAGAAACTCCTGGATTTTCTCGAGTTGCGGCAGGTCTTCTCGAGTTACGACGGGGACCTCAGGGACCCGCTCTGGTGGCCTCAGGAAAGACCAGTCCCCATGTGAGTTGCTGGGGACTTCTCGGGATTCCTCTCCCGTCCATGCCGGGGCCTCAGTCCTTGTGTGGATTCGGGGCCGGAAAATGAGGATTCCTCTCCAGTGTTGCCATGGATCTTGGGGTGCTTCTGAGTCTCCCCAGGGCAGTCAGGCCTCGTCTCGAGTGGGGGCATGCACGTGCGCTTTCCTCCCGAGCTGCAGCAGTAGTGTCACGCTTCCTGTCAGGTGGATCAAGGGATCTGTGGCTTACCCTCGAGGCTGTCCCTCGAGGCTTTCCCACGAGGCTTTCCCACAGGGCTGTGCCACGTGCCACCTTGGTGTGAGTCGATCCTCGGCGTGAAAGACGAGCCGGTGAAGGGAAAAGAGGTTCCTCTGGAATGGACTGAGACACCTGGGGGACTCTTGGAATGGTGGCACGACCCTGGAGTTCCTCTTGCCGTTCCTGTTGAGAGGGCCTCCTCTTGAGATGCGACGGGAAGGCCGGGAACTCTTTCCCGACGAAGCAGGGAAAGGATCCCTCATCTCGAGCTACGAGGCGGAAACGGGGCTCCTCTGGATGTGGGCGGGACCCTCGTGATTCCTCTCGAGTGGAGACGGGTTTGTCGGGGAACTTCTTGATTTGCACCAAGGGTGTGAAGGACCCTTTCGAATTTCCAGAGGTGAGGTGTGATCAGCCTCGAGATGCCTCAGCGGAAATGGGCCTCATCTCGCCTGGAGGGGAGAACCTCCTGGATTTTCTCGAATTGCGGCAGGTCTTCTCGAGTTACAACGGGGACCTCAGGGACCCGCTCTGGTGGCCTCAGGAAAGGCCAGTCCCCATGCGAGTTGCTAGGGGACCTCTCGGGATTCCTCTCCCGTCCATGCCGGGGCCTCAGTCCTTGTGTGGAGTCGGGGCCGGAACCTGAGGATTCCTCTCCAGTGTTGCCATGGATCTTGGGGTGCTTCTGAGTCTCCCCAGGGCAGTCAGGCCTCGTCTCAAGTGGGGGCATGCACGTGCGCTTTCCTCCCGAGCTGCAGCAGTAGTGTCACGCTTCCTGTCACGTGGATCAAGGGATCTGTGGCTTTCCCTCGAGGCTGTCCCTCGAGGCTTTCCCACGAGGCTTTCCCACAGGGCTGTGCCACGTGCCACCTTGGTGTGAGTCGATCCTCGGCGTGAAAGACGAGCCGGTGAAGGGAAAAGAGTTTCCTCTGGAATGGACTGAGACATCTGGGGGACTCTTGGAATGGTGGCACGACCCTGGAGTTCCTCTCGCCGTTCCTGTTGAGAGGGCCTCCTCTTGAGATGCGACGGGAACGCCGGGAACTCTTTCCCGACGAAGCAGGGAATGGATCCCTCATCTCGAGCTACGAGGCGGAAACGGGGCTCCTCTGGATGTGGGCGGGACCCTCGTGATTCCTCTCGAGTGGAGACGGCTAGGTCGGGGAACTTCTTGATTTGCACCAAGGGTGTGAAGGACCCTTTCGAAGTTCCAGAGGTGAGGTGTGATCAGCCTCGAGACGCCTCAGCGGAAATGGGCCTCATCTCGCCTGGAGGGGAGAACCTCCTGGATTTTCTCGAGTTGCGGCAGGTCTTCTCGAGTTACGACGGGGACCTCAGGGACCCGCTCTGGTGGCCTCAGGAAAGGCCAGTCCCCATGCGAGTTGCTAGGGGACCTCTCGGGATTCCTCTCCCTTCCATGCCGGGGCCTCAGTCCTGGTGTGGAGTCGGGGCCGGAACCTGAGGATTCCTCTCCAGTGTTGCCATGGATCTTGGGGTGCTTCTGCGTCTCCCCAGGGGAGTCAGGCCTCGTCTCGAGTGGGGGCATGCACGTGCGCTTTCCTCCCGAGCTGCAGCAATAGTGTCACGCTTCCTGTCACGTGGATCAAGGGATCTGTGGCTTTCCCTCGAGGCTGTCCCTCGAGGCTTTCCCACGAGGCTTTCCCACAGGGCTGTGCCACGTGCCACCTTGGTGTGAGTCGATCCTCGGAGTGAAAGACGAGCCGGTGAAGGGAAAAGAGGTTCCTCTGGAATGGACTGAGACATCTGGGGGACTCTTGGAATGGTGGCACGACCCTGGAGTTCCTCTCGCCGTTCCTGTTGAGAGGGCCTCCTCTTGAGATGCGACGGGAACGCCGGGAACTCTTTCCCGACGAAGCAGGGAAAGGATCCCTCATCTCGAGCTACGAGGCGGAAACGGGGCTCCTCTGGATGTGGGCGGGACCCTCGTGATTCCTCTCGAGTGGAGACGGCTAGGTCGGGGAACTTCTTGATTTGCACCAAGGGTGTGAAGGACCCTTGCGAAGTTCCAGAGGTGAGGTGTGATCAGCCTCGAGACGCCTCAGCGGAAATGGGCCTCATCTCGCCTGGAGGGGAGAACCTCCTGGATTTTCTCGAGTTGCGGCAGGTCTTCTCGAGTTACGACGGGGACCTCAGGGACCCGCTCTGGTGGCCTCAGGAAAGGCCAGTCCCCATGCGAGTTGCTAGGGGACCTCTCGGGATTCCTCTCCCGTCCATGCCGGGGCCTCAGTCCTGGTGTGGAGTCGGGGCCGGAACCTGAGGATTCCTCTCCAGTGTTGCCATGGATCTTGGGGTGCTTCTGCGTCTCCCCAGGGGAGTCAGGCCTCGTCTCGAGTGGGGGCATGCACGTGCGCTTTCCTCCCGAGCTGCAGCAATAGTGTCACGCTTCCTGTCACGTGGATCAAGGGATCTGTGGCTTTCCCTCGAGGCTGTCCCTCGAGGCTTTCCCACAAGGCTTTCCCACAGGGCTGTGCCACGTGCCACCTTGGTGTGAGTCGATCCTCGGAGTGAAAGACGAGCCGGTGAAGGGAAAAGAGGTTCCTCTGGAATGGACTGAGACATCTGGGGGACTCTTGGAATGGTGGCACGACCCTGGAGTTCCTCTCGCCGTTCCTGTTGAGAGGGCCTCCTCTTGAGATGCGACGGGAACGCCGGGAACTCTTTCCCGACGAAGCAGGGAAAGGATCCCTCATCTCGAGCTACGAGGCGGAAACGGGGCTCCTCTGGATGTGGGCGGGACCCTCGTGATTCCTCTCGAGTGGAGACGGCTAGGTCGGGGAACTTCTTGATTTGCACCAAGGGTGTGAAGGACCCTTGCGAAGTTCCAGAGGTGAGGTGTGATCAGCCTCGAGACGCCTCAGCGGAAATGGGCCTCATCTCGCCTGGAGGGGAGAACCTCCTGGATTTTCTCGAGTTGCGGCAGGTCTTCTCGAGTTACGACGGGGACCTCAGGGACCCGCTCTGGTGGCCTCAGGAAAGGCCAGTCCCCATGCGAGTTGCTAGGGGACCTCTCGGGATTCCTCTCCCGTCCATGCCGGGGCCTCAGTCCTTGTGTGGAGTCGGGGCCGGAACCTGAGGATTCCTCTCCAGTGTTGCCATGGATCTTGGGGTGCTTCTGAGTCTCCCCAGGGGAGTCAGGCCTCGTCTCGAGTGGGGGCATGCACGTGCGCTTTCCTCCCGAGCTGCAGCAGTAGTGTCACGCTTCCTGTCACGTGGATCAAGGGATCTGTGGCTTTCCCTCGAGGCTGTCCCTCGAGGCTTTCCCACGAGGCTTTCCCACAGGGCTGTGCCACGTGCCACCTTGGTGTGAGTCGATCCTCGGCGTGAAAGACGAGCCGGTGAAGGGAAAAGAGGTTCCTCTGGAACGGACTGAGACATCTGGGGGACTCTTGGAATGGTGGCACGACCCTGGAGTTCCTCTCGCCGTTCCTGTTGAGAGGGCCTCCTCTTGAGATGCGACGGGAACGCCGGGAACTCTTTCCCGACGAAGCAGGGAAAGGATCCCTCATCTCGAGCTACGAGGCGGAAACGGGGCTCCTCTGGATGTGGGCGGGACCCTCGTGATTCCTCTCGAGTGGAGACGGCTAGGTCGGGGAACTTCTTGATTTGCACCAAGGGTGTGAAGTACTCTTGCGAAGTTCCAGAGGTGAGGTGTGATCAGCCTCGAGACGCCTCAGCGGAAATGGGCCTCATCTCGCCTGGAGGGGAGAACCTCCTGGATTTTCTCGAGTTGCGGCAGGTCTTCTCGAGTTACGACGGGGACCTCAGGGACCCGCTCTGGTGGCCTCAGGAAAGGCCAGTCCCCATGCGAGTTGCTAGGGGACTTCTCGGGATTCCTCTCCCGTCCATGCCGGGGCCTCAGTCCTTGTGTGGAGTCGGGGCCGGAAAATGAGGATTCCTCTCCAGTGTTGCCATGGATCTTGGGGTGCTTCTGAGTCTCCCCAGGGCAGTCAGGCGTCGTCTCGAGTGGGGGCATGCACGTGCGCTTTCCTCCCGAGCTGCAGCAGTAGTGTCACGCTTCCTGTCACGTGGATCAAGGGATCTGTGGCTTACCCTCGAGGCTGTCCCTCGAGGCTTTCCCACGAGGCTTTCCCACAGGGCTGTGCCACGTGCCACCTTGGTGTGAGTCGATCCTCGGCGTGAAAGACGAGCCGGTGAAGGGAAAAGAGTTTCCTCTGGAATGGACTGAGACATCTGGGGGACTCTTGGAATGGTGGCACGACCCTGGAGTTCCTCTCGCCGTTCCTGTTGAGAGGGCCTCCTCTTGAGATGCGACGGGAACGCCGGGAACTCTTTCCCGACGAAGCAGGGAAAGGATCCCTCATCTCGAGCTACGAGGCGGAAACGGGGCTCCTCTGGATGTGGGCGGGACCCTCGTGATTCCTCTCGAGTGGAGACGGCTAGGTCGGGGAACTTCTTGATTTGCACCAAGGGTGTGAAGGACCCTTTCGAAGTTCCAGAGGTGAGGTGTGATCAGCCTCGAGACGCCTCAGCGGAAATGGGCCTCATCTCGCCTGGAGGGGAGAACCTCCTGGATTTTCTCGAGTTGCGGCAGGTCTTCTCGAGTTACGACGGGGACCTCAGGGACCCGCTCTGGTGGCCTCAGGAAAGGCCAGTCCCCATGCGAGTTGCTAGGGGACCTCTCGGGATTCCTCTCCCGTCCATGCCGGGGCCTCAGTCCTGGTGTGGAGTCGGGGCCGGAACCTGAGGATTCCTCTCCAGTGTTGCCATGGATCTTGGGGTGCTTCTGCGTCTCCCCAGGGGAGTCAGGCCTCGTCTCGAGTGGGGGCATGCACGTGCGCTTTCCTCCCGAGCTGCAGCAATAGTGTCACGCTTCCTGTCACGTGGATCAAGGGATCTGTGGCTTTCCCTCGAGGCTGTCCCTCGAGGCTTTCCCACGAGGCTTTCCCACAGGGCTGTGCCACGTGCCACCTTGGTGTGAGTCGATCCTCGGAGTGAAAGACGAGCCGGTGAAGGGAAAAGAGGTTCCTCTGGAATGGACTGAGACATCTGGGGGACTCTTGGAATGGTGGCACGACCCTGGAGTTCCTCTCGCCGTTCCTGTTGAGAGGGCCTCCTCTTGAGATGCGACGGGAACGCCGGGAACTCTTTCCCGACGAAGCAGGGAAAGGATCCCTCATCTCGAGCTACGAGGCGGAAACGGGGCTCCTCTGGATGTGGGCGGGACCCTCGTGATTCCTCTCGAGTGGAGACGGCTAGGTCGGGGAACTTCTTGATTTGCACCAAGGGTGTGAAGGACCCTTGCGAAGTTCCAGAGGTGAGGTGTGATCAGCCTCGAGACGCCTCAGCGGAAATGGGCCTCATCTCGCCTGGAGGGGAGAACCTCCTGGATTTTCTCGAGTTGCGGCAGGTCTTCTCGAGTTATGACGGGGACCTCAGGGACCCGCTCTGGTGGCCTCAGGAAAGGCCAGTCCCCATGCGAGTTGCTAGGGGACCTCTCGGGATTCCTCTCCCGTCCATGCCGGGGCCTCAGTCCTGGTGTGGAGTCGGGGCCGGAACCTGAGGATTCCTCTCCAGTGTTGCCATGGATCTTGGGGTGCTTCTGAGTCTCCCCAGGGGAGTCAGGCCTCGTCTCAAGTGGGGGCATGCACGTGCGCTTTCCTCCCGAGCTGCAGCAGTAGTGTCACGCTTCCTGTCACGTGGATCAAGGGATCTGTGGCTTTCCCTCGAGGCTGTCCCTCGAGGCTTTCCCACGAGGCTTTCCCACAGGGCTGTGCCACGTGCCACCTTGGTGTGAGTCGATCCTCGGCGTGAAAGACGAGCCGGTGAAGGGAAAAGAGTTTCCTCTGGAATGGACTGAGACATCTGGGGGACTCTTGGAATGGTGGCACGACCCTGGAGTTCCTCTCGCCGTTCCTGTTGAGAGGGCCTCCTCTTGAGATGCGACGGGAACGCCGGGAACTCTTTCCCGACGAAGCAGGGAAAGGATCCCTCATCTCGAGCTACGAGGCGGAAACGGGGCTCCTCTGGATGTGGGCGGGACCCTCGTGATTCCTCTCGAGTGGAGACGGCTAGGTCGGGGAACTTCTTGATTTGCACCAAGGGTGTGAAGGACCCTTTCGAAGTTCCAGAGGTGAGGTGTGATCAGCCTCGAGACGCCTCAGCGGAAATGGGCCTCATCTCGCCTGGAGGGGAGAACCTCCTGGATTTTCTCGAGTTGCGGCAGGTCTTCTCGAGTTACGACGGGGACCTCAGGGACCCGCTCTGGTGGCCTCAGGAAAGGCCAGTCCCCATGCGAGTTGCTAGGGGACCTCTCGGGATTCCTCTCCCGTCCATGCCGGGGCCTCAGTCCTGGTGTGGAGTCGGGGCCGGAACCTGAGGATTCCTCTCCAGTGTTGCCATGGATCTTGGGGTGCTTCTGCGTCTCCCCAGGGGAGTCAGGCCTCGTCTCGAGTGGGGGCATGCACGTGCGCTTTCCTCCCGAGCTGCAGCAATAGTGTCACGCTTCCTGTCACGTGGATCAAGGGATCTGTGGCTTTCCCTCGAGGCTGTCCCTCGAGGCTTTCCCACGAGGCTTTCCCACAGGGCTGTGCCACGTGCCACCTTGGTGTGAGTCGATCCTCGGAGTGAAAGACGAGCCGGTGAAGGGAAAAGAGGTTCCTCTGGAATGGACTGAGACATCTGGGGGACTCTTGGAATGGTGGCACGACCCTGGAGTTCCTCTCGCCGTTCCTGTTGAGAGGGCCTCCTCTTGAGATGCGACGGGAACGCCGGGAACTCTTTCCCGACGAAGCAGGGAAAGGATCCCTCATCTCGAGCTACGAGGCGGAAACGGGGCTCCTCTGGATGTGGGCGGGACCCTCGTGATTCCTCTCGAGTGGAGACGGCTAGGTCGGGGAACTTCTTAATTTGCACCAAGGGTGTGAAGGACCCTTGCGAAGCTCCAGAGGTGAGGTGTGATCAGCCTCGAGACGCCTCAGCGGAAATGGGCCTCATCTCGCCTGGAGGGGAGAACCTCCTGGATTTTCTCGAGTTGCGGCAGGTCTTCTCGAGTTATGACGGGGACCTCAGGGACCCGCTCTGGTGGCCTCAGGAAAGGCCAGTCCCCATGCGAGTTGCTAGGGGACCTCTCGGGATTCCTCTCCCGTCCATGCCGGGGCCTCAGTCCTGGTGTGGAGTCGGGGCCGGAACCTGAGGATTCCTCTCCAGTGTTGCCATGGATCTTGGGGTGCTTCTGAGTCTCCCCAGGGGAGTCAGGCCTCGTCTCGAGTGGGGGCATGCACGTGCGCTTTCCTCCCGAGCTGCAGCAGTAGTGTCACGCTTCCTGTCACGTGGATCAAGGGATCTGTGGCTTTCCCTCGAGGCTGTCCCTCGAGGCTTTCCCACGAGGCTTTCCCACAGGGCTGTGCCACGTGCCACCTTGGTGTGAGTCGATCCTCGGCGTGAAAGTCGAGCCGGTGAAGGGAAAAGAGGTTCCTCTGGAATGGACTGAGACATCTGGGGGACTCTTGGAATGGTGGCACGACCCTGGAGTTCCTCTCGCCGTTCCTGTTGAGAGGGCCTCCTCTTGAGATGCGACGGGAACGCCGGGAACTCTTTCCCGACGAAGCAGGGAAAGGATCCCTCATCTCGAGCTACGAGGCGGAAACGGGGCTCCTCTGGATGTGGGCGGGACCCTCGTGATTCCTCTCGAGTGGAGACGGCTAGGTCGGGGAACTTCTTGATTTGCACCAAGGGTGTGAAGGACCCTTGCGAAGTTCCAGAGGTGAGGTGTGATCAGCCTCGAGACGCCTCAGCGGAAATGGGCCTCATCTCGCCTGGAGGGGAGAACCTCCTGGATTTTCTCGAGTTGCGGCAGGTCTTCTCGAGTTATGACGGGGACCTCAGGGACCCGCTCTGGTGGCCTCAGGAAAGGCCAGTCCCCATGCGAGTTGCTAGGGGACCTCTCGGGATTCCTCTCCCGTCCATGCCGGGGCCTCAGTCCTGGTGTGGAGTCGGGGCCGGAACCTGAGGATTCCTCTCCAGTGTTGCCATGGATCTTGGGGTGCTTCTGAGTCTCCCCAGGGGAGTCAGGCCTCGTCTCGAGTGGGGGCATGCACGTGCGCTTTCCTCCCGAGCTGCAGCAGTAGTGTCACGCTTCCTGTCACGTGGATCAAGGGATCTGTGGCTTTCCCTCGAGGCTGTCCCTCGAGGCTTTCCCACGAGGCTTTCCCACAGGGCTGTGCCACGTGCCACCTTGGTGTGAGTCGATCCTCGGCGTGAAAGACGAGCCGGTGAAGGGAAAAGAGTTTCCTCTGGAATGGACTGAGATATCTGGGGGACTCTTGGAATGGTGGCACGACCCTGGAGTTCCTCTCGCCGTTCCTGTTGAGAGGGCCTCCTCTTGAGATGCGACGGGAACGCCGGGAACTCTTTCCCGACGAAGCAGGGAAAGGATCCCTCATCTCGAGCTACGAGGCGGAAACGGGGCTCCTCTGGATGTGGGCGGGACCCTCGTGATTCCTCTCGAGTGGAGACGGCTAGGTCGGGGAACTTCTTGATTTGCACCAAGGGTGTGAAGGACCCTTTCGAAGTTCCAGAGGTGAGGTGTGATCAGCCTCGAGACGCCTCAGCGGAAATGGGCCTCATCTCGCCTGGAGGGGAGAACCTCCTGGATTTTCTCGAGTTGCGGCAGGTCTTCTCGAGTTACGACGGGGACCTCAGGGACCCGCTCTGGTGGCCTCAGGAAAGGCCAGTCCCCATGCGAGTTGCTAGGGGACCTCTCGGGATTCCTCTCCCGTCCATGCCGGGGCCTCAGTCCTGGTGTGGAGTCGGGGCCGGAACCTGAGGATTCCTCTCCAGTGTTGCCATGGATCTTGGGGTGCTTCTGCGTCTCCCCAGGGGAGTCAGGCCTCGTCTCGAGTGGGGGCATGCACGTGCGCTTTCCTCCCGAGCTGCAGCAATAGTGTCATGCTTCCTGTCACGTGGATCAAGGGATCTGTGGCTTTCCCTCGAGGCTGTCCCTCGAGGCTTTCCCACGAGGCTTTCCCACAGGGCTGTGCCACGTGCCACCTTGGTGTGAGTCGATCCTCGGAGTGAAAGACGAGCCGGTGAAGGGAAAAGAGGTTCCTCTGGAATGGACTGAGACATCTGGGGGACTCTTGGAATGGTGGCACGACCCTGGAGTTCCTCTCGCCGTTCCTGTTGAGAGGGCCTCCTCTTGAGATGCGACGGGAACGCCGGGAACTCTTTCCCGACGAAGCAGGGAAAGGATCCCTCATCTCGAGCTACGAGGCGGAAACGGGGCTCCTCTGGATGTGGGCGGGACCCTCGTGATTCCTCTCGAGTGGAGACGGCTAGGTCGGGGAACTTCTTGATTTGCACCAAGGGTGTGAAGGACCCTTGCGAAGTTCCAGAGGTGAGGTGTGATCAGCCTCGAGACGCCTCAGCGGAAATGGGCCTCATCTCGCCTGGAGGGGAGAACCTCCTGGATTTTCTCGAGTTGCGGCAGGTCTTCTCGAGTTATGACGGGGACCTCAGGGACCCGCTCTGGTGGCCTCAGGAAAGCCCAGTCCCCATGCGAGTTGCTAGGGGACCTCTCGGGATTCCTCTCCCGTCCATGCCGGGGCCTCAGTCCTGGTGTGGAGTCGGGGCCGGAACCTGAGGATTCCTCTCCAGTGTTGCCATGGATCTTAGGGTGCTTCTGAGTCTCCCCAGGGGAGTCAGGCCTCGTCTCGAGTGGGGGCATGCACGTGCGCTTTCCTCCCGAGCTGCAGCAGTAGTGTCACGCTTCCTGTCACGTGGATCAAGGGATCTGTGGCTTTCCCTCGAGGCTGTCCCTCGAGGCTTTCCCACGAGGCTTTCCCACAGGGCTGTGCCACGTGCCACCTTGGTGTGAGTCGATCCTCGGCGTGAAAGACGAGCCGGTAAAGGGAAAAGAGGTTCCTCTGGAATGGACTGAGACATCTGGGGGACCCTTGGAATGGTGGCACGACCCTGGAGTTCCTCTCGCCGTTCCTGTTGAGAGGGCCTCCTCTTGAGATGCGATGGGAACGCCGGGAACTCTTTCCCGACGAAGCAGGGAAAGGATCCCTCATCTCGAGCTACGAGGCGGAAACGGGGCTCCTCTGGATGTGGGCGGGACCCTCGTGATTCCTCTCGAGTGGAGATGGGTATGTCGGGGAACTTCTTGATTTGCACCAAGGGTGTGAAGGACCCTTTCGAAGTTCCAGAGGTGAGGTGTGATCAGCCTCGAGACGCCTCAGCGGAAATGGGCCTCATCTCGCCTGGAGGGGAGAACCTCCTGGATTTTCTCGAGTTGCGGCAGGTCTTCTCGAGTTACGACGGGGACCTCAGGGACCCGCTCTGGTGGCCTCAGGAAAGGCCAGTCCCCATGCGAGTTGCTAGGGGACCTCTCGGGATTCCTCTCCCGTCCATGCCGGGGCCTCAGTCCTTGTGTGGAGTCGGGGCCGGAACCTGAGGATTCCTCTCCAGTGTTGCCATGGATCTTGGGGTGCTTCTGAGTCTCCCCAGGGGAGTCAGGCCTCGTCTCGAGTGGGGGCATGCACGTGCGCTTTCCTCCCGAGCTGCAGCAGTAGTGTCACGCTTCCTGTCACGTGGATCAAGGGATCTGTGGCTTTCCCTCGAGGCTGTCCCTCGAGGCTTTCCCACGAGGCTTTCCCACAGGGCTGTGCCACGTGCCACCTTGGTGTGAGTCGATCCTCGGCGTGAAAGACGAGCCGGTGAAGGGAAAAGAGGTTCCTCTGGAACGGACTGAGACATCTGGGGGACTCTTGGAATGGTGGCACGACCCTGGAGTTCCTCTCGCCGTTCCTGTTGAGAGGGCCTCCTCTTGAGATGCGACGGGAACGCCGGGAACTCTTTCCCGACGAAGCAGGGAAAGGATCCCTCATCTCGAGCTACGAGGCGGAAACGGGGCTCCTCTGGATGTGGGCGGGACCCACGTGATTCCTCTCGAGTGGAGACGGCTAGGTCGGGGAACTTCTTGATTTGCACCAAGGGTGTGAAGTACTCTTGCGAAGTTCCAGAGGTGAGGTGTGATCAGCCTCGAGACGCCTCAGCGGAAATGGGCCTCATCTCGCCTGGAGGGGAGAACCTCCTGGATTTTCTCGAGTTGCGGCAGGTCTTCTTGAGTTACGACGGGGACCTCAGGGACCCGCTCTGGTGGCCTCAGGAAAGGCCAGTCCCCATGCGAGTTGCTAGGGGACTTCTCGGGATTCCTCTCCCGTCCATGCCGGGGCCTCAGTCCTTGTGTGGAGTCGGGGCCGGAAAATGAGGATTCCTCTCCAGTGTTGCCATGGATCTTGGGGTGCTTCTGAGTCTCCCCAGGGCAGTCAGGCGTCGTCTCGAGTGGGGGCATGCACGTGCGCTTTCCTCCCGAGCTGCAGCAGTAGTGTCACGCTTCCTGTCACGTGGATCAAGGGATCTGTGGCTTACCCTCGAGGCTGTCCCTCGAGGCTTTCCCACGAGGCTTTCCCACAGGGCTGTGCCACGTGCCACCTTGGTGTGAGTCGATCCTCGGCGTGAAAGACGAGCCGGTGAAGGGAAAAGAGGTTCCTCTGGAATGGACTGAGACATCTGGGGGACTCTTGGAATGGTGGCACGACCCTGGAGTTCCTCTCGCCGTTCCTGTTGAGAGGGCCTCCTCTTGAGATGCGACGGGAACGCCGGGAACTCTTTCCCGACGAAGCAGGGAAAGGATCCCTCATCTCGAGCTACGAGGCGGAAACGGGGCTCCTCTGGATGTGGGCGGGACCCTCGTGTTTCCTCTCGAGTGGAGACGGCTAGGTCGGGGAACTTCTTGATTTGCACCAAGGGTGTGAAGGACCCTTTCGAAGTTCCAGAGGTGAGGTGTGATCAGCCTCGAGACGCCTCAGCGGAAATGGGCCTCATCTCGCCTGGAGGGGAGAACCTCCTGGATTTTCTCGAGTTGCGGCAGGTCTTCTCGAGTTATGACGGGGACCTCAGGGACCCGCTCTGGTGGCCTCAGGAAAGGCCAGTCCCCATGCGAGTTGCTAGGGGACCTCTCGGGATTCCTCTCCCGTCCATGCCGGGGCCTCAGTCCTGGTGTGGAGTCGGGGCCGGAACCTGAGGATTCCTCTCCAGTGTTGCCATGGATCTTGGGGTGCTTCTGAGTCTCCCCAGGGGAGTCAGGCCTCGTCTCGAGTGGGGGCATGCACGTGCGCTTTCCTCCCGAGCTGCAGCAGTAGTGTCACGCTTCCTGTCACGTGGATCAAGGGATCTGTGGCTTTCCCTCGAGGCTGTCCCTCGAGGCTTTCCCACGAGGCTTTCCCACAGGGCTGTGCCACGTGCCACCTTGGTGTGAGTCGATCCTCGGCGTGAAAGACGAGCCAGTGAAGGGAAAAGAGGTTCCTCTGGAATGGACTGAGACATCTGGGGGACTCTTGGAATGGTGGCACGACCCTGGAGTTCCTCTCGCCGTTCCTGTTGAGAGGGCCTCCTCTTGAGATGCGACGGGAACGCCGGGAACTCTTTCCCGACGAAGCAGGGAAAGGATCCCTCATCTCGAGCTACGAGGCGGAAACGGGGCTCCTCTGGATGTGGGCGGGACCCACGTGATTCCTCTCGAGTGGAGACGGCTAGGTCGGGGAACTTCTTGATTTGCACCAAGGGTGTGAAGTACTCTTGCGAAGTTCCAGATTTGAGGTGTGATCCGCCTCGAGACGCCTCAGCGGAAATGGGCCTCATCTCGCCTGGAGGGGAGAACCTCCTGGATTTTCTCGAGTTGCGGCAGGTCTTCTCGAGTTACGACGGGGACCTCAGGGACCCGCTCTGGTGGCCTCAGGAAAGGCCAGTCCCCATGCGAGTTGCTAGGGGACCTCTCGGGATTCCTCTCCCGTCCATGCCGGGGCCTCAGTCCTGGTGTGGAGTCGGGGCCGGAACCTGAGGATTCCTCTCCAGTGTTGCCATGGATCTTGGGGTGCTTCTGAGTCTCCCCAGGGGAGTCAGGCCTCGTCTCGAGTGGGGGCATGCACGTGCGCTTTCCTCCCGAGCTGCAGCAGTAGTGTCACGCTTCCTGTCACGTGGATCAAGGGATCTGTGGCTTTCCCTCGAGGCTGTCCCTCGAGGCTTTCCCACGAGGCTTTCCCACAGGGCTGTGCCACGTGCCACCTTGGTGTGAGTCGATCCTCGGCGTGAAAGACGAGCCGGTGAAGGGAAAAGAGGTTCCTCTGGAATGGACTGAGACATCTGGGGGACTCTTGGAATGGTGGCACGACCCTGGAGTTCCTCTCGCCGTTCCTGTTGAGAGGGCCTCCTCTTGAGATGCGACGGGAACGCCGGGAACTCTTTCCCGACGAAGCAGGGAAAGGATCCCTCATCTCGAGCTACGAGGCGGAAACGGGGCTCCTCTGGATGTGGGCGGGACCCACGTGATTCCTCTCGAGTGGAGACGGCTAGGTCGGGGAACTTCTTGATTTGCACCAAGGGTGTGAAGTACTCTTGCGAAGTTCCAGAGGTGAGGTGTGATCAGCCTCGAGACGCCTCAGCGGAAATGGGCCTCATCTCGCCTGGAGGGGAGAACCTCCTGGATTTTCTCGAGTTGCGGCAGGTCTTCTCGAGTTACGACGGGGACCTCAGGGACCCGCTCTGGTGGCCTCAGGAAAGGCCAGTCCCCATGCGAGTTGCTAGGGGACTTCTCGGGATTCCTCTCCCGTCCATGCCGGGGCCTCAGTCCTTGTGTGGAGTCGGGGCCGGAAAATGAGGATTCCTCTCCAGTGTTGCCATGGATCTTGGGGTGCTTCTGAGTCTCCCCAGGGCAGTCAGGCGTCGTCTCGAGTGGGGGCATGCACGTGCGCTTTCCTCCCGAGCTGCAGCAGTAGTGTCACGCTTCCTGTCACGTGGATCAAGGGATCTGTGGCTTACCCTCGAGGCTGTCCCTCGAGGCTTTCCCACGAGGCTTTCCCACAGGGCTGTGCCACGTGCCACCTTGGTGTGAGTCGATCCTCGGCGTGAAAGACGAGCCGGTGAAGGGAAAAGAGGTTCCTCTGGAATGGACTGAGACATCTGGGGGACTCTTGGAATGGTGGCACGACCCTGGAGTTCCTCTCGCCGTTCCTGTAGAGAGGGCCTCCTCTTGAGATGCGACGGGAACGCCGGGAACTCTTTCCCGACGAAGCAGGGAAAGGATCCCTCATCTCGAGCTACGAGGCGGAAACGGGGCTCCTCTGGATGTGGGCGGGACCCTCGTGATTCCTCTCGAGTGGAGACGGCTAGGTCGGGGAACTTCTTGATTTGCACCAAGGGTGTGAAGGACCCTTTCGAAGTTCCAGAGGTGAGGTGTGATCAGCCTCGAGACGCCTCAGCGGAAATGGGCCTCATCTCGCCTGGAGGGGAGAACCTCCTGGATTTTCTCGAGTTGCGGCAGGTCTTCTCGAGTTACGACGGGGACCTCAGGGACCCGCTCTGGTGGCCTCAGGAAAGGCCAGTCCCCATGCGAGTTGCTAGGGGACCTCTCGGGATTCCTCTCCCGTCCATGCCGGGGCCTCAGTCCTGGTGTGGAGTCGGGGCCGGAACCTGAGGATTCCTCTCCAGTGTTGCCATGGATCTTGGGGTGATTCTGAGTCTCCCCAGGGGAGTCAGGCCTCGTCTCGAGTGGGGGCATGCACGTGCGCTTTCCTCCCGAGCTGCAGCAGTAGTGTCACGCTTCCTGTCACGTGGATCAAGGGATCTGTGGCTTTCCCTCGAGGCTGTCCCTCGAGGCTTTCCCACGAGGCTTTCCCACAGGGCTGTGCCACGTGCCACCTTGGTGTGAGTCGATCCTCGGCGTGAAAGACGAGCCAGTGAATGGAAAAGAGGTTCCTCTGGAATGGACTGAGACATCTGGGGGACTCTTGGAATGGTGGCACGACCCTGGAGTTCCTCTCGCCGTTCCTGTTGAGAGGGCCTCCTCTTGAGATGCGACGGGAACGCCGGGAACTCTTTCCCGACGAAGCAGGGAAAGGATCCCTCATCTCGAGCTACGAGGCGGAAACGGGGCTCCTCTGGATGTGGGCGGGACCCACGTGATTCCTCTCGAGTGGAGACGGCTAGGTCGGGGAACTTCTTGATTTGCACCAAGGGTGTGAAGTACTCTTGCGAAGTTCCAGATTTGAGGTGTGATCAGCCTCGAGACGCCTCAGCGGAAATGGGCCTCATCTCGCCTGGAGGGGAGAACCTCCTGGATTTTCTCGAGTTGCGGCAGGTCTTCTCGAGTTACGACGGGGACCTCAGGGACCCGCTCTGGTGGCCTCAGGAAAGGCCAGTCCCCATGCGAGTTGCTAGGGGACCTCTCGGGATTCCTCTCCCGTCCATGCCGGGGCCTCAGTCCTTGTGTGGAGTCGGGGACGGAACCTGAGGATTCCTCTCCAGTGTTGCCATGGATCTTGGGGTGCTTCTGAGTCTCCCCAGGGGAGTCAGGCCTCGTCTCGAGTGGGGGCATGCACGTGCGCTTTCCTCCCGAGCTGCAGCAGTAGTGTCACGCTTCCTGTCACGTGGATCAAGGGATCTGTGGCTTTCCCTCGAGGCTGTCCCTCGAGGCTTTCCCACGAGGCTTTCCCACAGGGCTGTGCCACGTGCCACCTTGGTGTGAGTCGATCCTCGGCGTGAAAGACGAGCCGGTGAAGGGAAAAGAGGTTCCTCTGGAACGGACTGAGACATCTCGGGGACTCTTGGAATGGTGGCACGACCCTGGAGTTCCTCTCGCCGTTCCTGTTGAGAGGGCCTCCTCTTGAGATGCGACGGGAACGCCGGGAACTCTTTCCCGACGAAGCAGGGAAAGGATCCCTCATCTCGAGCTACGAGGCGGAAACGGGGCTCCTCTGGATGTGGGCAGGACCCACGTGATTCCTCTCGAGTGGAGACGGCTAGGTCGGGGAACTTCTTGATTTGCACCAAGGGTGTGAAGTACTCTTGCGAAGTTCCAGAGGTGAGGTGTGATCAGCCTCGAGACGCCTCAGCGGAAATGGGCCTCATCTCGCCTGGAGGGGAGAACCTCCTGGATTTTCTCGAGTTGCGGCAGGTCTTCTCGAGTTACGACGGGGACCTCAGGGACCCGCTCTGGTGGCCTCAGGAAAGGCCAGTCCCCATGCGAGTTGCTAGGGGACTTCTCGGGATTCCTCTCCCGTCCATGCCGGGGCCTCAGTCCTTGTGTGGAGTCGGGGCCGGAAAATGAGGATTCCTCTCCAGTGTTGCCATGGATCTTGGGGTGCTTCTGAGTCTCCCCAGGGCAGTCAGGCGTCGTCTCGAGTGGGGGCATGCACGTGCGCTTTCCTCCCGAGCTGCAGCAGTAGTGTCACGCTTCCTGTCACGTGGATCAAGGGATCTGTGGCTTACCCTCGAGGCTGTCCCTCGAGGCTTTCCCACGAGGCTTTCCCACAGGGCTGTGCCACGTGCCACCTTGGTGTGAGTCGATCCTCGGCGTGAAAGACGAGCCGGTGAAGGGAAAAGAGGTTCCTCTGGAATGGACTGAGACATCTGGGGGACTCTTGGAATGGTGGCACGACCCTGGAGTTCCTCTCGCCGTTCCTGTTGAGAGGGCCTCCTCTTGAGATGCGACGGGAACGCCGGGAACTCTTTCCCGACGAAGCAGGGAAAGGATCCCTCATCTCGAGCTACGAGGCGGAAACGGGGCTCCTCTGGATGTGGGCGGGACCCTCGTGATTCCTCTCGAGTGGAGACGGCTAGGTCGGGGAACTTCTTGATTTGCACCAAGGGTGTGAAGGACCCTTTCGAAGTTCCAGAGGTGAGGTGTGATCAGCCTCGAGACGCCTCAGCGGAAATGGGCCTCATCTCGCCTGGAGGGGAGAACCTCCTGGATTTTCTCGAGTTGCGGCAGGTCTTCTCGAGTTATGACGGGGACCTCAGGGACCCGCTCTGGTGGCCTCAGGAAAGGCCAGTCCCCATGCGAGTTGCTAGGGGACCTCTCGGGATTCCTCTCCCGTCCATGCCGGGGCCTCAGTCCTGGTGTGGAGTCGGGGCCGGAACCTGAGGATTCCTCTCCAGTGTTGCCATGGATCTTGGGGTGATTCTGAGTCTCCCCAGGGGAGTCAGGCCTCGTCTCGAGTGGGGGCATGCACGTGCGCTTTCCTCCCGAGCTGCAGCAGTAGTGTCACGCTTCCTGTCACGTGGATCAAGGGATCTGTGGCTTTCCCTCGAGGCTGTCCCTCGAGGCTTTCCCACGAGGCTTTCCCACAGGGCTGTGCCACGTGCCACCTTGGTGTGAGTCGATCCTCGGCGTGAAAGACGAGCCAGTGAATGGAAAAGAGGTTCCTCTGGAATGGACTGAGACATCTGGGGGACTCTTGGAATGGTGGCACGACCCTGGAGTTCCTCTCGCCGTTCCTGTTGAGAGGGCCTCCTCTTGAGATGCGACGGGAACGCCGGGAACTCTTTCCCGACGAAGCAGGGAAAGGATCCCTCATCTCGAGCTACGAGGCGGAAACGGGGCTCCTCTGGATGTGGGCGGGACCCACGTGATTCCTCTCGAGTGGAGACGGCTAGGTCGGGGAACTTCTTGATTTGCACCAAGGGTGTGAAGTACTCTTGCGAAGTTCCAGAGGTGAGGTGTGATCAGCCTCGAGACGCCTCAGCGGAAATGGGCCTCATCTCGCCTGGAGGGGAGAACCTCCTGGATTTTCTCGAGTTGCGGCAGGTCTTCTCGAGTTACGACGGGGACCTCAGGGACCCGCTCTGGTGGCCTCAGGAAAGGCCAGTCCCCATGCGAGTTGCTAGGGGACTTCTCGGGATTCCTCTCCCGTCCATGCCGGGGCCTCAGTCCTTGTGTGGAGTCGGGGCCGGAAAATGAGGATTCCTCTCCAGTGTTGCCATGGATCTTGGGGTGCTTCTGAGTCTCCCCAGGGCAGTCAGGCGTCGTCTCGAGTGGGGGCATGCACGTGCGCTTTCCTCCCGAGCTGCAGCAGTAGTGTCACGCTTCCTGTCACGTGGATCAAGGGATCTGTGGCTTACCCTCGAGGCTGTCCCTCGAGGCTTTCCCACGAGGCTTTCCCACAGGGCTGTGCCACGTGCCACCTTGGTGTGAGTCGATCCTCGGCGTGAAAGACGAGCCGGTGAAGGGAAAAGAGGTTCCTCTGGAATGGACTGAGACATCTGGGGGACTCTTGGAATGGTGGCACGACCCTGGAGTTCCTCTCGCCGTTCCTGTTGAGAGGGCCTCCTCTTGAGATGCGACGGGAACGCCGGGAACTCTTTCCCGACGAAGCAGGGAAAGGATCCCTCATCTCGAGCTACGAGGCGGAAACGGGGCTCCTCTGGATGTGGGCGGGACCCTCGTGATTCCTCTCGAGTGGAGACGGCTAGGTCGGGGAACTTCTTGATTTGCACCAAGGGTGTGAAGGACCCTTTCGAAGTTCCAGAGGTGAGGTGTGATCAGCCTCGAGACGCCTCAGCGGAAATGGGCCTCATCTCGCCTGGAGGGGAGAACCTCCTGGATTTTCTCGAGTTGCGGCAGGTCTTCTCGAGTTATGACGGGGACCTCAGGGACCCGCTCTGGTGGCCTCAGGAAAGGCCAGTCCCCATGCGAGTTGCTAGGGGACCTCTCGGGATTCCTCTCCCGTCCATGCCGGGGCCTCAGTCCTTGTGTGGAGTCGGGGCCGGAACCTGAGGATTCCTCTCCAGTGTTGCCATGGATCTTGGGGTGCTTCTGAGTCTCCCCAGGGGAGTCAGGCCTCGTCTCGAGTGGGGGCATGCACGTGCGCTTTCCTCCCGAGCTGCAGCAGTAGTGTCACGCTTCCTGTCACGTGGATCAAGGGATCTGTGGCTTTCCCTCGAGGCTGTCCCTCGAGGCTTTCCCACGAGGCTTTCCCACAGGGCTGTGCCACGTGCCACCTTGGTGTGAGTCGATCCTCGGCGTGAAAGACGAGCCAGTGAATGGAAAAGAGGTTCCTCTGGAATGGACTGAGACATCTGGGGGACTCTTGGAATGGTGGCACGACCCTGGAGTTCCTCTCGCCGTTCCTGTTGAGAGGGCCTCCTCTTGAGATGCGACGGGAACGCCGGGAACTCTTTCCCGACGAAGCAGGGAAAGGATCCCTCATCTCGAGCTACGAGGCGGAAACGGGGCTCCTCTGGATGTGGGCGGGACCCACGTGATTCCTCTCGAGTGGAGACGGCTAGGTCGGGGAACTTCTTGATTTGCACCAAGGGTGTGAAGTACTCTTGCGAAGTTCCAGATTTGAGGTGTGATCAGCCTCGAGACGCCTCAGCGGAAATGGGCCTCATCTCGCCTGGAGGGGAGAACCTCCTGGATTTTCTCGAGTTGCGGCAGGTCTTCTCGAGTTACGACGGGGACCTCAGGGACCCGCTCTGGTGGCCTCAGGAAAGGCCAGTCCCCATGCGAGTTGCTAGGGGACCTCTCGGGATTCCTCTCCCGTCCATGCCGGGGCCTCAGTCCTGGTGTGGAGTCGGGGCCGGAACCTGAGGATTCCTCTCCAGTGTTGCCATGGATCTTGGGGTGCTTCTGAGTCTCCCCAGGGGAGTCAGGCCTCGTCTCGAGTGGGGGCATGCACGTGCGCTTTCCTCCCGAGCTGCAGCAGTAGTGTCACGCTTCCTGTCACGTGGATCAAGGGATCTGTGGCTTTCCCTCGAGGCTGTCCCTCGAGGCTTTCCCACGAGGCTTTCCCACAGGGCTGTGCCACGTGCCACCTTGGTGTGAGTCGATCCTCGGCGTGAAAGACGAGCCGGTGAAGGGAAAAGAGGTTCCTCTGGAATGGACTGAGACATCTGGGGGACTCTTGGAATGGTGGCACGACCCTGGAGTTCCTCTCGCCGTTCCTATTGAGAGGGCCTCCTCTTGAGATGCGACGGGAACGCCGGGAACTCTTTCCCGACGAAGCAGGGAAAGGATCCCTCATCTCGAGCTACGAGGCGGAAACGGGGCTCCTCTGGATGTGGGCGGGACCCTCGTGATTCCTCTCGAGTGGAGATGGGTATGTCGGGGAACTTCTTGATTTGCACCAAGGGTGTGAAGGACCCTTGCGAAGTTCCAGAGGTGAGGTGTGATCAGCCTCGAGACGCCTCAGCGGAAATGGGCCTCATCTCGCCTGGAGGGGAGAACCTCCTGGATTTTCTCGAGTTGCGGCAGGTCTTCTCGAGTTACGACGGGGACCTCAGGGACCCGCTCTGGTGGCCTCAGGAAAGGCCAGTCCCCATGCGAGTTGCTAGGGGACCTCTCGGGATTCCTCTCCCGTCCATGCCGGGGCCTCAGTCCTTGTGTGGAGTCGGGGCCGGAACCTGAGGATCCCTCTCCAGTGTTGCCATGGATCTTGGGGTGCTTCTGAGTCTCCCCAGGGGAGTCAGGCCTCGTCTCGAGTGGGGGCATGCACGTGCGCTTTCCTCCCGAGCTGCAGCAGTAGTGTCACGCTTCCTGTCACGTGGATCAAGGGATCTGTGGCTTTCCCTCGAGGCTGTCCCTCGAGGCCTTCCCACGAGGCTTTCCCACAGGGCTGTGCCACATGCCACCTTGGTGTGAGTCGATCCTCGGCGTGAAAGACGAGCCGGTGAAGGGAAAAGAGGTTCCTCTGGAACGGACTGAGACATCTGGGGGACTCTTGGAATGGTGGCACGACCCTGGAGTTCCTCTCGCCGTTCCTGTTGAGAGGGCCTCCTCTTGAGATGCGACGGGAACGCCGGGAACTCTTTCCCGACGAAGCAGTGAAAGGATCCCTCATCTCGAGCTACGAGGCGGAAACGGGGCTCCTCTGGATGTGGGCGGGACCCTCGTGATTCCTCTCGAGTGGAGACGGCTAGGTCGGGAACTTCTTGATTTGCACCAAGGGTGTGAAGGACCCTTTCGAAGTTCCAGAGGTGAGGTGTGATCAGCCTCGAGACGCCTCAGCGGAAATGGGCCTAATCTCGCCTGGAGGGGAGAACCTCCTGGATTTTCTCGAGTTGCGGCAGGTCTTCTCGAGTTACGACGGGGACCTCAGGGACCCGCTCTGGTGGCCTCAGGAAAGGCCAGTCCCCATGCGAGTTGCTAGGGGACCTCTCGGGATTCCTCTCCCGTCCATGCCGGGGCCTCAGTCCTTGTGTGGAGTCGGGGCCGGAACCTGAGGATTCCTCTCCAGTGTTGCCATGGATCTTGGGGTGCTTCTGAGTCTCCCCAGGGGAGTCAGGCCTCGTCTCGAGTGGGGGCATGCACGTGCGCTTTCCTCCCGAGCTGCAGCAGTAGTGTCACGCTTCCTGTCACGTGGATCAAGGGATCTGTGGCTTTCCCTCGAGGCTGTCCCTCGAGGCTTTCCCACGAGGCTTTCCCACAGGGCTGTGCCACGTGTCACCTTGGTGTGAGTCGATCCTCGGCATGAAAGACGAGCCGGTGAAGGGAAAAGAGGTTCCTCTGGAATGGACTGAGACATCTGGGGGACTCTTGGAATGGTGGCACGACCCTGGAGTTCCTCTCGCCGTTCCTGTTTAGAGGGCCTCCTCTTGAGATGCGACGGGAACGCCGGGAACTCTTTCCCGACGAAGCAGGGAAAGGATCCCTCATCTCGAGCTACGAGGCGGAAACGGGGCTCCTCTGGATGTGGGCGGGACCCTCGTGAGTCCTCTCGAGTGGAGACGGGAATGTCGGGGAACTTCTTGATTTGCACCAAGGGTGTGAAGGACCCTTTCGAAGTTCCATAGGTGAGGTGTGATCAGCCTCGAGACGCCTCAGCGGAAATGGCCCTCATCTCGCCTGGAGGGGAGAACCTCCTGGATTTTCTCGAGTTGCGGCAGGTCTTCTCGAGTTACGACGGGGACCTCAGGGACCCGCTCTGGTGGCCTCAGGAAAGGCCAGTCCCCATGCGAGTTGCTAGGGGACCTCTCGGGATTCCTCTCCCGTCCATGCTGGGGCCTCAGTCCTTGTGTGGAGTCGGGGCCGGAACCTGAGGATTCCTCTCCAGTGTTGCCATGGATCTTGGGGTGCTTCTGCGTCTCCCCAGGGGAGTCAGGCCTCGTCTCGAGTGGGGGCATGCACGTGCGCTTTCCTCCCGAGCTGCAGCAGTAGTGTCACGCTTCCTGTCACGTGGATCAAGGGATCTGTGGCTGTCCCTCGAGGCTTTCCCACGAGGCTTTCCCACAGGGCTGTGCCACGTGCCACCTTGGTGTGAGTCGATCCTCGGCGTGAAAGACGAGCCGGTGAAGGGAAAAGAGGTTCCTCTGGAATGGACTGAGACATCTGGGGGACTCTTGGAATGGTGGCACGACCCTGGAGTTCCTCTCGCCGTTCCTGTTGAGAGGGCCTCCTCTTGAGATGCGACGGGAACGCCGGGAACTCTTTCCCGACGAAGCAGGGAAAGGATCCCTCATCTCGAGCTACGAGGCGGAAACGGGGCTCCTCTGGATGTGGGCGGGACCCTCGTGATTCCTCTCGAGTGGAGATGGGTATGTCGGGGAACTTCTTGATTTGCACCAAGGGTTTGAAATACCCTTGCGAAGTTCCAGAGGTGAGGTGTGATCAGCCTCGAGACGCCTCAGCGGAAATGGGCCTCATCTCGCCTGGAGGTGAGAACCTCCTGGATTTTCTCGAGTTGCGGCAGGTCTTCTCTAGTTACGACGGGGACCTCAGGGACCCGCTCTGGTGTCCTCAGGAAAGGCCAGTCCCCATGCGAGTTGCTAGGGGACCTCTCGGGATTCCTCTCCCGTCCATGCCGGGGCCTCAGTCCTGGTGTGGAGTCGGGGCCGGAACCTGAGGATTCCTCTCCAGTGTTGCCATGGATCTTGGGGTGCTTCTGAGTCTCCCCAGGGGAGTCAGGCCTCGTCTCGAGTGGGGGCATGCACGTGCGCTTTCCTCCCGAGCTGCAGCAGTAGTGTCACGCTTCCTGTCAGGTGGATCAAGGGATCTGTGGCTTTCCCTCGAGGCTGTCCCTCGAGGCTTTCCCACGAGGCTTTCCCACAGGGCTGTGCCACGTGCCACCTTGGTGTGAGTCGATCCTCGGCGTGAAAGACGAGCCGGTGAAGGGAAAAGAGGTTCCTCTGGAATGGACTGAGACATCTGGGGGACTCTTGGAATGGTGGCACGACCCTGGAGTTCCTCTCGCCGTTCCTGTTGAGAGGGCCTCCTCTTGAGATGCGACGGGAACGCCGGGAACTCTTTCCCGACGAAGCAGGGAAAGGATCCCTCATCTCGAGCTACGAGGCGGAAACGGGGCTCCTCTGGATGTGGGCGGGACCCTCGTGATTCCTCTTGAGTGGAGACGGCTATGTCGGGGAACTTCTTGATTTGCACCAAGGGTGTGAAGGACCCTTTCGAAGTTCCAGAGGTGAGGTGTGATCAGCCTCGAGACGCCTCAGCGGTAATGGGCCTCATCTCGCCTGCAGGGGAGAACCTCCTGGATTTTCTCGAGTTGCGGCAGGTCTTCTCGAGTTACGACGGGGACCTCAGGGACCCGCTCTGGTGGCCTCAGGAAAGGCCAGTCCCCATGCGAGTTGCTAGGGGACCTCTCGGGATTCCTCTCCCGTCCATGCCGGGGCCTCAGTCCTTGTGTGGAGTCGGGGCCGGAACCTGAGGATTCCTCTCCAGTGTTGCCATGGATCTTGGGGTGCTTCTGAGTCTCCCCAGGGCAGTCAGGCCTCGTCTCGCGTGGGGGCATGCCCGTGCGCTTTCCTCCCGAGCTGCAGCAGTATTGTCACGCTTCCTGTCACGTGGATCAAGGGATCTGTGGCTGTCCCTCGAGGCTTTCCCACGAGGCTTTCCCACAGGGCTGTGCCACGTGCCACCTTGGTGTGAGTCGATCCTCGGCGTGAAAGACGAGCCGGTGAAGGGAAAAGAGGTTCCTCTGGAATGGACTGAGACATCTGGGGGACTCTTGGAATGGTGGCACGACCCTGGAGTTCCTCTCGCCGTTCCTGTTGAGAGGGCCTCCTCTTGAGATGCGACGGGAACGCCGGGAACTCTTTCCCGACGAAGCAGGGAAAGGATCCCTCATCTCGAGCTACGAGGCGGAAACGGGGCTCCTCTGCATGTGGGCGGGACCCTCGTGATTCCTCTCGAGTGGAGACTGCTATGTCGGGGAACTTCTTGATTTGCACCAAGGGTGTGAAGGACCCTTGCGGAGTTCCAGAGGTGAGGTGTGATCAGCCTCGAGACGCCTCAGCGGAAATGGGCCTCATCTCGCCTGGAGGGGAGAACCTCCTGGATTTTCTCGAGTTGGGGCAGGTCTTCTCGAGTTACGACGGGGACCTCAGGGACCCGCTCTGGTGGCCTCAGGAAAGGCCAGTCCCCATGCGAGTTGCTAGGGGACCTCTCGGGATTCCTCTCCCGTCCATGCCGGGGCCTCAGTCCTTGTGTGGAGTCGGGGCCGGAACCTGAGGATTCCTCTCCAGTGTTGCCATGGATCTTGGGGTGCTTCTGAGTCTCCCCAGGGGAGTCAGGCCTCGTCTCGAGTGGGGGCATGCACGTGCGCTTTCCTCCCGAGCTGCAGCAGTAGTGTCACGCTTCCTGTCACGTGGATCAAGGGATCTGTGGCTTTCCCTCGAGGCTGTCCCTCGAGGCTTTCCCACGAGGCTTTCCCACAGGGCTGTGCCACGTGCCACCTTGGTGTGAGTCGATCCTCTGCGTGAAAGACGTGCCGGTGAAGGGAAAAGAGGTTCCTCTGGAATGGACTGAGACATCTGGGGGACTCTTGGAATGGTGGCACGACCCTGGAGTTCCTCTCGCCGTTCCTGTTGAGAGGGCCTCCTCTTGAGATGCGACGGGAACGCCGGGAACTCTTTCCCGACGAAGCAGGGAAAGGATCCCTCATCTCGAGCTACGAGGCGGAAACGGGGCTCCTCTGGATGTGGGCGGGACCCTCGTGATTCCTCTCGAGTGGAGACGGCTATGTCGGGGAACTTCTTGATTTGCACCAAGGGTGTGAAGGACCCTTGCGGAGTTCCAGAGGTGAGGTGTGATCAGCCTCGAGACGCCTCAGCGGAAATGGGCCTCATCTCGCCTGGAGGGGAGAACCTCCTGGATTTTCTCGAGTTGCGGCAGGTCTTCTCGAGTTACGACGGGGACCTCAGGGACCCGCTCTGGTGGCCTCAGGAAAGGCCAGTCCCCATGCGAGTTGCTAGGGGACCTCTCAGGATTCCTCTCCCGTCCATGCTGGGGCCTCAGTCCTTGTGTGGAGTCGGGGCCGGAACCTGAGGATTCCTCTCCAGTGTTGCCATGGATCTTGGGGTGCTTCTGCGTCTCCCCAGGGGAGTCAGGCCTCGTCTCGAGTGGGGGCATGCACGTGCGCTTTCCTCCCGAGCTGCAGCAGTAGTGTCACGCTTCCTGTCACGTGGATCAAGGGATCTGTGGCTGTCCCTCGAGGCTTTCCCACGAGGCTTTCCCACAGGGCTGTGCCACGTGCCACCTTGGTGTGAGTCGATCCTCGGCGTGAAAGATGAGCCGGTGAAGGGAAAAGAGGTTCCTCTGGAATGGACTGAGACATCTGGGGGACTCTTGGAATGGTGGCACGACCCTGGAGTTCCTCTCGCCGTTCCTGTTGAGAGGGCCTCCTCTTGAGATGCGACGGGAAGGCCGGGAACTCTTTCCCGACGAAGCAGGGAAAGGATCCCTCATCTCGAGCTACGAGGCGGAAACGGGGCTCCTCTGGATGTGGGCGGGACCCTCGTGATTCCTCTCGAGTGGAGATGGGTATGTCGGGGAACTTCTTGATTTGCACCAAGGGTGTGAAGGGCCCTTGAGAAGTTCCAGAGGTGAGGTGTGATCAGCCTCGAGACGCCTCAGCGGAAATGGGCCTCATCTCGCCTGGAGGGGAGAACCTCCTGGATTTTCTCGAGTTGCGGCAGGTCTTCTCGAGTTACGACGGGGACCTCAGGGACCCGCTCTGGTGGCCTCAGGAAAGGCCAGTCCCCATGCGAGTTGCTAGGGGACCTCTCGGGATTCCTCTCCCGTCCATGCCGGGGCCTCAGTCCTTGTGTGGAGTCGGGGCCGGAACCTGAGGATTCCTCTCCAGTGTTGCCATGGATCTTGGGGTGCTTCTGAGTCTCCCCAGGGGAGTCAGGCCTCGTCTCGAGTGGGGGCATGCACGTGCGCTTTCCTCCCGAGCTGCAGCAGTAGTGTCACGCTTCCTGTCACGTGGATCAAGGGATCTGTGGCTTTCCCTCGAGGCTGTCCCTCGAGGCTTTCCCACGAGGCTTTCCCACAGGGCTGTGCCACGTGCCACCTTGGTGTGAGTCGATCCTCGGAGTGAAAGACGAGCCGGTGAAGGGAAAAGAGGTTCCTCTGGAACGGACTGAGACATCTGGGGCACTCTTGGAATGGTGGCACGACTCTGGAGTTCCTCTCACCGTTCCTGTTGAGAGGGCCTCCTCTTGAGATGCGACGGGAACGCCGGGAACTCTTTCCCGACGAAGCAGGGAAAGGATCCCTCATCTCGAACTACGAGGCGGAAACGGGGCTCCTCTGGATGTGGGCGGGACCCACGTGATTCCTCTCGAGTGGAGACGGCTAGGTCGGGGAACTTCTTGATTTGCACCAAGGGTTTGAAATACCCTTGCGAAGTTCCAGAGGTGAGGTGTGATCAGCCTCGAGACGCCTCAGCGGAAATGGGCCTCATCTCGCCTGGAGGTGAGAACCTCCTGGATTTTCTCGAGTTGCGGCAGGTCTTCTCGAGTTACGACGGGGACCTCAGGGACCCGCTCTGGTGGCCTCAGGAAAGGCCAGTCCCCATGCGAGTTGCTAGGGGACCTCTCGGGATTCCTCTCCCGTCCATGCCGGGGCCTCAGTCCTGGTGTGGAGTCGGGGCCGGAACCTGAGGATTCCTCTCCAGTGTTGCCATGGATCTTGGGGTGCTTCTGAGTCTCCCCAGGGGAGTCAGGCCTCGTCTCGAGTGGGGGCATGCACGTGCGCTTTCCTCACGAGCTGCAGCAGTAGTGTCACGCTTCCTGTCAGGTGGATCAAGGGATCTGTGGCTTTCCCTCGAGGCTGTCCCTCGAGGCTTTCCCACGAGGCTTTCCCACAGGGCTGTGCCACGTGCCACCTTGGTGTGAGTCGATCCTCGGCGTGAAAGACGAGCCGGTGAAGGGAAAAGAGGTTCCTCTGGAATGGACTGAGACATCTGGGGGACTCTTGGAATGGTGGCACGACCCTGGAGTTCCTCTCGCCGTTCCTGTTGAGAGGGCCTCCTCTTGAGATGCGACGGGAACGCCGGGAACTCTTTCCCGACGAAGCAGGGAAAGGATCCCTCATCTCGAGCTACGAGGCGGAAACGGGGCTCCTCTGGATGTGGGCGGGACCCTCGTGATTCCTCTCGAGTGGAGACGGCTATGTCGGGGAACTTCTTGATTTGCACCAAGGGTGTGAAGGACCCTTTCGAAGTTCCAGAGGTGAGGTGTGATCAGCCTCGAGACGCCTCAGCGGAAATGGGCCTCATCTCGCCTGCAGGGGAGAACCTCCTGGATTTTCTCGAGTTGCGGCAGGTCTTCTCGAGTTACGACGGGGACCTCAGGGACCCGCTCTGGTGGCCTCAGGAAAGGCCAGTCCCCATGCGAGTTGCTAGGGGACCTCTCGGGATTCCTCTCCCGTCCATGCCGGGGCCTCAGTCCTTGTGTGGAGTCGGGGCCGGAACCTGAGGATTCCTCTCCAGTGTTGCCATGGATCTTGGGGTGCTTCTGAGTCTCCCCAGGGCAGTCAGGCCTCGTCTCGCTTGGGGGCATGCCCGTGCGCTTTCCTCCCGAGCTGCAGCAGTAGTGTCACGCTTCCTGTCACGTGGATCAAGGGATCTGTGGCTGTCCCTCGAGGCTTTCCCACGAGGCTTTCCCACAGGGCTGTGCCACGTGCCACCTTGGTGTGAGTCGATCCTCGGCGTGAAAGACGAGCCGGTGAAGGGAAAAGAGGTTCCTCTGGAATGGACTGAGACATCTGGGGGACTCTTGGAATGGTGGCACGACCCTGGAGTTCCTCTCGCCGTTCCTGTTGAGAGGGCCTCCTCTTGAGATGCGACGGGAACGCCGGGAACTCTTTCCCGACGAAGCAGGGAAAGGATCCCTCATCTCGAGCTACGAGGCGGAAACGGGGCTCCTCTGGATGTGGGCGGGACCCTCGTGATTCCTCTCGAGTGGAGATGGGTATGTCGGGGAACTTCTTGATTTGCACCAAGGGTGTGAAGGACCCTTTCGAAGTTCCAGAGGTGAGGTGTGATCAGCCTCGAGACGCCTCAGTGGAAATGGGCCTCATCTCGCCTGGAGGGGAGAACCTCCTGGATTTTCTCGAGTTGCGGCAGGTCTTCTCGAGTTACGACGGGGACCTCAGGGACCCGCTCTGGTGGCCTCAGGAAAGGCCAGTCCCCATGCGAGTTGCTAGGGGACCTCTCGGGATTCCTCTCCCGTCCATGCCGGGGCCTCAGTCCTGGTGTGGAGTCGGGGCCGGAACCTGAGGATTCCTCTCCAGTGTTGCCATGGATCTTGGGGTGCTTCTTAGTCTCCCCAGGGGAGTCAGGCCTCGTCTCGAGTGGGGGCATGCACGTGCGCTTTCCTCCCGAGCTGCAGCAGTAGTGTCACGCTTCCTGTCACGTGGATCAAGGGATCTGTGGCTTTCCCTCGAGGCTGTCCCTCGAGGCTTTCCCACGAGGCTTTCCCACAGGGCTGTGCCACGTGCCACCTTGGTGTGAGTCGATCCTCGGCGTGAAAGACGAGCTGGTGAAGGGAAAAGAGGTTCCTCTGGAATGGACTGAGACATCTGGGGGACTCTTGGAATGGTGGCACGACCCTGGAGTTCCTCTCGCCGTTCCTGTTGAGAGGGCCTCCTCTTGAGATGCGACGGGAACGCCGGGAACTCTTTCCCGACGAAGCAGGGAAAGGATCCCTCATCTCGAGCTACGAGGCGGAAACGGGGCTCCTCTGCATGTGGGCGGGACCCTCGTGATTCCTCTCGAGTGGAGACGGCTACGTCGGGGAACTTCTTGATTTGCACCAAGGGTGTGAAGGACCCTTGCGGAGTTCCAGAGGTGAGGTGTGATCAGCCTCGAGACGCCTCAGCGGAAATGGGCCTCATCTCGCCTGGAGGGGAGAACCTCCTGGATTTTCTCGAGTTGCGGCAGGTCTTCTCGAGTTACGACGGGGACCTCAGGGACCCGCTCTGGTGGCCTCAGGAAAGGCCAGTCCCCATGCGAGTTGCTAGGGGACCTCTCGGGATTCCTCTCCCGTCCATGCCGGGGCCTCAGTCCTTGTGTGGAGTCGGGGCCGGAACCTGAGGATTCCTCTCCAGGGTTGCCATGGATCTTGCGGTGCTTCTGAGTCTCCCCAGGGGAGTCAGGCCTCGTCTCGAGTTGGGGCATGCACGTGCGCTTTCCTCCCGAGCTGCAGCAGTAGTGTCACGCTTCCTGTCACGTGGATCAAGGGATCTGTGGCTTTCCCTCGAGGCTGTCCCTCGAGGCTTTCCCACGAGGCTTTCCCACAGGGCTGTGCCACATGCCACCTTGGTGTGAGTCGATCCTCGGCGTGAAAGATGAGCCGGTGAAGGGAAAAGAGATTCCTCTGGAACGGACTGAGACATCTGGGCCACTCTTGGAATGGTGGCACGACCCTGGAGTTCCTCTCGCCGTTCCTGTTGAGAGGGCCTCCTCTTGAGATGCGACGGGAACGCCGGGAACTCTTTCCCGACGAAGCAGGGAAAGGATCCCTCATCTCGAGCTACGAGGCGGAAACGGGGCTCCTCTGGATGTGGGCGGGACCCTCGTGATTCCTCTCGAGTGGAGACGGGTATGTCGGGGAACTTCTTGATTTGCACCAAGGGTGTGAAGGACCCTTGAGAAGTTCCAGAGGTGAGGTGTGATCAGCCTCGAGACGCCTCAGCGGAAATGGGCCTCATCTCGCCTGCAGGGGAGAACCTCCTGGATTTTCTCGAGTTGCGGCAGGTCTTCTCGAGTTACGACGGGGACCTCAGGGACCCGCTCTGGTGGCCTCAGGAAAGGCCAGTCCCCATGCGAGTTGCTAGGGGACCTCTCGGGATTCCTCTCCCGTCCATGCCGGGGCCTCAGTCCTTGTGTGGAGTCGGGGCCGGAACCTGAGGATTCCTCTCCAGTGTTGCCATGGATCTTGGGGTGCTTCTGAGTCTCCCCAGGGCAGTCAGGCCTCGTCTCGAGTGGGGGCATGCACGTGCGCTTTCCTCCCGAGCTGCAGCAGTAGTGTCACGCTTCCTGTCACGTGGATCAAGGGATCTGTGGCTTTCCCTCGAGGCTGTCCATCGAGGCTTTCCCACGAGGCTTTCCCACAGGGCTGTGCCACGTGCCACCTTGGTGTGAGTCGATCCTCGGCGTGAAAGACGAGCCGGTGAAGGGAAAAGAGGTTCCTCTGGAATGGACTGAGACATCTGGGGGACTCTTGGAATGGTGGCACGACCCTGGAGTTCCTCTCGCCGTTCCTGTTGAGAGGGCCTCCTCTTGAGATGCGACGGGAACGCCGGGAACTCTTTCCCGACGAAGCAGGGAAAGGATCCCTCATCTCGAGCTACGAGGCTGAAAGGGGGCTCCTCTGGATGTGGGCGGGACCCACGTGATTCCTCTCGAGTGGAGACGGCTAGGTCGGGGAACTTCTTGATTTGCACCAAGGGTTTGAAATACCCTTGCGAAGTTCCAGAGGTGAGGTGTGATCAGCCTCGAGACGCCTCAGCGGAAATGGGCCTCATCTCGCCTGGAGGTGAGAACCTCCTGGATTTTCTCGAGTTGCGGCAGGTCTTCTCGAGTTACGACGGGGACATCAGGGACCCGCTCTGGTGGCCTCAGGAAAGGCCAGTCCCCATGCGAGTTGCTAGGGGACCTCTCGGGATTCCTCTCCCGTCCATGCCGGGGCCTCAGTCCTGGTGTGGAGTCGGGGCCGGAACCTGAGGATTCCTCTCCAGTGTTGCCATGGATCTTGGGGTGCTCTGAGTCTCCCCAGGGGAGTCAGGCCTCGTCTCGAGTGGGGGCATGCACGTGCGCTTTCCTCCCGAGCTGCAGCAGTAGTGTCACGCTTCCTGTCACGTGGATCAAGGGATCTGTGGCTTTCCCTCGAGGCTGTCCCTCGAGGCTTTCCCACGAGGCTTTCCCACAGGGCTGTGCCACGTGCCACCTTGGTGTGAGTCGATCCTCGGCGTGAAAGACGAGCCGGTGAAGGGAAAAGAGGTTCCTCTGGAATGGACTGAGACATCTGGGGGACTCTTGGAATGGTGGCACGACCCTGGAGTTCCTCTCGCCGTTCCTGTTGAGAGGGCCTCCTCTTGAGATGCGACGGGAACGCCGGGAACTCTTTCCCGACGAAGCAGGGAAAAGATCCCTCATCTCGAGCTACGAGGCGGAAACGGGGCTCCTCTGGATGTGGGCGGGACCCACGTGATTCCTCTCGAGTGGAGACGGCTAGGTCGGGGAACTTCTTGATTTGCACCAAGGGTTTGAAATACCCTTGCGAAGTTCCAGAGGTGAGGTGTGATCAGCCTCGAGACGCCTCAGCGGAAATGGGCCTCATCTCGCCTGGAGGTGAGAACCTCCTGGATTTTCTCGAGTTGCGGCAGGTCTTCTCGAGTTACGACGGGGACCTCAGGGACCCGCTCTGGTGGCCTCAGGAAAGGCCAGTCCCCATGCGAGTTGCTAGGGGACCTCTCAGGATTCCTCTCCCGTCCATGCCGGGGCCTCAGTCCTGGTGTGGAGTCGGGGCCGGAACCTGAGGATTCCTCTCCAGTGTTGCCATGGATCTTGGGGTGCTTCTGAGTCTCCCCAGGGGAGTCAGGCCTCGTCTCGAGTGGGGGCATGCACGTGCGCTTTCCTCCCGAGCTGCAGCAGTAGTGTCACGCTTCCTGTCACGTGGATCAAGGGATCTGTGGCTTTCCCTCGAGGCTGTCCCTCGAGGCTTTCCCACGAGGCTTTCCCACAGGGCTGTGCCACGTGCC
Source organism: Budorcas taxicolor (assembly GCF_023091745.1). Taxonomy (NCBI): domain Eukaryota; kingdom Metazoa; phylum Chordata; class Mammalia; order Artiodactyla; family Bovidae; genus Budorcas; species Budorcas taxicolor. The sequence continues at coordinate 662,994 of NW_026291670.1, forward strand.
ACCTTGGTGTGAGTCGATCCTCGGCGTGAAAGACGAGCCGGTGAAGGGAAAAGAGGTTCCTCTGGAATGGACTGAGACATCTGGGGGACTCTTGGAATGGTGGCACGACCCTGGAGTTCCTCTCGCCGTTCCTGTTGAGAGGGCCTCCTCTTGAGATGCGACGGGAACGCCGGGAAATCTTTCCCGACGAAGCAGGGAAAGGATCCCTCATCTCGAGCTACGAGGCGGAAACGGGGCTCCTCTGCATGTGGGCGGGACCCTCGTGATTCCTCTCGAGTGGAGACGGCTATGTCGGGGAACTTCTTGATTTGCACCAAGGGTGTGAAGGACCCTTGCGGAGTTCCAGAGGTGAGGTGTGATCAGCCTCGAGACGCCTCAGCGGAAATGGGCCTCATCTCGCCTGGAGGGGAGAACCTCCTGGATTTTCTCGAGTTGGGGCAGGTCTTCTCGAGTTACGACGGGGACCTCAGGGACCCGCTCTGGTGGCCTCAGGAAAGGCCAGTCCCCATGCGAGTTGCTAGGGGACCTCTCGGGATTCCTCTCCCGTCCATGCCGGGGCCTCAGTCCTTGTGTGGAGTCGGGGCCGGAACCTGAGGATTCCTCTCCAGTGTTGCCATGGATCTTGGGGTGCTTCTGAGTCTCCCCAGGGGAGTCAGGCCTCGTCTCGAGTGGGGGCATGCACGTGCGCTTTCCTCCCGAGCTGCAGCAGTAGTGTCACGCTTCCTGTCACGTGGATCAAGGGATCTGTGGCTTTCCCTCGAGGCTGTCCCTCGAGGCTTTCCCACGAGGCTTTCCCACAGGGCTGTGCCACGTGCCACCTTGGTGTGAGTCGATCCTCGGCGTGAAAGACGAGCCGGTGAAGGGAAATGAGGTTCCTCTGGAATGGACTGAGACATCTGGGGGACTCTTGGAATGGTGGCACGACCCTGGAGTTCCTCTCGCCGTTCCTGTTGAGAGGGCCTCCTCTTGAGATGCGACGGGAACGCCGGGAACTCTTTCCCGACGAAGCAGGGAAAGGATCCCTCATCTCGAGCTACGAGGCGGAAACGGGGCTCCTCTGGATGTGGGCGGGACCCTCGTGATTCCTCTCGAGTGGAGATGGGTATGTCGGGGAACTTCTTGATTTGCACCAAGGGTGTGAAGGGCCCTTGAGAAGTTCCAGAGGTGAGGTGTGATCAGCCTCGAGACGCCTCAGCGGAAATGGGCCTCATCTCGCCTGGAGGGGAGAACCTCCTGGATTTTCTCGAGTTGCGGCAGGTCTTCTCGAGTTACGACGGGGACCTCAGGGACCCGCTCTGGTGGCCTCAGGAAAGGCCAGTCCCCATGCGAGTTGCTAGGGGACCTCTCGGGATTCCTCTCCCGTCCATGCCGGGGCCTCAGTCCTTGTGTGGAGTCGGGGCCGGAACCTGAGGATTCCTCTCCAGTGTTGCCATGGATCTTGGGGTGCTTCTGAGTCTCCCCAGGGGAGTCAGGCCTCGTCTCGAGTGGGGGCATGCACGTGCGCTTTCCTCCCGAGCTGCAGCAGTAGTGTCACGCTTCCTGTCACGTGGATCAAGGGATCTGTGGCTTTCCCTCGAGGCTGTCCCTCGAGGCTTTCCCACGAGGCTTTCCCACAGGGCTGTGCCACGTGCCACCTTGGTGTGAGTCGATCCTCGGAGTGAAAGACGAGCCGGTGAAGGGAAAAGAGGTTCCTCTGGAACGGACTGAGACATCTGGGGCACTCTTGGAATGGTGGCACGACTCTGGAGTTCCTCTCACCGTTCCTGTTGAGAGGGCCTCCTCTTGAGATGCGACGGGAACGCCGGGAACTCTTTCCCGACGAAGCAGGGAAAGGATCCCTCATCTCGAACTACGAGGCGGAAACGGGGCTCCTCTGGATGTGGGCGGGACCCACGTGATTCCTCTCGAGTGGAGACGGCTAGGTCGGGGAACTTCTTGATTTGCACCAAGGGTTTGAAATACCCTTGCGAAGTTCCAGAGGTGAGGTGTGATCAGCCTCGAGACGCCTCAGCGGAAATGGGCCTCATCTCGCCTGGAGGTGAGAACCTCCTGGATTTTCTCGAGTTGCGGCAGGTCTTCTCGAGTTACGACGGGGACCTCAGGGACCCGCTCTGGTGGCCTCAGGAAAGGCCAGTCCCCATGCGAGTTGCTAGGGGACCTCTCGGGATTCCTCTCCCGTCCATGCCGGGGCCTCAGTCCTGGTGTGGAGTCGGGGCCGGAACCTGAGGATTCCTCTCCAGTGTTGCCATGGATCTTGGGGTGCTTCTGAGTCTCCCCAGGGGAGTCAGGCCTCGTCTCGAGTGGGGGCATGCACGTGCGCTTTCCTCACGAGCTGCAGCAGTAGTGTCACGCTTCCTGTCAGGTGGATCAAGGGATCTGTGGCTTTCCCTCGAGGCTGTCCCTCGAGGCTTTCCCACGAGGCTTTCCCACAGGGCTGTGCCACGTGCCACCTTGGTGTGAGTCGATCCTCGGCGTGAAAGACGAGCCGGTGAAGGGAAAAGAGGTTCCTCTGGAATGGACTGAGACATCTGGGGGACTCTTGGAATGGTGGCACGACCCTGGAGTTCCTCTCGCCGTTCCTGTTGAGAGGGCCTCCTCTTGAGATGCGACGGGAACGCCGGGAACTCTTTCCCGACGAAGCAGGGAAAGGATCCCTCATCTCGAGCTACGAGGCGGAAACGGGGCTCCTCTGGATGTGGGCGGGACCCTCGTGATTCCTCTCGAGTGGAGACGGCTATGTCGGGGAACTTCTTGATTTGCACCAAGGGTGTGAAGGACCCTTTCGAAGTTCCAGAGGTGAGGTGTGATCAGCCTCGAGACGCCTCAGCGGAAATGGGCCTCATCTCGCCTGCAGGGGAGAACCTCCTGGATTTTCTCGAGTTGCGGCAGGTCTTCTCGAGTTACGACGGGGACCTCAGGGACCCGCTCTGGTGGCCTCAGGAAAGGCCAGTCCCCATGCGAGTTGCTAGGGGACCTCTCGGGATTCCTCTCCCGTCCATGCCGGGGCCTCAGTCCTTGTGTGGAGTCGGGGCCGGAACCTGAGGATTCCTCTCCAGTGTTGCCATGGATCTTGGGGTGCTTCTGAGTCTCCCCAGGGCAGTCAGGCCTCGTCTCGCTTGGGGGCATGCCCGTGCGCTTTCCTCCCGAGCTGCAGCAGTAGTGTCACGCTTCCTGTCACGTGGATCAAGGGATCTGTGGCTGTCCCTCGAGGCTTTCCCACGAGGCTTTCCCACAGGGCTGTGCCACGTGCCACCTTGGTGTGAGTCGATCCTCGGCGTGAAAGACGAGCCGGTGAAGGGAAAAGAGGTTCCTCTGGAATGGACTGAGACATCTGGGGGACTCTTGGAATGGTGGCACGACCCTGGAGTTCCTCTCGCCGTTCCTGTTGAGAGGGCCTCCTCTTGAGATGCGACGGGAACGCCGGGAACTCTTTCCCGACGAAGCAGGGAAAGGATCCCTCATCTCGAGCTACGAGGCGGAAACGGGGCTCCTCTGGATGTGGGCGGGACCCTCGTGATTCCTCTCGAGTGGAGATGGGTATGTCGGGGAACTTCTTGATTTGCACCAAGGGTGTGAAGGACCCTTTCGAAGTTCCAGAGGTGAGGTGTGATCAGCCTCGAGACGCCTCAGTGGAAATGGGCCTCATCTCGCCTGGAGGGGAGAACCTCCTGGATTTTCTCGAGTTGCGGCAGGTCTTCTCGAGTTACGACGGGGACCTCAGGGACCCGCTCTGGTGGCCTCAGGAAAGGCCAGTCCCCATGCGAGTTGCTAGGGGACCTCTCGGGATTCCTCTCCCGTCCATGCCGGGGCCTCAGTCCTGGTGTGGAGTCGGGGCCGGAACCTGAGGATTCCTCTCCAGTGTTGCCATGGATCTTGGGGTGCTTCTTAGTCTCCCCAGGGGAGTCAGGCCTCGTCTCGAGTGGGGGCATGCACGTGCGCTTTCCTCCCGAGCTGCAGCAGTAGTGTCACGCTTCCTGTCACGTGGATCAAGGGATCTGTGGCTTTCCCTCGAGGCTGTCCCTCGAGGCTTTCCCACGAGGCTTTCCCACAGGGCTGTGCCACGTGCCACCTTGGTGTGAGTCGATCCTCGGCGTGAAAGACGAGCTGGTGAAGGGAAAAGAGGTTCCTCTGGAATGGACTGAGACATCTGGGGGACTCTTGGAATGGTGGCACGACCCTGGAGTTCCTCTCGCCGTTCCTGTTGAGAGGGCCTCCTCTTGAGATGCGACGGGAACGCCGGGAACTCTTTCCCGACGAAGCAGGGAAAGGATCCCTCATCTCGAGCTACGAGGCGGAAACGGGGCTCCTCTGCATGTGGGCGGGACCCTCGTGATTCCTCTCGAGTGGAGACGGCTACGTCGGGGAACTTCTTGATTTGCACCAAGGGTGTGAAGGACCCTTGCGGAGTTCCAGAGGTGAGGTGTGATCAGCCTCGAGACGCCTCAGCGGAAATGGGCCTCATCTCGCCTGGAGGGGAGAACCTCCTGGATTTTCTCGAGTTGCGGCAGGTCTTCTCGAGTTACGACGGGGACCTCAGGGACCCGCTCTGGTGGCCTCAGGAAAGGCCAGTCCCCATGCGAGTTGCTAGGGGACCTCTCGGGATTCCTCTCCCGTCCATGCCGGGGCCTCAGTCCTTGTGTGGAGTCGGGGCCGGAACCTGAGGATTCCTCTCCAGGGTTGCCATGGATCTTGCGGTGCTTCTGAGTCTCCCCAGGGGAGTCAGGCCTCGTCTCGAGTTGGGGCATGCACGTGCGCTTTCCTCCCGAGCTGCAGCAGTAGTGTCACGCTTCCTGTCACGTGGATCAAGGGATCTGTGGCTTTCCCTCGAGGCTGTCCCTCGAGGCTTTCCCACGAGGCTTTCCCACAGGGCTGTGCCACATGCCACCTTGGTGTGAGTCGATCCTCGGCGTGAAAGATGAGCCGGTGAAGGGAAAAGAGATTCCTCTGGAACGGACTGAGACATCTGGGCCACTCTTGGAATGGTGGCACGACCCTGGAGTTCCTCTCGCCGTTCCTGTTGAGAGGGCCTCCTCTTGAGATGCGACGGGAACGCCGGGAACTCTTTCCCGACGAAGCAGGGAAAGGATCCCTCATCTCGAGCTACGAGGCGGAAACGGGGCTCCTCTGGATGTGGGCGGGACCCTCGTGATTCCTCTCGAGTGGAGACGGGTATGTCGGGGAACTTCTTGATTTGCACCAAGGGTGTGAAGGACCCTTGAGAAGTTCCAGAGGTGAGGTGTGATCAGCCTCGAGACGCCTCAGCGGAAATGGGCCTCATCTCGCCTGCAGGGGAGAACCTCCTGGATTTTCTCGAGTTGCGGCAGGTCTTCTCGAGTTACGACGGGGACCTCAGGGACCCGCTCTGGTGGCCTCAGGAAAGGCCAGTCCCCATGCGAGTTGCTAGGGGACCTCTCGGGATTCCTCTCCCGTCCATGCCGGGGCCTCAGTCCTTGTGTGGAGTCGGGGCCGGAACCTGAGGATTCCTCTCCAGTGTTGCCATGGATCTTGGGGTGCTTCTGAGTCTCCCCAGGGCAGTCAGGCCTCGTCTCGAGTGGGGGCATGCACGTGCGCTTTCCTCCCGAGCTGCAGCAGTAGTGTCACGCTTCCTGTCACGTGGATCAAGGGATCTGTGGCTTTCCCTCGAGGCTGTCCATCGAGGCTTTCCCACGAGGCTTTCCCACAGGGCTGTGCCACGTGCCACCTTGGTGTGAGTCGATCCTCGGCGTGAAAGACGAGCCGGTGAAGGGAAAAGAGGTTCCTCTGGAATGGACTGAGACATCTGGGGGACTCTTGGAATGGTGGCACGACCCTGGAGTTCCTCTCGCCGTTCCTGTTGAGAGGGCCTCCTCTTGAGATGCGACGGGAACGCCGGGAACTCTTTCCCGACGAAGCAGGGAAAGGATCCCTCATCTCGAGCTACGAGGCTGAAAGGGGGCTCCTCTGGATGTGGGCGGGACCCACGTGATTCCTCTCGAGTGGAGACGGCTAGGTCGGGGAACTTCTTGATTTGCACCAAGGGTTTGAAATACCCTTGCGAAGTTCCAGAGGTGAGGTGTGATCAGCCTCGAGACGCCTCAGCGGAAATGGGCCTCATCTCGCCTGGAGGTGAGAACCTCCTGGATTTTCTCGAGTTGCGGCAGGTCTTCTCGAGTTACGACGGGGACATCAGGGACCCGCTCTGGTGGCCTCAGGAAAGGCCAGTCCCCATGCGAGTTGCTAGGGGACCTCTCGGGATTCCTCTCCCGTCCATGCCGGGGCCTCAGTCCTGGTGTGGAGTCGGGGCCGGAACCTGAGGATTCCTCTCCAGTGTTGCCATGGATCTTGGGGTGCTCTGAGTCTCCCCAGGGGAGTCAGGCCTCGTCTCGAGTGGGGGCATGCACGTGCGCTTTCCTCCCGAGCTGCAGCAGTAGTGTCACGCTTCCTGTCACGTGGATCAAGGGATCTGTGGCTTTCCCTCGAGGCTGTCCCTCGAGGCTTTCCCACGAGGCTTTCCCACAGGGCTGTGCCACGTGCCACCTTGGTGTGAGTCGATCCTCGGCGTGAAAGACGAGCCGGTGAAGGGAAAAGAGGTTCCTCTGGAATGGACTGAGACATCTGGGGGACTCTTGGAATGGTGGCACGACCCTGGAGTTCCTCTCGCCGTTCCTGTTGAGAGGGCCTCCTCTTGAGATGCGACGGGAACGCCGGGAACTCTTTCCCGACGAAGCAGGGAAAAGATCCCTCATCTCGAGCTACGAGGCGGAAACGGGGCTCCTCTGGATGTGGGCGGGACCCACGTGATTCCTCTCGAGTGGAGACGGCTAGGTCGGGGAACTTCTTGATTTGCACCAAGGGTTTGAAATACCCTTGCGAAGTTCCAGAGGTGAGGTGTGATCAGCCTCGAGACGCCTCAGCGGAAATGGGCCTCATCTCGCCTGGAGGTGAGAACCTCCTGGATTTTCTCGAGTTGCGGCAGGTCTTCTCGAGTTACGACGGGGACCTCAGGGACCCGCTCTGGTGGCCTCAGGAAAGGCCAGTCCCCATGCGAGTTGCTAGGGGACCTCTCAGGATTCCTCTCCCGTCCATGCCGGGGCCTCAGTCCTGGTGTGGAGTCGGGGCCGGAACCTGAGGATTCCTCTCCAGTGTTGCCATGGATCTTGGGGTGCTTCTGAGTCTCCCCAGGGGAGTCAGGCCTCGTCTCGAGTGGGGGCATGCACGTGCGCTTTCCTCCCGAGCTGCAGCAGTAGTGTCACGCTTCCTGTCACGTGGATCAAGGGATCTGTGGCTTTCCCTCGAGGCTGTCCCTCGAGGCTTTCCCACGAGGCTTTCCCACAGGGCTGTGCCACGTGCCACCTTGGTGTGAGTCGATCCTCGGCGTGAAAGACGAGCCGGTGAAGGGAAAAGAGGTTCCTCTGGAATGGACTGAGACATCTGGGGGACTCTTGGAATGGTGGCACGACCCTGGAGTTCCTCTCGCCGTTCCTGTTGAGAGGGCCTCCTCTTGAGATGCGACGGGAACGCCGGGAAATCTTTCCCGACGAAGCAGGGAAAGGATCCCTCATCTCGAGCTACGAGGCGGAAACGGGGCTCCTCTGCATGTGGGCGGGACCCTCGTGATTCCTCTCGAGTGGAGACGGCTATGTCGGGGAACTTCTTGATTTGCACCAAGGGTGTGAAGGACCCTTGCGGAGTTCCAGAGGTGAGGTGTGATCAGCCTCGAGACGCCTCAGCGGAAATGGGCCTCATCTCGCCTGGAGGGGAGAACCTCCTGGATTTTCTCGAGTTGGGGCAGGTCTTCTCGAGTTACGACGGGGACCTCAGGGACCCGCTCTGGTGGCCTCAGGAAAGGCCAGTCCCCATGCGAGTTGCTAGGGGACCTCTCGGGATTCCTCTCCCGTCCATGCCGGGGCCTCAGTCCTTGTGTGGAGTCGGGGCCGGAACCTGAGGATTCCTCTCCAGTGTTGCCATGGATCTTGGGGTGCTTCTGAGTCTCCCCAGGGGAGTCAGGCCTCGTCTCGAGTGGGGGCATGCACGTGCGCTTTCCTCCCGAGCTGCAGCAGTAGTGTCACGCTTCCTGTCACGTGGATCAAGGGATCTGTGGCTTTCCCTCGAGGCTGTCCCTCGAGGCTTTCCCACGAGGCTTTCCCACAGGGCTGTGCCACGTGCCACCTTGGTGTGAGTCGATCCTCGGCGTGAAAGACGAGCCGGTGAAGGGAAATGAGGTTCCTCTGGAATGGACTGAGACATCTGGGGGACTCTTGGAATGGTGGCACGACCCTGGAGTTCCTCTCGCCGTTCCTGTTGAGAGGGCCTCCTCTTGAGATGCGACGGGAACGCCGGGAACTCTTTCCCGACGAAGCAGGGAAAGGATCCCTCATCTCGAGCTACGAGGCGGAAACGGGGCTCCTCTGGATGTGGGCGGGACCCTCGTGATTCCTCTCGAGTGGAGACGGCTATGTCGGGGAACTTCTTGATTTTCACCAAGGGTGTGAAGGACCCTTGAGAAGTTCCAGAGGTGAGGTGTGATCAGCCTCGAGACGCCTCAGCGGAAATGGGCCTCATCTCGCCTGGAGGGGAGAACCTCCTGGATTTTCTCGAGTTGCGGCAGGTCTTCTCGAGTTACGACGGGGACCTCAGGGACCCGCTCTGGTGGCCTCAGGAAAGGCCAGTCCCCATGCGAGTTGCTAGGGGACCTCTCGGGATTCCTCTCCCGTCCATGCCGGGGCCTCAGTCCTTGTGTGGAGTCGGGGCCGGAACCTGAGGATTCCTCTCCAGTGTTGCCATGGATCTTGGGGTGCTTCTGAGTCTCCCCAGGGGAGTCAGGCCTCGTCTCGAGTGGGGGCATGCACGTGCGCTTTCCTCCCGAGCTGCAGCAGTAGTGTCACGCTTCCTGTCACGTGGATCAAGGGATCTGTGGCTTTCCCTCGAGGCTGTCCCTCGAGGCTTTCCCACGAGGCTTTCCCACAGGGCTGTGCCACGTGCCACCTTGGTGTGAGTCGATCCTCGGCGTGAAAGACGAGCCGGTGAAGGGAAAAGAGGTTCCTCTGGAATGGACTGAGACATCTGGGGGACTCTTGGAATGGTGGCACGACCCTGGAGTTCCTCTCGCCGTTCCTGTTGAGAGGGCCTCCTCTTGAGATGCGACGGGAACGCCGGGAACTCTTTCCCGACGAAGCAGGGAAAGGATCCCTCATCTCGAGCTACGAGGCGGAAACGGGGCTCCTCTGGATGTGGGAGGGACCCTCGTGATTCCTCTCGAGTGGAGACGGCTATGTCGGGGAACTTCTTGATTTGCACCAAGGGTGTGAAGGACCCTTGCGGAGTTCCAGAGGTGAGGTGTGATCAGCCTCGAGACGCCTCAGCGGAAATGGGCCTCATCTCGCCTGGAGGGGAGAACCTCCTGGATTTTCTCGAGTTGCGGCAGGTCTTCTCGAGTTACGACGGGGACCTCAGGGACCCGCTCTGGTGGCCTCAGGAAAGGCCAGTCCCCATGCGAGTTGCTAGGGGACCTCTCGGGATTCCTCTCCCGTCCATGCCGGGGCCTCAGTCCTTGTGTGGAGTCGGGGCCGGAACCTGAGGATTCCTCTCCAGTGTTGCCATGGATCTTGGGGTGCTTTTGAGTCTCCACAGGGGAGTCAGGCCTCGTCTCGAGTGGGGGCATGCACGTGCGCTTTCCTCCCGAGCTGCAGCAGTAGTGTCACGCTTCCTGTCACGTGGATCAAGGGATCTGTGGCTTTCCCTCGAGGCTGTCCCTCGAGGCTTTCCCACGAGGCTTTCCCACAGGGCTGTGCCACGTGCCACCTTGGTGTGAGTCGATCCTCGGCGTGAAAGACGAGCCGGTGAAGGGAAAAGAGGTTCCTCTGGAATGGACTGAGACATCTGGGGGACTCTTGGAATGGTGGCACGACCCTGGAGTTCCTCTCGCCGTTCCTGTTGAGAGGGCCTCCTCTTGAGTTGCGACGGGAACGCAGGGAACTCTTTCCCGACGAAGCAGGGAAAGGATCCCTCATCTCGAGCTACGAGGCGGAAACGGGGCTCCTCTGGATGTGGGCGGGACCCTCGTGATTCCTCTCGAGTGGAGACGGCTATGTCGGGGAACTTCTTGATTTGCACCAAGGGTGTGAAGGACCCTTGCGAAGTTCCAGAGGTGAGGTGTGATCAGCCTCGAGACGCCTCAGCGGAAATGGGCCTCATCTCGCCTGGAGGGGAGAACCTCCTGGATTTTCTCGAGTTGCGGCAGGTCTTCTCGAGTTACGACGGGGACCTCAGGGACCCGCTCTCGTGGCCTCAGGAAAGGCCAGTCCCCATGCGAGTTGCTAGGGGACCTCTCGGGATTCCTCTCCCGTCCATGCCGGGGCCTCAGTCCTTGTGTGGAGTCGGGGCCGGAACCTGAGGATTCCTCTCCAGTGTTGCCATGGATCTTGGGGTGCTTCTGAGTCTCCCCAGGGGAGTCAGGCCTCGTCTCGAGTGGGGGCATGCACGTGCGCTTTCCTCCCGAGCTGCAGCAGTAGTGTCACGCTTCCTGTCACGTGGATCAAGGGATCTGTGGCTTTCCCTCGAGGCTGTCCCTCGAGGCTTTCCCACGAGGCTTTCCCACAGGGCTGTGCCACGTGCCACCTTGGTGTGAGTCGATCCTCGGCGTGAAAGACGAGCCGGTGAAGGGAAAAGAGGTTCCTCTGGAACGGACTGAGACATCTGGGGGACTCTTGGAATGGTGGCACGACCCTGGAGTTCCTCTCGCCGTTCCTGTTGAGAGGGCCTCCTCTTGAGATGCGACGGGAACGCCGGGAACTCTTTCCCGACGAAGCAGGGAAAGGATCCCTCATCTCGAGCTACGAGGCGGAAACGGGGCTCCTCTGGATGTGGGCGGGACCCACGTGATTCCTCTCGAGTGGAGACGGCTAGGTCGGGGAACTTCTTGATTTGCACCAAGGGTGTGAAGCACCCTTGCGAAGTTCCAGAGGTGAGGTGTGATCAGCCTCGAGACGCCTCAGCGGAAATGGGCCTCATCTCGCCTGGAGGGGAGAACCTCCTGGATTTTCTCGAGTTGCGGCAGGTCTTCTCGAGTTACGACGGGGACCTCAGGGACCTGCTCTGGTGGCCTCAGGAAAGGCCAGTCCCCATGCGAGTTGCTAGGGGACCTCTCGGGATTCCTCTCCCGTCCATGCCGGGGCCTCAGTCCTTGTGTGGAGTCGGGGCCGGAACCTGAGGATTCCTCTCCAGTGTTGCCATGGATCTTGGGGTGCTTCTGAGTCTCCCCAGGGGAGTCAGGCCTCGTCTCGAGTGGGGGCATGCACGTGCGCTTTCCTCCCGAGCTGCAGCAGTAGTGTCACGCTTCCTGTCACGTGGATCAAGGGATCTGTGGCTTTCCCTCGAGGCTGTCCCTCGAGGCTTTCCCACGAGGCTTTCCCACAGGGCTGTGCCACGTGCCACCTTGGTGTGAGTCGATCCTCGGCGTGAAAGACGAGCCGGTGAAGGGAAAAGAGGTTCCTCTGGAATGGACTGAGACATCTGGGGGACTCTTGGAATGGTGGCACGACCCTGGAGTTCCTCTCGCCGTTCCTGTTGAGAGGGCCTCCTCTTGAGATGCGACGGGAACGCCGGGAACTCTTTCCCGACGAAGCAGGGAAAGGATCCCTCATCTCGAGCTACGAGGCGGAAACGGGGCTCCTCTGGATGTGGGCGGGACCCTCGTGATTCCTCTCGAGTGGAGACGGCTATGTCGGGGAACTTCTTGATTTGCACCAAGGGTGTGAAGGACCCTTTGGAAGTTCCAGAGGTGAGGTGTGATCAGCCTCGAGACGCCTCAGCGGAAATGGGCCTCATCTCGCCTGCAGGGGAGAACCTCCTGGATTTTCTCGAGTTGCGGCAGGTCTTCTCGAGTTACGACGGGGACCTCAGGGACCCGCTCTGGTGGCCTCAGGAAAGGCCAGTCCCCATGCGAGTTGCTAGGGGACCTCTCGGGATTCCTCTCCCGTCCATGCCGGGGCCTCAGTCCTTGTGTGGAGTCGGGGCCGGAACCTGAGGATCCCTCTCCAGTGTTGCCATGGATCTTGGGGTGCTTCTGAGTCTCCCCAGGGGAGTCAGGCCTCGTCTCGAGTGGGGGCATGCACGTGCGCTTTCCTCCCGAGCTGCAGCAGTAGTGTCACGCTTCCTGTCACGTGGATCAAGGGATCTGTGGCTTTCCCTCGAGGCTGTCCCTCGAGGCCTTCCCACGAGGCTTTCCCACAGGGCTGTGTCACATGCCACCTTGGTGTGAGTCGATCCTCGGCGTGAAAGACGAGCCGGTGAAGGGAAAAGAGGTTCCTCTGGAACGGACTGAGACATCTGGGGGACTCTTGGAATGGTGGCACGACCCTGGAGTTCCTCTCGCCGGTCCTGTTGAGAGGGCCTCCTCTTGAGATGCGACGGGAACGCCGGGAACTCTTTCCCGACGAAGCAGTGAAAGGATCCCTCATCTCGAGCTACGAGGCGGAAACGGGGCTCCTCTGGATGTGGGCGGGACCCTCGTGAGTCCTCTCGAGTGGAGACGGGAATGTCGGGGAACTTCTTGATTTGCACCAAGGGTGTGAAGGACCCTTTCGAAGTTCCATAGGTGAGGTGTGATCAGCCTCGAGACGCCTCAGGGGAAATGGGCCTCATCTCGCCTGGAGGGGAGAACCTCCTGGATTTTCTCGAGTTGCGGCAGGTCTTCTCGAGTTACGACGGGGACCTCAGGGACCCGCTCTGGTGGCCTCAGGAAAGGCCAGTCCCCATGCGAGTTGCTAGGGGACCTCTCGGGATTCCTCTCCCGTCCATGCTGGGGCCTCAGTCCTGGTGTGGAGTCGGGGCCGGAACCTGAGGATTCCTCTCCAGTGTTGCCATGGATCTTGGGGTGCTTCTGCGTCTCCCCAGGGGAGTCAGGCCTCGTCTCGAGTGGGGGCATGCACGTGCGCTTTCCTCCCGAGCTGCAGCAGTAGTGTCACGCTTCCTGTCACGTGGATCTAGGGATCTGTGGCTGTCCCTCGAGGCTTTCCCACGAGGCTTTCCCACAGGGCTGTGCCACGTGCCACCTTGGTGTGAGTCGATCCTCGGCGTGAAAGACGAGCCGGTGAAGGGAAAAGAGGTTCCTCTGGAATGGACTGAGACATCTGGGGGACTCTTGGAATGGTGGCACGACCCTGGAGTTCCTCTCGCCGTTCCTGTTGAGAGGGCCTCCTCTTGAGATGCGACGGGAATGCCGGGAACTCTTTCCCGACGAAGCAGGGAAAGGATCCCTCATCTCGAGCTACGAGGCGGAAACGGGGCTCCTCTGGATGTGGGCGGGACCCTCGTGATTCCTCTCGAGTGGAGATGGGTATGTCGGGGAACTTCTTGATTTGCACCAAGGGTGTGAAGGACCCTTGCGAAGTTCCAGAGGTGAGGTGTGATCAGCCTCGAGACGCCTCAGCTGAAATGGGCCTCATCTCGCCTGGAGGGGAGAACCTCCTGGACTTTCTCGAGTTGCGGCAGGTCTTCTCGAGTTACGACGGGGACCTCAGGGACCCGCTCTGGTGGCCTCAGGAAAGGCCAGTCCCCATGCGAGTTGCTAGGGGACCTCTCGGGATTCCTCTCCCGTCCATGCCGGGGCCTCAGTCCTGGTGTGGAGTCGGGGCCGGAACCTGAGGATTCCTCTCCAGTGTTGCCATGGATCTTGGGGTGCTTCTGAGTCTCCCCAGGGGAGTCAGGCCTCGTTTCGAGTGGGGGCATGCACGTGCGCTTTCCTCCCGAGCTGCAGCAGTAGTGTCACGCTTCCTGTCACGTGGATCAAGGGATCTGTGGCTTTCCCTCGAGGCTGTCCCTCGAGGCTTTCCCACGAGGCTTTCCCACAGGGCTGTGCCACGTGCCACCTTGGTGTGAGTCGATCCTCGGCGTGAAAGACGAGCCGGTGAAGGGAAAAGAGGTTCCTCTGGAACGGACTGAGACATCTGGGGCACTCTTGGAATGGTGGCACGACTCTGGAGTTCCTCTCACCGTTCCTGTTGAGAGGGCCTCCTCTTGAGATGCGACGGGAACGCCGGGAACTCTTTCCCGACGAAGCAGGGAAAGGATCCCTCATCTCGAGCTACGAGGCGGAAACGGGGCTCCTCTGGATGTGGGCGGGACCCACGTGATTCCTCTCGAGTGGAGACGGCTAGGTCGGGGAACTTCTTGATTTGCACCAAGGGTTTGAAATACCCTTGCGAAGTTCCAGAGGTGAGGTGTGATCAGCCTCGAGACGCCTCAGCGGAAATGGGCCTCATCTCGCCTGGAGGTGAGAACCTCCTGGATTTTCTCGAGTTGCGGCAGGTCTTCTCGAGTTACGACGGGGACCTCAGGGACCCGCTCTGGTGGCCTCAGGAAAGGCCAGTCCCCATGCGAGTTGCTAGGGGACCTCTCGGGATTCCTCTCCCGTCCATGCCGGGGCCTCAGTCCTGGTGTGGAGTCGGGGCCGGAACCTGAGGATTCCTCTCCAGTGTTGCCATGGATCTTGGGGTGCTTCTGAGTCTCCCCAGGGGAGTCAGGCCTCGTCTCGAGTGGGGGCATGCACGTGCGCTTTCCTCCCGAGCTGCAGCAGTAGTGTCACGCTTCCTGTCAGGTGGATCAAGGGATCTGTGGCTTTCCCTCGAGGCTGTCCCTCGAGGCTTTCCCACGAGGCTTTCTCACAGGGCTGTGCCACGTGCCACCTTGGTGTGAGTCGATCCTCGGCGTGAAAGACGAGCCGGTGAAGGGAAAAGAGGTTCCTCTGGAATGGACTGAGACATCTGGGGGACTCTTGGAATGGTGGCACGACCCTGGAGTTCCTCTCGCCGTTCCTGTTGAGAGGGCCTCCTCTTGAGATGCGACGGGAACGCCGGGAACTCTTTCCCGACGAAGCAGGGAAAGGATCCCTCATCTCGAGCTACGAGGCGGAAACGGGGCTCCTCTGGATGTGGGCGGGACCCTCGTGATTCCTCTCGAGTGGAGACGGCTATGTCGGGGAACTTCTTGATTTGCACCAAGGGTGTGAAGGACCCTTTCGAAGTTCCAGAGGTGAGGTGTGATCAGCCTCGAGACGCCTCAGCGGAAATGGGCCTCATCTCGCCTGCAGGGGAGAACCTCCTGGATTTTCTCGAGTTGCGGCAGGTCTTCTCGAGTTACGACGGGGACCTCAGGGACCCGCTCTGGTGGCCTCAGGAAAGGCCAGTCCCCATGCGAGTTGCTAGGGGACCTCTCGGGATTCCTCTCCCGTCCATGCCGGGGCCTCAGTCCTTGTGTGGAGTCGGGGCCGGAACCTGAGGATTCCTCTCCAGTGTTGCCATGGATCTTGGGGTGCTTCTGAGTCTCCCCAGGGCAGTCAGGCCTCGTCTCGCGTGGGGGCATGCCCGTGCGCTTTCCTCCCGTGCTGCAGCAGTAGTGTCACGCTTCCTGTCACGTGGATCAAGGGATCTGTGGCTTTCCCTCGAGGCTGTCCCTCGAGGCTTTCCCACGAGGCTTTCCCACAGGGCTGTGCCACGTGCCACCTTGGTGTGAGTCGATCCTCGGCGTGAAAGACGAGCCGGTGAAGGGAAAAGAGGTTCCTCTGGAATGGACTGAGACATCTGGGGGACTCTTGGAATGGTGGCACGACCCTGGAGTTCCTCTCGCCGTTCCTGTTGAGAGGGCCTCCTCTTGAGATGCGACGGGAACGCCGGGAACTCTTTCCCGACGAAGCAGGGAAAGGATCCCTCATCTCGAGCTACGAGGCGGAAACGGGGCTCCTCTGGATGTGGGCGGGACCCTCGTGATTCCTCTCGAGTGGAGATGGGTATGTCGGGGAACTTCTTGATTTGCACCAAGGGTGTGAAGGACCCTTGAGAAGTTCCAGAGGTGAGGTGTGATCAGCCTCGAGACGCCTCAGCGGAAATGGGCCTCATCTCGCCTGGAGGGGAGAACCTCCTGGATTTTCTCGAGTTGCGGCAGGTCTTCTCGAGTTACGACGGGGACCTCAGGGACCCGCTCTGGTGGCCTCAGGAAAGGCCAGTCCCCATGCGAGTTGCTAGGGGACCTCTCGGGATTCCTCTCCCGTCCATGCCGGGGCCTCAGTCCTTGTGTGGAGTCGGGGCCGGAACCTGAGGATTCCTCTCCAGTGTTGCCATGGATCTTGGGGTGCTCCTGAGTCTCCCCAGGGGAGTCAGGCCTCGTCTCGAGTGGGGGCATGCACGTGCGCTTTCCTCCCGAGCTGCAGCAGTAGTGTCACGCTTCCTGTCACGTGGATCAAGGGATCTGTGGCTTTCCCTCGAGGCTGTCCCTCGAGGCTTTCCCACGAGGCTTTCCCACAGGGCTGTGCCACGTGCCACCTTGGTGTGAGTCGATCCTCGGCGTGAAAGACGAGCCGGTGAAGGGAAAAGAGGTTCCTCTGGAACGGACTGAGACATCTGGGGCACTCTTGGAATGGTGGCACGACTCTGGAGTTCCTCTCACCGTTCCTGTTGAGAGGGCCTCCTCTTGAGATGCGACGGGAACGCCGGGAACTCTTTCCCGACGAAGCAGGGAAAGGATCCCTCATCTCGAGCTACGAGGCGGAAACGGGGCTCCTCTGGATGTGGGCGGGACCCACGTGATTCCTCTCGAGTGGAGACGGCTAGGTCGGGGAACTTCTTGATTTGCACCAAGGGTTTGAAATACCCTTGCGAAGTTCCAGAGGTGAGGTGTGATCAGCCTCGAGACGCCTCAGCGGAAATGGGCCTCATCTCGCCTGGAGGTGAGAACCTCCTGGATTTTCTCGAGTTGCGGCAGGTCTTCTCGAGTTACGACGGGGACCTCAGGGACCCGCTCTGGTGGCCTCAGGAAAGGCCAGTCCCCATGCGAGTTGCTAGGGGACCTCTCGGGATTCCTCTCCCTTCCATGCCGGGGCCTCAGTCCTGGTGTGGAGTCGGGGCCGGAACCTGAGGATTCCTCTCCAGTGTTGCCATGGATCTTGGGGTGCTTCTGAGTCTCCCCAGGGGAGTCAGGCCTCGTCTCGAGTGGGGGCATGCACGTGCGCTTTCCTCCCGAGCTGCAGCAGTAGTGTCACGCTTCCTGTCACGTGGATCAAGGGATCTGTGGCTGTCCCTCGAGGCTTTCCCACGAGGCTTTCCCACAGGGCTGTGCCACATGCCACCTTGGTGTGAGTCGATCCTCGGCGTGAAAGATGAGCCGGTGAAGGGAAAAGAGGTTCCTCTGGAACGGACTGAGACATCTGTGCCACTCTTGGAATGGTGGCACGACCCTGGAGTTCCTCTCGCCGTTCCTGTTGAGAGGGCCTCCTCTTGAGATGCGACGGGAACGCCGGGAACTCTTTCCCGACGAAGCAGGGAAAGGATCCCTCATCTCGAGCTACGAGGCGGAAACGGGGCTCCTCTGGATGTGGGCGGGACCCTCGTGATTCCTCTCGAGTGGAGACGGGTATGTCGGGGAACTTCTTGATTTGCACCAAGGGTGTGAAGGACCCTTTCGAAGTTCCAGAGGTGAGGTGTGATCAGCCTCGAGACGCCTCAGCGGAAATGGGCCTCATCTCGCCTGCAGGGGAGAACCTCCTGGATTTTCTCGAGTTGGGGCAGGTCTTCTCGAGTTACGACGGGGACCTCAGGGACCCGCTCTGTTGGCCTCAGGAAAGGCCAGTCCCCATGCGAGTTGCTAGGGGACCTCTCGGGATTCCTCTCCCGTCCATGCCGGGGCCTCAGTCCTTGTGTGGAGTCGGGGCCGGAACCTGAGGATTCCTCTCCAGTGTTGCCATGGATCTTGGGGTGCTTCTGAGTCTCCCCAGGGCAGTCAGGCCTCGTCTCGAGTGGGGGCATGCACGTGCGCTTTCCTCCCGAGCTGCAGCAGTAGTGTCACGCTTCCTGTCACGTGGATCAAGGAATCTGTGGCTTTCCCTCGAGGCTGTCCCTCGAGGCTTTCCCACGAGGCTTTCCCACAGGGCTGTGCCACGTGCCACCTTGGTGTGAGTCGATCCTCGGCGTGAAAGACTAGCCGGTGAAGGGAAAAGAGGTTCCTCTGGAATGGACTGAGACATCTGGGGGACTCTTGGAATGGTGGCACGACCCTGGAGTTCCTCTCGCCGTTCCTGTTGAGAGGGCCTCCTCTTGAGATGCGACGGGAACGCCGGGAACTCTTTCCCGACGAAGCAGGGAAAGGATCCCTCATCTTGAGCTACGAGGCGGAAACGGGGCTCCTCTGCATGTGGGCGGGACCCTCGTGATTCCTCTCGAGTGGAGACGGCTATGTCGGGGAACTTCTTGATTTGCACCAAGGGTGTGAAGGACCCTTGCGGAGTTCCAGAGGTGAGGTGTGATCAGCCTCGAGACGCCTCAGCGGAAATGTGCCTCATCTCGCCTGGAGGGGAGAACCTCCTGGATTTTCTCGAGTTGGGGCAGGTCTTCTCGAGTTACGACGGGGACCTCAGGGACCCGCTCTGGTGGCCTCAGGAAAGGCCAGTCCCCATGCGAGTTGCTAGGGGACCTCTCGGGATTCCTCTCCCGTCCATGCCGGGGCCTCAGTCCTTGTGTGGAGTCGGGGCCGGAACCTGAGGATTCCTCTCCAGTGTTGCCATGGATCTTGGGGTGCTTCTGAGTCTCCCCAGGGGAGTCAGGCCTCGTCTCGAGTGGGGGCATGCACGTGCGCTTTCCTCCCGAGCTGCAGCAGTAGTGTCACGCTTCCTGTCACGTGGATCAAGGGATCTGTGGCTTTCCCTCGAGGCTGTCCCTCGAGGCTTTCCCACGAGGCTTTCCCACAGGGCTGTGCCACGTGCCACCTTGGTGTGAGTCGATCCTCGGCGTGAAAGACGAGCCGGTGAAGGGAAAAGAGGTTCCTCTGGAATGGACTGAGACATCTGGGGGACTCTTGGAATGGTGGCACGACCCTGGAGTTCCTCTCGCCGTTCCTGTTGAGAGGGCCTCCTCTTGAGATGCGACGGGAACGCCGGGAACTCTTTCCCGACGAAGCAGGGAAAGGATCCCTCATCTCGAGCTACGAGGCGGAAACGGGGCTCCTCTGGATGTGGGCGGGACCCTCGTGATTCCTCTCGAGTGGAGACGGCTATGTCGGGGAACTTCTTGATTTGCACCAAGGGTGTGAAGGACCCTTGCGGAGTTCCAGAGGTGAGGTGTGATCAGCCTCGAGACGCCTCAGCGGAAATGGGCCTCATCTCGCCTGGAGGGGAGAACCTCCTGGATTTTCTCGAGTTGCGGCAGGTCTTCTCGAGTTACGACGGGGACCTCAGGGACCCGCTCTGGTGGCCTCAGGAAAGGCCAGTCCCCATGCGAGTTGCTAGGGGACCTCTCGGGATTCCTCTCCCGTCCATGCCGGGGCCTCAGTCCTTGTGTGGAGTCGGGGCCGGAACCTGAGGATTCCTCTCCAGTGTTGCCATGGATCTTGGGGTGCTTCTGAGTCTCCCCAGGGGAGTCAGGCCTCGTCTCGAGTGGGGGCATGCACGTGCGCTTTCCTCCCGAGCTGCAGCAGTAGTGTCACGCTTCCTGTCACGTGGATCAAGGGATCTGTGGCTTTCCCTCGAGGCTGTCCCTCGAGGCTTTCCCACGAGGCTTTCCCACAGGGCTGTGCCACGTGCCACCTTGGTGTGAGTCGATCCTCGGCGTGAAAGACGAGCCGGTGAAGGGAAAAGAGGTTCCTCTGGAATGGACTGAGACATCCGGGGGACTCTTGGAATGATGGAACGACCCTGGAGTTCCTCTCGCCGTTCCTGTTGAGAGGGCCTCCACTTGAGATGCGACGGGAACGCCGGGAACTCTTTCCCGACGAAGAAGGGAAAGGATCCCTCATCTCGAGCTACGAGGCGGAAACGGGGCTCCTCTGGATGTGGGCGGGACCCTCGTGATTCCTCTCGAGTGGAGACGGCTAGGTCGGGGAACTTCTTGATTTGCACCAAGGGTGTGAAGGACCCTTTCGAAGTTCCAGAGGTGAGGTGTGATCAGCCTCGAGACGCCTCAGCGCAAATGGGCCTCATCTCTCCTGGAGGGGAGAACCTCCTGGATTTTCTCGAGTTGCAGCAGGTCTTCTCGAGTTACGACGGGGACCTCAGGGACCCGCTCTGGTGGCCTCAGGAAAGGCCAGTCCCCATGCGAGTTGCTAGGGGACCTCTCGGGATTCCTCTCCCGTCCATGCCGGGGCCTCAGTCCTTGTGTGGAGTCGGGGCCGGAACCTGAGGATTCCTCTCCAGTGTTGCCATGGATCTTGGGGTGCTTCTGCGTCTCCCCAGGGGAATCAGGCCTCGTCTCGAGTGGGGGCATGCACGTGCGCTTTCCTCCCGAGCTGCAGCAGTAGTGTCACGCTTCCTGTCACGTGGATCAAGGGATCTGTGGCTGTCCCTCGAGGCTTTCCCACGAGGCTTTCCCACAGGGCTGTGCCACGTGCCACCTTGGTGTGAGTCGATCCTCGGCGTGAAAGACGAGCCGGTGAAGGGAAAAGAGGTTCCTCTGGAATGGACTGAGACATCTGGGGGATTCTTGGAATGGTGGCACGACCCTGGAGTTCCTCTCGCCGTTCCTCTTGAGAGGGCCTCCTCTTGAGATGCGACGGGAACGCCGGGAACTCTTTCCCGACGAAGCAGGGAAAGGATCCCTCATCTCGAGCTACGAGGCGGAAACGGGGCTCCTCTGGATGTGGGCGGGACCCTCGTGATTCCTCTCGAGTGGAGACGGGTATGTCGGGGAACTTCTTGATTTGCACCAAGGGTGTGAAGGACCCTTTCGAAGTTCCAGAGGTGAGGTGTGATCAGCCTCGAGACGCCTCAGCGGAAATGGGCCTCATCTCGCCTGCAGGGGAGAACCTCCTGGATTTTCTCGAGTTGCGGCAGGTCTTCTCGAGTTACGACGGGGACCTCAGGGACCCGCTCTGTTGGCCTCAGGAAAGGCCAGTCCCCATGCGAGTTGCTAGGGGACCTCTCGGGATTCCTCTCCCGTCCATGCCGGGGCCTCAGTCCTTGTGTGGAGTCGGGGCCGGAACCTGAGGATTCCTCTCCAGTGTTGCCATGGATCTTGGGGTGCTTCTGAGTCTCCCCAGGGCAGTCAGGCCTCGTCTCGAGTGGGGGCATGCACGTGCGCTTTCCTCCCGAGCTGCAGCAGTAGTGTCACGCTTCCTGTCACGTGGATCAAGGAATCTGTGGCTTTCCCTCGAGGCTGTCCCTCGAGGCTTTCCCACGAGGCTTTCCCACAGGGCTGTGCCACGTGCCACCTTGGTGTGAGTCGATCCTCGGCGTGAAAGACTAGCCGGTGAAGGGAAAAGAGGTTCCTCTGGAATGGACTGAGACATCTGGGGGACTCTTGGAATGGTGGCACGACCCTGGAGTTCCTCTCGCCGTTCCTGTTGAGAGGGCCTCCTCTTGAGATGCGACGGGAACGCCGGGAACTCTTTCCCGACGAAGCAGGGAAAGGATCCCTCATCTCGAGCTACGAGGCGGAAACGGGGCTCCTCTGCATGTGGGCGGGACCCTCGTGATTCCTCTCGAGTGGAGACGGCTATGTCGGGGAACTTCTTGATTTGCACCAAGGGTGTGAAGGACCCTTGCGGAGTTCCAGAGGTGAGGTGTGATCAGCCTCGAGACGCCTCAGCGGAAATGGGCCTCATCTCGCCTGGAGGGGAGAACCTCCTGGATTTTCTCGAGTTGCGGCAGGTCTTCTCGAGTTACGACGGGGACCTCAGGGACCCGCTCTGGTGGCCTCAGGAAAGGCCAGTCCCCATGCGAGTTGCTAGGGGACCTCTCGGGATTCCTCTCCCGTCCATGCCGGGGCCTCAGTCCTTGTGTGGAGTCGGGGCCGGAACCTGAGGATTCCTCTCCAGTGTTGCCATGGATCTTGGGGTGCTTCTGAGTCTCCCCAGGGGAGTCAGGCCTCGTCTCGAGTGGGGGCATGCACGTGCGCTTTCCTCCCGAGCTGCAGCAGTAGTGTCACGCTTCCTGTCACGTGGATCAAGGGATCTGTGGCTTTCCCTCGAGGCTGTCCCTCGAGGCTTTCCCACGAGGCTTTCCCACAGGGCTGTGCCACGTGCCACCTTGGTGTGAGTCGATCCTCGGCGTGAAAGACGAGCCGGTGAAGGGAAAAGAGGTTCCTCTGGAATGGACTGAGACATCCGGGGGACTCTTGGAATGGTGGAACGACCCTGGAGTTCCTCTCGCCGTTCCTGTTGAGAGGGCCTCCACTTGAGATGCGACGGGAACGCCGGGAACTCTTTCCCGACGAAGCAGGGAAAGGATCCCTCATCTCGAGCTACGAGGCGGAAACGGGGCTCCTCTGGATGTGGGCGGGACCCTCGTGATTCCTCTCGAGTGGAGACGGCTAGGTCGGGGAACTTCTTGATTTGCACCAAGGGTGTGAAGGACCCTTTCGAAGTTCCAGAGGTGAGGTGTGATCAGCCTCGAGACGCCTCAGCGCAAATGGGCCTCATCTCTCCTGGAGGGGAGAACCTCCTGGATTTTCTCGAGTTGCAGCAGGTCTTCTCGAGTTACGACGGGGACCTCAGGGACCCGCTCTGGTGGCCTCAGGAAAGGCCAGTCCCCATGCGAGTTGCTAGGGGACCTCTCGGGATTCCTCTCCCGTCCATGCCGGGGCCTCAGTCCTTGTGTGGAGTCGGGGCCGGAACCTGAGGATTCCTCTCCAGTGTTGCCATGGATCTTGGGGTGCTTCTGCGTCTCCCCAGGGGAATCAGGCCTCGTCTCGAGTGGGGGCATGCACGTGCGCTTTCCTCCCGAGCTGCAGCAGTAGTGTCACGCTTCCTGTCACGTGGATCAAGGGATCTGTGGCTGTCCCTCGAGGCTTTCCCACGAGGCTTTCCCACAGGGCTGTGCCACGTGCCACCTTGGTGTGAGTCGATCCTCGGCGTGAAAGACGAGCCGGTGAAGGGAAAAGAGGTTCCTCTGGAATGGACTGAGACATCTGGGGGACTCTTGGAATGGTGGCACGACCCTGGAGTTCCTCTCGCCGTTCCTGTTGAGAGGGCCTCCTCTTGAGATGCGACGGGAACGCCGGGAACTCTTTCCCGACGAAGCAGGGAAAGGATCCCTCATCTCGAGCTACGAGGCGGAAACGGGGCTCCTCTGGATGTGGGCGGGACCCTCGTGATTCCTCTCGAGTGGAGACGGGTATGTCGGGGAACTTCTTGATTTGCACCAAGGGTGTGAAGGACCCTTTCGAAGTTCCAGAGGTGAGGTGTGATCAGCCTCGAGACGCCTCAGCGGAAATGGGCCTCATCTCGCCTGCAGGGGAGAACCTCCTGGATTTTCTCGAGTTGCGGCAGGTCTTCTCGAGTTACGACGGGGACCTCAGGGACCCGCTCTGGTGGCCTCAGGAAAGGCCAGTCCCCATGCGAGTTGCTAGGGGACCTCTCGGGATTCCTCTCCCGTCCATGCCGGGGCCTCAGTCCTTGTGTGGAGTCAGGGCCGGAACCTGAGGATTCCTCTCCAGTGTTGCCATGGATCTTGGGGTGCTTCTGAGTCTCCCCAGGGCAGTCAGGCCTCGTCTCGAGTGGGGGCATGCACGTGCGCTTTCCTCCCGAGCTGCAGCAGTAGTGTCACGCTTCCTGTCACGTGGATCAAGGGATCTGTGGCTTTCCGTCGAGGCTGTCCCTCGAGGCTTTCCCACGAGGCTTTCCCACAGGGCTGTGCCACGTGCCACCTTGGTGTGAGTCGATCCTCGGCGTGAAAGACGAGCCGGTGAAGGGAAAAGAGGTTCCTCTGGAACGGACTGAGACATCTGGGGGACTCTTGGAATGGTGGCACGACCCTGGAGTTCCTCTCGCCGTTCCTGTTGAGAGGGCCTCCTCTTGAGATGCGACGGGAACGCGGGGAACTCTTTCCCGACGAAGCAGGGAAAGGATCCCTCATCTCGAGCTACGAGGCGGAAACGGTCCTCCTCTGGATGTGGGCAGGACCCTCGTGATTCCTCTCGAGTGGAGACGGTTAGGTCGGCGAACTTCTTGATTTGCACCAAGGGTGTGAAGGACCCTTTCGAAGTTCCAGAGGTGAGGTGTGATCAGCCTCGAGACGCGTCACCGGGAATGGGCCTCATCTCGCCTGGAGGGGAGAACCTCCTGGATTTTCTCGAGTTGCGGCAGGTCTTCTCGAGTTACGACGGGGACCTCAGGGACCCGCTCTGGTGGCCTCAGGAAAGGCCAGTCCCCATGCGAGTTGCTAGGGGACCTCTCGGGATTCCTCTCCCGTCCATGCCGGGGCCTCTGTCCTTGTGTGGAGTCGGGTCCGGAACCTGAGGATTCCTCTCCAGTGTTGCCATGGATTTTGGGGTGCTTCTGAGTCTCCCCAGGGGAGTCAGGCCTCGTCTCGAGTGGGGGCATGCACGTGCGCTTTCCTCCCGAGCTGCAGCAGTAGTGTCACGCTTCCTGTCACGTGGATCAAGGGATCTGTGGCTTTCCCTCGAAGCTGTCCCTCCAGGCTTTCCCACGACGCTTTCCCACAGGGCTGTGCCACGTGCCACCTTGGTGTGAGTCGATCCTCGGCGTGAAAGACGAGCCGGTGAAGGGAAAAGAGGTTCCTCTGGAATGGACTGAGACATCTGGGGGACTCTTGGAATGGTGGCACGACCCTGGAGTTCCTCTCGCCGTTCCTGTTGAGAGGGCCTCCTCTTGAGATGCGACGGGAACGCCGGGAACTCTTTCCCGACGAAGCAGGGAAAGGATCCCTCATCTCGAGCTACGAGGCGGAAACGGGGCTCCTCTGGATGTGGGCGGGACCCTCGTGATTCCTCTCGAGTGGAGACGGCTATGTCGGGGAACTTCTTGATTTGCACCAAGGGTGTGAAGGACCCTTTCGAAGTTCCAGAGGTGAGGTGTGATCAGCCTCGAGACGCCTCAGCGGAAATGGGCCTCATCTCGCCTGGAGGGGAGAACCTCCTGGATTTTCTCGAGTTGCGGCAGGTCTTCTCAAGTTACGACGGGGACCTCAGGGACCAGCTCTGGTGGCCTCAGGAAAGCCCAGTCCCCATGCGAGTTGCTAGGGGACCTCTCGGGATTCCTCTCCCGTCCATGCCGGGGCCTCAGTCCTTGTGTGGAGTCGGGGCCGGAACCTGAGGATTCCTCTCCAGTGTTGCCATGGATCTTGGGGTGCTTCTGTGTCTCCCCAGGGGAGTCAGGCCTCGTCTCGAGTGGGGGCATGCACGTGCGCTTTCCTCCCGAGCTGCAGCAGTAGTGTCACGCTTCCTGTCACGTGGATCAAGGGATCTGTGGCTTTCCCTCGAGGCTGTCCCTCGAGGCTTTCCCACGAGGCTTTCCCACAGGGCTGTGCCACGTGCCACCTTGGTGTGAGTCGATCCTCGGCGTGAAAGACGAGCCGGTGAAGGGAAAAGAGGTTCCTCTGGAATGGACTGAGACATCTGGGGGACTCTTGGAATGGTGGCACGACCCTGGAGTTCCTCTCGCCGTTCCTGTTGAGAGGGCCTCCTCTTGAGATGCGACGGGAACGCCGGGAACTCTTTCCCGACGAAGCAGGGAAAGGATCCCTCATCTCGAGCTACGAGGCGGAAACGGGGCTCCTCTGGATGTGGGCGGGACCCTCGTGATTCCTCTCGAGTGGAGACGGGTATGTCGGGGAACTTCTTGATTTGCACCAAGGGTGTGAAGGACCCTTGCGGAGTTCCAGAGGTGAGGTGTGATCAGCCTCGAGACGCCTCAGCGGAAATGGGACTCATCTCGCCTGGAGGGGAGAACCTCCTGGATTTTCTCGAGTTGCGGCAGGTCTTCTCGAGTTACGACGGGGACCTCAGGGACCCGCTCTGGTGGCCTCAGGAAAGGCCAGTCCCCATGCGAGTTGCTAGGGGACCTCTCGGGATTCCTCTCCCGTCCATGCCGGGGCCTCAGTCCTTGTGTGGAGTCGGGGCCGGAACCTGAGGATTCCTCTCCAGTGTTGCCATGGATCTTGGGGTGCTTCTGAGTCTCCCCAGGGGAGTCAGGCCTCGTCTCGAGTGGGGGCATGCACGTGCGCTTTCCTCCCGAGCTGCAGCAGTAGTGTCACGCTTCCTGTCACGTGGATCAAGGGATCTGTGGCTTTCCCTCGAGGCTGTCCCTCGAGGCTTTCCCACGAGGCTTTCCCACAGGGCTGTGCCACGTGCCACCTTGGTGTGAGTCGATCCTCGGCGTGAAAGACGAGCCGGTGAAGGGAAAAGAGGTTCCTCTGGAATGGACTGAGACATCTGGGGGACTCTTGGAATGGTGGCACGACCCTGGAGTTCCTCTCGCCGTTCCTGTTGAGAGGGCCTCCTCTTGAGATGCGACGGGAACGCCGGGAACTCTTTCCCGACGAAGCAGGGAAAGGATCCCTCATCTCGAGCTACGAGGCAGAAACGGGGCTCCTCTGGATGTGGGCGGGACCCTCGTGATTCCTCTCGAGTGGAGACGGCTATGTCGGGGAACTTCTTGATTTGCACCAAGGGTGTGAAGGACCCTTTCGAAGTTCCAGAGGTGAGGTGTGATCAGCCTCGAGACGCCTCAGCGGAAATGGGCCTCATCTCGCCTGGAGGGGAGAACCTCCTGGATTTTCTCGAGTTGCGGCAGGTCTTCTCAAGTTACGACGGGGACCTCAGGGACCCGCTCTGGTGGCCTCAGGAAAGGCCAGTCCCCATGCCAGTTGCTAGGGGACCTCTCGGGATTCCTCTCCCGTCCATGCCGGGGCCTCAGTCCTTGTGTGGAGTCGGGGCCGGAACCTGAGGATTCCTCTCCAGTGTTGCCATGGATCTTGGGGTGCTTCTGTGTCTCCCCAGGGGAGTCAGGCCTCGTCTCGAGTGGGGGCATGCACGTGCGCTTTCCTCCCGAGCTGCAGCAGTAGTGTCACGCTTCCTGTCACGTGGATCAAGGGATCTGTGGCTTTCCCTCGAGGCTGTCCCTCGAGGCTTTCCCACGAGGCTTTCCCACAGGGCTGTGCCACGTGCCACCTTGGTGTGAGTCGATCCTCAGCGTGAAAGACGAGCCGGTGAAGGGAAAAGAGGTTCCTCTGGAATGGACTGAGCATCTGGGGGACTCTTGGAATGGTGGCACGACCCTGGAGTTCCTCTCGCCGTTCCTGTTGAGAGGGCCTCTTCTTGAGATGCGACGGGAACGCCGGGAACTCTTTCCCGACGAAGCAGGGAAAGGATCCCTCATCTCGAGCTACGAGGCGGAAACGGGGCTCCTCTGGATGTGGGCGGGACCCTCGTGATTCCTCTCGAGTGGAGACGGCTATGTCGGGGAACTTCTTGATTTGCACCAAGGGTGTGAAGGACCCTTGCGGAGTTCCAGAGGTGAGGTGTGATCAGCCTCGAGACGCCTCAGCGGAAATGGGCCTCATCTCGCCTGGAGGGGAGAACCTCCTGGATTTTCTCGAGTTGCGGCAGGTCTTCTCGAGTTACGACGGGGACCTCAGGGACCCGCTCTGGTGGCCTCAGGAAAGGCCAGTCCCCATGCGAGTTGCTAGGGGACCTCTCGGGATTCCTCTCCCGTCCATGCCGGGGCCTCAGTCCTTGTGTGGAGTCGGGGCCGGAACCTTAGGATTCCTCTCCAGTGTTGCCATGGATCTTGGCGTGCTTCTGAGTCTCCCCAGGGGAGTCAGGCCTCGTCTCGAGTGGGGGCATGCACGTGCGCTTTCCTCCCGAGCTGCAGCAGTAGTGTCACGCTTCCTGTCACGTGGATCAAGGGATCTGTGGCTTTCCCTCGAGGCTGTCCCTCGAGGCTTTCCCACGAGGCTTTCCCACAGGGCTGTGCCACGTGCCACCTTGGTGTGAGTCGATCCTCGGCGTGAAAGACGAGCCGGTGAAGGGAAAAGAGGTTCCTCTGGAATGGACTGAGACATCTGGGGGACTCTTGGAATGGTGGCACGACCCTGGAGTTCCTCTCGCCGTTCCTGTTGAGAGGGCCTCCTCTTGAGATGCGACGGGAACGCCGGGAACTCTTTCCCGACGAAGCAGGGAAAGGATCCCTCATCTCGAGCTACGAGGCGGAAACGGGGCTCCTCTGGATGTGGGCGGGACCCTCGTGATTCCTCTCGAGTGGAGACGGGTATGTCGGGGAACTTCTTGATTTTCCCCAAGGGTGGGAAGGACCCTTCCGAAGTTCCAGAGGTGAGGTGTGATCAGCCTCGAGACGCCTCAGCGGAAATGGGCCTCATCTCGCCTGCAGGGGAGAACCTCCTGGATTTTCTCGAGTTGCGGCAGGTCTTCTCGAGTTAAGACGGGGACCTCAGGGACCCGCTCTGGTGGCCTCAGGAAAGGCCAGTCCCCATGCGAGTTGCTAGGGGACCTCTCGGGATTCCTCTCCCGTCCATGCCGGGGCCTCAGTCCTTGTGTGGAGTCGGGGCCGGAACCTGAGGATTCCTCTCCAGTGTTGCCATGGATCTTGGGGTGCTTCTGCGTCTCCCCAGGGAAATCAGGCCTCGTCTCGAGTGGGGGCATGCACGTGCGCTTTCCTCCCGAGCTGCAGCAGTAGTGTCACGCTTCCTGTCACGTGGATCAAGGGATCTGTGGCTGTCCCTCGAGGCTTTCCCACGAGGCTTTCCCACAGGGCTGTGCCACGTGCCACCTTGGTGTGAGTCGATCCTCGGCGTGAAAGACGAGCCGGTGAAGGGAAAAGAGGTTCCTCTGGAATGGACTGAGACATCTGGGGGACTCTTGGAATGGTGGCACGACCCTGGAGTTCCTCTCGCCGTTCCTGTTGAGAGGGCCTCCTCTTGAGATGCGACGGGAACGCCGGGAACTCTTTCCCGACGAAGCAGGGAAAGGATCCCTCATCTCGAGCTACGAGGCGGAAACGGGGCTCCTCTGGATGTGGGCGGGACCCTCGTGATTCCTCTCGAGTGGAGACGGGTATGTCGGGGAACTTCTTGATTTGCACCAAGGGTGTGAAGGACCCTTGAGAAGTTCCAGAGGTGAGGTGTGATCAGCCTCGAGACGCCTCAGCGGAAATGGGCCTCATCTCGCCTGGAGGGGAGAACCTCCTGGATTTTCTCGAGTTGCGGCAGGTCTTCTTGAGTTACGACGGGGACCTCAGGGACCCGCTCTGGTGGCCTCAGGAAAGGCCAGTCCCCATGCGAGTTGCTAGGGGACCTCTCGGGATTCCTCTCCCGTCCATGCCGGGGCCTCAGTCCTTGTGTGGAGTCGGGGCCGGAACCTGAGGATTCCTCTCCAGTGTTGCCATGGATCTTGGGGTGCTTCTGAGTCTCCCCAGGGGAGTCAGGCCTCGTCTCGAGTGGGGGCATGCACGTGCGCTTTCCTCCCGAGCTGCAGCAGTAGTGTCACGCTTCCTGTCACGTGGATCAAGGGATCTGTGGCTTTCCCTCGAGGCTGTCCCTCGAGGCTTTCCCACGAGGCTTTCCCACAGGGCTGTGCCACGTGCCACCTTGGTGTGAGTCGATCCTCGGCGTGAAAGACGAGCCGGTGAAGGGAAAAGAGGTTCCTCTGGAACGGACTGAGACATCTGGGGGACTCTTGGAATGGTGGCACGACCCTGGAGTTCCTCTCGCCGTTCCTGTTGAGAGGGCCTCCTCTTGAGATGCGACGGGAACGCCGGGAACTCTTTCCCGACGAAGCAGGGAAAGGATCCCTCATCTCGAGCTACGAGGCGGAAACGGGGCTCCTCTGGATGTGGGCGGGACCCTCGTGATTCCTCTCGAGTGGAGACGGGTATGTCGGGGAACTTCTTGATTTTCCCCAAGGGTGGGAAGGACCCTTCCGAAGTTCCAGAGGTGAGGTGTGATCAGCCTCGAGACGCCTCAGCGGAAATGGGCCTCATCTCGCCTGGAGGGGAGAACCTCCTGGATTTTCTCGAGTTGCGGCAGGTCTTCTCGAGTTAAGACGGGGACCTCAGGGACCCGCTCTGGTGGCCTCAGGAAAGGCCAGTCCCCATGCGAGTTGCTAGGGGACCTCTCGGGATTCCTCTCCCGTCCATGCCGGGGCCTCAGTCCTTGTGTGGAGTCGGGGCCGGAACCTGAGGATTCCTCTCCAGTGTTGCCATGGATCTTGGGGTGCTTCTGCGTCTCCCCAGGGAAATCAGGCCTCGTCTCGAGTGGGGGCATGCACGTGCGCTTTCCTCCCGAGCTGCAGCAGTAGTGTCACGCTTCCTGTCACGTGGATCAAGGGATCTGTGGCTGTCCCTAGAGGCTTTCCCACGAGGCTTTCCCACAGGGCTGTGCCACGTGCCACCTTGGTGTGAGTCGATCCTCGGCGTGAAAGACGAGCCGGTGAAGGGAAAAGAGGTTCCTCTGGAATGGACTGAGACATCTGGGGGACTCTTGGAATGGTGGCACGACCCTGGAGTTCCTCTCGCCGTTCCTGTTGAGAGGGCCTCCTCTTGAGATGCGACGGGAACGCCGGGAACTCTTTCCCGACGAAGCAGGGAAAGGATCCCTCATCTCGAGCTACGAGGCGGAAACGGGGCTCCTCTGGATGTGGGCGGGACCCTCGTGATTCCTCTCGAGTGGAGACGGGTATGTCGGGGAACTTCTTGATTTGCACCAAGGGTGTGAAGGACCCTTGAGAAGTTCCAGAGGTGAGGTGTGATCAGCCTCGAGACGCCTCAGCGGAAATGGGCCTCATCTCGCCTGGAGGGGAGAACCTCCTGGATTTTCTCGAGTTGCGGCAGGTCTTCTCGAGTTACGACGGGGACCTCAGGGACCCGCTCTGGTGGCCTCAGGAAAGGCCAGTCCCCATGCGAGTTGCTAGGGGACCTCTCGGGATTCCTCTCCCGTCCATGCCGGGGCCTCAGTCCTTGTGTGGAGTCGGGGCCGGAACCTGAGGATTCCTCTCCAGTGTTGCCATGGATCTTGGGGTGCTTCTGAGTCTCCCCAGGGGAGTCAGGCCTCGTCTCGAGTGGGGGCATGCACGTGCGCTTTCCTCCCGAGCTGCAGCAGTAGTGTCACGCTTCCTGTCACGTGGATCAAGGGATCTGTGGCTTTCCCTCGAGGCTGTCCCTCGAGGCTTTCCCACGAGGCTTTCCCACAGGGCTGTGCCACGTGCCACCTTGGTGTGAGTCGATCCTCGGCGTGAAAGACGAGCCGGTGAAGGGAAAAGAGGTTCCTCTGGAATGGACTGAGACATCTGGGGGACTCTTGGAATGGTGGCACGACCCTGGAGTTCCTCTCGCCGTTCCTGTTGAGAGGGCCTCCTCTTGAGATGCGACGGGAAGGCCGGGAACTCTTTCCCGACGAAGCAGGGAAAGGATCCCTCATCTCGAGCTACGAGGCGGAAACGGGGCTCCTCTGGATGTGGGCGGGACCCTCGTGATTCCTCTCGAGTGGAGACGGCTATGTCGGGGAACTTCTTGATTTGTACCAAGGGTGGGAAGGACCCTTTCGAAGTTCCAGAGGTGAGGTGTGATCAGCCTCGAGACGCCTCAGCGGAAATGGGCCTCATCTCGCCTGGAGGGGAGATCCTCTTGGATTTTCTCGAGTTGCGCCAGGTCTTCTCGAGTTACGACGGGGACCTCAGGGACCCGCTCTGGTGGCCTCAGGAAAGGGCAGTCCCCATGCGAGTTGCTAGGGGACCACTCGGGATTCCTCTCCCATCCATGCCGGAGCCTCAGTCCTTGTGTGGAGTCGGGGCCGGAACCTGAGGATTCCTCTCCAGTGTTGCCATGGATCTTGGGGTGCTTCTGAGTCTCCCCAGGGGAGTCAGGCCTCGTCTCGAGTGGGGGCATGCACGTGCGCTTTCCTCCCGAGCTGCAGCAGTAGTGTCACGCTTCCTGTCACGTGGATCAAGGGATCTGTGGCTTTCCCTCGAGGCTGTCCCTCGAGGCTTTCCTACGAGGCTTTCCCACAGGGCTGTGCCACGTGCCACCTTGGTGTGAGTCGATCCTCGGCGTGAAAGACGAGCCGGTGAAGGGAAAAGAGGTTCCTCTGGAATGGACTGAGACATCTGGGGGACTCTTGGAATGGTGGCACGACCCTGGAGTTCCTCTCGCCGTTCCTGTTGAGAGGGCCTCCTCTTGAGATGCGACGGGAACGCCGGGAACTCTTTCCCGACGAAGCAGGGAAAGGATCCCTCATCTCGAGCTACGAGGCGGAAACGGGGCTCCTCTGGATGTGGGCGGGACCATAGTGATTCCTCTCGAGTGGAGACGGGTATGTCGGGGAACTTCTTGATTTTCCCCAAGGGTGGGAAGGACCCTTCCGAAGTTCCAGAGGTGAGGTGTGATCAGCCTCGAGACGCCTCAGCGGAAATGGGCCTCATCTCGCCTGGAGGGGAGAACCTCCTGGATTTTCTCGAGTTGCGGCAGGTCTTCTCGAGTTAAGACGGGGACCTCAGGGACCCGCTCTGGTGGCCTCAGGAAAGGCCAGTCCCCATGCGAGTTGCAAGGGGACCTCTCGGGATTCCGCTCCCGTCCATGCCGGGGCCTCAGTCCTTGTGTGGAGTCGGGGCCGGAACCTGAGGATTCCTCTCCAGTGTTGCCATGGATCTTGGGGTGCTTCTGCGTCTCCCCAGGGAAATCAGGCCTCGTCTCGAGTGGGGGCATGCACGTGCGCTTTCCTCCCGAGCTGCAGCAGTAGTGTCACGCTTCCTGTCACGTGGATCTAGGGATCTGTGGCTGTCCCTCGAGGCTTTCCCACGAGGCTTTCCCACAGGGCTGTGCCACGTGCCACCTTGGTGTGAGTCGATCCTCGGCGTGAAAGACGAGCCGGTGAAGGGAAAAGAGGTTCCTCTGGAATGGACTGAGACATCTGGGGGACTCTTGGAATGGTGGCACGACCCTGGAGTTCCTCTCGCCGTTCCTGTTGAGAGGGCCTCCTCTTGAGATGCGACGGGAACGCCGGGAACTCTTTCCCGACGAAGCAGGGAAAGGATCCCTCATCTCGAGCTACGAGGCGGAAACGGGGCTCCTCTGGATGTGGGCGGGACCCTCGTGATTCCTCTCGAGTGGAGACGGGTATGTCGGGGAACTTCTTGATTTTCCCCAAGGGTGGGAAGGACCCTTCCGAAGTTCCAGAGGTGAGGTGTGATCAGCCTCGAGACGCCTCAGCGGAAATGGGCCTCATCTCGCCTGGAGGGGAGAACCTCCTGGATTTTCTCGAGTTGCGGCAGGTCTTCTCGAGTTAAGACGGGGACCTCAGGGACCCGCTCTGGTGGCCTCAGGAAAGGCCAGTCCCCATGCGAGTTGCTAGGGGACCTCTGGGGATTCCTCTCCCGTCCATGCCGGGGCCTCAGTCCTTGTGTGGAGTCGGGGCCGGAACCTGAGGATTCCTCTCCAGTGTTGCCATGGATCTTGGGGTGCTTCTGAGTCTCCCCAGGGGAGTCAGGCCTCGTCTCGAGTGGGGGCATGCACGTGCGCTTTCCTCCCGAGCTGCAGCAGTAGTGCCACGCTTCCTGTCACGTGGATCAAGGGATCTGTGGCTTTCCCTCGAGGCTGTCCCTCGAGGCTTTCCCACGAGGCTTTCCCACAGGGCTGTGCCACGTGCCACCTTGGTGTGAGTCGATCCTCGGCGTGAAAGACGAGCCGGTGAAGGGAAAAGAGGTTCCTCTGGAATGGACTGAGACATCTGGGGGACTCTTGGAATGCTGGCACGACCCTGGAGTTCCTCTCGCCGTTCCTGTTGAGAGGGCCTCCTCTTGAGATGCGACGGGAACGCCGGGAACTCTTTCCCGACGAAGCAGGGAAAGGATCCCTCATCTCGAGCTACGAGGCGGAAACGGGGCTCCTCTGGATGTGGGCGGGACCCTCGTGATTCCTCTCGAGTGGAGACGGCTATGTCGGGGAACTTCTTGATTTGTACCAAGGGTGGGAAGGACCCTTTCGAAGTTCCAGAGGTGAGGTGTGATCAGCCTCGAGACGCCTCAGCGGAAATGGGCCTCATCTCGCCTGGAGGGGAGAACCTCTTGGATTTTCTCGAGTTGCGCCAGGTCTTCTCGAGTTACGACGGGGACCTCAGGGACCCGCTCTGGTGGCCTCAGGAAAGGGCAGTCCCCATGCGAGTTGCTAGGGGACCTCTCGGGATTCCTCTCCCATCCATGCCGGAGCCTCAGTCCTTGTGTGGAGTCGGGGCCGGAACCTGAGGATTCCTCTCCAGTGTTGCCATGGATCTTGGGGTGCTTCTGAGTCTCCCCAGGGGAGTCAGGCCTCGTCTAGAGTGGGGGCATGCACGTGCGCTTTCCTCCCGAGCTGCAGCAGTAGTGTCACGCTTCCTGTCACGTGGATCAAGGGATCTGTGGCTTTCCCTCGAGGCTGTCCCTCGAGGCTTTCCCACGAGGCTTTCCCACAGGGCTGTGCCACGTGCCACCTTGGTGTGAGTCGATCCTCGGCGTGAAAGACGAGCCGGTGAAGGGAAAAGAGGTTCCTCTGGAATGGACTGAGACATCTGGGGGACTCTTGGAATGCTGGCACGACCCTGGAGTTCCTCTCGCCGTTCCTGTTGAGAGGGCCTCCTCTTGAGATGCGACGGGAACGCCGGGAACTCTTTCCCGACGAAGCAGGGAAAGGATCCCTCATCTCGAGCTACGAGGCGGAAACGGGGCTCCTCTGGATGTGGGCGGGACCATAGTGATTCCTCTCGAGTGGAGACGGGTATGTCGGGGAACTTCTTGATTTTCCCCAAGGGTGGGAAGGACCCTTCCGAAGTTCCAGAGGTGAGGTGTGATCAGCCTCGAGACGCCTCAGCGGAAATGGGCCTCATCTCGCCTGGAGGGGAGAACCTCCTGGATTTTCTCGAGTTGCGGCAGGTCTTCTCGAGTTACGACGGGGACCTCAGGGACCCGCTCTGGTGGCCTCAGGAAAGGCCAGTCCCCATGCGAGTTGCTAGGGGACCTCTCGGGATTCCTCTCCCGTCCATGCCGGGGCCTCAGTCCTTGTGTGGAGTCGGGGCCGGAACCTGAGGATTCCTCTCCAGTGTTGCCATGGATCTTGGGGTGCTTCTGAGTCTCCCCAGGGGAGTCAGGCCTCGTCTCGAGTGGGGGCATGCACGTGCGCTTTCCTCCCGAGCTGCAGCAGTAGTGTCACGCTTCCTGTCACGTGGATCAAGGGATCTGTGGCTTTCCCTCGAGGCTGTCCCTCGAGGCTTTCCCACGAGGCTTTCCCACAGGGCTGTGCCACGTGCCACCTTGGTGGGAGTCGATCCTCGGCGTGAAAGACGAGCCGGTGAAGGGAAAAGAGGTTCCTCTGGAATGGACTGAGACATCTGGGGGACTCTTGGAATGGTGGCACGACCCTGGAGTTCCTCTCGCCGTTCCTGTTGAGAGGGCCTCCTCTTGAGATGCGACGGGAACGCCGGGAACTCTTTCCCGACGAAGCAGGGAAAGGATCCCTCATCTCGAGCTACGAGGCGGAAACGGGGCTCCTCTGGATGTGGGCGGGACCCTCGTGATTCCTCTCGAGTGGAGACGGCTATGTCGGGGAACTTCTTGATTTTCCCCAAGGGTGGGAAGGACCCTTCCGAAGTTCCAGAGGTGAGGTGTGATCAGCCTCGAGACGCCTCAGCGGAAATGGGCCTCATCTCGCCTGGAGGGGAGAACCTCCTGGATTTTCTCGAGTTGCGGCAGGTCTTCTCGAGTTAAGACGGGGACCTCAGGGACCCGCTCTGGTGGCCTCAGGAAAGGCCAGTCCCCATGCGAGTTGCTAGGGGACCTCTCGGGATTCCTCTCCCGTCCATGCCGGGGCCTCAGTCCTTGTGTGGAGTCGGGGCCGGAACCTGAGGATTCCTCTCCAGTGTTGCCATGGATCTTGGGGTGCTTCTGAGTCTCCCCAGGGGAGTCAGGCCTGGTCTCGAGTGGGGGCATGCACGTGCGCTTTCCTCCCGAGCTGCAGCAGTAGTGTCACGCTTCCTGTCACGTGGATCAAGGGATCTGTGGCTTTCCCTCGAGGCTGTCCCTCGAGGCTTTCCCACGAGGCTTTCCCACAGGGCTGTGCCACGTGCCACCTTGGTGTGAGTCGATCCTCGGCGTGAAAGACGAGCCGGTGAAGGGAAAAGAGGTTCCTCTGGAATGGACTGAGACATCTGGGGGACTCTTGGAATGGTGGCACGACCCTGGAGTTCCTCTCGCCGTTCCTGTTGAGAGGGCCTCCTCTTGAGATGCGACGGGAACGCCGGGAACTCTTTCCCGACGAAGCAGGGAAAGGATCCCTCATCTCGAGCTACGAGGCGGAAACGGGGCTCCTCTGGATGTGGGCGGGACCCTCGTGATTCCTCTCGAGTGGAGACGGGTATGTCGGGGAACTTCTTGATTTTCCCCAAGGGTGGGAAGGACCCTTCCGAAGTTCCAGAGGTGAGGTGTGATCAGCCTCGAGACGCCTCAGCGGAAATGGGCCTCATCTCGCCTGGAGGGGAGAACCTCCTGGATTTTCTCGAGTTGCGGCAGGTCTTCTCGAGTTAAGACGGGGACCTCAGGGACCCGCTCTGGTGGCCTCAGGAAAGGCCAGTCCCCATGCGAGTTGCTAGGGGACCTCTCGGGATTCCTCTCCCGTCCATGGCGGGGCCTCAGTCCTTGTGTGGAGTCGGGGCCGGAACCTGAGGATTCCTCTCCAGTGTTGCCATGGATCTTGGGGTGCTTCTGAGTCTCCCCAGGGGAGTCAGGCCTCGTCTCGAGTGGGGGCATGCGCGTGCGCTTTCCTCCCGAGCTGCAGCAGTAGTGTCACGCTTCCTGTCACGTGGATCAAGGGATCTGTGGCTTTCCCTCGAGGCTGTCCCTCGAGGCTTTCCCACGAGGCTTTCCCACAGGGCTGTGCCACGTGCCACCTTGGTGTGAGTCGATCCTCGGCGTGAAAGACGAGCCGGTGAAGGGAAAAGAGGTTCCTCTGGAATGGACTGTGACATCTGGGGGACTCTTGGAATGGTGGCACGACCCTGGAGTTCCTCTCGCCGTTCCTGTTGAGAGGGCCTCCTCTTGAGATGTGACGGGAACGCCGGGAACTCTTTCCCGACGAAGCAGGGAAAGGATCCCTCATCTCGAGCTACGAGGCGGAAACGGGGCTCCTCTGGATGTGGGCGGGACCCTAGTGATTCCTCTCGAGTGGAGACGGGTATGTCGGGGAACTTCTTGATTTTCCCCAAGGGTGGGAAGGACCCTTCCGAAGTTCCAGAGGTGAGGTGTGATCAGCCTCGAGACGCCTCAGCGGAAATGGGCCTCATCTCGCCTGGAGGGGAGAACCTCCTGGATTTTCTCGAGTTGCGGCAGGTCTTCTCGAGTTAAGACGGGGACCTCAGGGACCCGCTCTGGTGGCCTCAGGAAAGGCCAGTCCCCATGCGAGTTGCTAGGGGACCTCTCGGGATTCCTCTCCCGTCCATGCCGAGGCCTCAGTCCTTGTGTGGAGTCGGGGCCGGAACCTGAGGATTCCTCTCCAGTGTTGCCATGGATCTTGGGGTGCTTCTGAGTCTCCCCAGGGGAGTCAGGCCTCTTCTCGAGTGGGGGCATGCACGTGCACTTTCCTCCCGAGCTGCAGCAGTAGTGTCACGCTTCCTGTCACGTGGATCAAGGGATCTGTGGCTTTCCCTCGAGGCTGTCCCTCGAGGCTTTCCCACGAGGCTTTCCCACAGGGCTGTGCCACGTGCCACCTTGGTGTGAGTCGATCCTCGGCGTGAAAGACGAGCCGGTGAAGGGAAAAGAGGTTCCTCTGGAATGGACTGAGACATCTGGGGGACTCTTGGAATGGTGGCACGACCCTGGAGTTCCTCTCGCCGTTCCTGTTGAGAGGGCCTCCTCTTGAGATGCGACGGGATCGCCGGGAACTCTTTCCCGACGAAGCAGGGAAAGGATCCCTCATCTCGAGCTACGAGGCGGAAACGGGGCTCCTCTGGATGTGGGCGGGACCCTCGTGATTCCTCTCGAGTGGAGACGGCTATGTCGGGGAACTTCTTGATTTTCCCCAAGGGTGGGAAGGACCCTTCCGAAGTTCCAGAGGTGAGGTGTGATCAGCCTCGAGACGCCTCAGCGGAAATGGGCCTCATCTCGCCTGGAGGGGAGAACCTCCTGGATTTTCTCGAGTTGCGGCAGGTCTTCTCGAGTTAAGACGGGGACCTCAGGGACCCGCTCTGGTGGCCTCAGGAAAGGCCAGTCCCCATGCGAGTTGCTAGGGGACCTCTCGGGATTCCTCTCCCGTCCATGCCGGGGCCTCAGTCCTTGTGTGGAGTCGGGGCCGGAACCTGAGGATTCCTCTCCAGTGTTGCCATGGATCTTGGGGTGCTTCTGAGTCTCCCCAGGGGATTCAGGCCTCGTCTCGAGTGGGGGCATGCGCGTGCGCTTTCCTCCCGAGCTGCAGCAGTAGTGTCACGCTTCCTGTCACGTGGATCAAGGGATCTGTGGCTTTCCCTCGAGGCTGTCCCTCGAGGCTTTCCCACGAGGCTTTCCCACAGGGCTGTGCCACGTGCCACCTTGGTGTGAGTCGATCCTCGGCGTGAAAGACGAGCCGGTGAAGGGAAAAGAGGTTCCTCTGGAATGGACTGAGACATCTGGGGGACTCTTGGAATGGTGGCACGACCCTGGAGTTCCTCTCGCCGTTCCTGTTGAGAGGGCCTCCTCTTGAGATGCGACGGGAACGCCGGGAACTCTTTCCCGACGAAGCAGGGAAAGGATCCCTCATCTCGAGCTACGAGGCGGAAACGGGGCTCCTCTGGATGTGGGCGGGACCCTAGTGATTCCTCTCGAGTGGAGACGGGTATGTCGGGGAACTTCTTGATTTTCCCCAAGGGTGGGAAGGACCCTTCCGAAGTTCCAGAGGTGAGGTGTGATCAGCCTCGAGACTCCTCAGCGGAAATGGGCCTCATCTCGCCTGGAGGGGAGAACCTCCTGGATTTTCTCGAGTTGCGGCAGGTCTTCTCGAGTTACGACGGGGACCTCAGGGACCCGCTCTGGTGGCCTCAGGAAAGGCCAGTCCCCATGCGAGTTGCTAGGGGACCTCTCGGGATTCCTCTCCCGTCCATGCCGGGGCCTCAGTCCTTGTGTGGAGTCGGGGCCGGAACCTGAGGATTCCTCTCCAGTGTTGCCATGGATCTTGGGGTGCTTCTGAGTCTCCCCAGGGGAGTCAGGCCTCGTCTCGAGTGGGGGCATGCACGTGCCCTTTCCTCCCGAGCTGCAGCAGTAGTGTCACGCTTCCTGTCACGTGGATCAAGGGATCTGTGGCTTTCCCTCGAGGCTGTCCCTCGAGGCTTTCCCACGAGGCTTTCCCACAGGGCTGTGCCACGTGCCACCTTGGTGTGAGTCGATCCTCGGCGTGAAAGACGAGCCGGTGAAGGGAAAAGAGGTTCCTCTGGAATGGACTGAGACATCTGGGGGACTCTTGGAATGGTGGCACGACCCTGGAGTTCCTCTCGCCGTTCCTGTTGAGAGGGCCTCCTCTTGAGATGCGACGGGAACGCCGGGAACTCTTTCCCGACGAAGCAGGGAAAGGATCCCTCATCTCGAGCTACGAGGCGGAAACGGGGCTCCTCTGGATGTGGGCGGGACCCTCGTGATTCCTCTCGAGTGGAGACGGGTATGTCGGGGAACTTCTTGATTTTCCCCAAGGGTGGGAAGGACCCTTCCGAAGTTCCAGAGGTGAGGTGTGATCAGCCTCGAGACGCCTCAGCGGAAATGGGCCTCATCTCGCCTGGAGGGGAGAACCTCCTGGATTTTCTCGAGTTGCGGCAGGTCTTCTCGAGTTAAGACGGGGACCACAAGGACCCGCTCTGGTGGCCTCAGGAAAGGCCAGTCCCCATGCGAGTTGCTAGGGGACCTCTTGGGATTCCTCTCCCGTCCATGCCGGGGCCTCAGTCCTTGTGTGGAGTCGGGGCCGGAACCTGAGTATTCCTCTCCAGTGTTGCCATGGATCTTGGGGTGCTTCTGAGTCTCCCCAGGGGAGTCAGGCCTCATCTCGAGTGGGGGCATGCACGTGCGCTTTCCTCCCGAGCTGCAGCAGTAGTGTCACGCTTCCTGTCACGTGGATCAAGGGATCTGTGGCTTTCCCTCGAGGCTGTCCCTCGAGGCTTTCCCACGAGGCTTTCCCACAGGGCTGTGCCACGTGCCACCTTGGTGTGAGTCGATCCTCGGCGTGAAAGACGAGCCGGTGAAGGGAAAAGAGGTTCCTCTGGAATGGACTGAGACATCTGGGGGACTCTTGGAATGGTGGCACGACCCTGGAGTTCCTCTCGCCGTTCCTGTTGAGAGGGCCTCCTCTTGAGATGCGACGGGAACGCCGGGAACTCTTTCCCGACGATGCAGGGAAAGGATCCCTCATCTCGAGCTACGAGGCGGAAACGGGGCTCCTCTGGATGTGGGCGGGACCCTCGTGATTCCTCTCGAGTGGAGACGGGTATGTCGGGGAACTTCTTGATTTTCCCCAAGGGTTGGAAGGACCCTTGCGAATTTGCAGAGGTGAGGTGTGATCAGCCTCGAGACGCCTCAGCGGAAATGGGCCTCATCTCGCCTGGAGGGAGAACCTCCTGGATTTTCTCCAGTTGCGGCAGGTCTTCTCGAGTTACGACGGGGACCTCAGGGACCCGCTCTTGTGGCCTCAGGAAAGGCCAGTCCCCATGCGAGTTGCTATGGGACCTCTCGGGATTCCTCTCCCGTCCATGCCGGCGCCTCAGTCCTTGTGTGGAGTCGGGGCCGGAACCTGAGGATTCCTCTCCAGTGTTGCCATGGATCTTGGGGTGCTTCTGAGTCTCCCCAGGGGAGTCAGGCCTCGTCTCGTGTGGGGGCATGCACGTGCGCTTTCATCCCGATCTGCAGCAGTAGTGTCACGCTTCCTGTCACGTGGATCAAGGGATCTGTGGCTTTCCCTCGAGGCTGTCCCTCGAGGCTTTCCCACGAGGCTTTCCCACAGGGCTGTGCCACGTGCCACCTTGGTGTGAGTCGATCCTCGGCGTGAAAGACGAGCCGGTGAAGGGAAAAGAGGTTCCTCTGGAATGGACTGAGACATCTGGGGGACTCTTGGAATGGTGGCACGACCCTGGAGTTCCTCTCGCCGTTCCTGTTGAGAGGGCCTCCTCTTGAGATGCGACGGGAACGCCGGGAACTCTTTCCCGACGAAGCAGGGAAAGGATCCCTCATCTCGAGCTACGAGGCGGAAACGGGGCTCCTCTGGATGTGGGCGGGACCCTCGTGATTCCTCTCGAGTGGAGACGGGTATGTCGGGGAACTTCTTGATTTTCCCCAAGGGTGGGAAGGACCCTTGCGAAGTTCCAGAGGTGAGGTGTGATCAGCCTCGAGACGCCTCAGCGGAAATGGGCCTCATCTCGCCTGGAGGGGAGAACCTCCTGGATTTTCTCGAGTTGCGGCAGGTCTTCTCGAGTTAAGATGGGGACCTCAGGGACCCGCTCTGGTGGCCTCAGGAAAGGCCAGTCCCCATGCGAGTTGCTAGGGGACCTCTCGGGATTCCTCTCCCGTCCATGCCGGGGCCTCAGTCCTTGTGTGGAGTCGGGGCCGGAACCTGAGTATTCCTCTCCAGTGTTGCCATGGATCTTGGGGTGCTTCTGAGTCTCCCCAGGGGAATCAGGCCTCATCTCGAGTGGGGGCATGCACGTGCGCTTTCCTCCCGAGCTGCAGCAGTAGTGTCACGCTTCCTGTCACGTGGATCAAGGGATCTGTGGCTTTCCCTCGAGGCTGTCCCTCGAGGCTTTCCCACGAGGCTTTCCCACAGGGCTGTGCCACGTGCCACCTTGGTGTGAGTCGATCCTCGGCGTGAAAGACGAGCCGGTGAAGGGAAAAGAGGTTCCTCTGGAATGGACTGAGACATCTGGGGGACTCTTGGAATGGTGGCACGACCCTGGAGTTCCTCTCGCCGTTCCTGTTGAGAGGGCCTCCTCTTGAGATGCGACGGGAACGCCGGGACCTCTTTCCCGACGATGCAGGGAAAGGATCCCTCATCTCGAGCTACGAGGCGGAAACGGGGCTCCTCTGGATGTGGGCGGGACCCTCGTGATTCCTCTCGAGTGGAGACGGGTATGTCGGGGAACTTCTTGATTTTCCCCAAGGGTTGGAAGGACCCTTGCGAATTTGCAGATGTGAGGTGTGATCAGCCTCGAGACGCCTCAGCGGAAATGGGCCTCATCTCGCCTGGAGGGGAGAACCTCCTGGATTTTCTCCAGTTGCGGCAGGTCTTCTCGAGTTACGACGGGGACCTCAGGGACCCGCTCTGGTGGCCTCAGGAAAGGCCAGTCCCCATGCGAGTTGCTAGCGGACCTCTCGGGATTCCTCTCCCGTCCATGCCGGGGCCTCAGTCCTTGTGTGGAGTCGGGGCCGGAACCTGAGGATTCCTCTCCAGTGTTGCCATGGATCTTGGGGTGCTTCTGAGTCTCCCCAGGGGAGTCAGGCCTCGTCTCGAGTGGGGGCATGCACGTGCGCTTTCCTCCCGAGCTGCAGCAGTAGTGTCACGCTTCCTGTCACGTGGATCAAGGGATCTGTGGCTTTCCCTCGAGGCTGTCCCTCGAGGCTTTCCCACGAGGCTTTCCCACAGGGCTGTGCCACGTGCCACCTTGGTGTGAGTCGATCCTCGGCGTGAAAGACGAGCCGGTGAAGGGAAAAGAGGTTCCTCTGGAATGGACTGAGACATCTGGGGGACTCTTGGAATGGTGGCACGACCCTGGAGTTCCTCTCGCCGTTCCTGTTGAGAGGGCCTCCTCTTGAGATGCGACGGGAACGCCGGGAACTCTTTCCCGACGAAGCAGGGAAAGGATCCCTCATCTCGAGCTACGAGGCGGAAACGGGGCTCCTCTGGATGTGGGCGGGACCCTCGTGATTCCTCTCGAGTGGAGACGGGTATGTCGGGGAACTTCTTGATTTTCCCCAAGGGTGGGAAGGACCCTTGCGAAGTTCCAGAGGTGAGGTGTGATCAGCCTCGAGACGCCTCAGCGGAAATGGGCCTCATCTCGCCTGGAGGGGAGAACCTCCTGGATTTTCTCGAGTTGCGGCAGGTCTTCTCGAGTTAAGATGGGGACCTCAGGGACCCGCTCTGGTGGCCTCAGGAAAGGCCAGTCCCCTTGCGAGTTGCTAGGGGACCTCTCGGGATTCCTCTCCCGTCCATGCCGGGGCCTCAGTCCTTGTGTGGAGTCGGGGCCGGAACCTGAGGATTCCTCTCCAGTGTTGCCATGGATCTTGGGATGCTTCTGAGTCTCCCCAGGGGAGTCAGGCCTGGTCTCGAGTGGGGGCATGCACGTGCGCTTTCCTCCCGAGCTGCAGCAGTAGTGTCACGCTTCCTGTCACGTGGATCAAGGGATCTGTGGCTTTCCCTCGAGGCTGTCCCTCGAGGCTTTCCCACGAGGCTTTCCCACAGGGCTGTGCCACGTGCCACCTTGGTGTGAGTCGATCCTCGGCGTGAAAGACGAGCCGGTGAAGGGAAAAGAGGTTCCTCTGGAATGGACTGAGACATCTGGGGGACTCTTGGAATGGTGGCACGACCCTGGAGTTCCTCTCGCCGTTCCTGTTGAGAGGGCCTCCTCTTGAGATGCGACGGGAATGCCGGGAACTCTTTCCCGACGAAGCAGGGAAAGGATCCCTCATCTCGAGCTACGAGGCGGAAACGGGGCTCCTCTGGATGTGGGCGGGACCCTCGTGATTCCTCTCGACTGGAGACGGGTATGTCGGGGAACTTCTTGATTTTCCCCAAGGGTGGGAAGGACCCTTCCGAAGTTCCAGAGGTGAGGTGTGATCAGCCTCGAGACGCCTCAGTGGAAATGGGCCTCATCTCGCCTGGAGGGGAGAACCTCCTGGATTTTCTCGAGTTGCGGCAGGTCTTCTCGAGTTAAGACGGGGACCTCAGGGACCCGCTCTGGTGGCCTCAGGAAAGGCCAGTCCCCATGCGAGTTGCTAGGGGACCTCTCGGGATTCCTCTCCCGTTTATGCCGGGGCCACAGTCCTTGTGTGGAGTCGGGGCCGGAACCTGAGGATTCCTCTCCAGTGTTTTCCATGGATCTTGGGGTGCTTCTGAGTCTCCCCAGGGGAGTCAGGCCTGGTCTCGAGTGGGGGCATGCACGTGCGCTTTCCTCCCGAGCTGCAGCAGTAGTGTCACGCTTCCTGTCACGTGGATCAAGGGATCTGTGGCTTTCCCTCGAGGCTGTCCCTCGAGGCTTTCCCACGAGGCTTTCCCACAGGGCTGTGCCACGTGCCACCTTGGTGTGAGTCGATCCTCGGCGTGAAAGACGAGCCGGTGAAGGGAAAAGAGGTTCCTCTGGAATGGACTGAGACATCTGGGGGACTCTTGGAATGGTGGCACGACCCTGGAGTTCCTCTCGCCGTTCCTGTTGAGAGGGCCTCCTCTTGAGATGCGACGGGAACGCCGGGAACTCTTTCCCGACGAAGCAGGGAAAGGATCCCTCATCTCGAGCTACGAGGCGGAAACGGGGCTCCTCTGGATGTGGGCGGGACCCTCGTGATTCCTCTCGAGTGGAGACGGCTATGTCGGGGAACTTCTTGATTTGTACCAAGGGTGTGAAGGACCCTTGCGAAGTTCCAGAAGTGAGGTGTGATCAGCCTCGAGACGCCTCAGCGGAAATGGGCCTCATCTCGCCTGGAGGGGAGAACCTCCTGGATTTTATCGAGTTGCGGCAGGTCTTCTCGAGTTACGACGGGGACCTCAGGGACCCGCTCTGGTGGCCTCAGGAAAGGCCAGTCCCCATGCGAGTTGCTAGGGGACCTCTGGGGATTCCTCTCCCGTCCATGCCGGGGCCTCAGTCCTTGTGTGGAGTCGGGGCCGGAACCTGAGGATTCCTCTCCAGTGTTGCCATGGATCTTGGGGTGCTTCTGAGTCTCCCCAGGGGAGTCAGGCCTCGTCTCGAGTGGGGGCATGCACGTGCGCTTTCCTCCCGAGCTGCAGCAGTAGTGTCACGCTTCCTGTCACGTGGATCAAGGGATCTGTGGCTCTCCCTCCAGGCTGTACCTCGAGGCTTTCCCACGAGGCTTTCGCACA
Organism: Budorcas taxicolor; assembly: GCF_023091745.1. Lineage (NCBI taxonomy): Eukaryota > Metazoa > Chordata > Mammalia > Artiodactyla > Bovidae > Budorcas > Budorcas taxicolor. The sequence continues at coordinate 707,751 of NW_026291670.1, forward strand.
GGGCTGTGCCACGTGCCACCTTGGTGTGAGTCGATCCTCGGCGTGAAAGACGAGCCGGTGAAGGGAAAAGAGGTTCCTGTGGAATGGAGTGAGACATCTGGGGGACTCTTGGAATGGTGGCACGACCCTGGAGTTCCTCTCGCCGTTCCTGTTGAGAGGGCCTCCTCTTGAGATGCGACGGGAACGCCGGGAACTCTTTCCCGACGAAGGAGGGAAAGGATCCCTCATCTCGAGCTACGAGGCGGAAACGGGGCTCCTCTGGATGTGGGCGGGACCCTCCTGATTCCTCTCGAGTGGAGACGGGTATGTCGGGGAACTTCTTGATTTGCACCAAGGGTGGGAAGGACCCTTTCGAAGTTCCAGAGGTGAGGTGTGATCAGCCTCGAGACGCCTCAGCGGAAATGGGCCTCATCTCGCCTGGAGGGGAGAACCTCCTGGATTTTCTCGAGTTGCGGCAGGTCTTCTCGAGTTACGACGGGGACCTCACGGACCCGCTCTGGTGGCCTCAGGAAAGGCCAGTCCCCATGCGAGTTGCTAGGGGACCTCTCGGGATTCCTCTCCCGTCCATGCCGGGGCCTCAGTCCTTGTGTGGAGTCGGGGCCGGAACCTGAGGATTCCTCTCCAGTGTTGCCATGGATCTTGGGGTGCTTCTGAGTCTCCCCAGGGGAGTCAGGCCTCGTCTCGAGTGGGGGCATGCACGTGCGCTTTCCTCCCGAGCTGCAGCAGTAGTGTCACGCTTCCTGTCACGTGGATCAAGGGATCTGTGGCTTTCCCTCGAGGCTGTCCCTCGAGGCTTTCCCACGAGGCTTTCCCACAGGACTGTGCCACGTGCCACCTTGGTGTGAGTCGATCCTCGGCGTGAAAGACGAGCCGGTGAAGGGAAAAGAGGTTCCTCTGGAATGGACTGAGACATCTGGGGGACTCTTGGAATGGTGGCACGACCCTGGAGTTCCTTTCGCCGTTCCTGTTGAGAGGGCCTCCTCTTGAGATGCAACGGGAACGCCGGGAACTCTTTCCCGACGAAGCAGGGAAAGGATCCCTCATCTCGAGCTACGAGGCGGAAACGGGGCTCCTCTGGATGTGGGCGGGACCCTCGTGATTCCTCTCGAGTGGAGACGGGTATGTCGGGGAACTTCTTGATTTTCCCCAAGGGTTGTAAGGACCCTTCCGAAGTTCCAGAGATGAGGTGTGATCAGCCTCGAGACGCCTCAGCGGAAATGGGCCTCATCTCGCCTGGAGGGGAGAACCTCCTGGATTTTCTCGACTTGCGGCAGGTCTTCTCGAGGTACGACGGGGACCTCAGGGACCCGCTCTGGTGGCCTCAGGAAAGGCCAGTCCCCATGCGAGTTGCTAGGGGACCTCTCGGGATTCCTCTCCCGTCCATGCCGGGGCCTCAGTCCTTGTGTGGAGTCGGGGTCGGAACCTGAGGATTCCTCTCCAGTGTTGCCATGGATCTTGGGGTGCTTCTGAGTCTCCCCAGGGCAGTCAGGCCTGGTCTCGAGTGGGGGCATGCACGTGCGCTTTCCTCCCGAGCTGCAGCAGTAGTGTCACGCTTCCTGTCACGTGGATCAAGGGATCTGTGGCTTTCCCTCGAGGCTGTCCCTCGAGGCTTTCCCACGAGGCTTTCCCACAGGGCTGTGCCACGTGCCACCTTGGTGTGAGTCGATCCTCGGCGTGAAAGACGAGCCGGTGAAGGGAAAAGAGGTTCCTCTGGAATGGACTGAGACATCTGGGGGACTCTTGGAATGGTGGCACGACCCTGGAGTTCCTCTCGCCGTTCCTGTTGAGAGGGCCTCCTCTTGAGATGCGACGGGAATGCCGGGAACTCTTTCCCGACGAAGCAGGGAAAGGATCCCTCATCTCGAGCTACGAGGCGGAAACGGGGCTCCTCTGGATGTGGGCGGGACCCTCGTGATTCCTCTCGACTGGAGACGGGTATGTCGGGGAACTTCTTGATTTTCCCCAAGGGTGGGAAGGACCCTTCCGAAGTTCCAGAGGTGAGGTGTGATCAGCCTCGAGACGCCTCAGTGGAAATGGGCCTCATCTCGCCTGGAGGGGAGAACCTCCTGGATTTTCTCGAGTTGCGGCAGGTCTTCTCGAGTTAAGACGGGGACCTCAGGGACCCGCTCTGGTGGCCTCAGGAAAGGCCAGTCCCCATGCGAGTTGCTAGGGGACCTCTCGGGATTCCTCTCCCGTTTATGCCGGGGCCACAGTCCTTGTGTGGAGTCGGGGCCGGAACCTGAGGATTCCTCTCCAGTGTTTTCCATGGATCTTGGGGTGCTTCTGAGTCTCCCCAGGGGAGTCAGGCCTGGTCTCGAGTGGGGGCATGCACGTGCGCTTTCCTCCCGAGCTGCAGCAGTAGTGTCACGCTTCCTGTCACGTGGATCAAGGGATCTGTGGCTTTCCCTCGAGGCTGTCCCTCGAGGCTTTCCCACGAGGCTTTCCCACAGGGCTGTGCCACGTGCCACCTTGGTGTGAGTCGATCCTCGGCGTGAAAGACGAGCCGGTGAAGGGAAAAGAGGTTCCTCTGGAATGGACTGAGACATCTGGGGGACTCTTGGAATGGTGGCACGACCCTGGAGTTCCTCTCGCCGTTCCTGTTGAGAGGGCCTCCTCTTGAGATGCGACGGGAACGCCGGGAACTCTTTCCCGACGAAGCAGGGAAAGGATCCCTCATCTCGAGCTACGAGGCGGAAACGGGGCTCCTCTGGATGTGGGCGGGACCCTCGTGATTCCTCTCGAGTGGAGACGGCTATGTCGGGGAACTTCTTGATTTGTACCAAGGGTGTGAAGGACCCTTGCGAAGTTCCAGAGGTGAGGTGTGATCAGCCTCGAGACGCCTCAGCGGAAATGGGCCTCATCTCGCCTGGAGGGGAGAACCTCCTGGATTTTATCGAGTTGCGGCAGGTCTTCTCGAGTTACGACGGGGACCTCAGGGACCCGCTCTGGTGGCCTCAGGAAAGGCCAGTCCCCATGCGAGTTGCTAGGGGACCTCTGGGGATTCCTCTCCCGTCCATGCCGGGGCCTCAGTCCTTGTGTGGAGTCGGGGCCGGAACCTGAGGATTCCTCTCCAGTGTTGCCATGGATCTTGGGGTGCTTCTGAGTCTCCCCAGGGGAGTCAGGCCTCGTCTCGAGTGGGGGCATGCACGTGCGCTTTCCTCCCGAGCTGCAGCAGTAGTGTCACGCTTCCTGTCACGTGGATCAAGGGATCTGTGGCTCTCCCTCCAGGCTGTACCTCGAGGCTTTCCCACGAGGCTTTCGCACAGGGCTGTGCCACGTGCCACCTTGGTGTGAGTCGATCCTCGGCGTGAAAGACGAGCCGGTGAAGGGAAAAGAGGTTCCTGTGGAATGGAGTGAGACATCTGGGGGACTCTTGGAATGGTGGCACGACCCTGGAGTTCCTCTCGCCGTTCCTGTTGAGAGGGCCTCCTCTTGAGATGCGACGGGAACGCCGGGAACTCTTTCCCGACGAAGGAGGGAAAGGATCCCTCATCTCGAGCTACGAGGCGGAAACGGGGCTCCTCTGGATGTGGGCGGGACCCTCCTGATTCCTCTCGAGTGGAGACGGGTATGTCGGGGAACTTCTTGATTTGCACCAAGGGTGGGAAGGACCCTTTCGAAGTTCCAGAGGTGAGGTGTGATCAGCCTCGAGACGCCTCAGCGGAAATGGGCCTCATCTCGCCTGGAGGGGAGAACCTCCTGGATTTTCTCGAGTTGCGGCAGGTCTTCTCGAGTTACGACGGGGACCTCACGGACCCGCTCTGGTGGCCTCAGGAAAGGCCAGTCCCCATGCGAGTTGCTAGGGGACCTCTCGGGATTCCTCTCCCGTCCATGCCGGGGCCTCAGTCCTTGTGTGGAGTCGGGGCCGGAACCTGAGGATTCCTCTCCAGTGTTGCCATGGATCTTGGGGTGCTTCTGAGTCTCCCCAGGGGAGTCAGGCCTCGTCTCGAGTGGGGGCATGCACGTGCGCTTTCCTCCCGAGCTGCAGCAGTAGTGTCACGCTTCCTGTCACGTGGATCAAGGGATCTGTGGCTTTCCCTCGAGGCTGTCCCTCGAGGCTTTCCCACGAGGCTTTCCCACAGGACTGTGCCACGTGCCACCTTGGTGTGAGTCGATCCTCGGCGTGAAAGACGAGCCGGTGAAGGGAAAAGAGGTTCCTCTGGAATGGACTGAGACATCTGGGGGACTCTTGGAATGGTGGCACGACCCTGGAGTTCCTTTCGCCGTTCCTGTTGAGAGGGCCTCCTCTTGAGATGCAACGGGAACGCCGGGAACTCTTTCCCGACGAAGCAGGGAAAGGATCCCTCATCTCGAGCTACGAGGCGGAAACGGGGCTCCTCTGGATGTGGGCGGGACCCTCGTGATTCCTCTCGAGTGGAGACGGGTATGTCGGGGAACTTCTTGATTTTCCCCAAGGGTTGTAAGGACCCTTCCGAAGTTCCAGAGATGAGGTGTGATCAGCCTCGAGACGCCTCAGCGGAAATGGGCCTCATCTCGCCTGGAGGGGAGAACCTCCTGGATTTTCTCGACTTGCGGCAGGTCTTCTCGAGGTACGACGGGGACCTCAGGGACCCGCTCTGGTGGCCTCAGGAAAGGCCAGTCCCCATGCGAGTTGCTAGGGGACCTCTCGGGATTCCTCTCCCGTCCATGCCGGGGCCTCAGTCCTTGTGTGGAGTCGGGGTCGGAACCTGAGGATTCCTCTCCAGTGTTGCCATGGATCTTGGGGTGCTTCTGAGTCTCCCCAGGGCAGTCAGGCCTGGTCTCGAGTGGGGGCATGCACGTGCGCTTTCCTCCCGAGCTGCAGCAGTAGTGTCACGCTTCCTGTCACGTGGATCAAGGGATCTGTGGCTTTCCCTCGAGGCTGTCCCTCGAGGCTTTCCCACGAGGCTTTCCCACAGGGCTGTGCCACGTGCCACCTTGGTGTGAGTCGATCCTCGGCGTGAAAGACGAGCCGGTGAAGGGAAAAGAGGTTCCTCTGGAATGGACTGAGACATCTGGGGGACTCTTGGAATGGTGGCACGACCCTGGAGTTCCTCTCGCCGTTCCTGTTGGGAGGGCCTCCTCTTGAGATGCGACGGGAACGCCGGGAACTCTTTCCCGACGAAGCAGGGAAAGGATCCCTCATCTCGAGCTACGAGGCGGAAACGGGGCTCCTCTGGATGTGGGCGGGACCCTCGTGATTCCTCTCGAGTGGAGACGGCTAGGTCGGGGAACTTCTTGATTTTCCCCAAGGGTGGGAAGGACCCTTCCGAAGTTCCAGAGGTGAGGTGTGATCAGCCTCGAGACTCCTCAGCGGAAATGGGCCTCATCTCGCCTGGAGGGGAGAACCTCCTGGATTTTCTCGAGTTGCGGCAGGTCTTCTCGAGTTACGACGGGGACCTCAGGGACCCGCTCTGGTGGCCTCAGGAAAGGCCAGTCCCCATGCGAGTTGCTAGGGGACCTCTCGGGATTCCTCTCCCGTCCATGCCGGGGCCTCAGTCCTTGTGTGGAGTCGGGGCCGGAACCTGAGGATTCCTCTCCAGTGTTGCCATGGATCTTGGGGTGCTTCTGAGTCTCCCCAGGGGAGTCAGGCCTCGTCTCGAGTGGGGGCATGCACGTGCCCTTTCCTCCCGAGCTGCAGCAGTAGTGTCACGCTTCCTGTCACGTGGATCAAGGGATCTGTGGCTTTCCCTCGAGGCTGTCCCTCGAGGCTTTCCCACGAGGCTTTCCCACAGGGCTGTGCCACGTGCCACCTTGGTGTGAGTCGATCCTCGGCGTGAAAGACGAGCCGGTGAAGGGAAAAGAGGTTCCTCTGGAATGGACTGAGACATCTGGGGGACTCTTGGAATGGTGGCACGACCCTGGAGTTCCTCTCGCCGTTCCTGTTGAGAGGGCCTCCTCTTGAGATGCGACGGGAACGCCGGGAACTCTTTCCCGACGAAGCAGGGAAAGGATCCCTCATCTCGAGCTACGAGGCGGAAACGGGGCTCCTCTGGATGTGGGCGGGACCCTCGTGATTCCTCTCGAGTGGAGACGGGTATGTCGGGGAACTTCTTGATTTTCCCCAAGGGTGGGAAGGACCCTTCCGAAGTTCCAGAGGTGAGGTGTGATCAGCCTCGAGACGCCTCAGCGGAAATGGGCCTCATCTCGCCTGGAGGGGAGAACCTCCTGGATTTTCTCGAGTTGCGGCAGGTCTTCTCGAGTTAAGACGGGGACCACAAGGACCCGCTCTGGTGGCCTCAGGAAAGGCCAGTCCCCATGCGAGTTGCTAGGGGACCTCTTGGGATTCCTCTCCCGTCCATGCCGGGGCCTCAGTCCTTGTGTGGAGTCGGGGCCGGAACCTGAGTATTCCTCTCCAGTGTTGCCATGGATCTTGGGGTGCTTCTGAGTCTCCCCAGGGGAGTCAGGCCTCATCTCGAGTGGGGGCATGCACGTGCGCTTTGCTCCCGAGCTGCAGCAGTAGTGTCACGCTTCCTGTCACGTGGATCAAGGGATCTGTGGCTTTCCCTCGAGGCTGTCCCTCGAGGCTTTCCCACGAGGCTTTCCCACAGGGCTGTGCCACGTGCCACCTTGGTGTGAGTCGATCCTCGGCGTGAAAGACGAGCCGGTGAAGGGAAAAGAGGTTCCTCTGGAATGGACTGAGACATCTGGGGGACTCTTGGAATGGTGGCACGACCCTGGAGTTCCTCTCGCCGTTCCTGTTGAGAGGGCCTCCTCTTGAGATGCGACGGGAACGCCGGGAACTCTTTCCCGACGATGCAGGGAAAGGATCCCTCATCTCGAGCTACGAGGCGGAAACGGGGCTCCTCTGGATGTGGGCGGGACCCTCGTGATTCCTCTCGAGTGGAGACGGGTATGTCGGGGAACTTCTTGATTTTCCCCAAGGGTTGGAAGGACCCTTGCGAATTTGCAGAGGTGAGGTGTGATCAGCCTCGAGACGCCTCAGCAGAAATGGGCCTCATCTCGCCTGGAGGGAGAACCTCCTGGATTTTCTCCAGTTGCGGCAGGTCTTCTCGAGTTACGACGGGGACCTCAGGGACCCGCTCTGGTGGCCTCAGGAAAGGCCAGTCCCCATGCGAGTTGCTAGGGGACCTCTCGGGATTCCTCTCCCGTCCATGCCGGCGCCTCAGTCCTTGTGTGGAGTCGGGGCCGGAACCTGAGGATTCCTCTCCAGTGTTGCCATGGATCTTGGGGTGCTTCTGAGTCTCCCCAGGGGAGTCAGGCCTCGTCTCGTGTGGGGGCATGCACGTGCGCTTTCATCCCGATCTGCAGCAGTAGTGTCACGCTTCCTGTCACGTGGATCAAGGGATCTGTGGCTTTCCCTCGAGGCTGTCCCTCGAGGCTTTCCCACGAGGCTTTCCCACAGGGCTGTGCCACGTGCCACCTTGGTGTGAGTCGATCCTCGGCGTGAAAGACGAGCCGGTGAAGGGAAAAGAGGTTCCTCTGGAATGGACTGAGACATCTGGGGGACTCTTGGAATGGTGGCACGACCCTGGAGTTCCTCTCGCCGTTCCTGTTGAGAGGGCCTCCTCTTGAGATGCGACGGGAACGCCGGGAACTCTTTCCCGACGAAGCAGGGAAAGGATCCCTCATCTCGAGCTACGAGGCGGAAACGGGGCTCCTCTGGATGTGGGCGGGACCCTCGTGATTCCTCTCGAGTGGAGACGGGTATGTCGGGGAACTTCTTGATTTTCCCCAAGGGTGGGAAGGACCCTTGCGAAGTTCCAGAGGTGAGGTGTGATCAGCCTCGAGACGCCTCAGCGGAAATGGGCCTCATCTCGCCTGGAGGGGAGAACCTCCTGGATTTTCTCGAGTTGCGGCAGGTCTTCTCGAGTTAAGATGGGGACCTCAGGGACCCGCTCTGGTGGCCTCAGGAAAGGCCAGTCCCCATGCGAGTTGCTAGGGGACCTCTCGGGATTCCTCTCCCGTCCATGCCGGGGCCTCAGTCCTTGTGTGGAGTCGGGGCCGGAACCTGAGTATTCCTCTCCAGTGTTGCCATGGATCTTGGGGTGCTTCTGAGTCTCCCCAGGGGAATCAGGCCTCATCTCGAGTGGGGGCATGCACGTGCGCTTTCCTCCCGAGCTGCAGCAGTAGTGTCACGCTTCCTGTCACGTGGATCAAGGGATCTGTGGCTTTCCCTCGAGGCTGTCCCTCGAGGCTTTCCCACGAGGCTTTCCCACAGGGCTGTGCCACGTGCCACCTTGGTGTGAGTCGATCCTCGGCGTGAAAGACGAGCCGGTGAAGGGAAAAGAGGTTCCTCTGGAATGGACTGAGACATCTGGGGGACTCTTGGAATGGTGGCACGACCCTGGAGTTCCTCTCGCCGTTCCTGTTGAGAGGGCCTCCTCTTGAGATGCGACGGGAACGCCGGGACCTCTTTCCCGACGATGCAGGGAAAGGATCCCTCATCTCGAGCTACGAGGCGGAAACGGGGCTCCTCTGGATGTGGGCGGGACCCTCGTGATTCCTCTCGAGTGGAGACGGGTATGTCGGGGAACTTCTTGATTTTCCCCAAGGGTTGGAAGGACCCTTGCGAATTTGCAGATGTGAGGTGTGATCAGCCTCGAGACGCCTCAGCGGAAATGGGCCTCATCTCGCCTGGAGGGGAGAACCTCCTGGATTTTCTCCAGTTGCGGCAGGTCTTCTCGAGTTACGACGGGGACCTCAGGGACCCGCTCTGGTGGCCTCAGGAAAGGCCAGTCCCCATGCGAGTTGCTAGCGGACCTCTCGGGATTCCTCTCCCGTCCATGCCGGGGCCTCAGTCCTTGTGTGGAGTCGGGGCCGGAACCTGAGGATTCCTCTCCAGTGTTGCCATGGATCTTGGGGTGCTTCTGAGTCTCCCCAGGGGAGTCAGGCCTCGTCTCGAGTGGGGGCATGCACGTGCGCTTTCCTCCCGAGCTGCAGCAGTAGTGTCACGCTTCCTGTCACGTGGATCAAGGGATCTGTGGCTTTCCCTCGAGGCTGTCCCTCGAGGCTTTCCCACGAGGCTTTCCCACAGGGCTGTGCCACGTGCCACCTTGGTGTGAGTCGATCCTCGGCGTGAAAGACGAGCCGGTGAAGGGAAAAGAGGTTCCTCTGGAATGGACTGAGACATCTGGGGGACTCTTGGAATGGTGGCACGACCCTGGAGTTCCTCTCGCCGTTCCTGTTGAGAGGGCCTCCTCTTGAGATGCGACGGGAACGCCGGGAACTCTTTCCCGACGAAGCAGGGAAAGGATCCCTCATCTCGAGCTACGAGGCGGAAACGGGGCTCCTCTGGATGTGGGCGGGACCCTCGTGATTCCTCTCGAGTGGAGACGGGTATGTCGGGGAACTTCTTGATTTTCCCCAAGGGTGGGAAGGACCCTTGCGAAGTTCCAGAGGTGAGGTGTGATCAGCCTCGAGACGCCTCAGCGGAAATGGGCCTCATCTCGCCTGGAGGGGAGAACCTCCTGGATTTTCTCGAGTTGCGGCAGGTCTTCTCGAGTTAAGATGGGGACCTCAGGGACCCGCTCTGGTGGCCTCAGGAAAGGCCAGTCCCCATGCGAGTTGCTAGGGGACCTCTCGGGATTCCTCTCCCGTCCATGCCGGGGCCTCAGTCCTTGTGTGGAGTCGGGGCCGGAACCTGAGGATTCCTCTCCAGTGTTGCCATGGATCTTGGGATGCTTCTGAGTCTCCCCAGGGGAGTCAGGCCTGGTCTCGAGTGGGGGCATGCACGTGCGCTTTCCTCCCGAGCTGCAGCAATAGTGTCACGCTTCCTGTCACGTGGATCAAGGGATCTGTGGCTTTCCCTCGAGGCTGTCCCTCGAGGCTTTCCCACGAGGCTTTCCCACAGGGCTGTGCCACGTGCCACCTTGGTGTGAGTCGATCCTCGGCGTGAAAGACGAGCCGGTGAAGGGAAAAGAGGTTCCTCTGGAATGGACTGAGACATCTGGGGGACTCTTGGAATGGTGGCACGACCCTGGAGTTCCTCTCGCCGTTCCTGTTGAGAGGGCCTCCTCTTGAGATGCGACGGGAATGCCGGGAACTCTTTCCCGACGAAGCAGGGAAAGGATCCCTCATCTCGAGCTACGAGGCGGAAACGGGGCTCCTCTGGATGTGGGCGGGACCCTCGTGATTCCTCTCGACTGGAGACGGGTATGTCGGGGAACTTCTTGATTTTCCCCAAGGGTGGGAAGGACCCTTCCGAAGTTCCAGAGGTGAGGTGTGATCAGCCTCGAGACGCCTCAGTGGAAATGGGCCTCATCTCGCCTGGAGGGGAGAACCTCCTGGATTTTCTCGAGTTGCGGCAGGTCTTCTCGAGTTAAGACGGGGACCTCAGGGACCCGCTCTGGTGGCCTCAGGAAAGGCCAGTCCCCATGCGAGTTGCTAGGGGACCTCTCGGGATTCCTCTCCCGTTTATGCCGGGGCCACAGTCCTTGTGTGGAGTCGGGGCCGGAACCTGAGGATTCCTCTCCAGTGTTTTCCATGGATCTTGGGGTGCTTCTGAGTCTCCCCAGGGGAGTCAGGCCTGGTCTCGAGTGGGGGCATGCACGTGCGCTTTCCTCCCGAGCTGCAGCAGTAGTGTCACGCTTCCTGTCACGTGGATCAAGGGATCTGTGGCTTTCCCTCGAGGCTGTCCCTCGAGGCTTTCCCACGAGGCTTTCCCACAGGGCTGTGCCACGTGCCACCTTGGTGTGAGTCGATCCTCGGCGTGAAAGACGAGCCGGTGAAGGGAAAAGAGGTTCCTCTGGAATGGACTGAGACATCTGGGGGACTCTTGGAATGGTGGCACGACCCTGGAGTTCCTCTCGCCGTTCCTGTTGAGAGGGCCTCCTCTTGAGATGCGACGGGAACGCCGGGAACTCTTTCCCGACGAAGCAGGGAAAGGATCCCTCATCTCGAGCTACGAGGCGGAAACGGGGCTCCTCTGGATGTGGGCGGGACCCTCGTGATTCCTCTCGAGTGGAGACGGCTATGTCGGGGAACTTCTTGATTTGTACCAAGGGTGTGAAGGACCCTTGCGAAGTTCCAGAGGTGAGGTGTGATCAGCCTCGAGACGCCTCAGCGGAAATGGGCCTCATCTCGCCTGGAGGGGAGAACCTCCTGGATTTTATCGAGTTGCGGCAGGTCTTCTCGAGTTACGACGGGGACCTCAGGGACCCGCTCTGGTGGCCTCAGGAAAGGCCAGTCCCCATGCGAGTTGCTAGGGGACCTCTGGGGATTCCTCTCCCGTCCATGCCGGGGCCTCAGTCCTTGTGTGGAGTCGGGGCCGGAACCTGAGGATTCCTCTCCAGTGTTGCCATGGATCTTGGGGTGCTTCTGAGTCTCCCCAGGGGAGTCAGGCCTCGTCTCGAGTGGGGGCATGCACGTGCGCTTTCCTCCCGAGCTGCAGCAGTAGTGTCACGCTTCCTGTCACGTGGATCAAGGGATCTGTGGCTCTCCCTCCAGGCTGTACCTCGAGGCTTTCCCACGAGGCTTTCGCACAGGGCTGTGCCACGTGCCACCTTGGTGTGAGTCGATCCTCGGCGTGAAAGACGAGCCGGTGAAGGGAAAAGAGGTTCCTGTGGAATGGAGTGAGACATCTGGGGGACTCTTGGAATGGTGGCACGACCCTGGAGTTCCTCTCGCCGTTCCTGTTGAGAGGGCCTCCTCTTGAGATGCGACGGGAACGCCGGGAACTCTTTCCCGACGAAGGAGGGAAAGGATCCCTCATCTCGAGCTACGAGGCGGAAACGGGGCTCCTCTGGATGTGGGCGGGACCCTCCTGATTCCTCTCGAGTGGAGACGGGTATGTCGGGGAACTTCTTGATTTGCACCAAGGGTGGGAAGGACCCTTTCGAAGTTCCAGAGGTGAGGTGTGATCAGCCTCGAGACGCCTCAGCGGAAATGGGCCTCATCTCGCCTGGAGGGGAGAACCTCCTGGATTTTCTCGAGTTGCGGCAGGTCTTCTCGAGTTACGACGGGGACCTCACGGACCCGCTCTGGTGGCCTCAGGAAAGGCCAGTCCCCATGCGAGTTGCTAGGGGACCTCTCGGGATTCCTCTCCCGTCCATGCCGGGGCCTCAGTCCTTGTGTGGAGTCGGGGCCGGAACCTGAGGATTCCTCTCCAGTGTTGCCATGGATCTTGGGGTGCTTCTGAGTCTCCCCAGGGGAGTCAGGCCTCGTCTCGAGTGGGGGCATGCACGTGCGCTTTCCTCCCGAGCTGCAGCAGTAGTGTCACGCTTCCTGTCACGTGGATCAAGGGATCTGTGGCTTTCCCTCGAGGCTGTCCCTCGAGGCTTTCCCACGAGGCTTTCCCACAGGACTGTGCCACGTGCCACCTTGGTGTGAGTCGATCCTCGGCGTGAAAGACGAGCCGGTGAAGGGAAAAGAGGTTCCTCTGGAATGGACTGAGACATCTGGGGGACTCTTGGAATGGTGGCACGACCCTGGAGTTCCTTTCGCCGTTCCTGTTGAGAGGGCCTCCTCTTGAGATGCAACGGGAACGCCGGGAACTCTTTCCCGACGAAGCAGGGAAAGGATCCCTCATCTCGAGCTACGAGGCGGAAACGGGGCTCCTCTGGATGTGGGCGGGACCCTCGTGATTCCTCTCGAGTGGAGACGGGTATGTCGGGGAACTTCTTGATTTTCCCCAAGGGTGGGAAGGACCCTTCCGAAGTTCCAAAGGTGAGGTGTGATCAGCCTCGAGACGCCTCAGCGGAAATGGGCCTCATCTCGCCTGGAGGGGAGAACCTCCTGGATTTTCTCGAGTTGCGGCAGGTCTTCTCGAGTTAAGACGGGGACCTCAGGGACCCGCTCTGGTGGCCTCAGGAAAGGCCAGTCCCCATGCGAGTTGCTAGGGGACCTCTCGGGATTCCTCTCCCGTCCATGCCGGGGCCTCAGTCCTTGTGTGGAGTCGGGGCCGGAACCTGAGGATTCCTCTCCAGTGTTGCCATGGATCTTGGGGTGCTTCTGAGTCTCCCCAGGGGAGTCAGGCCTGGTCTCGAGTGGGGGCATGCACGTGCGCTTTCCTCCCGAGCTGCAGCAGTAGTGTCACGCTTCCTGTCACGTGGATCAAGGGATCTGTGGCTTTCCCTCGAGGCTGTCCCTCGAGGCTTTCCCACGAGGCTTTCCCACAGGGCTGTGCCACGTGCCACCTTGGTGTGAGTCGATCCTCGGCGTGAAAGACGAGCCGGTGAAGGGAAAAGAGGTTCCTCTGGAATGGACTGAGACATCTGGGGGACTCTTGGAATGGTGGCACGACCCTGGAGTTCCTCTCGCCGTTCCTGTTGAGAGGGCCTCCTCTTGAGATGCGACGGGAACGCCGGGAACTCTTTCCCGACGAAGCAGGGAAAGGATCCCTCATCTCGAGCTACGAGGCGGAAACGGGGCTCCTCTGGATGTGGGCGGGACCCTCGTGATTCCTCTCGAGTGGAGACGGGTATGTCGGGGAACTTCTTGATTTTCCCCAAGGGTGGGAAGGACCCTTCCGAAGTTCCAGAGGTGAGGTGTGATCAGCCTCGAGACGCCTCAGCGGAAATGGGCCTCATCTCGCCTGGAGGGGAGAACCTCCTGGATTTTCTCGAGTTGCGGCAGGTCTTCTCGAGTTAAGACGGGGACCTCAGGGACCCGCTCTGGTGGCCTCAGGAAAGGCCAGTCCCCATGCGAGTTGCTAGGGGACCTCTCGGGATTCCTCTCCCGTCCATGCCGGGGCCTCAGTCCTTGTGTGGAGTCGGGGCCGGAACCTGAGGATTCCTCTCCAGTGTTGCCATGGATCTTGGGGTGCTTCTGAGTCTCCCCAGGGGAGTCAGGCCTGGTCTCGAGTGGGGGCATGCACGTGCGCTTTCCTCCCGAGCTGCAGCAGTAGTGTCACGCTTCCTGTCACGTGGATCAAGGGATCTGTGGCTTTCCCTCGAGGCTGTCCCTCGAGGCTTTCCCACGAGGCTTTCCCACAGGGCTGTGCCACGTGCCACCTTGGTGTGAGTCGATCCTCGGCGTGAAAGACGAGCCGGTGAAGGGAAAAGAGGTTCCTCTGGAATGGACTGAGACATCTGGGGGACTCTTGGAATGGTGGCACGACCCTGGAGTTCCTCTCGCCGTTCCTGTTGAGAGGGCCTCCTCTTGAGATGCGACGGGAACGCCGGGAACTCTTTCCCGACGAAGCAGGGAAAGGATCCCTCATCTCGAGCTACGAGGCGGAAACGGGGCTCCTCTGGATGTGGGCGGGACCCTCGTGATTCCTCTCGAGTGGAGACGGGTATGTCGGGGAACTTCTTGATTTTCCCCAAGGGTGGGAAGGACCCTTCCGAAGTTCCAGAGGTGAGGTGTGATCAGCCTCGAGACGCCTCAGCGGAAATGGGCCTCATCTCGCCTGGAGGGGAGAACCTCCTGGATTTTCTCGAGTTGCGGCAGGTCTTCTCGAGTTAAGACGGGGACCTCAGGGACCCGCTCTGGTGGCCTCAGGAAAGGCCAGTCCCCATGCGAGTTGCTAGGGGACCTCTCGGGATTCCTCTCCCGTCCATGCCGGGGCCTCAGTCCTTGTGTGGAGTCGGGGCCGGAACCTGAGGATTCCTCTCCAGTGTTGCCATGGATCTTGGGGTGCTTCTGAGTCTCCCCAGGGGATTCAGGCCTCGTCTCGAGTGGGGGCATGCGCGTGCGCTTTCCTCCCGAGCTGCAGCTGTAGTGTCACGCTTCCTGTCACGTGGATCACGGGATCTGTGGCTTTCCCTCGAGGCTGTCCCTCGAGGCTTTCCCACGAGGCTTTCCCACAGGGCTGTGCCACGTGCCACCTTGGTGTGAGTCGATCCTCGGCGTGAAAGACGAGCCGGTGAAGGGAAAAGAGGTTCCTCTGGAATGGACTGAGACATCTGGGGGACTCTTGGAATGGTGGCACGACCCTGGAGTTCCTCTCGCCGTTCCTGTTGAGAGGGCCTCCTCTTGAGATGCGACGGGAACGCCGGGAACTCTTTCCCGACGAAGCAGGGAAAGGATCCCTCATCTCGAGCTACGAGGCGGAAACGGGGCTCCTCTGGATGTGGGCGGGACCCTCGTGATTCCTCTCGAGTGGAGACGGGTATGTCGGGGAACTTCTTGATTTTCCCCAAGGGTGGGAAGGACCCTTCCGAAGTTCCAGAGGTGAGGTGTGATCAGCCTCGAGACGCCTCAGCGGAAATGGGCCTCATCTCGCCTGGAGGGGAGAACCTCCTGGATTTTCTCGAGTTGCGGCAGGTCTTCTCGAGTTAAGACGGGGACCTCAGGGACCCGCTCTGGTGGCCTCAGGAAAGGCCAGTCCCCATGCGAGTTGCTAGGGGACCTCTCGGGATTCCTCTCCCGTCCATGCCGAGGCCTCAGTCCTTGTGTGGAGTCGGGGCCGGAACCTGAGGATTCCTCTCCAGTGTTGCCATGGATCTTGGGGTGCTTCTGAGTCTCCCCAGGGGAGTCAGGCCTCGTCTCGAGTGGGGGCATGCACGTGCACTTTCCTCCCGAGCTGCAGCAGTAGTGTCACGCTTCCTGTCACGTGGATCAAGGGATCTGTGGCTTTCCCTCGAGGCTGTCCCTCGAGGCTTTCCCACGAGGCTTTCCCACAGGGCTGTGCCACGTGCCACCTTGGTGTGAGTCGATCCTCGGCGTGAAAGACGAGCCGGTGAAGGGAAAAGAGGTTCCTCTGGAATGGACTGAGACATCTGGGGGACTCTTGGAATGGTGGCACGACCCTGGAGTTCCTCTCGCCGTTCCTGTTGAGAGGGCCTCCTCTTGAGATGCGACGGGAACGCCGGGAACTCTTTCCCGACGAAGCAGGGAAAGGATCCCTCATCTCGAGCTACGAGGCGGAAACGGGGCTCCTCTGGATGTGGGCGGGACCCTCGTGATTCCTCTCGAGTGGAGACGGGTATGTCGGGGAACTTCTTGATTTTCCCCAAGGGTGGGAAGGACCCTTCCGAAGTTCCAGAGGTGAGGTGTGATCAGCCTCGAGACGCCTCAGCGGAAATGGGCCTCATCTCGCCTGGAGGGGAGAACCTCCTGGATTTTCTCGAGTTGCGGCAGGTCTTCTCGAGTTAAGACGGGGACCACAAGGACCCGCTCTGGTGGCCTCAGGAAAGGCCAGTCCCCATGCGAGTTGCTAGGGGACCTCTTGGGATTCCTCTCCCGTCCATGCCGGGGCCTCAGTCCTTGTGTGGAGTCGGGGCCGGAACCTGAGTATTCCTCTCCAGTGTTGCCATGGATCTTGGGGTGCTTCTGAGTCTCCCCAGGGGAGTCAGGCCTCATCTCGAGTGGGGGCATGCACGTGCGCTTTCCTCCCGAGCTGCAGCAGTAGTGTCACGCTTCCTGTCACGTGGATCAAGGGATCTGTGGCTTTCCCTCGAGGCTGTCCCTCGAGGCTTTCCCACGAGGCTTTCCCACAGGGCTGTGCCACGTGCCACCTTGGTGTGAGTCGATCCTCGGCGTGAAAGATGAGCCGGTGAAGGGAAAAGAGGTTCCTCTGGAATGGACTGAGACATCTGGGGGACTCTTGGAATGGTGGCACGACCCTGGAGTTCCTCTCGCCGTTCCTGTTGAGAGGGCCTCCTCTTGAGATGCGACGGGAACGCCGGGAACTCTTTCCCGACGATGCAGGGAAAGGATCCCTCATCTCGAGCTACGAGGCGGAAACGGGGCTCCTCTGGATGTGGGCGGGACCCTCGTGATTCCTCTCGAGTGGAGACGGGTATGTCGGGGAACTTCTTGATTTTCCCCAAGGGTTGGAAGGACCCTTGCGAATTTGCAGAGGTGAGGTGTGATCAGCCTCGAGACGCCTCAGCGGAAATGGGCCTCATCTCGCCTGGAGGGAGAACCTCCTGGATTTTCTCCAGTTGCGGCAGGTCTTCTCGAGTTACGACGGGGACCTCAGGGACCCGCTCTGGTGGCCTCAGGAAAGGCCAGTCCCCATGCGAGTTGCTAGGGGACCTCTCGGGATTCCTCTCCCGTCCATGCCGGCGCCTCAGTCCTTGTGTGGAGTCGGGGCCGGAACCTGAGGATTCCTCTCCAGTGTTGCCATGGATCTTGGGGTGCTTCTGAGTCTCCCCAGGGGAGTCAGGCCTCGTCTCGTGTGGGGGCATGCACGTGCGCTTTCATCCCGATCTGCAGCAGTAGTGTCACGCTTCCTGTCACGTGGATCAAGGGATCTGTGGCTTTCCCTCGAGGCTGTCCCTCGAGGCTTTCCCACGAGGCTTTCCCACAGGGCTGTGCCACGTGCCACCTTGGTGTGAGTCGATCCTCGGCGTGAAAGACGAGCCGGTGAAGGGAAAAGAGGTTCCTCTGGAATGGACTGAGACATCTGGGGGACTCTTGGAATGGTGGCACGACCCTGGAGTTCCTCTCGCCGTTCCTGTTGAGAGGGCCTCCTCTTGAGATGCGACGGGAACGCCGGGAACTCTTTCCCGACGAAGCAGGGAAAGGATCCCTCATCTCGAGCTACGAGGCGGAAACGGGGCTCCTCTGGATGTGGGCGGGACCCTCGTGATTCCTCTCGAGTGGAGACGGGTATGTCGGGGAACTTCTTGATTTTCCCCAAGGGTGGGAAGGACCCTTGCGAAGTTCCAGAGGTGAGGTGTGATCAGCCTCGAGACGCCTCAGCGGAAATGGGCCTCATCTCGCCTGGAGGGGAGAACCTCCTGGATTTTCTCGAGTTGCGGCAGGTCTTCTCGAGTTAAGATGGGGACCTCAGGGACCCGCTCTGGTGGCCTCAGGAAAGGCCAGTCCCCATGCGAGTTGCTAGGGGACCTCTCGGGATTCCTCTCCCGTCCATGCCGGGGCCTCAGTCCTTGTGTGGAGTCGGGGCCGGAACCTGAGTATTCCTCTCCAGTGTTGCCATGGATCTTGGGGTGCTTCTGAGTCTCCCCAGGGGAATCAGGCCTCATCTCGAGTGGGGGCATGCACGTGCGCTTTCCTCCCGAGCTGCAGCAGTAGTGTCACGCTTCCTGTCACGTGGATCAAGGGATCTGTGGCTTTCCCTCGAGGCTGTCCCTCGAGGCTTTCCCACGAGGCTTTCCCACAGGGCTGTGCCACGTGCCACCTTGGTGTGAGTCGATCCTCGGCGTGAAAGACGAGCCGGTGAAGGGAAAAGAGGTTCCTCTGGAATGGACTGAGACATCTGGGGGACTCTTGGAATGGTGGCACGACCCTGGAGTTCCTCTCGCCGTTCCTGTTGAGAGGGCCTCCTCTTGAGATGCGACGGGAACGCCGGGACCTCTTTCCCGACGATGCAGGGAAAGGATCCCTCATCTCGAGCTACGAGGCGGAAACGGGGCTCCTCTGGATGTGGGCGGGACCCTCGTGATTCCTCTCGAGTGGAGACGGGTATGTCGGGGAACTTCTTGATTTTCCCCAAGGGTTGGAAGGACCCTTGCGAATTTGCAGAGGTGAGGTGTGATCAGCCTCGAGACGCCTCAGCGGAAATGGGCCTCATCTCGCCTGGAGGGGAGAACCTCCTGGATTTTCTCCAGTTGCGGCAGGTCTTCTCGAGTTACGACGGGGACCTCAGGGACCCGCTCTGGTGGCCTCAGGAAAGGCCAGTCCCCATGCGAGTTGCTAGCGGACCTCTCGGGATTCCTCTCCCGTCCATGCCGGGGCCTCAGTCCTTGTGTGGAGTCGGGGCCGGAACCTGAGGATTCCTCTCCAGTGTTGCCATGGATCTTGGGGTGCTTCTGAGTCTCCCCAGGGGAGTCAGGCCTCGTCTCGAGTGGGGGCATGCACGTGCGCTTTCCTCCCGAGCTGCAGCAGTAGTGTCACGCTTCCTGTCACGTGGATCAAGGGATCTGTGGCTTTCCCTCGAGGCTGTCCCTCGAGGCTTTCCCACGAGGCTTTCCCACAGGGCTGTGCCACGTGCCACCTTGGTGTGAGTCGATCCTCGGCGTGAAAGACGAGCCGGTGAAGGGAAAAGAGGTTCCTCTGGAATGGACTGAGACATCTGGGGGACTCTTGGAATGGTGGCACGACCCTGGAGTTCCTCTCGCCGTTCCTGTTGAGAGGGCCTCCTCTTGAGATGCGACGGGAACGCCGGGAACTCTTTCCCGACGAAGCAGGGAAAGGATCCCTCATCTCGAGCTACGAGGCGGAAACGGGGCTCCTCTGGATGTGGGCGGGACCCTCGTGATTCCTCTCGAGTGGAGACGGGTATGTCGGGGAACTTCTTGATTTTCCCCAAGGGTGGGAAGGACCCTTGCGAAGTTCCAGAGGTGAGGTGTGATCAGCCTCGAGACGCCTCAGCGGAAATGGGCCTCATCTCGCCTGGAGGGGAGAACCTCCTGGATTTTCTCGAGTTGCGGCAGGTCTTCTCGAGTTAAGATGGGGACCTCAGGGACCCGCTCTGGTGGCCTCAGGAAAGGCCAGTCCCCATGCGAGTTGCTAGGGGACCTCTCGGGATTCCTCTCCCGTCCATGCCGGGGCCTCAGTCCTTGTGTGGAGTCGGGGCCGGAACCTGAGGATTCCTCTCCAGTGTTGCCATGGATCTTGGGATGCTTCTGAGTCTCCCCAGGGGAGTCAGGCCTGGTCTCGAGTGGGGGCATGCACGTGCGCTTTCCTCCCGAGCTGCAGCAGTAGTGTCACGCTTCCTGTCACGTGGATCAAGGGATCTGTGGCTTTCCCTCGAGGCTGTCCCTCGAGGCTTTCCCACGAGGCTTTCCCACAGGGCTGTGCCACGTGCCACCTTGGTGTGAGTCGATCCTCGGCGTGAAAGACGAGCCGGTGAAGGGAAAAGAGGTTCCTCTGGAATGGACTGAGACATCTGGGGGACTCTTGGAATGGTGGCACGACCCTGGAGTTCCTCTCGCCGTTCCTGTTGAGAGGGCCTCCCCTTGAGATGCGACGGGAATGCCGGGAACTCTTTCCCGACGAAGCAGGGAAAGGATCCCTCATCTCGAGCTACGAGGCGGAAACGGGGCTCCTCTGGATGTGGGCGGGACCCTCGTGATTCCTCTCGACTGGAGACGGGTATGTCGGGGAACTTCTTGATTTTCCCCAAGGGTGGGAAGGACCCTTCCGAAGTTCCAGAGGTGAGGTGTGATCAGCCTCGAGACGCCTCAGTGGAAATGGGCCTCATCTCGCCTGGAGGGGAGAACCTCCTGGATTTTCTCGAGTTGCGGCAGGTCTTCTCGAGTTAAGACGGGGACCTCAGGGACCCGCTCTGGTGGCCTCAGGAAAGGCCAGTCCCCATGCGAGTTGCTAGGGGACCTCTCGGGATTCCTCTCCCGTTTATGCCGGGGCCACAGTCCTTGTGTGGAGTCGGGGCCGGAACCTGAGGATTCCTCTCCAGTGTTTTCCATGGATCTTGGGGTGCTTCTGAGTCTCCCCAGGGGAGTCAGGCCTGGTCTCGAGTGGGGGCATGCACGTGCGCTTTCCTCCCGAGCTGCAGCAGTAGTGTCACGCTTCCTGTCACGTGGATCAAGGGATCTGTGGCTTTCCCTCGAGGCTGTCCCTCGAGGCTTTCCCACGAGGCTTTCCCACAGGGCTGTGCCACGTGCCACCTTGGTGTGAGTCGATCCTCGGCGTGAAAGACGAGCCGGTGAAGGGAAAAGAGGTTCCTCTGGAATGGACTGAGACGTCTGGGGGACTCTTGGAATGGTGGCACGACCCTGGAGTTCCTCTCGCCGTTCCTGTTGAGAGGGCCTCCTCTTGAGATGCGACGGGAACGCCGGGAACTCTTTCCCGACGAAGCAGGGAAAGGATCCCTCATCTCGAGCTACGAGGCGGAAACGGGGCTCCTCTGGATGTGGGCGGGACCCTCGTGATTCCTCTCGAGTGGAGACGGCTATGTCGGGGAACTTCTTGATTTGTACCAAGGGTGTGAAGGACCCTTGCGAAGTTCCAGAGGTGAGGTGTGATCAGCCTCGAGACGCCTCAGCGGAAATGGGCCTCATCTCGCCTGGAGGGGAGAACCTCCTGGATTTTATCGAGTTGCGGCAGGTCTTCTCGAGTTACGACGGGGACCTCAGGGACCCGCTCTGGTGGCCTCAGGAAAGGCCAGTCCCCATGCGAGTTGCTAGGGGACCTCTGGGGATTCCTCTCCCGTCCATGCCGGGGCCTCAGTCCTTGTGTGGAGTCGGGGCCGGAACCTGAGGATTCCTCTCCAGTGTTGCCATGGATCTTGGGGTGCTTCTGAGTCTCCCCAGGGGAGTCAGGCCTCGTCTCGAGTGGGGGCATGCACGTGCGCTTTCCTCCCGAGCTGCAGCAGTAGTGTCACGCTTCCTGTCACGTGGATCAAGGGATCTGTGGCTCTCCCTCCAGGCTGTACCTCGAGGCTTTCCCACGAGGCTTTCGCACAGGGCTGTGCCACGTGCCACCTTGGTGTGAGTCGATCCTCGGCGTGAAAGACGAGCCGGTGAAGGGAAAAGAGGTTCCTGTGGAATGGAGTGAGACATCTGGGGGACTCTTGGAATGGTGGCACGACCCTGGAGTTCCTCTCGCCGTTCCTGTTGAGAGGGCCTCCTCTTGAGATGCGACGGGAACGCCGGGAACTCTTTCCCGACGAAGGAGGGAAAGGATCCCTCATCTCGAGCTACGAGGCGGAAACGGGGCTCCTCTGGATGTGGGCGGGACCCTCCTGATTCCTCTCGAGTGGAGACGGGTATGTCGGGGAACTTCTTGATTTGCACCAAGGGTGGGAAGGACCCTTTCGAAGTTCCAGAGGTGAGGTGTGATCAGCCTCGAGACGCCTCAGCGGAAATGGGCCTCATCTCGCCTGGAGGGGAGAACCTCCTGGATTTTCTCGAGTTGCGGCAGGTCTTCTCGAGTTACGACGGGGACCTCACGGACCCGCTCTGGTGGCCTCAGGAAAGGCCAGTCCCCATGCGAGTTGCTAGGGGACCTCTCGGGATTCCTCTCCCGTCCATGCCGGGGCCTCAGTCCTTGTGTGGAGTCGGGGCCGGAACCTGAGGATTCCTCTCCAGTGTTGCCATGGATCTTGGGGTGCTTCTGAGTCTCCCCAGGGGAGTCAGGCCTCGTCTCGAGTGGGGGCATGCACGTGCGCTTTCCTCCCGAGCTGCAGCAGTAGTGTCACGCTTCCTGTCACGTGGATCAAGGGATCTGTGGCTTTCCCTCGAGGCTGTCCCTCGAGGCTTTCCCACGAGGATTTCCCACAGGACTGTGCCACGTGCCACCTTGGTGTGAGTCGATCCTCGGCGTGAAAGACGAGCCGGTGAAGGGAAAAGAGGTTCCTCTGGAATGGACTGAGACATCTGGGGGACTCTTGGAATGGTGGCACGACCCTGGAGTTCCTTTCGCCGTTCCTGTTGAGAGGGCCTCCTCTTGAGATGCAACGGGAACGCCGGGAACTCTTTCCCGACGAAGCAGGGAAAGGATCCCTCATCTCGAGCTACGAGGCGGAAACGGGGCTCCTCTGGATGTGGGCGGGACCCTCGTGATTCCTCTCGAGTGGAGACGGGTATGTCGGGGAACTTCTTGATTTTCCCCAAGGGTTGTAAGGACCCTTCCGAAGTTCCAGAGATGAGGTGTGATCAGCCTCGAGACGCCTCAGCGGAAATGGGCCTCATCTCGCCTGGAGGGGAGAACCTCCTGGATTTTCTCGACTTGCGGCAGGTCTTCTCGAGGTACGACGGGGACCTCAGGGACCCGCTCTGGTGGCCTCAGGAAAGGCCAGTCCCCATGCGAGTTGCTAGGGGACCTCTCGGGATTCCTCTCCCGTCCATGCCGGGGCCTCAGTCCTTGTGTGGAGTCGGGGCCGGAACCTGAGGATTCCTCTCCAGTGTTGCCATGGATCTTGGGGTGCTTCTGAGTCTCCCCAGGGCAGTCAGGCCTGGTCTCGAGTGGGGGCATGCACGTGCGCTTTCCTCCCGAGCTGCAGTAGTAGTGTCACGCTTCCTGTCACGTGGATCAAGGGATCTGTGGCTTTCCCTCGAGGCTGTCCCTCGAGGCTTTCCCACGAGGCTTTCCCACAGGGCTGTGCCACGTGCCACCTTGGTGTGAGTCGATCCTCGGCGTGAAAGACGAGCCGGTGAAGGGAAAAGAGGTTCCTCTGGAATGGACTGAGACATCTGGGGGACTCTTGGAATGGTGGCACGACCCTGGAGTTCCTCTCGCCGTTCCTCTTGAGAGGGCCTCCTCTTGAGATGCGACGGGAACGCCGGGAACTCTTTCCCGACGAAGCAGGGAAAGGATCCCTCATCTCGAGCTACGAGGCGGAAACGGGGCTCCTCTGGATGTGGGCGGGACCCTCCTGATTCCTCTCGAGTGGAGACGGGTATGTCGGGGAACTTCTTGATTTGCACCAAGGGTGGGAAGGACCCTTTCGAAGTTCCAGAGGTGAGGTGTGATCAGCCTCGAGACGCCTCAGCGGAAATGGGCCTCATCTCGCCTGCAGGGGAGAACCTCCTGGATTTTCTCGAGTTGCGGCAGGTCTTCTCGAGTTACGACGGGGACCTCAGGGACCCGCTCTGGTGGCCTCAGGAAAGGCCATTCCCCATGCGAGTTGCTAGGGGACCTCTCGGGATTCCTCTCCCGTCCATGCCGGGGCCTCAGTCCTGGTGTGGAGTCGGGGCCGGAACCTGAGGATTCCTCTCCAGTGTTGCCATGGATCTTGGGGTGCTTCTGAGTCTCCCCAGGGGAGTCAGGCCTCGTCTCGAGTGGGGGCATGCACGTGCGCTTTCCTCCCGAGCTGCAGCAGTAGTGTCACGCTTCCTGTCACGTGGATCAAGGGATCTGTGGCTTTCCCTCGAGGCTGTCCCTCGAGGCTTTCCCACGAGGCTTTCCCACAGGGCTGTGCCACGTGCCACCTTGGTGTGAGTCAATCCTCGGCGTGAAAGACGAGCCGGTGAAGGGAAAAGAGGTTCCTCTGGAATGGACTGAGACATCTGGGGGACTCTTGGAATGGTGGCACGACCCTGGAGTTCCTCTCGCCGTTCCTGTTGAGAGGGCCTCCTCTTGAGATGCGACGGGAACGCCGGGAACTCTTTCCCGACGAAGCAGGGAAAGGATCCCTCATCTCGAGCTACGAGGCGGAAACGGGGCTCCTCTGGATGTGGGCGGGACCCTCGTGATTCCTCTCGAGTGGAGACGGCTATGTCGGGGAACTTCTTGATTTGCACCAAGGGTGTGAAGGACCCTTTCGAAGTTCCAGAGGTGAGGTGTGATCAGCCTCGAGACGCCTCAGCGGAAATGGGCCTCATCTCGCCTGGAGGGGAGAACCTCCTGGATTTTCTCGACTTGCGGCAGGTCTTCTCGAGTTACGACGGGGACCTCAGGGACCCGCTCTGGTGGCCTCAGGAAAGGCCAGTCCCCATGCGAGTTGCTAGGGGACCTCTCGGGATTCCTCTCCCGTCCATGCCGGGGACTCAGTCCTGGTGTGGAGTCGGGGCCGGAACCTGAGGATTCCTCTCCAGTGTTGCCATGGATCTTGGGGTGCTTCTGAGTCTCCCCAGGGGAGTCAGGCCTCGTCTCGAGTGGGGGCATGCACGTGCGCTTTGCTCCCGAGCTGCAGCAGTAGTGTCACGCTTCCTGTCACGTGGATCAAGGGATCTGTGGCTTTCCCTCGAGGCTGTCCCTCGAGGCTTTCCCACGAGGCTTTCCCACAGGGCTGTGCCACGTGCCACCTTGGTGGGAGTCGATCCTCGGCGTGAAAGACGAGCCGGTGAAGGGAAAAGAGGTTCCTCTGGAATGGACTGAGACATCTGGGGGACTCTTGGAATGGTGGCACGAACCTGGAGTTCCTCTCGCCGTTCCTGTTGAGAGGGCCTCCTCTTGAGATGCGACGGGAACGCCAGGAACTCTTTCCCGACGAAGCAGGGAAAGGATCCCTCATCTCGAGCTAAGAGGCGTAAACGAGGCCCCTCTGGATGTGGGCGGGACCCTCGTGATTCCTCTCGAGTGGAGACGGCTAGGTCGGGGAACTTCTTGATTTGCACCAAGGGTGTGAAGGACCCTTTCGAAGTTCCAGAGGTGAGGTGTGATCAGCCTCGAGACGCCTCAGCGGAAATGGGCCTCATCTCGCCTGGAGGGGAGAACCTCCTGGATTTTCTCGAGTTGCGGCAGGTCTTCTCAAGTTACGACGGGGACCTCAGGGACCCGCTCTGGTGGCCTCAGGAAAGGCCAGTCCCCATGCGAGTTGCTAGGGGACCTCTCGGGATTCCTCTCCCGTCCATGCCGGGGCCTCAGTCCTTGTGTGGAGTCGGGGCCGGAACCTGAGGATTCCTCTCCAGTGTTGCCATGGATCTTGGGGTGCTTCTGAGTCTCCCCAGGGGAGTCAGGCCTCGTCTCGAGTGGGGGCATGCACGTGCGCTTTCCTCCCGAGCTGCAGCAGTAGTGTCACGCTTCCTGTCACGTGGATCAAGGGATCTGTGGCTTTCCCTGGAGGCTGTCACTCGAGGCTTTCCCACTAGGCTTTCCCACAGGGCTGTGCCACGTGCCACCTTGGTGTGAGTCGATCCTCGGCGTGAAAGACGAGCCGGTGAAGGGAAAAGAGGTTCCTCTGGAATGGACTGAGACATCTGGGGGACTCTTGGAATGGTGGCACGACCCTGGAGTTCCTCTCGCCGTTCCTGTTGAGAGGGCCTCCTCTTGAGATGCGACGGGAAGGCCGGGAACTCTTTCCCGACGAAGCAGGGAAAGGATCCCTCATCTCGAGCTACGAGGCGGAAACGGGTCTCCTCTGGATGTGGGCGGGACCCTCGTGATTCCTCTCAAGTGGAGACGGCTATGTCGGGGAACTTCTTGATTTGCACCAAGGGTGTGAAGGACCCTTTCGAAGTTCCAGAGGTGAGGTGTGATCAGCCTCGAGACGCCTCAGCGGAAATGGGCCTCATCTCGCCTGCAGGGGAGAACCTCCTGGATTTTCTCGAGTTGCGGCAGGTCTTCTCGAGTTACGACGGGGACCTCAGGGACCCGCTCTGGTGGCCTCAGGAAAGGCCAGTCCCCATGCGAGTTGCTAGGGGACCTCTCGGGATTCCTCTCCCGTCCATGCCGGGGCCTCAGTCCTTGTGTGGAGTCGGGGCCGGAACCTGAGGATTCCTCTCCAGTGTTGCCATGGATCTTGGGGTGCTTCTGAGTCTCCCCAGGGCAGTCAGGCCTCGTCTCGAGTGGGGGCATGCACGTGCGCTTTCCTCCCGAGCTGCAGCAGTAGTGTCACGCTTCCTGTCACGTGGATCAAGGGATCTGTGGCTTTCCCTCGAGGCTGTCCCTCGAGGCTTTCCCACGAGGCTTTCCCACAGGGCTGTGCCACGTGCCACCTTGGTGTGAGTCGATCCTCGGCGTGAAAGACGAGCCGGTGAAGGGAAAAGAGGTTCCTCTGGAATGGACTGAGACATCTGGGGGACTCTTGGAATGGTGGCACGACCGTGGAGTTCCTCTCGCCGTTCCTGTTGAGAGGGCCTCCTCTTGAGATGCGACGGGAACGCCGGGAACTCTTTCCCGACGAAGCAGGGAAAGGATCCCTCATCTCGAGCTAAGAGGCGTAAACGAGGCCCCTCTGGATGTGGGCGGGACCCTCGTGATTCCTCTCGAGTGGAGACGGCTAGGTCGGGGAACTTCTTGATTTGCACCAAGGGTGTGAAGGACCCTTTCGAAGTTCCAGAGGTGAAGTGTGATCAGCCTCGAGACGCCTCAGCGGAAATGGGCCTCATCTCGCCTGGAGGGGAGAACCTCCTGGATTTTCTCGAGTTGCGGCAGGTCTTCTCAAGTTACGACGGGGACCTCAGGGACCCGCTCTGGTGGCCTCAGGAAAGGCCAGTCCCCATGCGAGTTGCTAGGGGACCTCTCGGGATTCCTCTCCCGTCCATGCCGGGGCCTCAGTCCTTGTGTGGAGTCGGGGCCGGAACCTGAGGATTCCTCTCCAGTGTTGCCATGGATCTTGGGGTGCTTCTGAGTCTCCCCAGGGGAGTCAGGCCTCGTCTCGAGTGGGGGCATGCACGTGCGCTTTCCTCCCGAGCTGCAGCAGTAGTGTCACGCTTCCTGTCACGTGGATCAAGGGATCTGTGGCTTTCCCTGGAGGCTGTCACTCGAGGCTTTCCCACTAGGCTTTCCCACAGGGCTGTGCCACGTGCCACCTTGGTGTGAGTCGATCCTCGGCGTGAAAGACGAGCCGGTGAAGGGAAAAGAGGTTCCTCTGGAATGGACTGAGACATCTGGGGGACTCTTGGAATGGTGGCACGACCCTGGAGTTCCTCTCGCCGTTCCTGTTGAGAGGGCCTCCTCTTGAGATGCGACGGGAACGCCGGGAACTCTTTCCCGACGAAGCAGGGAAAGGATCCCTCATCTCGAGCTACGAGGCGGAAACGGGGCTCCTCTGGATGTGGGCGGGACCCTCGTGATTCCTCTCGAGTGGAGACGGCTATGTCGGGGAACTTCTTGATTTGCACCAAGGGTGTGAAGGACCCTTTCGAAGTTCCAGAGGTGAGGTGTGATCAGCCTCGAGACGCCTCAGCGGAAATGGGCCTCATCTCGCCTGCAGGGGAGAACCTCCTGGATTTTCTCGAGTTGCGGCAGGTCTTCTCGAGTTACGACGGGGACCTCAGGGACCCGCTCTGGTGGCCTCAGGAAAGGCCAGTCCCCATGCGAGTTGCTAGGGGACCTCTCGGGATTCCTCTCCCGTCCATGCCGGGGCCTCAGTCCTTGTGTGGAGTCGGGGCCGGAACCTGAGGATTCCTCTCCAGTGTTGCCATGGATCTTGGGGTGCTTCTGAGTCTCCCCAGGGCAGTCAGGCCTCGTCTCGAGTGGGGGCATGCACGTGCGCTTTCCTCCCGAGCTGCAGCAGTAGTGTCACGCTTCCTGTCACGTGGATCAAGGGATCTGTGGCTTTCCCTCGAGGCTGTCCCTCGAGGCTTTCCCACGAG
This sequence comes from Budorcas taxicolor, assembly GCF_023091745.1. Classification (NCBI taxonomy): domain Eukaryota; kingdom Metazoa; phylum Chordata; class Mammalia; order Artiodactyla; family Bovidae; genus Budorcas; species Budorcas taxicolor. The sequence goes on from NW_026291670.1 coordinate 735,485, forward strand.
GCTTTCCCACAGGGCTGTGCCACGTGCCACCTTGGTGTGAGTCGATCCTCGGCGTGAAAGACGAGCCGGTGAAGGGAAAAGAGGTTCCTCTGGAATGGACTGAGACATCTGGGGGACTCTTGGAATGGTGGCACGACCGTGGAGTTCCTCTCGCCGTTCCTGTTGAGAGGGCCTCCTCTTGAGATGCGACGGGAACGCCGGGAACTCTTTCCCGACGAAGCAGGGAAAGGATCCCTCATCTCGAGCTACGAGGCGGAAACGGGGCTCCTCTGGATGTGGGCGGGACCCTCGTGATTCCTCTCGAGTGGAGACGGGTATGTCGGGGAACTTCTTGATTTGCACCAAGGGTGTGAAGGACCCTTTCGAAGTTCCAGAGGTGAGGTGTGATCAGCCTCGAGACGCCTCAGCGGAAATGGGCCTCATCTCGCCTGCAGGGGAGAACCTCCTGGATTTTCTCGAGTTGCGGCAGGTCTTCTCGAGTTACGACGGGGACCTCAGGGACCCGCTCTGGTGGCCTCAGGAAAGGCCAGTCCCCATGCGAGTTGCTAGGGGACCTCTCGGGATTCCTCTCCCGTCCATGCCGGGGCCTCAGTCCTTGTGTGGAGTCGGGGCCGGAACCTGAGGATTCCTCTCCAGTGTTGCCATGGATCTTGGGGTGCTTCTGAGTCTCCCCAGGGGAGTCAGGCCTCGTCTCGAGTGGGGGCATGCACGTGCGCTTTCCTCCCGAGCTGCAGCAGTAGTGTCACGCTTCCTGTCACGTGGATCAAGGGATCTGTGGCTTTCCCTCGAGGCTGTCCCTCGAGGCTTTCCCACGAGGCTTTCCCACAGGGCTGTGCCACGTGCCACCTTGATGTGAGTCGATCCTCGGCGTGAAAGACGAGCCGGTGAAGGGAAAAGAGGTTCCTCTGGAATGGACTGAGACATCTGGGGGACTCTTGGAATGGTGGCACGACCCTGGAGTTCCTCTCGCCGTTCCTGTTGAGAGGGCCTCCTCTTGAGATGCGACGGGAAGGCCGGGAACTCTTTCCCGACGAAGCAGGGAAAGGATCCCTCATCTCGAGCTACGAGGCGGAAACGGGGCTCCTCTGGATGTGGGCGGGACCCTCGTGATTCCTCTCGTGTGGAGACGGGTATGTCGGGGAACTTCTTGATTTGCACCAAGGGTGTGAAGGACCCTTTCGAAGTTCCAGAGGTGAGGTGTGATCAGCCTCGAGACGCCTCAGCGGAAATGGGCCTCATCTCGCCTGGAGGGGAGAACCTCCTGGATTTTCTCCAGTTGCGGCAGGTCTTCTCGAGTTACGACGGGGACCTCAGGGACCCGCTCTGGTGGCCTCAGGAAAGGCCATTCCCCATGCGAGTTGCTAGGGGACCTCTCGGGATTCCTCTCCCGTCCATGCCGGGGCCTCAGTCCTTGTGTGGAGTCAGGGCCGGAACCTGAGGATTCCTCTCCAGTGTTGCCATGGATCTTGGGGTGCTTCTGAGTCTCCCCAGGGGAGTCAGGCCTCGTCTCGAGTGGGGGCATGCACGTGCGCTTTCCTCCCGAGCTGCAGCAGTAGTGTCACGCTTCCTGTCACGTGGATCAAGGGATCTGTGGCTTTCCCTCGAGGCTGTCCCTCGAGGCTTTCCCACGAGGCTTTCCCACAGGGCTGTGCCACGTGCCACCTTGGTGTGAGTCGATCCTCGGCGTGAAAGACGAGCCGGTGAAGGGAAAAGAGGTTCCTCTGGAATGGACTGAGACATCTGGGGGACTCTTGGAATGGTGGCACGACCCTGGAGTTCCTCTCGCCGTTCCTGTTGGGAGGGCCTCCTCTTGAGATGCGACGGGAAGGCCGGGAACTCTTTCCCGACGAAGCAGGGAAAGGATCCCTCATCTCGAGCTACGAGGCGGAAACGGGGCTCCTCTGGATGTGGGCGGGACCCTCGTGATTCCTCTCGAGTGGAGACGGGTATGTCGGGGAACTTCTTGATTTGCACCAAGGGTGTGAAGGACCCTTTGGAAGTTCCAGAGGTGAGGTGTGATCAGCCTCGAGACGCCTCAGCGGAAATGGGCCTCATCTCACCTGGAGGGGAGAACCTCCTGGATTTTCTCGAGTTGCGGCAGGTCTTCTCGAGTTACGACGGGGACCTCAGGGACCCGCTCTGGTGGCCTCAGGAAAGGCCAGTCCCCATGTGATTTGCTAGGGGACCTCTCGGGATTCCTCTCCCGTCCATGCCGGGGCCTCAGTCCTTGTGTGGAGTCGGGGCCGGAACCTGAGGATTCCTCTCCAGTGTTGCCATGGATCTTGGGGTGCTTCTGAGTCTCCCCAGGGGAGTCAGGCCTCGTCTCGAGTGGGGGCATGCACGTGCGCTTTCCTCCCGAGCTGCAGCAGTAGTGTCACGCTTCCTGTCACGTGGATCAAGGGATCTGTGGCTTTCCCTCGAGGCTGTCCCTCGAGGCTTTCCCACGAGGCTTTCCCACAGGGCTGTGCCACGTGCCACCTTGGTGTGAGTCGATCCTCGGCGTGAAAGACGAGCCGGTGAAGGGAAAAGAGGTTCCTCTGGAATGGACTGAGACATCTGGGGGACTCTTGGAATGGTGGCACGACCCTGGAGTTCCTCTCGCCGTTCCTGTTGAGAGGGCCTCCTCTTGAGATGCGACGGGAAGGCCGGGAACTCTTTCCCGACGAAGCAGGGAAAGGATCCCTCATCTCGAGCTACGAGGCGGAAAGGGGGCTCCTCTGGATGTGGGCGGGACCCTCGTGATTCCTCTCGAGTGGAGACGGGTATGTCGGGGAACTTCTTGATTTGCACCAAGGGTGTGAAGGACCCTTTGGAAGTTCCAGAGGTGAGGTGTGATCAGCCTCGAGACGCCTCAGCGGAAATGGGCCTCATCTCACCTGGAGGGGAGAACCTCCTGGATTTTCTCGAGTTGCGGCAGGTCTTCTCGAGTTACGACGGGGACCTCAGGACCCGCTCTGGTGGCCTCAGGAAAGGCCAGTCCCCATGCGAGTTGCTAGGGGACCTCTCGGGATTCCTCTCCCGTCCATGCCGGGGCCTCAGTCCTTGTGTGGAGTCGGGGCCGGAACCTGAGGATTCCTCTCCAGTGTTGCCATGGATCTTGGGGTGCTTCTGAGTCTCCCCAGGGGAGTCAGGCCTCGTCTCGAGAGGGGGCATGCACGTGCGCTTTCCTCCCGAGCTGCAGCAGTAGTGTCACGCTTCCTGTCACGTGGATCAAGGGATCTGTGGCTTTCCCTCGAGGCTGTCCCTCGAGGCTTTCCCACGAGGCTTTCCCACAGGGCTGTGCCACGTGCCACCTTGGTGTGAGTCGATCCTCGGCGTGAAAGACGAGCCGGTGAAGGGAAAAGAGGTTCCTCTGGAATGGACTGAGACATCTGGGGGACTCTTGGAATGGTGGCACGACCCTGGAGTTCCTCTCGCCGTTCCTGTTGGGAGGGCCTCCTCTTGAGATGCGACGGGAAGGCCGGGAACTCTTTCCCGATGAAGCAGGGAAAGGATCCCTCATCTCGAGCTACGAGGCGGAAACGGGGCTCCTCTGGATGTGGGCGGGACCCTCGTGATTCCTCTCGAGTGGAGACGGGTATGTCGGGGAACTTCTTGATTTGCACCAAGGGTGTGAAGGACCCTTTGGAAGTTCCAGAGGTGAGGTGTGATCAGCCTCGAGACGCCTCAGCGGAAATGGGCCTCATCTCACCTGGAGGGGAGAACCTCCTGGATTTTCTCGAGTTGTGGCAGGTCTTCTCGAGTTACGACGGGGACCTCAGGGACCCGCTCTGGTGGCCTCAGGAAAGGCCAGTCCCCATGCGAGTTGCTAGGGGACCTCTCGGGATTCCTCTCCCGTCCATGCCGGGGCCTCAGTCCTTGTGTGGAGTCAGGGCCGGAACCTGAGGATTCCTCTCCAGTGTTGCCATGGATCTTGGGGTGCTTCTGAGTCTCCCCAGGGGAGTCAGGCCTCGTCTCGAGTGGGGGCATGCACGTGCGCTTTCCTCCCGAGCTGCAGCAGTAGTGTCACGCTTCCTGTCACGTGGATCAAGGGATCTGTGGCTTTCCCTCGAGGCTGTCCCTCGAGGCTTTCCCACGAGGCTTTCCCACAGGGCTGTGCCACGTGCCACCTTGGTGTGAGTCGATCCTCGGCGTGAAAGACGAGCCGGTGAAGGGAAAAGAGGTTCCTCTGGAATGGACTGAGACATCTGGGGGACTCTTGGAATGGTGGCACGACCGTGGAGTTCCTCTCGCCGTTCCTGTTGAGAGGGCCTCCTCTTGAGATGCGACGGGAACGCCGGGAACTCTTTCCCGACGAAGCAGGGAAAGGATCCCTCATCTCGAGCTAAGAGGCGTAAACGAGGCCCCTCTGGATGTGGGCGGGACCCTCGTGATTCCTCTCGAGTGGAGACGGCTAGGTCGGGGAACTTCTTGATTTGCACCAAGGGTGTGAAGGACCCTTTCGAAGTTCCAGAGGTGAAGTGTGATCAGCCTCGAGACGCCTCAGCGGAAATGGGCCTCATCTCGCCTGGAGGGGAGAACCTCCTGGATTTTCTCGAGTTGCGGCAGGTCTTCTCAAGTTACGACGGGGACCTCAGGGACCCGCTCTGGTGGCCTCAGGAAAGGCCAGTCCCCATGCGAGTTGCTAGGGGACCTCTCGGGATTCCTCTCCCGTCCATGCCGGGGCCTCAGTCCTTGTGTGGAGTCGGGGCCGGAACCTGAGGATTCCTCTCCAGTGTTGCCATGGATCTTGGGGTGCTTCTGAGTCTCCCCAGGGGAGTCAGGCCTCGTCTCGAGTGGGGGCATGCACGTGCGCTTTCCTCCCGAGCTGCAGCAGTAGTGTCACGCTTCCTGTCACGTGGATCAAGGGATCTGTGGCTTTCCCTGGAGGCTGTCACTCGAGGCTTTCCCACTAGGCTTTCCCACAGGGCTGTGCCACGTGCCACCTTGGTGTGAGTCGATCCTCGGCGTGAAAGACGAGCCGGTGAAGGGAAAAGAGGTTCCTCTGGAATGGACTGAGACATCTGGGGGACTCTTGGAATGGTGGCACGACCCTGGAGTTCCTCTCGCCGTTCCTGTTGAGAGGGCCTCCTCTTGAGATGCGACGGGAAGGCCGGGAACTCTTTCCCGATGAAGCAGGGAAAGGATCCCTCATCTCGAGCTACGAGGCGGAAACGGGGCTCCTCTGGATGTGGGCGGGACCCTCGTGATTCCTCTCGAGTGGAGACGGCTATGTCGGGGAACTTCTTGATTTGCACCAAGGGTGTGAAGGACCCTTTCGAAGTTCCAGAGGTGAGGTGTGATCAGCCTCGAGACGCCTCAGCGGAAATGGGCCTCATCTCGCCTGCAGGGGAGAACCTCCTGGATTTTCTCGAGTTGCGGCAGGTCTTCTCGAGTTACGACGGGGACCTCAGGGACCCGCTCTGGTGGCCTCAGGAAAGGCCAGTCCCCATGCGAGTTGCTAGGGGACCTCTCGGGATTCCTCTCCCGTCCATGCCGGGGCCTCAGTCCTTGTGTGGAGTCGGGGCCGGAACCTGAGGATTCCTCTCCAGTGTTGCCATGGATCTTGGGGTGCTTCTGAGTCTCCCCAGGGCAGTCAGGCCTCGTCTCGAGTGGGGGCATGCACGTGCGCTTTCCTCCCGAGCTGCAGCAGTAGTGTCACGCTTCCTGTCACGTGGATCAAGGGATCTGTGGCTTTCCCTCGAGGCTGTCCCTCGAGGCTTTCCCACGAGGCTTTCCCACAGGGCTGTGCCACGTGCCACCTTGGTGTGAGTCGATCCTCGGCGTGAAAGACGAGCCGGTGAAGGGAAAAGAGGTTCCTCTGGAATGGACTGAGACATCTGGGGGACTCTTGGAATGGTGGCACGACCGTGGAGTTCCTCTCGCCGTTCCTGTTGAGAGGGCCTCCTCTTGAGATGCGACGGGAACGCCGGGAACTCTTTCCCGACGAAGCAGGGAAAGGATCCCTCATCTCGAGCTACGAGGCGGAAACGGGGCTCCTCTGGATGTGGGCGGGACCCTCGTGATTCCTCTCGAGTGGAGACGGGTATGTCGGGGAACTTCTTGATTTGCACCAAGGGTGTGAAGGACCCTTTCGAAGTTCCAGAGGTGAGGTGTGATCAGCCTCGAGACGCCTCAGCGGAAATGGGCCTCATCTCGCCTGCAGGGGAGAACCTCCTGGATTTTCTCGAGTTGCGGCAGGTCTTCTCGAGTTACGACGGGGACCTCAGGGACCCGCTCTGGTGGCCTCAGGAAAGGCCAGTCCCCATGCGAGTTGCTAGGGGACCTCTCGGGATTCCTCTCCCGTCCATGCCGGGGCCTCAGTCCTTGTGTGGAGTCGGGGCCGGAACCTGAGGATTCCTCTCCAGTGTTGCCATGGATCTTGGGGTGCTTCTGAGTCTCCCCAGGGGAGTCAGGCCTCGTCTCGAGTGGGGGCATGCACGTGCGCTTTCCTCCCGAGCTGCAGCAGTAGTGTCACGCTTCCTGTCACGTGGATCAAGGGATCTGTGGCTTTCCCTCGAGGCTGTCCCTCGAGGCTTTCCCACGAGGCTTTCCCACAGGGCTGTGCCACGTGCCACCTTGATGTGAGTCGATCCTCGGCGTGAAAGACGAGCCGGTGAAGGGAAAAGAGGTTCCTCTGGAATGGACTGAGACATCTGGGGGACTCTTGGAATGGTGGCACGACCCTGGAGTTCCTCTCGCCGTTCCTGTTGAGAGGGCCTCCTCTTGAGATGCGACGGGAAGGCCGGGAACTCTTTCCCGACGAAGCAGGGAAAGGATCCCTCATCTCGAGCTACGAGGCGGAAACGGGGCTCCTCTGGATGTGGGCGGGACCCTCGTGATTCCTCTCGTGTGGAGACGGGTATGTCGGGGAACTTCTTGATTTGCACCAAGGGTGTGAAGGACCCTTTCGAAGTTCCAGAGGTGAGGTGTGATCAGCCTCGAGACGCCTCAGCGGAAATGGGCCTCATCTCGCCTGGAGGGGAGAACCTCCTGGATTTTCTCCAGTTGCGGCAGGTCTTCTCGAGTTACGACGGGGACCTCAGGGACCCGCTCTGGTGGCCTCAGGAAAGGCCATTCCCCATGCGAGTTGCTAGGGGACCTCTCGGGATTCCTCTCCCGTCCATGCCGGGGCCTCAGTCCTTGTGTGGAGTCAGGGCCGGAACCTGAGGATTCCTCTCCAGTGTTGCCATGGATCTTGGGGTGCTTCTGAGTCTCCCCAGGGGAGTCAGGCCTCGTCTCGAGTGGGGGCATGCACGTGCGCTTTCCTCCCGAGCTGCAGCAGTAGTGTCACGCTTCCTGTCACGTGGATCAAGGGATCTGTGGCTTTCCCTCGAGGCTGTCCCTCGAGGCTTTCCCACGAGGCTTTCCCACAGGGCTGTGCCACGTGCCACCTTGGTGTGAGTCGATCCTCGGCGTGAAAGACGAGCCGGTGAAGGGAAAAGAGGTTCCTCTGGAATGGACTGAGACATCTGGGGGACTCTTGGAATGGTGGCACGACCCTGGAGTTCCTCTCGCCGTTCCTGTTGGGAGGGCCTCCTCTTGAGATGCGACGGGAAGGCCGGGAACTCTTTCCCGACGAAGCAGGGAAAGGATCCCTCATCTCGAGCTACGAGGCGGAAACGGGGCTCCTCTGGATGTGGGCGGGACCCTCGTGATTCCTCTCGAGTGGAGACGGGTATGTCGGGGAACTTCTTGATTTGCACCAAGGGTGTGAAGGACCCTTTGGAAGTTCCAGAGGTGAGGTGTGATCAGCCTCGAGACGCCTCAGCGGAAATGGGCCTCATCTCACCTGGAGGGGAGAACCTCCTGGATTTTCTCGAGTTGCGGCAGGTCTTCTCGAGTTACGACGGGGACCTCAGGGACCCGCTCTGGTGGCCTCAGGAAAGGCCAGTCCCCATGTGATTTGCTAGGGGACCTCTCGGGATTCCTCTCCCGTCCATGCCGGGGCCTCAGTCCTTGTGTGGAGTCGGGGCCGGAACCTGAGGATTCCTCTCCAGTGTTGCCATGGATCTTGGGGTGCTTCTGAGTCTCCCCAGGGGAGTCAGGCCTCGTCTCGAGTGGGGGCATGCACGTGCGCTTTCCTCCCGAGCTGCAGCAGTAGTGTCACGCTTCCTGTCACGTGGATCAAGGGATCTGTGGCTTTCCCTCGAGGCTGTCCCTCGAGGCTTTCCCACGAGGCTTTCCCACAGGGCTGTGCCACGTGCCACCTTGGTGTGAGTCGATCCTCGGCGTGAAAGACGAGCCGGTGAAGGGAAAAGAGGTTCCTCTGGAATGGACTGAGACATCTGGGGGACTCTTGGAATGGTGGCACGACCCTGGAGTTCCTCTCGCCGTTCCTGTTGAGAGGGCCTCCTCTTGAGATGCGACGGGAAGGCCGGGAACTCTTTCCCGACGAAGCAGGGAAAGGATCCCTCATCTCGAGCTACGAGGCGGAAAGGGGGCTCCTCTGGATGTGGGCGGGACCCTCGTGATTCCTCTCGAGTGGAGACGGGTATGTCGGGGAACTTCTTGATTTGCACCAAGGGTGTGAAGGACCCTTTGGAAGTTCCAGAGGTGAGGTGTGATCAGCCTCGAGACGCCTCAGCGGAAATGGGCCTCATCTCACCTGGAGGGGAGAACCTCCTGGATTTTCTCGAGTTGCGGCAGGTCTTCTCGAGTTACGACGGGGACCTCAGGACCCGCTCTGGTGGCCTCAGGAAAGGCCAGTCCCCATGCGAGTTGCTAGGGGACCTCTCGGGATTCCTCTCCCGTCCATGCCGGGGCCTCAGTCCTTGTGTGGAGTCGGGGCCGGAACCTGAGGATTCCTCTCCAGTGTTGCCATGGATCTTGGGGTGCTTCTGAGTCTCCCCAGGGGAGTCAGGCCTCGTCTCGAGAGGGGGCATGCACGTGCGCTTTCCTCCCGAGCTGCAGCAGTAGTGTCACGCTTCCTGTCACGTGGATCAAGGGATCTGTGGCTTTCCCTCGAGGCTGTCCCTCGAGGCTTTCCCACGAGGCTTTCCCACAGGGCTGTGCCACGTGCCACCTTGGTGTGAGTCGATCCTCGGCGTGAAAGACGAGCCGGTGAAGGGAAAAGAGGTTCCTCTGGAATGGACTGAGACATCTGGGGGACTCTTGGAATGGTGGCACGACCCTGGAGTTCCTCTCGCCGTTCCTGTTGGGAGGGCCTCCTCTTGAGATGCGACGGGAAGGCCGGGAACTCTTTCCCGATGAAGCAGGGAAAGGATCCCTCATCTCGAGCTACGAGGCGGAAACGGGGCTCCTCTGGATGTGGGCGGGACCCTCGTGATTCCTCTCGAGTGGAGACGGGTATGTCGGGGAACTTCTTGATTTGCACCAAGGGTGTGAAGGACCCTTTGGAAGTTCCAGAGGTGAGGTGTGATCAGCCTCGAGACGCCTCAGCGGAAATGGGCCTCATCTCACCTGGAGGGGAGAACCTCCTGGATTTTCTCGAGTTGTGGCAGGTCTTCTCGAGTTACGACGGGGACCTCAGGGACCCGCTCTGGTGGCCTCAGGAAAGGCCAGTCCCCATGCGAGTTGCTAGGGGACCTCTCGGGATTCCTCTCCCGTCCATGCCGGGGCCTCAGTCCTTGTGTGGAGTCAGGGCCGGAACCTGAGGATTCCTCTCCAGTGTTGCCATGGATCTTGGGGTGCTTCTGAGTCTCCCCAGGGGAGTCAGGCCTCGTCTCGAGTGGGGGCATGCACGTGCGCTTTCCTCCCGAGCTGCAGCAGTAGTGTCACGCTTCCTGTCACGTGGATCAAGGGATCTGTGGCTTTCCCTCGAGGCTGTCCCTCGAGGCTTTCCCACGAGGCTTTCCCACAGGGCTGTGCCACGTGCCACCTTGGTGTGAGTCGATCCTCGGCGTGAAAGACGAGCCGGTGAAGGGAAAAGAGGTTCCTCTGGAATGGACTGAGACATCTGGGGGACTCTTGGAATGGTGGCACGACCCTGGAGTTCCTCTCGCCGTTCCTGTTGGGAGGGCCTCCTCTTGAGATGCGACGGGAAGGCCGGGAACTCTTTCCCGATGAAGCAGGGAAAGGATCCCTCATCTCGAGCTACGAGGCGGAAACGGGGCTCCTCTGGATGTGGGCGGGACCCTCGTGATTCCTCTCGAGTGGAGACGGGTATGTCGGGGAACTTCTTGATTTGCACCAAGGGTGTGAAGGACCCTTTGGAAGTTCCAGAGGTGAGGTGTGATCAGCCTCGAGACGACTCAGCGGAAATGGGCCTCATCTCACCTGGAGGGGAGAACCTCCTGGATTTTCTCGAGTTGCGGCAGGTCTTCTCGAGTTACGATGGGGACCTCAGGGACCCGCTCTGGTGGCCTCAGGAAAGGCCATTCCCCATGCGAGTTGCTAGGGGACCTCTCGGGATTCCTCTCCCGTCCATGCCGGGGCCTCAGTCCTTGTGTGGAGTCGGGGCCGGAACCTGAGGATTCCTCTCCAGTGTTGCCATGGATCTTGGGGTGCTTCTGAGTCTCCCCAGGGGAGTCAGGCCTCGTCTCGAGTGGGGGCATGCACGTGCGCTTTCCTCCCGAGCTGCAGCAGTAGTGTCACGCTTCCTATCACATGGATCAAGGGATCTGTGGCTTTCCCACGAGGCTGTCCCTCGAGGCTTTCCCAAGAGGCTTTCCCACAGGGCTGTGCCACGTGCCACCTTGGTGTGAGTCGATCCTCGGCGTGAAAGACGAGCCGGTGAAGGGAAAAGAGGTTCCTCTGGAATGGACTGAGACATCTGGGGGACTCTTGGAATGGTGGCACGACCCTGGAGTTCCTCTCGCCGTTCCTGTTGGGAGGGCCTCCTCTTGAGATGCGACGGGAAGGCCGGGAACTCTTTCCCGAAGAAGCAGGGAAAGGATCCCTCATCTCGAGCTACGAGGCGGAGACGGGGCTCCTCTGGATGTGGGCGGGACCCTCGTGATTCCTCTCGAGTGGAGACGGGTATGTCGGGGAACTTCTTGATTTGCACCAAGGGTGTGAAGGACCCTTTGGAAGTTCCAGAGGTGAGGTGTGATCAGCCTCGAGACGCCTCAGCGGAAATGGGCCTCATCTCGCCTGGAGGGGAGAACCTCCTGGATTTTCTCGAGTTGCGGCAGGTCTTCTCGAGTTACGACGGGGACCTCAGGGACCCGCTCTGGTGGCCTCAGGAAAGGCCAGTCCCCATACGATTTGCTAGGGGACCTCTCGGGATTCCTCTCCCGTCCATGCCGGGGCCTCTGTCCTTGTGTGGAGTCGGGGCCGGAACCTGAGGATTCCTCTCCAGTGTTGCCATGGATCTTGGGGTGCTTCTGAGTCTCCCCAGGGGAGTCAGGCCTCGTCTCGAGTGGGGGCATGCACGTGCGCTTTCCTCCCGAGCTGCAGCAGTAGTGTCACGCTTCCTGTCACGTGGATCAAGGGATCTGTGGCTTTCCCTCGAGGCTGTCCCTCGAGGCTTTCCCACGAGGCTTTCCCACAGGGCTGTGCCACGTGCCACCTTGGTGTGAGTCGATCCTCGGCGTGAAAGACGAGCCGGTGAAGGGAAAAGAGGTTCCTCTGGAATGGACTGAGACATCTGGGGGACTCTTGGAATGGTGGCACGACCCTGGAGTTCCTCTCGCCGTTCCTGTTGAGAGGGCCTCCTCTTGAGATGCGACGGGAAGGCCGGGAACTCTTTCCCGACGAAGCAGGGAAAGGATCCCTCATCTCGAGCTACGAGGCGGAAAGGGGGCTCCTCTGGATGTGGGCGGGACCCTCGTGATTCCTCTCGAGTGGAGACGGGTATGTCGGGGAACTTCTTGATTTGCACCAAGGGTGTGAAGGACCCTTTGGAAGTTCCAGAGGTGAGGTGTGATCAGCCTCGAGACGCCTCAGCGGAAATGGGCCTCATCTCACCTGGAGGGGAGAACCTCCTGGATTTTCTCGAGTTGCGGCAGGTCTTCTCGAGTTACGACGGGGACCTCAGGGACCCGCTCTGGTGGCCTCAGGAAAGGCCAGTCCCCATGCGAGTTGCTAGGGGACCTCTCGGGATTCCTCTCCCGTCCATGCCGGGGCCTCAGTCCTTGTGTGGAGTCGGGGCCGGAACCTGAGGATTCCTCTCCAGTGTTGCCATGGATCTTGGGGTGCTTCTGAGTCTCCCCAGGGGAGTCAGGCCTCGTCTCGAGAGGGGGCATGCACGTGCGCTTTCCTCCCGAGCTGCAGCAGTAGTGTCACGCTTCCTGTCACGTGGATCAAGGGATCTGTGGCTTTCCCTCGAGGCTGTCCCTCGAGGCTTTCCCACGAGGCTTTCCCACAGGGCTGTGCCACGTGCCACCTTGGTGTGAGTCGATCCTCGGCGTGAAAGACGAGCCGGTGAAGGGAAAAGAGGTTCCTCTGGAATGGACTGAGACATCTGGGGGACTCTTGGAATGGTGGCACGACCCTGGAGTTCCTCTCGCCGTTCCTGTTGGGAGGGCCTCCTCTTGAGATGCGACGGGAAGGCCGGGAACTCTTTCCCGATGAAGCAGGGAAAGGATCCCTCATCTCGAGCTACGAGGCGGAAACGGGGCTCCTCTGGATGTGGGCGGGACCCTCGTGATTCCTCTCGAGTGGAGACGGGTATGTCGGGGAACTTCTTGATTTGCACCAAGGGTGTGAAGGACCCTTTGGAAGTTCCAGAGGTGAGGTGTGATCAGCCTCGAGACGCCTCAGCGGAAATGGGCCTCATCTCACCTGGAGGGGAGAACCTCCTGGATTTTCTCGAGTTGCGGCAGGTCTTCTCGAGTTACGACGGGGACCTCAGGGACCCGCTCTGGTGGCCTCAGGAAAGGCCAGTCCCCATGCGAGTTGCTAGGGGACCTCTCGGGATTCCTCTCCCGTCCATGCCGGGGCCTCAGTCCTTGTGTGGAGTCAGGGCCGGAACCTGAGGATTCCTCTCCAGTGTTGCCATGGATCTTGGGGTGCTTCTGAGTCTCCCCAGGGGAGTCAGGCCTCGTCTCGAGTGGGGGCATGCACGTGCGCTTTCCTCCCGAGCTGCAGCAGTAGTGTCACGCTTCCTGTCACGTGGATCAAGGGATCTGTGGCTTTCCCTCGAGGCTGTCCCTCGAGGCTTTCCCACGAGGCTTTCCCACAGGGCTGTGCCACGTGCCACCTTGGTGTGAGTCGATCCTCGGCGTGAAAGACGAGCCGGTGAAGGGAAAAGAGGTTCCTCTGGAATGGACTGAGACATCTGGGGGACTCTTGGAATGGTGGCACGACCCTGGAGTTCCTCTCGCCGTTCCTGTTGGGAGGGCCTCCTCTTGAGATGCGACGGGAAGGCCGGGAACTCTTTCCCGATGAAGCAGGGAAAGGATCCCTCATCTCGAGCTACGAGGCGGAAACGGGGCTCCTCTGGATGTGGGCGGGACCCTCGTGATTCCTCTCGAGTGGAGACGGCTATGTCGGGGAACTTCTTGATTTGCACCAAGGGTGTGAAGGACCCTTTGGAAGTTCCAGAGGTGAGGTGTGATCAGCCTCGAGACGCCTCAGCGGAAATGGGCCTCATCTCACCTGGAGGGGAGAACCTCCTGGATTTTCTCGAGTTGCGGCAGGTCTTCTCGAGTTACGATGGGGACCTCAGGGACCCGCTCTGGTGGCCTCAGGAAAGGCCATTCCCCATGCGAGTTGCTAGGGGACCTCTCGGGATTCCTCTCCCGTCCATGCCGGGGCCTCAGTCCTTGTGTGGAGTCGGGGCCGGAACCTGAGGATTCCTCTCCAGTGTTGCCATGGATCTTGGGGTGCTTCTGAGTCTCCCCAGGGGAGTCAGGCCTCGTCTCGAGAGGGGGTATGCACGTGCGCTTTCCTCCCGTGCTGCAGCAGTAGTGTCACGCTTCCTATCACATGGATCAAGGGATCTGTGGCTTTCCCACGAGGCTGTCCCTCGAGGCTTTCCCACGAGGCTTTCCCACAGGGCTGTGCCACGTGCCACCTTGGTGTGAGTCGATCCTCGGCGTGAAAGACGAGCCGGTGAAGGGAAAAGAGGTTCCTCTGGAATGGACTGAGACATCTGGGGGACTCTTGGAATGGTGGCACGACCCTGGAGTTCCTCTCGCCGTTCCTGTTGGGAGGGCCTCCTCTTGAGATGCGACGGGAAGGCCGGGAACTCTTTCCCGACGAAGCAGGGAAAGGATCCGTCATCTCGAGCTACGAGGCGGAAACGGGGCTCCTCTGGATGTGGGCGGGACCCTCGTGATTCCTCTCGAGTGGAGACGGGTATGTCGGGGAACTTCTTGATTTGCACCAAGGGTGTGAAGGACCCTTTGGAAGTTCCAGAGGTGAGGTGTGATCAGCCTCGAGACGCCTCAGCGGAAATGGGCCTCATCTCACCTGGAGGGGAGAACCTCCTGGATTTTCTCGAGTTGCGGCAGGTCTTCTCGAGTTACGACGGGGACCTCAGGGACCCGCTCTGGTGGCCTCAGGAAAGGCCAGTCCCCATGCGATTTGCTAGGGGACCTCTCGGGATTCCTCTCCCGTCCATGCCGGGGCCTCAGTCCTTGTGTGGAGTCGGGGCCGGAACCTGAGTATTCCTCTCCAGTGTTGCCATGGATCTTGGGGTGCTTCTGAGTCTCCCCAGGGGAGTCAGGCCTCGTCTCGAGTGGGGGCATGCACGTGCGCTTTCCTCCCGAGCTGCAGCAGTAGTGTCACGCTTCCTGTCACGTGGATCAAGGGATCTGTGGCTTTCCCTCGAGGCTGTCCCTCGAGGCTTTCCCACGAGGCTTTCCCACAGGGCTGTGCCACGTGCCACCTTGGTGTGAGTCGATCCTCGGCGTGAAAGACGAGCCGGTGAAGGGAAAAGAGGTTCCTCTGGAATGGACTGAGACATCTGGGGGACTCTTGGAATGGTGGCACGACCCTGGAGTTCCTCTCGCCGTTCCTGTTGAGAGGGCCTCCTCTTGAGATGCGAAGGAAAGGCCGGACACTCTTTCCCGACGAAGCAGGGAAAGGATCCCTCATCTCGAGCTACGAGGCGGAAACGGGGCTCCTCTGGATGTGGGCGGGACCCTCGTGATTCCTCTCGAGTGGAGACGGGTATGTCGGGGAACTTCTTGATTTGCACCAAGGGTGTGAAGGACCCTTTGGAAGTTCCAGAGGTGAGGTGTGATCAGCCTCGAGACGCCTCAGCGGAAATGGGCCTCATCTCACCTGGAGGGGAGAACCTCCTGGATTTTCTCGAGTTGCGGCAGGTCTTCTCGAGTTACGACGGGGACCTCAGGGACCCGCTCTGGTGGCCTCAGGAAAGGCCAGTCCCCATGCGAGTTGCTAGGGGACCTCTCGGGATTCCTCTCCCGTCCATGCCGGGGCCTCAGTCCTTGTGTGGAGTCGGGCCCGGAACCTGAGGATTCCTCTCCAGTGTTGCCATGGATCTTGGGGTGCTTCTGAGTCTCCCCAGGGGAGTCAGGCCTCGTCTCGAGTGGGGGCATGCACGTGCGCTTTCCTCCCGAGCTGCAGCAGTAGTGTCACGCTTCCTGTCACGTGGATCAAGGGATCTGTGGCTTTCCCTCTAGGCTGTCCCTCGAGGCTTTCCCACGAGGCTTTCCCACAGGGCTGTGCCACGTGCCACCTTGGTGTGAGTCGATCCTCGGCGTGAAAGACGAGCCGGTGAAGGGAAAAGAGGTTCCTCTGGAATGGACTGAGACATCTGGGGGACTCTTGTAATGGTGGCACGACCCTGGAGTTCCTCTCGCCGTTCCTGTTGAGAGGGCCTCCTCTTGAGATGCGACGGAAAGGCCGGGAACTCTTTCCCGACGAAGCAGGGAAAGGATCCCTCATCTCGAGCTACGAGGCGGAAACGGGGCTCCTCTGGATGTGGGCGGGACCCTCGTGATTCCTCTCGAGTGGAGACGGGTATGTCGGGGAACTTCTTGATTTGCACAAAGGGTGTGAAGGACCCTTTGGAAGTTCCAGAGGTGAGGTGTGATCAGCCTCGAGACGCCTCAGCGGAAATGGGCCTCATCTCACCTGGAGGGGAGAACCTCCTGGATTTTCTCGAGTTGCGGCAGGTCTTCTCGAGTTACGACGGGGACCTCAGGGACCCGCTCTGGTGGCCTCAGGAAAGGCCAGTCCCCATGCGAGTTGCTAGGGGACCTCTCGGGATTCCTCTCCCGTCCATGCCGGGGCCTCAGTCCTTGTGTGGAGTTGGGCCCGGAACCTGAGGATTCCTCTCCAGTGTTGCCATGGATCTTGGGGTGCTTCTGAGTCTCCCCAGGGGAGCCAGGCCTCGTCTCGAGTGGGGGCATGCACGTGCGCTTTCCTCCCGAGCTGCAGCAGTAGTGTCACGCTTCCTGTCACGTGGATCAAGGGATCTGTGGCTTTCCCTCGAGGCTGTCCCTCGAGGCTTTCCCACGAGGCTTTCCCACAGGGCTGTGCCACGTGCCACCTTGGTGTGAGTCGATCCTCGGCGTGAAAGACGAGCCGGTGAAGGGAAAAGAGGTTCCTCTGGAATGGACTGAGACATCTGGGGGACTCTTGGAATGGTGGCACGACCCTGGAGTTCCTCTCGCCGTTCCTGTTGAGAGGGCCTCCTCTTGAGATGCGACGGGAAGGCTGGGAACTCTTTCCCGACGAAGCAGGGAAAGGATCCCTCATCTCGAGCTACGAGGCGGAAACGGGGCTCCTCTGGATGTGGGCGGGACCCTCGTGATTCCTCTCGAGTGGAGACGGGTATGTCGGGGAACTTCTTGATTTGCACCAAGGGTGTGAAGGACCCTTTGGAAGTTCCAGAGGTGAGGTGTGATCAGCCTCGAGACGCCTCAGCGGAAATGGGCCTCATCTCACCTGGAGGGGAGAACCTCCTGGATTTTCTCGAGTTGCGGCAGGTCTTCTCGAGTTACGATGGGGACCTCAGGGACCCGCTCTGGTGGCCTCAGGAAAGGCCAGTCCCCATGCGAGTTGCTAGGGGACCTCTCGGGATTCCTCTCCCGTCCATGCCGGGGCCTCAGTCCTTGTGTGGAGTCGGGGCCGGAACCTGAGGATTCCTCTCCAGTGTTGCCATGGATCTTGGGGTGCTTCTGAGTCTCCCCAGGGGAGTCAGGCCTCGTCTCGAGTGGGGGCATGCACGTGCGCTTTCCTCCCGAGCTGCAGCAGTAGTGTGACGCTTCCTGTCACGTGGATCAAGGGATCTGTGTCTTTCCCTCGAGGCTGTCCCTCGAGGCTTTCCCACGAGGCTTTCCCACAGGGCTGTGCCACGTGCCACCTTGGTGTGAGTCGATCCTCGGCGTGAAAGACGAGCCGGTGAAGGGAAAAGAGGTTCCTCTGGAATGGACTGAGACATCTGGGGGACTCTTGGAATGGTGGCACGACCCTGGAGTTCCTCTCGCCGTTCCTGTTGAGAGGGCCTCCTCTTGAGATGCGACGGGAAGGCCGGGAACTCTTTCCCGACGAAGCAGGGAAAGGATCCCTCATCTCGAGCTACGAGGCGGAAACGGGGCTCCTCTGGATGTGGGCGGGACCCTCGTGATTCCTCTCGAGTGGAGACGGGTATGTCGGGGAACTTCTTGATTTGCACCAAGGGTGTGAAGGACCCTTTGGAAGTTCCAGAGGTGAGGTGTGATCAGCCTCGAGACGCCTCAGCGGAAATGGGCCTCATCTCACCTGGAGGGGAGAACCTCCTGGATTTTCTCGAGTTGCGGCAGGTCTTCTCGAGTTACGACGGGGAC
The DNA here is from genome assembly GCF_023091745.1 of Budorcas taxicolor. Taxonomy (NCBI): domain Eukaryota; kingdom Metazoa; phylum Chordata; class Mammalia; order Artiodactyla; family Bovidae; genus Budorcas; species Budorcas taxicolor. Next base: position 753,112 of record NW_026291670.1, read on the forward strand.
CTCAGGGACCCGCTCTGGTGGCCTCAGGAAAGGCCAGTCCCCATGCGAGTTGCTAGGGGACCTCTCGGGATTCCTCTCCCGTCCATGCCGGGGCCTCAGTCCTTGTGTGGAGTCGGGGCCGGAACCTGAGGATTCCTCTCCAGTGTTGCCATGGATCATGGGGTGCTTCTGAGTCTCCCCAGGGGAGTCAGGCCTCGTCTCGAGTGGGGGCATGCACGTGCGCTTTCCTCCCGAGCTGCAGCAGTAGTGTCACGCTTCCTGTCACGTGGATCAAGGGATCTGTGGCTTTCCCTCGAGGCTGTCCCTCGAGGCTTTCCCACGAGGCTTTCCCACAGGGCTGTGCCACGTGCCACCTTGGTGTGAGTCGATCCTCGGCGTGAAAGACGAGCCGGTGAAGGGAAAAGAGGTTCCTCTGGAATGGACTGAGACATCTGGGGGACTCTTGGAATGGTGGCACGACCCTGGAGTTCCTATCGCCGTTCCTGTTGAGAGGGCCTCCTCTTGAGATGCGACGGGAAGACCGGGAACTCTTTCCCGACGAAGCAGGGAAAGGATCCCTCATCTCGAGCTACGAGGCGGAAACGGGGCTCCTCTGGATGTGGGCGGGACCCTCGTGATTCCTCTCGAGTGGAGACGGGTATGTCGGGGAACTTCTTGATTTGCACCAAGGGTGTGAAGGACCCTTTGGAAGTTCCAGAGGTGAGGTATGATCAGCCTCGAGACGCCTCAGCGGAAATGGGCCTCATCTCACCTGGAGGGGAGAACCTCCTGGATTTTCTCGAGTTGCGGCAGGTCTTCTCGAGTTACGACGGGGACCTCAGGGACCCGCTCTGGTGGCCTCAGGAAAGGCCAGTCCCCATGCGAGTTGCTAGGGGACCTCTCTGGATTCCTCTCCCGTCCATGCCGGGGCCTCAGTCCTTGTGTGGAGTCGGGGCCGGAACCTGAGGATTCCTCTCCAGTGTTGCCATGGATCTTGGGGTGCTTCTGAGTCTTCCCAGGGGAGTCAGGCCTCGTCTCGAGTGGGGACATGCACGTGCGCTTTCCTCCCGACCTGCAGCAGTAGTGTCACGCTTCCTGTCACGTGGATCAAGGGATCTGTGGCTTTCCCTCGAGGCTGTCCCTCGAGGCTTTCCCACGAGGCTTTCCCACAGGGCTGTGCCACGTGCCACCTTGGTGTGAGTCGATCCTCGGCGTGAAAGACGAGCCGGTGAAGGGAAAAGAGGTTCCTCTGGAATGGACTGAGACATCTGGGGGACTCTTGGAATGGTGGCACGACCCTGGAGTTCCTCTCGCCGTTCCTGTTGAGAGGGCCTCCTCTTGAGATGCGACGGGAAGGCCGGGAACTCTTTCCCGACGAAGCAGGGAAAGGATCCCTCATCTCGAGCTACGAGGCGGAAACGGGTCTCCTCTGGATGTGGGCGGGACCCTCGTGATTCCTCTCGAGTGGAGACGGGTATGTCGGGGAACTTCTTGATTTGCACCAATGGTGTGAAGAACCCTTTCGAAGTTCCAGAGGTGAGGTGTGATCAGCCTCGAGACGCCTCAGCGGAAATGGGCCTCATCTCGCCTGGAGGGGAGAACCTCCTGGATTTTCTCGAGTTGCGGCAGGTCTTCTCGAGTTACGACGGGGACCTCAGGGACCCGCTCTGGTGGCCTCAGGAAAGGCCATTCCCCATGCGAGTTGCTAGGGGACCTCTCGGGATTCCTCTCCCGTCCATGCCGGGGCCTCAGTCCTTGTGTGGAGTCGGGGCCGGAACCTGAGGATTCCTCTCCAGTGTTGCCATGGATCTTGGGGTGCTTCTGAGTCTCCCCAGGGGAGTCAGGCCTCGTCTCGAGTGGGGGCATGCACGTGCGCTTTCCTCCCGAGCTGCAGCAGTAGTGTCACGTTTCCTGTCACGTGGATCAAGGGATCTGTGGCTTTCCCTCGAGGCTGTCCCTCGAGGCTTTCCCACGAGGCTTTCCCACAGGGCTGTGCCACGTGCCACCTTGGTGTGAGTCAATCCTCGGCGTGAAAGACGAGCCGGTGAAGGGAAAAGAGGTTCCTCTGGAATGGACTGAGACATCTGGGGGACTCTTGGAATGGTGGCACGACCCTGGAGTTCCTCTCGCCGTTCCTGTTGGGAGGGCCTCCTCTTGAGATGCGACGGGAAGGCCGGGAACTCTTTCCCGACGAAGCAGGGAAAGGATCCCTCATCTCGAGCTACGAGGCGGAAACGGGGCTCCTCTGGATGTGGGCGGGACCCTCGTGATTCCTCTCGAGTGGAGACGGGTATGTCGGGGAACTTCGTGATTTGCACCAAGGGTGTGAAGGACCCTTGGGAAGTTCCAGAGGTGAGGTGTGATCAGCCTCGAGACGCCTCAGCGGAAATGGGCCTCATCTCACCTGGAGGGGAGAACCTCCTGGATTTTCTCGAGTTGCGGCAGGTCTTCTCGAGTTACGACGGGGACCTCAGGGACCCGCTCTGGTGGCCTCAGGAAAGGCCAGTCCCCATGCGAGTTGCTAGGGGACCTCTCGGGATTCCTCTCCCGTCCATTCCGGGGCCTCAGTCCTTGTGTGGAGTCGGGGCCGGAACCTGAGGATTCCTCTCCAGTGTTGCCATGGATCTTGGGGTGCTTCTGAGTCTTCCCAGGGGAGTCAGGCCTCGTCTCGAGTGGGGACATGCACGTGCGCTTTCCTCCCGACCTGCAGCAGTAGTGTCACGCTTCCTGTCACGTGGATCAAGGGATCTGTGGCTTTCCCTCGAGGCTGTCCCTCGAGGCTTTCCCACGAGGCTTTCCCACAGGGCTGTGCCACGTGCCACCTTGGTGTGAGTCGATCCTCGGCGTGAAAGACGAGCCGGTGAAGGGAAAAGAGGTTCCTCTGGAATGGACTGAGACATCTGGGGGACTCTTGGAATGGTGGCACGACCCTGGAGTTCCTCTCGCCGTTCCTGTTGAGAGGGCCTCCTCTTGAGATGCGACGGGAAGGCCGGGAACTCTTTCCCGACGAAGCAGGGAAAGGATCCCTCATCTCGAGCTACGAGGCGGAAACGGGTCTCCTCTGGATGTGGGCGGGACCCTCGTGATTCCTCTCGAGTGGAGACGGGTATGTCGGGGAACTTCTTGATTTGCACCAATGGTGTGAAGAACCCTTTCGAAGTTCCAGAGGTGAGGTGTGATCAGCCTCGAGACGCCTCAGCGGAAATGGGCCTCATCTCGCCTGGAGGGGAGAACCTCCTGGATTTTCTCGAGTTGCGGCAGGTCTTCTCGAGTTACGACGGGGACCTCAGGGACCCGCTCTGGTGGCCTCAGGAAAGGCCATTCCCCATGCGAGTTGCTAGGGGACCTCTCGGGATTCCTCTCCCGTCCATGCCGGGGCCTCAGTCCTTGTGTGGAGTCGGGGCCGGAACCTGAGGATTCCTCTCCAGTGTTGCCATGGATCTTGGGGTGCTTCTGAGTCTCCCCAGGGGAGTCAGGCCTCGTCTCGAGTGGGGGCATGCACGTGCGCTTTCCTCCCGAGCTGCAGCAGTAGTGTCACGTTTCCTGTCACGTGGATCAAGGGATCTGTGGCTTTCCCTCGAGGCTGTCCCTCGAGGCTTTCCCACGAGGCTTTCCCACAGGGCTGTGCCACGTGCCACCTTGGTGTGAGTCAATCCTCGGCGTGAAAGACGAGCCGGTGAAGGGAAAAGAGGTTCCTCTGGAATGGACTGAGACATCTGGGGGACTCTTGGAATGGTGGCACGACCCTGGAGTTCCTCTCGCCGTTCCTGTTGGGAGGGCCTCCTCTTGAGATGCGACGGGAAGGCCGGGAACTCTTTCCCGACGAAGCAGGGAAAGGATCCCTCATCTCGAGCTACGAGGCGGAAACGGGGCTCCTCTGGATGTGGGCGGGACCCTCGTGATTCCTCTCGAGTGGAGACGGGTATGTCGGGGAACTTCTTGATTTGCACCAAGGGTGTGAAGGACCCTTTGGAAGTTCCAGAGGTGAGGTGTGATCAGCCTCGAGACGCCTCAGCGGAAATGGGCCTCATCTCACCTGGAGGGGAGAACCTCCTGGATTTTCTCGAGTTGCGGCAGGTCTTCTCGAGTTACGACGGGGACCTCAGGGACCCGCTCTGGTGGCCTCAGGAAAGGCCAGTCCCCATGCGAGTTGCTAGGGGACCTCTCGGGATTCCTCTCCCGTCCATGCCGGGGCCTCAGTCCTTGTGTGGAGTCGGGGCCGGAACCTGAGGATTCCTCTCCAGTGTTGCCATGGATCTTGGGGTGCTTCTGAGTCTCCCCAGGGGAGTCAGGCCTCGTCTCGAGTGGGGGCATGCACGTGCGCTTTCCTCCCGAGCTGCAGCAGTAGTGTCACGCTTCCTGTCACGTGGATCAAGGGATCTGTGGCTTTCCCTCGAGGCTGTCCCTCGAGGCTTTCCCACGAGGCTTTCCCACAGGGCTGTGCCACGTGCCACCTTGGTGTGAGTCGATCCTCGGCGTGAAAGACGAGCCGGTGAAGGGAAAAGAGGTTCCTCTGGAATGGACTGAGACATCTGGGGGACTCTTGGAATGGTGGCACGACCCTGGAGTTCCTCTCGCCGTTCCTGTTGAGAGGGCCTCCTCTTGAGATGCGACGGGAAGGCCGGGAACTCTTTCCCGACGAAGCAGGGAAAGGATCCCTCATCTCGAGCTACGAGGCGGAAACGGGGCTCCTCTGGATGTGGGCGGGACCCTCGTGATTCCTCTCGAGTGGAGACGGGTATGTCGGGGAACTTCTTGATTTGCACCAATGGTGTGAAGAACCCTTTCGAAGTTCCAGAGGTGAGGTGTGATCAGCCTCGAGACGCCTCAGCGGAAATGGGCCTCATCTCGCCTGGAGGGGAGAACCTCCTGGATTTTCTCGAGTTGCGGCAGGTCTTCTCGAGTTACGACGGGGACCTCAGGGACCCGCTCTGGTGGCCTCAGGAAAGGCCATTCCCCATGCGAGTTGCTAGGGGACCTCTCGGGATTCCTCTCCCGTCCATGCCGGGGCCTCAGTCCTTGTGTGGAGTCGGGGCCGGAACCTGAGGATTCCTCTCCAGTGTTGCCATGGATCTTGGGGTGCTTCTGAGTCTCCCCAGGGGAGTCAGGCCTCGTCTCGAGTGGGGGCATGCACGTGCGCTTTCCTCCCGAGCTGCAGCAGTAGTGTCACGTTTCCTGTCACGTGGATCAAGGGATCTGTGGCTTTCCCTCGAGGCTGTCCCTCGAGGCTTTCCCACGAGGCTTTCCCACAGGGCTGTGCCACGTGCCACCTTGGTGTGAGTCAATCCTCGGCGTGAAAGACGAGCCGGTGAAGGGAAAAGAGGTTCCTCTGGAATGGACTGAGACATCTGGGGGACTCTTGGAATGGTGGCACGACCCTGGAGTTCCTCTCGCCGTTCCTGTTGGGAGGGCCTCCTCTTGAGATGCGACGGGAAGGCCGGGAACTCTTTCCCGACGAAGCAGGGAAAGGATCCCTCATCTCGAGCTACGAGGCGGAAACGGGGCTCCTCTGGATGTGGGCGGGACCCTCGTGATTCCTCTCGAGTGGAGACGGGTATGTCGGGGAACTTCTTGATTTGCACCAAGGGTGTGAAGGACCCTTGGGAAGTTCCAGAGGTGAGGTGTGATCAGCCTCGAGACGCCTCAGCGGAAATGGGCCTCATCTCACCTGGAGGGGAGAACCTCCTGGATTTTCTCGAGTTGCGGCAGGTCTTCTCGAGTTACGACGGGGACCTCAGGGACCCGCTCTGGTGGCCTCAGGAAAGGCCAGTCCCCATGCGAGTTGCTAGGGGACCTCTCGGGATTCCTCTCCCGTCCATGCCGGGGCCTCAGTCCTTGTGTGGAGTCGGGGCCGGAACCTGAGGATTCCTCTCCAGTGTTGCCATGGATCTTGGGGTGCTTCTGAGTCTCCCCAGGGGAGTCAGGCCTCGTCTCGAGTGGGGGCATGCACGTGCGCTTTCCTCCCGAGCTGCAGCAGTAGTGTCACGCTTCCTGTCACGTGGATCAAGGGATCTGTGGCTTTCCCTCGAGGCTGTCCCTCGAGGCTTTCCCACGAGGCTTTCCCACAGGGCTGTGCCACGTGCCACCTTGGTGTGAGTCGATCCTCGGCGTGAAAGACGAGCCGGTGAAGGGAAAAGAGGTTCCTCTGGAATGGACTGAGACATCTGGGGGACTCTTGGAATGGTGGCACGACCCTGGAGTTCCTCTCGCCGTTCCTGTTGGGAGGGCCTCCTCTTGAGATGCGACGGGAAGGCCGGGAACTCTTTCCCGACGAAGCAGGGAAAGGATCCCTCATCTCGAGCTACGAGGCGGAAACGGGGCTCCTCTGGATGTGGGCGGGACCCTCGTGATTCCTCTCGAGTGGAGACGGCTATGTCGGGGAACTTCTTGATTTGCACCAAGGGTGTGAAGGACCCTTGGGAAGTTCCAGAGGTGAGGTGTGATCAGCCTCGAGACGCCTCAGCGGAAATGGGCCTCATCTCACCTGGAGGGGAGAACCTCCTGGATTTTCTCGAGTTGCGGCAGGTCTTCTCGAGTTACGACGGGGACCTCAGGGACCCGCTCTGGTGGCCTCAGGAAAGGCCAGTCCCCATGCGAGTTGCTGGGGGACCTCTCGGGATTCCTCTCCCGTCCATGCCGGGGCCTCAGTCCTTGTGTGGAGTCGGGGCCGGAACCTGAGGATTCCTCTCCAGTGTTGCCATGGATCTTGGGGTGCTTCTGAGTCTCCCCAGGGGAGTCAGGCCTCGTCTCGAGTGGGGGCATGCACGTGCGCTTTCCTCCCGAGCTGCAGCAGTAGTGTCACGCTTCCTGTCACGTGGATCAAGGGATCTGTGGCTTTCCCTCGAGGCTGTCCCTCGAGGCTTTCCCACGAGGCTTTCCCACAGGGCTGTGCCACGTGCCACCTTGGTGTGAGTCGATCCTCGGCGTGAAAGACGAGCCGGTGAAGGGAAAAGAGGTTCCTCTGGAATGGACTGAGACATCTGGGGGACTCTTGGAATGGTGGCACGACCCTGGAGTTCCTCTCGCCGTTCCTGTTGGGAGGGCCTCCTCTTGAGAGGCGACAGGAAGGCCGGGAACTCTTTCCCGACGAAGCAGGGAAAGGATCCCTCATCTCGAGCTACGAGGCGGAATCGGGGCTCCTCTGGATGTGGGCGGGACCCTCGTGATTCCTCTCGAGTGGAGACGGGTATGTCGGGGAACTTCTTGATTTGCACCAAGGGTGTGAAGGACCCTTTGGAAGTTCCAGAGGTGAGGTGTGATCAGCCTCGAGACGCCTCAGCGGAAATGGGCCTCATCTCACCTGGAGGGGAGAACCTCCTGGATTTTCTCGAGTTGCGGCAGGTCTTCTCGAGTTACGACGGGGACCTCAGGGACCCGCTCTGGTGGCCTCAGGAAAGGCCAGTCCCCATGCGAGTTGCTAGGGGACCTCTCGGGATTCCTCTCCCGTCCATGCCGGGGCCTCAGTCCTTGTGTGGAGTCGGGCCCGGAACCTGAGGATTCCTCTCCAGTGTTGCCATGGATCTTGGGGTGCTTCTGAGTCTCCCCAGGGGAGTCAGGCCTCGTCTCGAGTGGGGGCATGCACGTGCGCTTTCCTCCCGAGCTGCAGCAGTAGTGTCACGCTTCCTGTCACGTGGATCAAGGGATCTGTGGCTTTCCCTCTAGGCTGTCCCTCGAGGCTTTCCCACGAGGCTTTCCCACAGGGCTGTGCCACGTGCCACCTTGGTGTGAGTCGATCCTCGGCGTGAAAGACGAGCCGGTGAAGGGAAAAGAGGTTCCTCTGGAATGGACTGAGACATCTGGGGGACTCTTGGAATGGTGGCACGACCCTGGAGTTCCTCTCGCCGTTCCTGTTGAGAGGGCCTCCTCTTGAGATGCGACGGAAAGGCCGGGAACTCTTTCCCGACGAAGCAGGGAAAGGATCCCTCATCTCGAGCTACGAGGCGGAAACGGGGCTCCTCTGGATTTGGGCGGGAACCTCGTGATTCCTCTCGAGTGGAGACGGGTATGTCGGGGAACTTCTTGATTTGCACCAAGGGTGTGAAGGACCCTTTGGAAGTTCCAGAGGTGAGGTGTGATCAGCCTCGAGACGCCGCAGCGGAAATGGGCCTCATCTCACCTGGAGGGGAGAACCTCCTGGATTTTCTCGAGTTGCGGCAGGTCTTCTCGAGTTACGACGGGGACCTCAGGGACCCGCTCTGGTGGCCTCAGGAAAGGCCAGTCCCCATGCGAGTTGCTAGGGGACCTCTCGGGATTCCTCTCCCGTCCATGCCGGGGCCTCAGTCCTTGTGTGGAGTTGGGCCCGGAACCTGAGGATTCCTCTCCAGTGTTGCCATGGATCTTGGGGTGCTTCTGAGTCTCCCCAGGGGAGCCAGGCCTCGTCTCGAGTGGGGGCATGCACGTGCGCTTTCCTCCCGAGCTGCAGCAGTAGTGTCACGCTTCCTGTCACGTGGATCAAGGGATCTGTGGCTTTCCCTCGAGGCTGTCCCTCGAGGCTTTCCCACGAGGCTTTCCCACAGGGCTGTGCCACGTGCCACCTTGGTGTGAGTCGATCCTCGGCGTGAAAGACGAGCCGGTGAAGGGAAAAGAGGTTCCTCTGGAATGGACTGAGACATCTGGGGGACTCTTGGAATGGTGGCACGACCCTGGAGTTCCTCTCGCCGTTCCTGTTGAGAGGGCCTCCTCTTGAGATGCGACGGGAAGGCCGGGAACTCTTTCCCGACGAAGCAGGGAAAGGATCCCTCATCTCGAGCTACGAGGCGGAAACGGGGCTCCTCTGGATGTGGGCGGGACCCTCGTGATTCCTCTCGAGTGGAGACGGGTATGTCGGGGAACTTCTTGATTTGCACCAAGGGTGTGAAGGACCCTTTGGAAGTTCCAGAGGTGAGGTGTGATCAGCCTCGAGACGCCTCAGCGGAAATGGGCCTCATCTCACCTGGAGGGGAGAACCTCCTGGATTTTCTCGAGTTGCGGCAGGTCTTCTCGAGTTACGATGGGGACCTCAGGGACCCGCTCTGGTGGCCTCAGGAAAGGCCAGTCCCCATGCGAGTTGCTAGGGGACCTCTCGGGATTCCTCTCCCGTCCATGCCGGGGCCTCAGTCCTTGTGTGGAGTCGGGGCCGGAACCTGAGGATTCCTCTCCAGTGTTGCCATGGATCTTGGGGTGCTTCTGAGTCTCCCCAGGGGAGTCAGGCCTCGTCTCGAGTGGGGGCATGCACGTGCGCTTTCCTCCCGAGCTGCAGCAGTAGTGTCACGCTTCCTGTCACGTGGATCAAGGGATCTGTTGCTTTCCCTCGAGGCTGTCCCTCGAGGCTTTCCCACGAGGCTTTCCCACAGGGCTGTGCCACGTGCCACCTTGGTGTGAGTCGATCCTCGGCGTGAAAGACGAGCCGGTGAAGGGAAAAGAGGTTCCTCTGGAATGGACTGAGACATCTGGGGGACTCTTGGAATGGTGGCACGACCCTGGAGTTCCTCTCGCCGTTCCTGTTGAGAGGGCCTCCTCTTGAGATGCGACGGGAAGGCCGGGAACTCTTTCCCGACGAAGCAGGGAAAGGATCCCTCATCTCGAGCTACGAGGCGGAAACGGGGCTCCTCTGGATGTGGGCGGGACCCTCGTGATTCCTCTCGAGTGGAGACGGGTATGTCGGGGAACTTCTTGATTTGCACCAAGGGTGTGAAGGACCCTTTGGAAGTTCCAGAGGTGAGGTGTGATCAGCCTCGAGACGCCTCAGCGGAAATGGGCCTCATCTCACCTGGAGGGGAGAACCTCCTGGATTTTCTCGAGTTGCGGCAGGTCTTCTCGAGTTACGACGGGGACCTCAGGGACCCACTCTGGTGGCCTCAGGAAAGGCCAGTCCCCATGCGAGTTGCTAGGGGACCTCTCGGGATTCCTCTCCCGTCCATGCCGGGGCCTCAGTCCTTGTGTGGAGTCGGGGCCGGAACCTGAGGATTCCTCTCCAGTGTTGCCATGGATCTTGGGGTGCTTCTGAGTCTCCCCAGGGGAGTCAGGCCTGGTCTCGAGTGGGGGCATGCACGTGCGCTTTCCTCCCGAGCTGCAGCAGTAGTGTCACGCTTCCTGTCACGTGGATCAAGGGATCTGTGGCTTTCCCTCGAGGCTGTCCCTCGAGGCTTTCCCACGAGGCTTTCCCACAGGGCTGTGCCACGTGCCACCTTGGTGTGAGTCGATCCTCGGCGTGAAAGACGAGCCGGTGAAGGGAAAAGAGGTTCCTCTGGAATGGACTGAGACATCTGGGGGACTCTTGGAATGGTGGCACGACCCTGGAGTTCCTCTCGCCGTTCCTGTTGAGAGGGCCTCCTCTTGAGATGCGACGGGAAGGCCGGGAACTCTTTCCCGACGAAGCAGGGAAAGGATCCCTCATCTCGAGCTACGAGGCGGAAACGGGTCTCCTCTGGATGTGGGCCGGACCCTCGTGATTCCTCTCGAGTGGAGACGGGTATGTCGGGGAACTTCTTGATTTGCACCAATGGTGTGAAGAACCCTTTCGAAGTTCCAGAGGTGAGGTGTGATCAGCCTCGAGACGCCTCAGCGGAAATGGGCCTCATCTCGCCTGGAGGGGAGAACCTCCTGGATTTTCTCGAGTTGCGGCAGGTCTTCTCGAGTTACGACGGGGACCTCAGGGACCCGCTCTGGTGGCCTCAGGAAAGGCCATTCCCCATGCGAGTTGCTAGGGGACCTCTCGGGATTCCTCTCCCGTCCATGCCGGGGCCTCAGTCCTTGTGTGGAGTCGGGGCCGGAACCTGAGGATTCCTCTCCAGTGTTGCCATGGATCTTGGGGTGCTTCTGAGTCTCCCCAGGGGAGTCAGGCCTCGTCTCGAGTGGGGGCATGCACGTGCGTTTTCCTCCCGAGCTGCAGCAGTAGTGTCACGCTTCCTGTCACGTGGATCAAGGGATCTGTGGCTTTCCCTCGAGGCTGTCCCTCGAGGCTTTCCCACGAGGCTTTCCCACAGGGCTGTGCCACGTGCCACCTTGGTGTGAGTCGATCCTCGGCGTGAAAGACGAGCCGGTGAAGGGAAAAGAGGTTCCTCTGGAATGGACTGAGACATCTGGGGGACTCTTGGAATGGTGGCACGACCCTGGAGTTCCTCTCGCCGTTCCTGTTGGGAGGGCCTCCTCTTGAGATGCGACGGGAAGGCCGGGAACTCTTTCCCGACGAAGCAGGGAAAGGATCCCTCATCTCGAGCTACGAGGCGGAAACGGGGCTCCTCTGGATGTGGGCGGGACCCTCGTGATTCCTCTCGAGTGGAGACGGGTATGTCGGGGAACTTCTTGATTTGCACCAAGGGTGTGAAGGACCCTTGGGAAGTTCCAGAGGTGAGGTGTGATCAGCCTCGAGACGCCTCAGCGGAAATGGGCCTCATCTCACCTGGAGGGGAGAACCTCCTGGATTTTCTCGAGTTGCGGCAGGTCTTCTCGAGTTACGACGGGGACCTCAGGGACCCGCTCTGGTGGCCTCAGGAAAGGCCAGTCCCCATGCGAGTTGCTAGGGGACCTCTCGGGATTCCTCTCCCGTCCATGCCGGGGCCTCAGTCCTTGTGTGGAGTCGGGGCCGGAACCTGAGGATTCCTCTCCAGTGTTGCCATGGATCTTGGGGTGCTTCTGAGTCTCCCCAGGGGAGTCAGGCCTCGTCTCGAGTGGGGGCATGCACGTGCGCTTTCCTCCCGAGCTGCAGCAGTAGTGTCACGCTTCCTGTCACGTGGATCAAGGGATCTGTGGCTTTCCCTCGAGGCTGTCCCTCGAGGCTTTCCCACGAGGCTTTCCCACAGGGCTGTGCCACGTGCCACCTTGGTGTGAGTCGATCCTCGGCGTGAAAGACGAGCCGGTGAAGGGAAAAGAGGTTCCTCTGGAATGGACTGAGACATCTGGGGGACTCTTGGAATGGTGGCACGACCCTGGAGTTCCTCTCGCCGTTCCTGTTGGGAGGGCCTCCTCTTGAGATGCGACGGGAAGGCCGGGAACTCTTTCCCGACGAAGCAGGGAAAGGATCCCTCATCTCGAGCTACGAGGCGGAAACGGGGCTCCTCTGGATGTGGGCGGGACCCTCGTGATTCCTCTCGAGTGGAGACGGGTATGTCGGGGAACTTCTTGATTTGCACCAAGGGTGTGAAGGACCCTTGGGAAGTTCCAGAGGTGAGGTGTGATCAGCCTCGAGACGCCTCAGCGGAAATGGGCCTCATCTCACCTGGAGGGGAGAACCTCCTGGATTTTCTCGAGTTGCGGCAGGTCTTCTCGAGTTACGACGGGGACCTCAGGGACCCGCTCTGGTGGCCTCAGGAAAGGCCAGTCCCCATGCGAGTTGCTAGGGGACCTCTCGGGATTCCTCTCCCGTCCATGCCGGGGCCTCAGTCCTTGTGTGGAGTCGGGGCCGGAACCTGAGGATTCCTCTCCAGTGTTGCCATGTATCTTGGGGTGCTTCTGAGTCTCCCCAGGGGAGTCAGGCCTCGTCTCGTGTGGGGGCATGCACGTGCGCTTTCCTCCCGAGCTGCAGCAGTAGTGTCACGCTTCCTGTCACGTGGATCAAGGGATCTGTGGCTTTCCCTCGAGGCTGTCCCTCGAGGCTTTCCCACGAGGCTTTCCCACAGGGCTGTGCCACGTGCCACCTTGGTGTGAGTCGATCCTCGGCGTGAAAGACGAGCCGGTGAAGGGAAAAGAGGTTCCTCTGGAATGGACTGAGACATCTGGGGGACTCTTGGAATGGTGGCACGACCCTGGAGTTCCTCTCGCCGTTCCTGTTGAGAGGGCCTCCTCTTGAGATGCGACGGGAAGGCCGGGAACTCTTTCCCGACGAAGCAGGGAAAGGATCCCTCATCTCGAGCTACGAGGCGGAAACGGGGCTCCTCTGGATGTGGGCGGGACCCTCGTGATTCCTCTCGAGTGGAGACGGGTATGTCGGGGAACTTCTTGATTTGCACCAAGGGTGTGAAGGACCCTTGGGAAGTTCCAGAGGTGAGGTGTGATCAGCCTCGAGACGCCTCAGCGGAAATGGGCCTCATCTCACCTGGAGGGGAGAACCTCCTGGATTTTCTCGAGTTGCGGCAGGTCTTCTCGAGTTACGACGGGGACCTCAGGGACCCGCTCTGGTGGCCTCAGGAAAGGCCAGTCCCCATGCGAGTTGCTAGGGGACCTCTCGGGATTCCTCTCCCGTCCATGCCGGGGCCTCAGTCCTTGTGTGGAGTCGGGGCCGGAACCTGAGGATTCCTCTCCAGTGTTGCCATGGATCTTGGGGTGCTTCTGAGTCTCCCCAGGGGAGTCAGGCCTGGTCTCGAGTGGGGGCATGCACGTGCGCTTTCCTCCCGAGCTGCAGCAGTAGTGTCACGCTTCCTGTCACGTGGATCAAGGGATCTGTGGCTTTCCCTCGAGGCTGTCCCTCGAGGCTTTCCCACGAGGCTTTCCCACAGGGCTGTGCCACGTGCCACCTTGGTGTGAGTCGATCCTCGGCGTGAAAGACGAGCCGGTGAAGGGAAAAGAGGTTCCTCTGGAATGGACTGAGACATCTGGGGGACTCTTGGAATGGTGGCACGACCCTGGAGTTCCTCTCGCCGTTCCTGTTGAGAGGGCCTCCTCTTGAGATGCGACGGGAAGGCCGGGAACTCTTTCCCGACGAAGCAGGGAAAGGATCCCTCATCTCGAGCTACGAGGCGGAAACGGGTCTCCTCTGGATGTGGGCCGGACCCTCGTGATTCCTCTCGAGTGGAGACGGGTATGTCGGGGAACTTCTTGATTTGCACCAATGGTGTGAAGAACCCTTTCGAAGTTCCAGAGGTGAGGTGTGATCAGCCTCGAGACGCCTCAGCGGAAATGGGCCTCATCTCGCCTGGAGGGGAGAACCTCCTGGATTTTCTCGAGTTGCGGCAGGTCTTCTCGAGTTACGACGGAGACCTCAGGGACCCGCTCTGGTGGCCTCAGGAAAGGCCATTCCCCATGCGAGTTGCTAGGGGACCTCTCGGGATTCCTCTCCCGTCCATGCCGGGGCCTCAGTCCTTGTGTGGAGTCGGGGCCGGAACCTGAGGATTCCTCTCCAGTGTTGCCATGGATCTTGGGGTGCTTCTGAGTCTCCCCAGGGGAGTCAGGCCTCGTCTCGAGTGGGGGCATGCACGTGCGCTTTCCTCCCGAGCTGCAGCAGTAGTGTCACGCTTCCTGTCACGTGGATCAAGGGATCTGTGGCTTTCCCTCGAGGCTGTCCCTCGAGGCTTTCCCACGAGGCTTTCCCACAGGGCTGTGCCACGTGCCACCTTGGTGTGAGTCGATCCTCGGCGTGAAAGACGAGCCGGTGAAGGGAAAAGAGGTTCCTCTGGAATGGACTGAGACATCTGGGGGACTCTTGGAATGGTGGCACGACCCTGGAGTTCCTCTCGCCGTTCCTGTTGGGAGGGCCTCCTCTTGAGATGCGACGGGAAGGCCGGGAACTCTTTCCCGACGAAGCAGGGGAAGGATCCCTCATCTCGAGCTACGAGGCGGAAACGGGGCTCCTCTGGATGTGGGCGGGACCCTCGTGATTCCTCTCGAGTGGAGACGGGTATGTCGGGGAACTTCTTGATTTGCACCAAGGGTGTGAAGGACCCTTGGGAAGTTCCAGAGGTGAGGTGTGATCAGCCTCGAGACGCCTCAGCGGAAATGGGCCTCATCTCACCTGGAGGGGAGAACCTCCTGGATTTTCTCGAGTTGCGGCAGGTCTTCTCGAGTTACGACGGAGACCTCAGGGACCCGCTCTGGTGGCCTCAGGAAAGGCCATTCCCCATGCGAGTTGCTAGGGGACCTCTCGGGATTCCTCTCCCGTCCATGCCGGGGCCTCAGTCCTTGTGTGGAGTCGGGGCCGGAACCTGAGGATTCCTCTCCAGTGTTGCCATGGATCTTGGGGTGCTTCTGAGTCTCCCCAGGGGAGTCAGGCCTCGTCTCGAGTGGGGGCATGCACGTGCGCTTTCCTCCCGAGCTGCAGCAGTAGTGTCACGCTTCCTGTCACGTGGATCAAGGGATCTGTGGCTTTCCCTCGAGGCTGTCCCTCGAGGCTTTCCCACGAGGCTTTCCCACAGGGCTGTGCCACGTGCCACCTTGGTGTGAGTCGATCCTCGGCGTGAAAGACGAGCCGGTGAAGGGAAAAGAGGTTCCTCTGGAATGGACTGAGACATCTGGGGGACTCTTGGAATGGTGGCACGACCCTGGAGTTCCTCTCGCCGTTCCTGTTGGGAGGGCCTCCTCTTGAGATGCGACGGGAAGGCCGGGAACTCTTTCCCGACGAAGCAGGGGAAGGATCCCTCATCTCGAGCTACGAGGCGGAAACGGGGCTCCTCTGGATGTGGGCGGGACCCTCGTGATTCCTCTCGAGTGGAGACGGGTATGTCGGGGAACTTCTTGATTTGCACCAAGGGTGTGAAGGACCCTTGGGAAGTTCCAGAGGTGAGGTGTGATCAGCCTCGAGACGCCTCAGCGGAAATGGGCCTCATCTCACCTGGAGGGGAGAACCTCCTGGATTTTCTCGAGTTGCGGCAGGTCTTCTCGAGTTACGACGGGGACCTCAGGGACCCGCTCTGGTGGCCTCAGGAAAGGCCAGTCCCCATGCGAGTTGCTAGGGGACCTCTCGGGATTCCTCTCCCGTCCATGCCGGGGCCTCAGTCCTTGTGTGGAGTCGGGGCCGGAACCTGAGGATTCCTCTCCAGTGTTGCCATGGATCTTGGGGTGCTTCTGAGTCTCCCCAGGGGAGTCAGGCCTCGTCTCGAGTGGGGGCATGCACGTGCGCTTTCCTCCCGAGCTGCAGCAGTAGTGTCACGCTTCCTGTCACGTGGATCAAGGGATCTGTGGCTTTCCCTCGAGGCTGTCCCTCGAGGCTTTCCCACGAGGCTTTCCCACAGGGCTGTGCCACGTGCCACCTTGGTGTGAGTCGATCCTCGGCGTGAAAGACGAGCCGGTGAAGGGAAAAGAGGTTCCTCTGGAATGGACTGAGACATCTGGGGGACTCTTGGAATGGTGGCACGACCCTGGAGTTCCTCTCGCCGTTCCTGTTGGGAGGGCCTCCTCTTGAGATGCGACGGGAAGGCCGGGAACTCTTTCCCGACGAAGCAGGGAAAGGATCCCTCATCTCGAGCTACGAGGCGGAAACGGGGCTCCTCTGGATGTGGGCGGGACCCTCGTGATTCCTCTCGAGTGGAGACGGGTATGTCGGGGAACTTCTTGATTTGCACCAAGGGTGTGAAGGACCCTTGGGAAGTTCCAGAGGTGAGGTGTGATCAGCCTCGAGACGCCTCAGCGGAAATGGGCCTCATCTCACCTGGAGGGGAGAACCTCCTGGATTTTCTCGAGTTGCGGCAGGTCTTCTCGAGTTACGACGGGGACCTCAGGGACCCGCTCTGGTGGCCTCAGGAAAGGCCAGTCCCCATGCGAGTTGCTAGGGGACCTCTCGGGATTCCTCTCCCGTCCATGCCGGGGCCTCAGTCCTTGTGTGGAGTCGGGGCCGGAACCTGAGGATTCCTCTCCAGTGTTGCCATGTATCTTGGGGTGCTTCTGAGTCTCCCCAGGGGAGTCAGGCCTCGTCTCGAGTGGGGGCATGCACGTGCGCTTTCCTCCCGAGCTGCAGCAGTAGTGTCACGCTTCCTGTCACGTGGATCAAGGGATCTGTGGCTTTCCCTCGAGGCTGTCCCTCGAGGCTTTCCCACGAGGCTTTCCCACAGGGCTGTGCCACGTGCCACCTTGGTGTGAGTCGATCCTCGGCGTGAAAGACGAGCCGGTGAAGGGAAAAGAGGTTCCTCTGGAATGGACTGAGACATCTGGGGGACTCTTGGAATGGTGGCACGACCCTGGAGTTCCTCTCGCCGTTCCTGTTGAGAGGGCCTCCTCTTGAGATGCGACGGGAAGGCCGGGAACTCTTTCCCGACGAAGCAGGGAAAGGATCCCTCATCTCGAGCTACGAGGCGGAAACGGGGCTCCTCTGGATGTGGGCGGGACCCTCGTGATTCCTCTCGAGTGGAGACGGGTATGTCGGGGAACTTCTTGATTTGCACCAAGGGTGTGAAGGACCCTTTGGAAGTTCCAGAGGGGAGGTGTGATCAGCCTCGAGACGCCTCAGCGAAAATGGGCCTCATCTCACCTGGAGGGGAGAACCTCCTGGATTTTCTCGAGTTGCGGCAGGTCTTCTCGAGTTACGACGGGGACCTCAGGGACCCGCTCTGGTGGCCTCAGGAAAGGCCAGTCCCCATGCGAGTTGCTAGGGGACCTCTCGGGATTCCTCTCCCGTCCATGCCGGGGCCTCAGTCCTTGTGTGGAGTCGGGGCCGGAACCTGAGGATTCCTCTCCAGTGTTGCCATGGATCTTGGGGTGCTTCTGAGTCTCCCCAGGGGAGTCAGGCCTCGTCTCGAGTGGGGGCATGCACGTGCGCTTTCCTCCCGAGCTGCAGCAGTAGTGTCACGCTTCCTGTCACGTGGATCAAGGGATCTGTGGCTTTCCCTCGAGGCTGTCCCTCGAGGCTTTCCCACGAGGCTTTCCCACAGGGCTGTGCCACGTGCCACCTTGGTGTGAGTCGATCCTCGGCGTGAAAGACGAGCCGGTGAAGGGAAAAGAGGTTCCTCTGGAATGGACTGAGACATCTGGGGGACTCTTGGAATGGTGGCACGACCCTGGAGTTCCTCTCGCCGTTCCTGTTGGGAGGGCCTCCTCTTGAGATGCGACGGGAAGGCCGGGAACTCTTTCCCGACGAAGCAGGGAAAGGATCCCTCATCTCGAGCTACGAGGCGGAAACGGGGCTCCTCTGGATGTGGGCGGGACCCTCGTGATTCCTCTCGAGTGGAGACGGGTATGTCGGGGAACTTCTTGATTTGCACCAAGGGTGTGAAGGACCCTTGGGAAGTTCCAGAGGTGAGGTGTGATCAGCCTCGAGACGCCTCAGCGGAAATGGGCCTCATCTCACCTGGAGGGGAGAACCTCCTGGATTTTCTCGAGTTGCGGCAGGTCTTCTCGAGTTACGACGGGGACCTCAGGGACCCGCTCTGGTGGCCTCAGGAAAGGCCAGTCCCCATGCGAGTTGCTAGGGGACCTCTCGGGATTCCTCTCCCGTCCATGCCGGGGCCTCAGTCCTTGTGTGGAGTCGGGGCCGGAACCTGAGGATTCCTCTCCAGTGTTGCCATGGATCTTGGGGTGCTTCTGAGTCTCCCCAGGGGAGTCAGGCCTCGTCTCGAGTGGGGGCATGCACGTGCGCTTTCCTCCCGAGCTGCAGCAGTAGTGTCACGCTTCCTGTCACGTGGATCAAGGGATCTGTGGCTTTCCCTCGAGGCTGTCCCTCGAGGCTTTCCCACGAGGCTTTCCCACAGGGCTGTGCCACGTGCCACCTTGGTGTGAGTCGATCCTCGGCGTGAAAGACGAGCCGGTGAAGGGAAAAGAGGTTCCTCTGGAATGGACTGAGACATCTGGGGGACTCTTGGAATGGTGGCACGACCCTGGAGTTCCTCTCGCCGTTCCTGTTGAGAGGGCCTCCTCTTGAGATGCGACGGGAAGGCCGGGAACTCTTTCCCGACGAAGCAGGGAAAGGATCCCTCATCTCGAGCTACGAGGCGGAAACGGGGCTCCTCTGGATGTGGGCGGGACCCTCGTGATTCCTCTCGAGTGGAGACGGGTATGTCGGGGAACTTCTTGATTTGCACCAAGGGTGTGAAGGACCCTTTGGAAGTTCCAGAGGGGAGGTGTGATCAGCCTCGAGACGCCTCAGCGGAAATGGGCCTCATCTCACCTGGAGGGGAGAACCTCCAGGATTTTCTCGAGTTGCGGCAGGTCTTCTCGAGTTACGACGGGGACCTCAGGGACCCGCTCTGGTGGCCTCAGGAAAGGCCAGTCCCCATGCGAGTTGCTAGGGGACCTCTCGGGATTCCTCTCCCGTCCATGCCGGGGCCTCAGTCCTTGTGTGGAGTCGGGGCCGGAAAATGAGGATTCCTCTCCAGTGTTGCCATGGATCTTGGGGTGCTTCTGAGTCTCCCCAGGGGAGTCAGGCCTCGTCTCGAGTGGGGGCATGCACGTGCGCTTTCCTCCCGAGCTGCAGCAGTAGTGTCACGCTTCCTGTCACGTGGATCAAGGGATCTGTGGCTTTCCCTCGAGGCTGTCCCTCGAGGCTTTCCCACGAGGCTTTCCCACAGGGCTGTGCCACGTGCCACCTTGGTGTGAGTCGATCCTCGGCGTGAAAGACGAGCCGGTGAAGGGAAAAGAGGTTCCTCTGGAATGGACTGAGACATCTGGGGGACTCTTGGAATGGTGGCACCACCCTGGAGTTCCTCTCGCCGTTCCTGTTGAGAGGGCCTCCTCTTGAGATGCGACGGGAACGCCGGGAACTCTTTCCCGATGAAGCAGGGAAAGGATCCCTCATCTCGAGCTACGAGGCGGAAACGGGGCTCCTCTGGATGTGGGCGGGACCCTCGTGATTCCTCTCGTGTGGAGACGGGTATGTCGGGGAACTTCTTGATTTGCACCAAGGGTGTGAAGGACCCTTTCGAAGTTCCAGAGGTGAGGTGTGATCAGCCTCGAGACGCCTCAGCAGAAATGGGCCTCATCTCGCCTGGAGGGGAGAACCTCCTGGATTTTCTCCAGTTGCGGCAGGTCTTCTCGAGTTACGCCGGGGACCTCAGGGACCCGCTCTGGTGGCCTCAGGAAAGGCCAGTCCCCATGCAAGTTGCTAGGGGACCTCTCGGGATTCCTCTCCCGTCCATGCCGGGGCCTCAGTCCTTGTGTGGAGTCGGGGCCGGAACCTGAGGATTCCTCTCCAGTGTTGCCATGGATCTTGGGGTGCTTCTGAGTCTCCCCAGGGGAGTCAGGCCTCGTCTCGAGTGGGGGCATGCACGTGCGCTTTCCTCCCGAGCTGCAGCAGTAGTGTCACGCTTCCTGTCACGTGGATCAAGGGATCTGTGGCTTTCCCTCGAGGCTGTCCCTCGAGGCTTTCCCACGAGGCTTTCCCACAGGGCTGTGCCACGTGCCACCTTGGTGTGAGTCGATCCTCGGCGTGAAAGACGAGCCGGTGAAGGGAAAAGAGGTTCCTCTGGAATGGACTGAGACATCTGGGGGACTCTTGGAATGGTGGCACGACCCTGGAGTTCCTCTCGCCGTTCCTGTTGAGAGGGCCTCCTCTTGAGATGCGACGGGAAGGCCGGGAACTCTTTCCCGACGAAGCAGGGAAAGGATCCCTCATCTCGAGCTACGAGGCGGAAACGGGGCTCCTCTGGATGTGGGCGGGACCCTCGTGATTCCTCTCGTGTGGAGACGGGTATGTCGGGGAACTTCTTGATTTGCACCAAGGGTGTGAAGGACCCTTTGGAAGTTCCAGAGGGGAGGTGTGATCAGCCTCGAGACGCCTCAGCGGAAATGGGCCTCATCTCGCCTGGAGGGGAGAACCTCCTGGATTTTCTCGAGTTGTGGCAGGTCTTCTCGAGTTACGACGGGGACCTCAGGGACCCGCTCTGGTGGCCTCAGGAAAGGCCAGTCCCCATGCGAGTTGCTAGGGGACCTCTCGGGATTCCTCTCCCGTCCATGCCGGGGCCTCAGGCCTTGTGTGGAGTCGGGGCCGGAACCTGAGGATTCCTCTCCAGTGTTGCCATGGATCTTGGGGTGCTTCTGAGTCTCCCCAGGGGAGTCAGGCCTCGTCTCGAGTGGGGGCATGCACGTGCGCTTTCCTCCCGAGCTGCAGCAGTAGTGTCACGCTTCCTGTCACGTGGATCAAGGGATCTGTGGCTTTCCCTCGAGGCTGTCCCTCGAGGCTTTCCCACGAGGCTTTCCCACAGGGCTGTGCCACGTGCCACCTTGGTGTGAGTCGATCCTCGGCGTGAAAGACGAGCCGGTGAAGGGAAAAGAGGTTCCTCTGGAATGGACTGAGACATCTGGGGGACTCTTGGAATGGTGGCACGACCCTGGAGTTCCTCTCGCCGTTCCTGTTGAGAGGGCCTCCTCTTGAGATGCGACGGGAAGGCCGGGAACTCTTTCCCGACGAAGCAGGGAAAGGATCCCTCATCTCGAGCTACGAGGCGGAAACGGGGCTCCTCTGGATGTGGGCGGGACCCTCGTGATTCCTCTCGAGTGGAGACGGGTATGTCGGGGAACTTCTTGATTTGCACCAAGGGTGTGAAGGACCCTTTGGAAGTTCCAGAGGTGAGGTGTGATCAGCCTCGAGACGCCTCAGCGGAAATGGGCCTCATCTCACCTGGAGGGGAGAACCTCCTGGATTTTCTCGAGTTGCGGCAGGTCTTCTCGAGTTACGACGGGGACCTCAGGGACCCGCTCTGGTGGCCTCAGGAAAGGCCAGTCCCCATGCGAGTTGCTAGGGGACCTCTCGGGATTCCTCTCCCGTCCATGCCGGGGCCTCAGGCCTTGTGTGGATTCGGGGCCGGAACCTGAGGATTCCTCTCCAGTGTTGCCATGGATCTTGGGGTGCTTCTGAGTCTCCCCAGGGGAGTCAGGAGTCGTCTCGAGTGGGGGCATGCACGTGCGCTTTCCTCCCGAGCTGCAGCAGTAGTGTCACGCTTCCTGTCACGTGGATCAAGGGATCTGTGGCTTTCCCTCGAGGCTGTCCCTCGAGGCTTTCCCACGAGGCTTTCCCACAGGGCTGTGCCACGTGCCACCTTGGTGTGAGTCGATCCTCGGCGTGAAAGACGAGCCGGTGAAGGGAAAAGAGGTTCCTCTGGAATGGACTGAGACATCTGGGGGACTCTTGGAATGGTGGCACGACCCTGGAGTTCCTCTCGCCGTTCCTGTTGAGAGGGCCTCCTCTTGAGATGCGACGGGAAGGCCGGGAACTCTTTCCCGACGAAGCAGGGAAAGGAACCCTCATCTCGAGCGACGAGGCGGAAACGGGGCTCCTCTGGATGTGGGCGGGACCCTCGTGATTCCTCTCGAGTGGAGACGGGTATGTCGGGGAACTTCTTGATTTGCACCAAGGGTGTGAAGGACCCTTTGGAAGTTCCAGAGGTGAAGTGTGATCAGCCTCGAGACGCCTCAGCGGAAATGGGCCTCATCTCACCTGGAGGGGAGAACCTCCTGGATTTTCTCGAGTTGCGGCAGGTCTTCTCGAGTTACGACGGGGACCTCAGGGACCCGCTCTGGTGGCCTCAGGATAGGCCAGTCCCCATGCGAGTTGCTAGGGGACCTCTCGGGATTCCTCTCCCGTCCATACCGGGGCCTCAGTCCTTGTGTGGAGTCGGGGCCGGAACCTGAGGATTCCTCTCGAGTGTTGCCATGGATCTTGGGGTGCTTCTGAGTCTCCCCAGGGGAGTCAGGCCTCGTCTCGAGTGGGGGCATGCACGTGCGCTTTCCTCCCGAGCTGCAGCAGTAGTGTCACGCTTCCTGTCACGTGGATCAAGGGATCTGTGGCTTTCCCTCGAGGCTGTCCCTCGAGGCTTTCCCACGAGGCTTTCCCACAGGGCTGTGCCACGTGCCACCTTGGTGTGAGTCGATCCTCGGCGTGAAAGACGAGCCGGTGAAGGGAAAAGAGGTTCCTCTGGAATGGACTGAGACATCTGGGGGACTCTTGGAATGGTGGCACGACCCTGGAGTTCCTCTCGCCGTTCCTGTTGAGAGGGCCTCCTCTTGAGATGCGACGGGAAGGCCGGGAACTCTTTCCCGACGAAGCAGGGAAAGGATCCCTCATCTCGAGCTACGAGGCGGAAACGGGGCTCCTCTGGATGTGGGCGGGACCCTCGTGATTCCTCTCGTGTGGAGACGGGTATGTTGGGGAACTTCTTGATTTGCACCAAGGGTGTGAAGGACCCTTTCGAAGTTCCAGAGGGGAGGTGTGATCAGCCTCGAGACGCCTCAGCGGAAATGGGCCTCATCTCGCCTGGAGGGGAGAACCTCCTGGATTTTCTCGAGTTGTGGCAGGTCTTCTCGAGTTACGACGGGGACCTCAGGGACCCGCTCTGGTGGCCTCAGGAAAGGCCAGTCCCCATGCGAGTTGCTAGGGGACCTCTCGGGATTCCTCTCCCGTCCATGCCGGGGCCTCAGTCCTTGTGTGGAGTCGGGGCCGGAACCTGAGGATTCCTCTCCAGTGTTGCCATGGATCTTGGGGTGCTTCTGAGTCTCCCCAGGGGAGTCAGGCCTGGTCTCGAGTGGGGGCATGCACGTGCGCTTTCCTCCCGAGCTGCAGCAGTAGTGTCACGCTTCCTGTCACGTGGATCAAGGGATCTGTGGCTTTCCCTCGAGGCTGTCCCTCGAGGCTTTCCCACGAGGCTTTCCCACAGGGCTGTGCCACGTGCCACCTTGGTGTGAGTCGATCCTCGGCGTGAAAGACGAGCCGGTGAAGGGAAAAGAGGTTCCTCTGGAATGGACTGAGACATCTGGGGGACTCTTGGAATGGTGGCACGACCCTGGAGTTCCTCTCGCCGTTCCTGTTGAGAGGGCCTCCTCTTGAGATGCGACGGGAAGGCCGGGAACTCTTTCCCGACGAAGCAGGGAAAGGATCCCTCATCTCGAGCTACGAGGCGGAAACGGGGCTCCTCTGGATGTGGGCGGGACCCTCGTGATTCCTCTCGTGTGGAGACGGGTATGTCGGGGAACTTCTTGATTTGCACCAAGGGTGTGAAGGACCCTTTCGAAGTTCCAGAGGTGAGGTGTGATCAGCCTCGAGACGCCTCAGCAGAAATGGGCCTCATCTCGCCTGGAGGGGAGAACCTCCTGGATTTTCTCCAGTTGCGGCAGGTCTTCTCGAGTTACGCCGGGGACCTCAGGGACCCGCTCTGGTGGCCTCAGGAAAGGCCAGTCCCCATGCAAGTTGCTAGGGGACCTCTCGGGATTCCTCTCCCGTCCATGCCGGGGCCTCAGTCCTTGTGTGGAGTCGGGGCCGGAACCTGAGGATTCCTCTCCAGTGTTGCCATGGATCTTGGGGTGCTTCTGAGTCTCCCCAGGGGAGTCAGGCCTCGTCTCGAGTGGGGGCATGCACGTGCGCTTTCCTCCCGAGCTGCAGCAGTAGTGTCACGCTTCCTGTCACGTGGATCAAGGGATCTGTGGCTTTCCCTCGAGGCTGTCCCTCGAGGCTTTCCCACGAGGCTTTCCCACAGGGCTGTGCCACGTGCCACCTTGGTGTGAGTCGATCCTCGGCGTGAAAGACGAGCCGGTGAAGGGAAAAGAGGTTCCTCTGGAATGGACTGAGACATCTGGGGGACTCTTGGAATGGTGGCACGACCCTGGAGTTCCTCTCGCCGTTCCTGTTGAGAGGGCCTCCTCTTGAGATGCGACGGGAACGCCGGGAACTCTTTCCCGACGAAGCAGGGAAAGGATCCCTCATCTCGAGCTACGAGGCGGAAACGGGGCTCCTCTGGATGTGGGCGGGACCCTCGTGATTCCTCTCGTGTGGAGACGGGTATGTCGGGGAACTTCTTGATTTGCACCAAGGGTGTGAAGGACCCTTTCGAAGTTCCAGAGGGGAGGTGTGATCAGCCTCGAGACGCCTCAGCGGAAATGGGCCTCATCTCGCCTGGAGGGGAGAACCTCCTGGATTTTCTCGAGTTGTGGCAGGTCTTCTCGAGTTACGACGGGGACCTCAGGGACCCGCTCTGGTGGCCTCAGGAAAGGCCAGTCCCCATGCGAGTTGCTAGGGGACCTCTCGGGATTCCTCTCCCATCCATGCCGGGGCCTCAGTCCTTGTGTGGAGTCGGGGCCGGAACCTGAGGATTCCTCTCCAGTGTTGCCATGGATCTTGGGGTGCTTCTGAGTCTCCCCAGGGGAGTCAGGCCTCGTCTCGAGTGGGGGCATGCACGTGCGCTTTCCTCCCGAGCTGCAGCAGTAGTGTCACGCTTCCTGTCACGTGGATCAAGGGATCTGTGGCTTTCCCTCGAGGCTGTCCCTCGAGGCTTTCCCACGAGGCTTTCCCACAGGGCTGTGCCCCGTGCCACCTTGGTGTGAGTCGATCCTCGGCGTGAAAGACGAGCCGGTGAAGGGAAAAGAGGTTCCTCTGGAATGGACTGAGACATCTGGGGGACTCTTGGAATGGTGGCACGACCCTGGAGTTCCTCTCGCCGTTCCTGTTGAGAGGGCCTCCTCTTGAGATGCGACGGGAAGGCCGGGAACTCTTTCCCGACGAAGCAGGGAAAGGATCCCTCATCTCGAGCTACGAGGCGGAAACGGGGCTCCTCTGGATGTGGGCGGGACCCTCGTGATTCCTCTTGTGTGGAGACGGGTATGTCGGGGAACTTCTTGATTTGCACCAAGGGTGTGAAGGACCCTTTCGAAGTTCCAGAGGTGAGGTGTGATCAGCCTCGAGACGCCTCAGCGGAAATGGGCCTCATCTCGCCTGGAGGGGAGAACCTCCTGGATTTTCTCCAGTTGCGGCAGGTCTTCTCGAGTTACGACGGGGACCTCAGGGACCCGCTCTGGTGGCCTCAGGAAAGGCCAGTCCCCATGCGAGTTGCTAGGGGACCTCTCGGGATTCCTCTCCCGTCCATGCCGGGGCCTCAGTCCTTGTGTGGAGTCGGGGCCGGAACCTGAGGATTCCTCTCCAGTGTTGCCATGGATCTTGGGGTGCTTCTGAGTCTCCCCAGGGGAGTCAGGCCTCGTCTCGAGTGGGGGCATGCACGTGCGCTTTCCTCCCGAGCTGCAGCAGTAGTGTCACGCTTCCTGTCACGTGGATCAAGGGATCTGTGGCTTTCCCTCGAGGCTGTCCCTCGAGGCTTTCCCACGAGGCTTTCCCACAGGGCTGTGCCACGTGCCACCTTGGTGTGAGTCGATCCTCGGCGTGAAAGACGAGCCGGTGAAGGGAAAAGAGGTTCCTCTGGAATGGACTGAGACATCTGGGGGACTCTTGGAATGGTGGCACGACCCTGGAGTTCCTCTCGCCGTTCCTGTTGAGAGGGCCTCCTCTTGAGATGCGACGGGAACGCCGGGAACTCTTTCCCGATGAAGCAGGGAAAGGATCCCTCATCTCGAGCTACGAGGCGGAAACGGGGCTCCTCTGGATGTGGGCGGGACCCTCGTGATTCTTCTCGTGTGGAGACGGGTATGTCGGGGAACTTCTTGATTTGCACCAAGGGTGTGAAGGACCCTTTCGAAGTTCCAGAGGTGAGGTGTGATCAGCCTCGAGACGCCTCAGCAGAAATGGGCCTCATCTCGCCTGGAGGGGAGAACCTCCTGGATTTTCTCCAGTTGCGGCAGGTCTTCTCGAGTTACGCCGGGGACCTCAGGGACCCGCTCTGGTGGCCTCAGGAAAGGCCAGTCCCCATGCAAGTTGCTAGGGGACCTCTCGGGATTCCTCTCCCGTCCATGCCGGGGCCTCAGTCCTTGTGTGGAGTCGGGGCCGGAACCTGAGGGTTCCTCTCCAGTGTTGCCATGGATCTTGGGGTGCTTCTGAGTCTCCCCAGGGGAGTCAGGCCTCGTCTCGAGTGGGGGCATGCACGTGCGCTTTCCTCCCGAGCTGCAGCAGTAGTGTCACGCTTCCTGTCACGTGGATCAAGGGATCTGTGGCTTTCCCTCTAGGCTGTCCCTCGAGGCTTTCCCACGAGGCTTTCCCACAGGGCTGTGCCACGTGCCACCTTGGTGTGAGTCGATCCTCGGCGTGAAAGACGAGCCGGTGAAGGGAAAAGAGGTTCCTCTGGAATGGACTGAGACATCTGGGGGACTCTTGGAATGGTGGCACGACCCTGGAGTTCCTCTCGCCGTTCCTGTTGAGAGGGCCTCCTCTTGAGATGCGACGGGAAGGCCGGGAACTCTTTCCCGACGAAGCAGGGAAAGGATCCCTCATCTCGAGCTACGAGGCGGAAACGGGGCTCCTCTGGATGTGGGCGGGACCCTCGTGATTCCTCTCGTGTGGAGACGGGTATGTCGGGGAACTTCTTGATTTGCACCAAGGGTGTGAAGGACCCTTTCGAAGTTCCAGAGGTGAGGTGTGATCAGCCTCGAGACGCCTCAGCAGAAATGGGCCTCATCTCGCCTGGAGGGGAGAACCTCCTGGATTTTCTCCAGTTGCGGCAGGTCTTCTCGAGTTACGCCGGGGACCTCAGGGACCCGCTCTGGTGGCCTCAGGAAAGGCCAGTCCCCATGCAAGTTGCTAGGGGACCTCTCGGGATTCCTCTCCCGTCCATGCCGGGGCCTCAGTCCTTGTGTGGAGTCGGGGCCGGAACCTGAGGGTTCCTCTCCAGTGTTGCCATGGATCTTGGGGTGCTTCTGAGTCTCCCCAGGGGAGTCAGGCCTCGTCTCGAGTGGGGGCATGCACGTGCGCTTTCCTCCCGAGCTGCAGCAGTAGTGTCACGCTTCCTGTCACGTGGATCAAGGGATCTGTGGCTTTCCCTCGAGGCTGTCCCTCGAGGCTTTCCCACGAGGCTTTCCCACAGGGCTGTGCCACGTGCCACCTTGGTGTGAGTCGATCCTCGGCGTGAAAGACGAGCCGGTGAAGGGAAAAGAGGTTCCTCTGGAATGGACTGAGACATCTGGGGGACTCTTGGAATGGTGGCACGACCCTGGAGTTCCTCTCGCCGTTCCTGTTGAGAGGGCCTCCTCTTGAGATGCGACGGGAACGCCGGGAACTCTTTCCCGACGAAGCAGGGAAAGGATCCCTCATCTCGAGCTACGAGGCGGAAACGGGGCTCCTCTGGATGTGGGCGGGACCCTCGTGATTCCTCTCGTGTGGAGACGGGTATGTCGGGGAACTTCTTGATTTGCACCAAGGGTGTGAAGGACCCTTTCGAAGTTCCAGAGGGGAGGTGTGATCAGCCTCGAGACGCCTCAGCGGAAATGGGCCTCATCTCGCCTGGAGGGGAGAACCTCCTGGATTTTCTCGAGTTGTGGCAGGTCTTCTCGAGTTACGACGGGGACCTCAGGGACCCGCTCTGGTGGCCTCAGGAAAGGCCAGTCCCCATGCGAGTTGCTAGGGGACCTCTCGGGATTCCTCTCCCGTCCATGCCGGGGCCTCAGTCCTTGTGTGGAGTCGGGGCCGGAACCTGAGGATTCCTCTCCAGTGTTGCCATGGATCTTGGGGTGCTTCTGAGTCTCCCCAGGGGAGTCAGGCCTCGTCTCGAGTGGGGGCATGCACGTGCGCTTTCCTCCCGAGCTGCAGCAGTAGTGTCACGCTTCCTGTCACGTGGATCAAGGGATCTGTGGCTTTCCCTCCAGGCTGTCCCTCGAGGCTTTCCCACGAGGCTTTCCCACAGGGCTGTGCCACGTGCCACCTTGTTGTGAGTCGATCCTCGGCGTGAAAGACGAGCCGGTGAAGGGAAAAGAGGTTCCTCTGGAATGGACTGAGACATCTGGGGGACTCTTGGAATGGTGGCACGACCCTGGAGTTCCTCTCGCCGTTCCTGTTGAGAGGGCCTCCTCTTGAGATGCGACGGGAAGGCCGGGAACTCTTTCCCGACGAAGCAGGGAAAGGATCCCTCATCTCGAGCTACGAGGCGGAAACGGGGCTCCTCTGGATGTGGGCGGGACCCTCGTGATTCCTCTCGAGTGGAGACGGGTATGTCGGGGAACTTCTTGATTTGCACCAAGGGTGTGAAGGACCCTTTCAAAGTTCCAGAGGTGAGGTGTGATCAGCCTCGAGACGCCTCAGCGGAAATGGGCCTCATCTCACCTGGAGGGGAGAACCTCCTGGATTTTCTCGAGTTGGGGCAGGTCTTCTCGAGTTACGACGGGGACCTCAGAGACCCGCTCTGGTGGCCACAGGAAAGGCCAGTCCCCATGCGAGTTGCTAGGGGACCTCTCGGGATTCCTCTCCCGTCCATGCCGGGGCCTCAGTCCTTGTGTGGAGTCGGGGCCGGAACCTGAGGATTCCTCTCCAGTGTTGCCATGGATCTTGGGGTGCTTCTGAGTCTCCCCAGGGGAGTCAGGCCTCGTCTCGAGTGGGGGCATGCACGTGCGCTTTCCTCCCGAGCTGCAGCAGTAGTGTCACGCTTCCTGTCACGTGGATCAAGGGATCTGTGGCTTTCCCTCCAGGCTGTCCCTCGAGGCTTTCCCACGAGGCTTTCCCACAGGGCTGTGCCACGTGCCACCTTGGTGTGAGTCGATCCTCGGCGTGAAAGACGAGCCGGTGAAGGGAAAAGAGGTTCCTCTGGAATGGACTGAGACATCTGGGGGACTCTTGGAATGGTGGCACCACCCTGGAGTTCCTCTCGCCGTTCCTGTTGAGAGGGCCTCCTCTTGAGATGCGACGGGAACGCCGGGAACTCTTTCCCGACGAAGCAGGGAAAGGATCCCTCATCTCGAGCTACGAGGCGGAAACGGGGCTCCTCTGGATGTGGGCGGGACCCTCGTGATTCCTCTCGTGTGGAGACGGGTATGTCGGGGAACTTCTTGATTTGCACCAAGGGTGTGAAGGACCCTTTCGAAGTTCCAGAGGTGAGGTGTGATCAGCCTCGAGACGCCTCAGCGGAAATGGGCCTCATCTCGCCTGGAGGGGAGAACCTCCTGGATTTTCTCCAGTTGCAGCAGGTCTTCTCGAGTTACGCCGGGGACCTCAGGGACTCGCTCTGGTGGCCTCAGGAAAGGCCAGTCCCCATGCGAGTTGCTAGGGGACCTCTCGGGATTCCTCTCCCGTCCATGCCGGGGCCTCAGTCCTTGTGTGGAGTCGGGGCCGGAACCTGAGGATTCCTCTCCAGTGTTGCCATGGATCTTGGGGTGCTTCTGAGTCTCCCCAGGGGAGTCAGGCCTCGTCTCGAGTGGGGGCATGCACGTGCGCTTTCCTCCCGAGCTGCAGCAGTAGTGTCACGGTTCCTGTCACGTGGATCAAGGGATCTGTGGCTTTCCCTCCAGGCTGTCCCTCGAGGCTTTCCCACGAGGCTTTCCCACAGGGCTGTGCCACGTGCCACCTTGGTGTGAGTCGATCCTCGGCGTGAAAGACGAGCCGGTGAAGGGAAAAGAGGTTCCTCTGGAATGGACTGAGACATCTGGGGGACTCTTGGAATGGTGGCACGACCCTGGAGTTCCTCTCGCCGTTCCTGTTGAGAGGGCCTCCTCTTGAGATGCGACGGGAAGGCCGGGAACTCTTTCCCGACGAAGCAGGGAAAGGATCCCTCATCTCGAGCTACGAGGCGGAAACGGGGCTCCTCTGGATGTGGGCGGGACCCTCGTGATTCCTCTCGAGTGGAGACGGGTATGTCGGGGAACTTCTTGATTTGCACCAAGGGTGTGAAGGACCCTTTCAAAGTTCCAGAGGTGAGGTGTGATCAGCCTCGAGACGCCTCAGCAGAAATGGGCCTCATCTCGCCTGGAGGGGAGAACCTCCTGGATTTTCTCCAGTTGCGGCAGGTCTTCTCGAGTTACGCCGGGGACTTCAGGGACCCGCTCTGGTGGCCTCAGGAAAGGCCAGTCCCCATGCAAGTTGCTAGGGGACCTCTCGGGATTCCTCTCCCGTCCATGCCGGGGCCTCAGTCCTTGTGTGGAGTCGGGGCCGGAACCTGAGGATTCCTCTCCAGTGTTGCCATGGATCTTGGGGTGCTTCTGAGTCTCCCCAGGGGAGTCAGGCCTCGTCTCGAGTGGGGGCATGCACGTGCGCTTTCCTCCCGAGCTGCAGCAGTAGTGTCACGCTTCCTGTCACGTGGATCAAGGGATCTGTGGCTTTCCCTCGAGGCTGTCCCTCGAGGCTTTCCCACGAGGCTTTCCCACAGGGCTGTGCCACGTGCCACCTTGGTGTGAGTCGATCCTCGGCGTGAAAGACGAGCCGGTGAAGGGAAAAGAGGTTCCTCTGGAATGGACTGAGACATCTGGGGGACTCTTGGAATGGTGGCACGACCCTGGAGTTCCTCTCGCCGTTCCTGTTGAGAGGGCCTCCTCTTGAGATGCGACGGGAACGCCGGGAACTCTTTCCCGACGAAGCAGGGAAAGGATCCCTCATCTCGAGCTACGAGGAGGAAACGGGGCTCCTCTGGATGTGGGCGGGACCCTCGTGATTCCTCTCGTGTGGAGACGGGTATGTCGGGGAACTTCTTGATTTGCACCAAGGGTGTGAAGGACCCTTTCGAAGTTCCAGAGGGGAGGTGTGATCAGCCTCGAGACGCCTCAGCGGAAATGGGCCTCATCTCGCCTGGAGGGGAGAACCTCCTGGATTTTCTCGAGTTGCGGCAGGTCTTCTCGAGTTACGACGGGGACCTCAGGGACCCGCTCTGGTGGCCTCAGGAAAGGCCAGTCCCCATGCGAGTTGCTAGGGGACCTCTCGGGATTCCTCTCCCGTCCATGCCGGGGCCTCAGTCCTTGTGTGGAGTCGGGGCCGGAACCTGAGGATTCCTCTCCAGTGTTGCCATGGATCTTGGGGTGCTTCTGAGTCTCCCCAGGGGAGTCAGGCCTCGTCTCGAGTGGGGGCATGCACGTGCGCTTTCCTCCCGAGCTGCAGCAGTAGTGTCACGCTTCCTGTCACGTGGATCAAGGGATCTGT
This sequence comes from Budorcas taxicolor, assembly GCF_023091745.1. Taxonomy (NCBI): domain Eukaryota; kingdom Metazoa; phylum Chordata; class Mammalia; order Artiodactyla; family Bovidae; genus Budorcas; species Budorcas taxicolor. The sequence goes on from NW_026291670.1 coordinate 784,403, forward strand.
GGCTTTCCCTCGAGGCTGTCCCTCGAGGCTTTCCCACGAGGCTTTCCCACAGGGCTGTGCCACGTGCCACCTTGGTGTGAGTCGATCCTCGGCGTGAAAGACGAGCCGGTGAAGGGAAAAGAGGTTCCTCTGGAATGGACTGAGACATCTGGGGGACTCTTGGAATGGTGGCACGACCCTGGAGTTCCTCTCGCCGTTCCTGTTGAGAGGGCCTCCTCTTGAGATGCGACGGGAAGGCCGGGAACTCTTTCCCGACGAAGCAGGGAAAGGATCCCTCATCTCGAGCTACGAGGCGGAAACGGGGCTCCTCTGGATGTGGGCGGGACCCTCATGATTCCTCTCGAGTGGAGACGGGTATGTCGGGGAACTTCTTGAATTGCACCAAGGGTGTGAAGGACCCTTTGGAAGTTCCAGAGGTGAGGTGTGATCAGCCTCGAGACGCCTCAGCGGAAATGGGCCTCATCTCACCTGGAGGGGAGAACCTCCTGGATTTTCTCCAGTTGCGGCAGGTCTTCTCGAGTTACGACGGGGACCTCAGGGACCCGCTCTGGTGGCCTCAGGAAAGGCCAGTCCCCATGCGAGTTGCTAGGGGACCTCTCGGGATTCCTCTCCCGTCCATGCCGGGGCCTCAGTCCTTGTGTGGAGTCGGGGCCGGAACCTGAGGATTCCTCTCCAGTGTTGCCATGGATCTTGGGGTGCTTCTGAGTCTCCCCAGGGGAGTCAGGCCTCGTCTCGAGTGGGGGCATGCACGTGCGCTTTCCTCCCGAGCTGCAGCAGTAGTGTCACGCTTCCTGTCACGTGGATCAAGGGATCTGTGGCTTTCCCTCGAGGCTGTCCCTCGAGGCTTTCCCACGAGGCTTTCCCACAGGGCTGTGCCACGTGCCACCTTGGTGTGAGTCGATCCTCGGCGTGAAAGACGAGCCGGTGAAGGGAAAAGAGGTTCCTCTGGAATGGACTGAGACATCTGGGGGACTCTTGGAATGGTGGCACGACCCTGGAGTTCCTCTCGCCGTTCCTGTTGAGAGGGCCTCCTCTTGAGATGCGACGGGAAGGCCGGGAACTCTTTCCCGACGAAGCAGGGAAAGGATCCCTCATCTCGAGCTACGAGGCGGAAACGGGGCTCCTCTGGATGTGGGCGGGACCCTCGTGATTCCTCTCGAGTGGAGACGGGTATGTCGGGGAACTTCTTGATTTGCACCAAGGGTGTGAAGGACCCTTTGGAAGTTCCAGAGGTGAGGTGTGATCAGCCTCGAGACGCCTCAGCGGAAATGGGCCTCATCTCGCCTGGAGGGGAGAACCTCCTGGTTTTTCTCGAGTTGCGGCAGGTCTTCTAGAGTTACGATGGGGACCTCAGGGACCCGCTCTGGTGGCCTCAGGAAAGGCCAGTCCCCATGCGAGTTGCTAGGGGACCTCTCGGGATTCCTCTCCCGTCCATGCCGGGGCCTCAGTCCTTGTGTGGAGTCGGGGCCGGAACCTGAGGATTCCTCTCCAGTGTTGCCATGGATCTTGGGGTGCTTCTGAGTCTCCCCAGGGGAGTCAGGCCTCGTCTCGAGTGGGGGCATGCACGTGCGCTTTCCTCCCGAGCTGCAGCAGTAGTGTCACGCTTCCTGTCACGTGGATCAAGGGATCTGTGGCTTTCCCTCGAGGCTGTCCCTCGAGGCTTTCCCACGAGGCTTTCCCACAGGGCTGTGCCACGTGCCACCTTGGTGTGAGTCGATCCTCGGCGTGAAAGACGAGCCGGTGAAGGGAAAAGAGGTTCCTCTGGAATGGACTGAGACATCTGGGGGACTCTTGGAATGGTGGCACGACCCTGGAGTTCCTCTCGCCGTTCCTGTTGAGAGGGCCTCCTCTTGAGATGCGACGGGAACACCGGGAACTCTTTCCCGACGAAGCAGGGAAAGGATCCCTCATCTCGAGCTACGAGGCGGAAACGGGGCTCCTCTGGATGTGGGCGGGACCCTCGTGATTCCTCTCGAGTGGAGACGGGTATGTCGGGGAACTTCTTGATTTGCACCAAGGGTGTGAAGGACCCTTTGGAAGTTCCAGAGGTGAGGTGTGATCAGCCTCGAGACGCCTCAGCGGAAATGGGCCTCATCTCGCCTGGAGGGGAGAACCTCCTGGTTTTTCTCGAGTTGCGGCAGGTCTTCTAGAGTTACGATGGGGACCTCAGGGACCCGCTCTGGTGGCCTCAGGAAAGGCCAGTCCCCATGCGAGTTGCTAGGGGACCTCTCGGGATTCCTCTCCCGTCCATGCCGGGGCCTCAGTCCTTGTGTGGAGTCGGGGCCGGAACCTGAGGATTCCTCTCCAGTGTTGCCATGGATCTTGGGGTGCTTCTGAGTCTCCCCAGGGGAGTCAGGCCTCGTCTCGAGTGGGGGCATGCACGTGCGCTTTCCTCCCGAGCTGCAGTAGTAGTGTCACGCTTCCTGTCACGTGGATCAAGGGATCTGTGGCTTTCCCTCGAGGCTGTCCCTCGAGGCTTTCCCACGAGGCTTTCCCACAGGGCTGTGCCACGTGCCACCTTGGTGTGAGTCGATCCTCGGCGTGAAAGACGAGCCGGTGAAGGGAAAAGAGGTTCCTCTGGAATGGACTGAGACATCTGGGGGACTCTTGGAATGGTGGCACGACCCTGGAGTTCCTCTCGCCGTTCCTGTTGAGAGGGCCTCCTCTTGAGATGCGACGGGAACGCCGGGAACTCTTTCCCGACGAAGCAGGGAAAGGATCCCTCATCTCGAGCTACGAGGCGGAAACGGGGCTCCTCTGGATGTGGGCGGGACCCTCGTGATTCCTCTCGAGTGGAGACGGGTATGTCGGGGAACTTCTTGATTTGCACCAAGGGTGTGAAGGACCCTTGGGAAGTTCCAGAGGTGAGGTGTGATCAGCCTCGAGACGCCTCAGCGGAAATGGGCCTCATCTCACCTGGAGGGGAGAACCTCCTGGATTTTCTCGAGTTGCGGCAGGTCTTCTCGAGTTACGACGGAGACCTCAGGGACCCGCTCTGGTGGCCTCAGGAAAGGCCATTCCCCATGCGAGTTGCTAGGGGACCTCTCGGGATTCCTCTCCCGTCCATGCCGGGGCCTCAGTCCTTGTGTGGAGTCGGGGCCGGAACCTGAGGATTCCTCTCCAGTGTTGCCATGGATCTTGGGGTGCTTCTGAGTCTCCCCAGGGGAGTCAGGCCTCGTCTCGAGTGGGGGCATGCACGTGCGCTTTCCTCCCGAGCTGCAGCAGTAGTGTCACGCTTCCTGTCACGTGGATCAAGGGATCTGTGGCTTTCCCTCGAGGCTGTCCCTCGAGGCTTTCCCACGAGGCTTTCCCACAGGGCTGTGCCACGTGCCACCTTGGTGTGAGTCGATCCTCGGCGTGAAAGACGAGCCGGTGAAGGGAAAAGAGGTTCCTCTGGAATGGACTGAGACATCTGGGGGACTCTTGGAATGGTGGCACGACCCTGGAGTTCCTCTCGCCGTTCCTGTTGGGAGGGCCTCCTCTTGAGATGCGACGGGAAGGCCGGGAACTCTTTCCCGACGAAGCAGGGGAAGGATCCCTCATCTCGAGCTACGAGGCGGAAACGGGGCTCCTCTGGATGTGGGCGGGACCCTCGTGATTCCTCTCGAGTGGAGACGGGTATGTCGGGGAACTTCTTGATTTGCACCAAGGGTGTGAAGGACCCTTGGGAAGTTCCAGAGGTGAGGTGTGATCAGCCTCGAGACGCCTCAGCGGAAATGGGCCTCATCTCACCTGGAGGGGAGAACCTCCTGGATTTTCTCGAGTTGCGGCAGGTCTTCTCGAGTTACGACGGGGACCTCAGGGACCCGCTCTGGTGGCCTCAGGAAAGGCCAGTCCCCATGCGAGTTGCTAGGGGACCTCTCGGGATTCCTCTCCCGTCCATGCCGGGGCCTCAGTCCTTGTGTGGAGTCGGGGCCGGAACCTGAGGATTCCTCTCCAGTGTTGCCATGGATCTTGGGGTGCTTCTGAGTCTCCCCAGGGGAGTCAGGCCTCGTCTCGAGTGGGGGCATGCACGTGCGCTTTCCTCCCGAGCTGCAGCAGTAGTGTCACGCTTCCTGTCACGTGGATCAAGGGATCTGTGGCTTTCCCTCGAGGCTGTCCCTCGAGGCTTTCCCACGAGGCTTTCCCACAGGGCTGTGCCACGTGCCACCTTGGTGTGAGTCGATCCTCGGCGTGAAAGACGAGCCGGTGAAGGGAAAAGAGGTTCCTCTGGAATGGACTGAGACATCTGGGGGACTCTTGGAATGGTGGCACGACCCTGGAGTTCCTCTCGCCGTTCCTGTTGGGAGGGCCTCCTCTTGAGATGCGACGGGAAGGCCGGGAACTCTTTCCCGACGAAGCAGGGAAAGGATCCCTCATCTCGAGCTACGAGGCGGAAACGGGGCTCCTCTGGATGTGGGCGGGACCCTCGTGATTCCTCTCGAGTGGAGACGGGTATGTCGGGGAACTTCTTGATTTGCACCAAGGGTGTGAAGGACCCTTGGGAAGTTCCAGAGGTGAGGTGTGATCAGCCTCGAGACGCCTCAGCGGAAATGGGCCTCATCTCACCTGGAGGGGAGAACCTCCTGGATTTTCTCGAGTTGCGGCAGGTCTTCTCGAGTTACGACGGGGACCTCAGGGACCCGCTCTGGTGGCCTCAGGAAAGGCCAGTCCCCATGCGAGTTGCTAGGGGACCTCTCGGGATTCCTCTCCCGTCCATGCCGGGGCCTCAGTCCTTGTGTGGAGTCGGGGCCGGAACCTGAGGATTCCTCTCCAGTGTTGCCATGTATCTTGGGGTGCTTCTGAGTCTCCCCAGGGGAGTCAGGCCTCGTCTCGAGTGGGGGCATGCACGTGCGCTTTCCTCCCGAGCTGCAGCAGTAGTGTCACGCTTCCTGTCACGTGGATCAAGGGATCTGTGGCTTTCCCTCGAGGCTGTCCCTCGAGGCTTTCCCACGAGGCTTTCCCACAGGGCTGTGCCACGTGCCACCTTGGTGTGAGTCGATCCTCGGCGTGAAAGACGAGCCGGTGAAGGGAAAAGAGGTTCCTCTGGAATGGACTGAGACATCTGGGGGACTCTTGGAATGGTGGCACGACCCTGGAGTTCCTCTCGCCGTTCCTGTTGAGAGGGCCTCCTCTTGAGATGCGACGGGAAGGCCGGGAACTCTTTCCCGACGAAGCAGGGAAAGGATCCCTCATCTCGAGCTACGAGGCGGAAACGGGGCTCCTCTGGATGTGGGCGGGACCCTCGTGATTCCTCTCGAGTGGAGACGGGTATGTCGGGGAACTTCTTGATTTGCACCAAGGGTGTGAAGGACCCTTTGTAAGTTCCAGAGGGGAGGTGTGATCAGCCTCGAGACGCCTCAGCGAAAATGGGCCTCATCTCACCTGGAGGGGAGAACCTCCTGGATTTTCTCGAGTTGCGGCAGGTCTTCTCGAGTTACGACGGGGACCTCAGGGACCCGCTCTGGTGGCCTCAGGAAAGGCCAGTCCCCATGCGAGTTGCTAGGGGACCTCTCGGGATTCCTCTCCCGTCCATGCCGGGGCCTCAGTCCTTGTGTGGAGTCGGGGCCGGAACCTGAGGATTCCTCTCCAGTGTTGCCATGGATCTTGGGGTGCTTCTGAGTCTCCCCAGGGGAGTCAGGCCTCGTCTCGAGTGGGGGCATGCACGTGCGCTTTCCTCCCGAGCTGCAGCAGTAGTGTCACGCTTCCTGTCACGTGGATCAAGGGATCTGTGGCTTTCCCTCGAGGCTGTCCCTCGAGGCTTTCCCACGAGGCTTTCCCACAGGGCTGTGCCACGTGCCACCTTGGTGTGAGTCGATCCTCGGCGTGAAAGACGAGCCGGTGAAGGGAAAAGAGGTTCCTCTGGAATGGACTGAGACATCTGGGGGACTCTTGGAATGGTGGCACGACCCTGGAGTTCCTCTCGCCGTTCCTGTTGGGAGGGCCTCCTCTTGAGATGCGACGGGAAGGCCGGGAACTCTTTCCCGACGAAGCAGGGAAAGGATCCCTCATCTCGAGCTACGAGGCGGAAACGGGGCTCCTCTGGATGTGGGCGGGACCCTCGTGATTCCTCTCGAGTGGAGACGGGTATGTCGGGGAACTTCTTGATTTGCACCAAGGGTGTGAAGGACCCTTGGGAAGTTCCAGAGGTGAGGTGTGATCAGCCTCGAGACGCCTCAGCGGAAATGGGCCTCATCTCACCTGGAGGGGAGAACCTCCTGGATTTTCTCGAGTTGCGGCAGGTCTTCTCGAGTTACGACGGGGACCTCAGGGACCCGCTCTGGTGGCCTCAGGAAAGGCCAGTCCCCATGCGAGTTGCTAGGGGACCTCTCGGGATTCCTCTCCCGTCCATGCCGGGGCCTCAGTCCTTGTGTGGAGTCGGGGCCGGAACCTGAGGATTCCTCTCCAGTGTTGCCATGTATCTTGGGGTGCTTCTGAGTCTCCCCAGGGGAGTCAGGCCTCGTCTCGAGTGGGGGCATGCACGTGCGCTTTCCTCCCGAGCTGCAGCAGTAGTGTCACGCTTCCTGTCACGTGGATCAAGGGATCTGTGGCTTTCCCTCGAGGCTGTCCCTCGAGGCTTTCCCACGAGGCTTTCCCACAGGGCTGTGCCACGTGCCACCTTGGTGTGAGTCGATCCTCGGCGTGAAAGACGAGCCGGTGAAGGGAAAAGAGGTTCCTCTGGAATGGACTGAGACATCTGGGGGACTCTTGGAATGGTGGCACGACCCTGGAGTTCCTCTCGCCGTTCCTGTTGAGAGGGCCTCCTCTTGAGATGCGACGGGAAGGCCGGGAACTCTTTCCCGACGAAGCAGGGAAAGGATCCCTCATCTCGAGCTACGAGGCGGAAACGGGGCTCCTCTGGATGTGGGCGGGACCCTCGTGATTCCTCTCGAGTGGAGACGGGTATGTCGGGGAACTTCTTGATTTGCACCAAGGGTGTGAAGGACCCTTTGGAAGTTCCAGAGGGGAGGTGTGATCAGCCTCGAGACGCCTCAGCGGAAATGGGCCTCATCTCACCTGGAGGGGAGAACCTCCAGGATTTTCTCGAGTTGCGGCAGGTCTTCTCGAGTTACGACGGGGACCTCAGGGACCCGCTCTGGTGGCCTCAGGAAAGGCCAGTCCCCATGCGAGTTGCTAGGGGACCTCTCGGGATTCCTCTCCCGTCCATGCCGGGGCCTCAGTCCTTGTGTGGAGTCGGGGCCGGAAAATGAGGATTCCTCTCCAGTGTTGCCATGGATCTTGGGGTGCTTCTGAGTCTCCCCAGGGGAGTCAGGCCTCGTCTCGAGTGGGGGCATGCACGTGCGCTTTCCTCCCGAGCTGCAGCAGTAGTGTCACGCTTCCTGTCACGTGGATCAAGGGATCTGTGGCTTTCCCTCGAGGCTGTCCCTCGAGGCTTTCCCACGAGGCTTTCCCACAGGGCTGTGCCACGTGCCACCTTGGTGTGAGTCGATCCTCGGCGTGAAAGACGAGCCGGTGAAGGGAAAAGAGGTTCCTCTGGAATGGACTGAGACATCTGGGGGACTCTTGGAATGGTGGCACCACCCTGGAGTTCCTCTCGCCGTTCCTGTTGAGAGGGCCTCCTCTTGAGATGCGACGGGAACGCCGGGAACTCTTTCCCGATGAAGCAGGGAAAGGATCCCTCATCTCGAGCTACGAGGCGGAAACGGGGCTCCTCTGGATGTGGGCGGGACCCTCGTGATTCCTCTCGTGTGGAGACGGGTATGTCGGGGAACTTCTTGATTTGCACCAAGGGTGTGAAGGACCCTTTCGAAGTTCCAGAGGTGAGGTGTGATCAGCCTCGAGACGCCTCAGCAGAAATGGGCCTCATCTCGCCTGGAGGGGAGAACCTCCTGGATTTTCTCCAGTTGCGGCAGGTCTTCTCGAGTTACGCCGGGGACCTCAGGGACCCGCTCTGGTGGCCTCAGGAAAGGCCAGTCCCCATGCAAGTTGCTAGGGGACCTCTCGGGATTCCTCTCCCGTCCATGCCGGGGCCTCAGTCCTTGTGTGGAGTCGGGGCCGGAACCTGAGGATTCCTCTCCAGTGTTGCCATGGATCTTGGGGTGCTTCTGAGTCTCCCCAGGGGAGTCAGGCCTCGTCTCGAGTGGGGGCATGCACGTGCGCTTTCCTCCCGAGCTGCAGCAGTAGTGTCACGCTTCCTGTCACGTGGATCAAGGGATCTGTGGCTTTCCCTCGAGGCTGTCCCTCGAGGCTTTCCCACGAGGCTTTCCCACAGGGCTGTGCCACGTGCCACCTTGGTGTGAGTCGATCCTCGGCGTGAAAGACGAGCCGGTGAAGGGAAAAGAGGTTCCTCTGGAATGGACTGAGACATCTGGGGGACTCTTGGAATGGTGGCACGACCCTGGAGTTCCTCTCGCCGTTCCTGTTGAGAGGGCCTCCTCTTGAGATGCGACGGGAAGGCCGGGAACTCTTTCCCGACGAAGCAGGGAAAGGATCCCTCATCTCGAGCTACGAGGCGGAAACGGGGCTCCTCTGGATGTGGGCGGGACCCTCGTGATTCCTCTCGTGTGGAGACGGGTATGTCGGGGAACTTCTTGATTTGCACCAAGGGTGTGAAGGACCCTTTGGAAGTTCCAGAGGGGAGGTGTGATCAGCCTCGAGACGCCTCAGCGGAAATGGGCCTCATCTCGCCTGGAGGGGAGAACCTCCTGGATTTTCTCGAGTTGTGGCAGGTCTTCTCGAGTTACGACGGGGACCTCAGGGACCCGCTCTGGTGGCCTCAGGAAAGGCCAGTCCCCATGCGAGTTGCTAGGGGACCTCTCGGGATTCCTCTCCCGTCCATGCCGGGGCCTCAGGCCTTGTGTGGAGTCGGGGCCGGAACCTGAGGATTCCTCTCCAGTGTTGCCATGGATCTTGGGGTGCTTCTGAGTCTCCCCAGGGGAGTCAGGCCTCGTCTCGAGTGGGGGCATGCACGTGCGCTTTCCTCCCGAGCTGCAGCAGTAGTGTCACGCTTCCTGTCACGTGGATCAAGGGATCTGTGGCTTTCCCTCGAGGCTGTCCCTCGAGGCTTTCCCACGAGGCTTTCCCACAGGGCTGTGCCACGTGCCACCTTGGTGTGAGTCGATCCTCGGCGTGAAAGACGAGCCGGTGAAGGGAAAAGAGGTTCCTCTGGAATGGACTGAGACATCTGGGGGACTCTTGGAATGGTGGCACGACCCTGGAGTTCCTCTCGCCGTTCCTGTTGAGAGGGCCTCCTCTTGAGATGCGACGGGAAGGCCGGGAACTCTTTCCCGACGAAGCAGGGAAAGGATCCCTCATCTCGAGCTACGAGGCGGAAACGGGGCTCCTCTGGATGTGGGCGGGACCCTCGTGATTCCTCTCGTGTGGAGACGGGTATGTTGGGGAACTTCTTGATTTGCACCAAGGGTGTGAAGGACCCTTTCGAAGTTCCAGAGGGGAGGTGTGATCAGCCTCGAGACGCCTCAGCGGAAATGGGCCTCATCTCGCCTGGAGGGGAGAACCTCCTGGATTTTCTCGAGTTGTGGCAGGTCTTCTCGAGTTACGACGGGGACCTCAGGGACCCGCTCTGGTGGCCTCAGGAAAGGCCAGTCCCCATGCGAGTTGCTAGGGGACCTCTCGGGATTCCTCTCCCGTCCATGCCGGGGCCTCAGTCCTTGTGTGGAGTCGGGGCCGTAACCTGAGGATTCCTCTCCAGTGTTGCCATGGATCTTGGGGTGCTTCTGAGTCTCCCCAGGGGAGTCAGGCCTGGTCTCGAGTGGGGGCATGCACGTGCGCTTTCCTCCCGAGCTGCAGCAGTAGTGTCACGCTTCCTGTCACGTGGATCAAGGGATCTGTGGCTTTCCCTCGAGGCTGTCCCTCGAGGCTTTCCCACGAGGCTTTCCCACAGGGCTGTGCCACGTGCCACCTTGGTGTGAGTCGATCCTCGGCGTGAAAGACGAGCCGGTGAAGGGAAAAGAGGTTCCTCTGGAATGGACTGAGACATCTGGGGGACTCTTGGAATGGTGGCACGACCCTGGAGTTCCTCTCGCCGTTCCTGTTGAGAGGGCCTCCTCTTGAGATGCGACGGGAAGGCCGGGAACTCTTTCCCGACGAAGCAGGGAAAGGATCCCTCATCTCGAGCTACGAGGCGGAAACGGGGCTCCTCTGGATGTGGGCGGGACCCTCGTGATTCCTCTCGTGTGGAGACGGGTATGTCGGGGAACTTCTTGATTTGCACCAAGGGTGTGAAGGACCCTTTCGAAGTTCCAGAGGTGAGGTGTGATCAGCCTCGAGACGCCTCAGCAGAAATGGGCCTCATCTCGCCTGGAGGGGAGAACCTCCTGGATTTTCTCCAGTTGCGGCAGGTCTTCTCGAGTTACGCCGGGGACCTCAGGGACCCGCTCTGGTGGCCTCAGGAAAGGCCAGTCCCCATGCAAGTTGCTAGGGGACCTCTCGGGATTCCTCTCCCGTCCATGCCGGGGCCTCAGTCCTTGTGTGGAGTCGGGGCCGGAACCTGAGGATTCCTCTCCAGTGTTGCCATGGATCTTGGGGTGCTTCTGAGTCTCCCCAGGGGAGTCAGGCCTCGTCTCGAGTGGGGGCATGCACGTGCGCTTTCCTCCCGAGCTGCAGCAGTAGTGTCACGCTTCCTGTCACGTGGATCAAGGGATCTGTGGCTTTCCCTCGAGGCTGTCCCTCGAGGCTTTCCCACGAGGCTTTCCCACAGGGCTGTGCCACGTGCCACCTTGGTGTGAGTCGATCCTCGGCGTGAAAGACGAGCCGGTGAAGGGAAAAGAGGTTCCTCTGGAATGGACTGAGACATCTGGGGGACTCTTGGAATGGTGGCACGACCCTGGAGTTCCTCTCGCCGTTCCTGTTGAGAGGGCCTCCTCTTGAGATGCGACGGGAACGCCGGGAACTCTTTCCCGACGAAGCAGGGAAAGGATCCCTCATCTCGAGCTACGAGGCGGAAACGGGGCTCCTCTGGATGTGGGCGGGACCCTCGTGATTCCTCTCGTGTGGAGACGGGTATGTCGGGGAACTTCTTGATTTGCACCAAGGGTGTGAAGGACCCTTTCGAAGTTCCAGAGGGGAGGTGTGATCAGCCTCGAGACGCCTCAGCGGAAATGGGCCTCATCTCGCCTGGAGGGGAGAACCTCCTGGATTTTCTCGAGTTGTGGCAGGTCTTCTCGAGTTACGACGGGGACCTCAGGGACCCGCTCTGGTGGCCTCAGGAAAGGCCAGTCCCCATGCGAGTTGCTAGGGGACCTCTCGGGATTCCTCTCCCATCCATGCCGGGGCCTCAGTCCTTGTGTGGAGTCGGGGCCGGAACCTGAGGATTCCTCTCCAGTGTTGCCATGGATCTTGGGGTGCTTCTGAGTCTCCCCAGGGGAGTCAGGCCTCGTCTCGAGTGGGGGCATGCACGTGCGCTTTCCTCCCGAGCTGCAGCAGTAGTGTCACGCTTCCTGTCACGTGGATCAAGGGATCTGTGGCTTTCCCTCGAGGCTGTCCCTCGAGGCTTTCCCACGAGGCTTTCCCACAGGGCTGTGCCCCGTGCCACCTTGGTGTGAGTCGATCCTCGGCGTGAAAGACGAGCCGGTGAAGGGAAAAGAGGTTCCTCTGGAATGGACTGAGACATCTGGGGGACTCTTGGAATGGTGGCACGACCCTGGAGTTCCTCTCGCCGTTCCTGTTGAGAGGGCCTCCTCTTGAGATGCGACGGGAAGGCCGGGAACTCTTTCCCGACGAAGCAGGGAAAGGATCCCTCATCTCGAGCTACGAGGCGGAAACGGGGCTCCTCTGGATGTGGGCGGGACCCTCGTGATTCCTCTTGTGTGGAGACGGGTATGTCGGGGAACTTCTTGATTTGCACCAAGGGTGTGAAGGACCCTTTCGAAGTTCCAGAGGTGAGGTGTGATCAGCCTCGAGACGCCTCAGCGGAAATGGGCCTCATCTCGCCTGGAGGGGAGAACCTCCTGGATTTTCTCCAGTTGCGGCAGGTCTTCTCGAGTTACGACGGGGACCTCAGGGACCCGCTCTGGTGGCCTCAGGAAAGGCCAGTCCCCATGCGAGTTGCTAGGGGACCTCTCGGGATTCCTCTCCCGTCCATGCCGGGGCCTCAGTCCTTGTGTGGAGTCGGGGCCGGAACCTGAGGATTCCTCTCCAGTGTTGCCATGGATCTTGGGGTGCTTCTGAGTCTCCCCAGGGGAGTCAGGCCTCGTCTCGAGTGGGGGCATGCACGTGCGCTTTCCTCCCGAGCTGCAGCAGTAGTGTCACGCTTCCTGTCACGTGGATCAAGGGATCTGTGGCTTTCCCTCGAGGCTGTCCCTCGAGGCTTTCCCACGAGGCTTTCCCACAGGGCTGTGCCACGTGCCACCTTGGTGTGAGTCGATCCTCGGCGTGAAAGACGAGCCGGTGAAGGGAAAAGAGGTTCCTCTGGAATGGACTGAGACATCTGGGGGACTCTTGGAATGGTGGCACGACCCTGGAGTTCCTCTCGCCGTTCCTGTTGAGAGGGCCTCCTCTTGAGATGCGACGGGAACGCCGGGAACTCTTTCCCGATGAAGCAGGGAAAGGATCCCTCATCTCGAGCTACGAGGCGGAAACGGGGCTCCTCTGGATGTGGGCGGGACCCTCGTGATTCTTCTCGTGTGGAGACGGGTATGTCGGGGAACTTCTTGATTTGCACCAAGGGTGTGAAGGACCCTTTCGAAGTTCCAGAGGTGAGGTGTGATCAGCCTCGAGACGCCTCAGCAGAAATGGGCCTCATCTCGCCTGGAGGGGAGAACCTCCTGGATTTTCTCCAGTTGCGGCAGGTCTTCTCGAGTTACGACTGGGACCTCAGGGACCCGCTCTGGTGGCCTCAGGAAAGGCCAGTCCCCATGCGAGTTGCTAGGGGACCTCTCGGGATTCCTCTCCCGTCCATGCCGGGGCCTCAGTCCTTGTGTGGAGTCGGGGCCGGAACCTGAGGATTCCTCTCCAGTGTTGCCATGGATCTTGGGGTGCTTCTGAGTCTCCCCAGGGGAGTCAGGCCTCGTCTCGAGTGGGGGCATGCACGTGCGCTTTCCTCCCGAGCTGCAGCAGTAGTGTCACGCTTCCTGTCACGTGGATCAAGGGATCTGTGGCTTTCCCTCTAGGCTGTCCCTCGAGGCTTTCCCACGAGGCTTTCCCACAGGGCTGTGCCACGTGCCACCTTGGTGTGAGTCGATCCTCGGCGTGAAAGACGAGCCGGTGAAGGGAAAAGAGGTTCCTCTGGAATGGACTGAGACATCTGGGGGACTCTTGGAATGGTGGCACGACCCTGGAGTTCCTCTCGCCGTTCCTGTTGAGAGGGCCTCCTCTTGAGATGCGACGGGAAGGCCGGGAACTCTTTCCCGACGAAGCAGGGAAAGGATCCCTCATCTCGAGCTACGAGGCGGAAACGGGGCTCCTCTGGATGTGGGCGGGACCCTCGTGATTCCTCTCGTGTGGAGACGGGTATGTCGGGGAACTTCTTGATTTGCACCAAGGGTGTGAAGGACCCTTTCGAAGTTCCAGAGGTGAGGTGTGATCAGCCTCGAGACGCCTCAGCAGAAATGGGCCTCATCTCGCCTGGAGGGGAGAACCTCCTGGATTTTCTCCAGTTGCGGCAGGTCTTCTCGAGTTACGCCGGGGACCTCAGGGACCCGCTCTGGTGGCCTCAGGAAAGGCCAGTCCCCATGCAAGTTGCTAGGGGACCTCTCGGGATTCCTCTCCCGTCCATGCCGGGGCCTCAGTCCTTGTGTGGAGTCGGGGCCGGAACCTGAGGGTTCCTCTCCAGTGTTGCCATGGATCTTGGGGTGCTTCTGAGTCTCCCCAGGGGAGTCAGGCCTCGTCTCGAGTGGGGGCATGCACGTGCGCTTTCCTCCCGAGCTGCAGCAGTAGTGTCACGCTTCCTGTCACGTGGATCAAGGGATCTGTGGCTTTCCCTCGAGGCTGTCCCTCGAGGCTTTCCCACGAGGCTTTCCCACAGGGCTGTGCCACGTGCCACCTTGGTGTGAGTCGATCCTCGGCGTGAAAGACGAGCCGGTGAAGGGAAAAGAGGTTCCTCTGGAATGGACTGAGACATCTGGGGGACTCTTGGAATGGTGGCACGACCCTGGAGTTCCTCTCGCCGTTCCTGTTGAGAGGGCCTCCTCTTGAGATGCGACGGGAACGCCGGGAACTCTTTCCCGACGAAGCAGGGAAAGGATCCCTCATCTCGAGCTACGAGGCGGAAACGGGGCTCCTCTGGATGTGGGCGGGACCCTCGTGATTCCTCTCGTGTGGAGACGGGTATGTCGGGGAACTTCTTGATTTGCACCAAGGGTGTGAAGGACCCTTTCGAAGTTCCAGAGGGGAGGTGTGATCAGCCTCGAGACGCCTCAGCGGAAATGGGCCTCATCTCGCCTGGAGGGGAGAACCTCCTGGATTTTCTCGAGTTGTGGCAGGTCTTCTCGAGTTACGACGGGGACCTCAGGGACCCGCTCTGGTGGCCTCAGGAAAGGCCAGTCCCCATGCGAGTTGCTAGGGGACCTCTCGGGATTCCTCTCCCGTCCATGCCGGGGCCTCAGTCCTTGTGTGGAGTCGGGGCCGGAACCTGAGGATTCCTCTCCAGTGTTGCCATGGATCTTGGGGTGCTTCTGAGTCTCCCCAGGGGAGTCAGGCCTCGTCTCGAGTGGGGGCATGCACGTGCGCTTTCCTCCCGAGCTGCAGCAGTAGTGTCACGCTTCCTGTCACGTGGATCAAGGGATCTGTGGCTTTCCCTCCAGGCTGTCCCTCGAGGCTTTCCCACGAGGCTTTCCCACAGGGCTGTGCCACGTGCCACCTTGGTGTGAGTCGATCCTCGGCGTGAAAGACGAGCCGGTGAAGGGAAAAGAGGTTCCTCTGGAATGGACTGAGACATCTGGGGGACTCTTGGAATGGTGGCACGACCCTGGAGTTCCTCTCGCCGTTCCTGTTGAGAGGGCCTCCTCTTGAGATGCGACGGGAAGGCCGGGAACTCTTTCCCGACGAAGCAGGGAAAGGATCCCTCATCTCGAGCTACGAGGCGGAAACGGGGCTCCTCTGGATGTGGGCGGGACCCTCGTGATTCCTCTCGAGTGGAGACGGGTATGTCGGGGAACTTCTTGATTTGCACCAAGGGTGTGAAGGACCCTTTCAAAGTTCCAGAGGTGAGGTGTGATCAGCCTCGAGACGCCTCAGCGGAAATGGGCCTCATCTCACCTGGAGGGGAGAACCTCCTGGATTTTCTCGAGTTGGGGCAGGTCTTCTCGAGTTACGACGGGGACCTCAGAGACCCGCTCTGGTGGCCACAGGAAAGGCCAGTCCCCATGCGAGTTGCTAGGGGACCTCTCGGGATTCCTCTCCCGTCCATGCCGGGGCCTCAGTCCTTGTGTGGAGTCGGGGCCGGAACCTGAGGATTCCTCTCCAGTGTTGCCATGGATCTTGGGGTGCTTCTGAGTCTCCCCAGGGGAGTCAGGCCTCGTCTCGAGTGGGGGCATGCACGTGCGCTTTCCTCCCGAGCTGCAGCAGTAGTGTCACGCTTCCTGTCACGTGGATCAAGGGATCTGTGGCTTTCCCTCGAGGCTGTCCCTCGAGGCTTTCCCACGTGGCTTTCCCACAGGGCTGTGCCACGTGCCACCTTGGTGTGAGTCGATCCTCGGCGTGAAAGACGAGCCGGTGAAGGGAAAAGAGGTTCCTCTGGAATGGACTGAGACATCTGGGGGACTCTTGGAATGGTGGCACCACCCTGGAGTTCCTCTCGCCGTTCCTGTTGAGAGGGCCTCCTCTTGAGATGCGACGGGAACGCCGGGAACTCTTTCCCGACGAAGCAGGGAAAGGATCCCTCATCTCGAGCTACGAGGCGGAAACGGGGCTCCTCTGGATGTGGGCGGGACCCTCGTGATTCCTCTCGTGTGGAGACGGGTATGTCGGGGAACTTCTTGATTTGCACCAAGGGTGTGAAGGACCCTTTCGAAGTTCCAGAGGTGAGGTGTGATCAGCCTCGAGACGCCTCAGCGGAAATGGGCCTCATCTCGCCTGGAGGGGAGAACCTCCTGGATTTTCTCCAGTTGCAGCAGGTCTTCTCGAGTTACGCCGGGGACCTCAGGGACTCGCTCTGGTGGCCTCAGGAAAGGCCAGTCCCCATGCGAGTTGCTAGGGGACCTCTCGGGATTCCTCTCCCGTCCATGCCGGGGCCTCAGTCCTTGTGTGGAGTCGGGGCCGGAACCTGAGGATTCCTCTCCAGTGTTGCCATGGATCTTGGGGTGCTTCTGAGTCTCCCCAGGGGAGTCAGGCCTCGTCTCGAGTGGGGGCATGCACGTGCGCTTTCCTCCCGAGCTGCAGCAGTAGTGTCACGCTTCCTGTCACGTGGATCAAGGGATCTGTGGCTTTCCCTCCAGGCTGTCCCTCGAGGCTTTCCCACGAGGCTTTCCCACAGGGCTGTGCCACGTGCCACCTTGGTGTGAGTCGATCCTCGGCGTGAAAGACGAGCCGGTGAAGGGAAAAGAGGTTCCTCTGGAATGGACTGAGACATCTGGGGGACTCTTGGAATGGTGGCACGACCCTGGAGTTCCTCTCGCCGTTCCTGTTGAGAGGGCCTCCTCTTGAGATGCGACGGGAAGGCCGGGAACTCTTTCCCGACGAAGCAGGGAAAGGATCCCTCATCTCGAGCTACGAGGCGGAAACGGGGCTCCTCTGGATGTGGGCGGGACCCTCGTGATTCCTCTCGAGTGGAGACGGGTATGTCGGGGAACTTCTTGATTTGCACCAAGGGTGTGAAGGACCCTTTCAAAGTTCCAGAGGTGAGGTGTGATCAGCCTCGAGACGCCTCAGCAGAAATGGGCCTCATCTCGCCTGGAGGGGAGAACCTCCTGGATTTTCTCCAGTTGCGGCAGGTCTTCTCGAGTTACGCCGGGGACTTCAGGGACCCGCTCTGGTGGCCTCAGGAAAGGCCAGTCCCCATGCAAGTTGCTAGGGGACCTCTCGGGATTCCTCTCCCGTCCATGCCGGGGCCTCAGTCCTTGTGTGGAGTCGGGGCCGGAACCTGAGGATTCCTCTCCAGTGTTGCCATGGATCTTGGGGTGCTTCTGAGTCTCCCCAGGGGAGTCAGGCCTCGTCTCGAGTGGGGGCATGCACGTGCGCTTTCCTCCCGAGCTGCAGCAGTAGTGTCACGCTTCCTGTCACGTGGATCAAGGGATCTGTGGCTTTCCCTCGAGGCTGTCCCTCGAGGCTTTCCCACGAGGCTTTCCCACAGGGCTGTGCCACGTGCCACCTTGGTGTGAGTCGATCCTCGGCGTGAAAGACGAGCCGGTGAAGGGAAAAGAGGTTCCTCTGGAATGGACTGAGACATCTGGGGGACTCTTGGAATGGTGGCACGACCCTGGAGTTCCTCTCGCCGTTCCTGTTGAGAGGGCCTCCTCTTGAGATGCGACGGGAACGCCGGGAACTCTTTCCCGACGAAGCAGGGAAAGGATCCCTCATCTCGAGCTACGAGGAGGAAACGGGGCTCCTCTGGATGTGGGCGGGACCCTCGTGATTCCTCTCGTGTGGAGACGGGTATGTCGGGGAACTTCTTGATTTGCACCAAGGGTGTGAAGGACCCTTTCGAAGTTCCAGAGGGGAGGTGTGATCAGCCTCGAGACGCCTCAGCGGAAATGGGCCTCATCTCGCCTGGAGGGGAGAACCTCCTGGATTTTCTCGAGTTGCGGCAGGTCTTCTCGAGTTACGACGGGGACCTCAGGGACCCGCTCTGGTGGCCTCAGGAAAGGCCAGTCCCCATGCGAGTTGCTAGGGGACCTCTCGGGATTCCTCTCCCGTCCATGCCGGGGCCTCAGTCCTTGTGTGGAGTCGGGGCCGGAACCTGAGGATTCCTCTCCAGTGTTGCCATGGATCTTGGGGTGCTTCTGAGTCTCCCCAGGGGAGTCAGGCCTCGTCTCGAGTGGGGGCATGCACGTGCGCTTTCCTCCCGAGCTGCAGCAGTAGTGTCACGCTTCCTGTCACGTGGATCAAGGGATCTGTGGCTTTCCCTCGAGGCTGTCCCTCGAGGCTTTCCCACGAGGCTTTCCCACAGGGCTGTGCCACGTGCCACCTTGGTGTGAGTCGATCCTCGGCGTGAAAGACGAGCCGGTGAAGGGAAAAGAGGTTCCTCTGGAATGGACTGAGACATCTGGGGGACTCTTGGAATGGTGGCACGACCCTGGAGTTCCTCTCGCCGTTCCTGTTGAGAGGGCCTCCTCTTGAGATGCGACGGGAAGGCCGGGAACTCTTTCCCGACGAAGCAGGGAAAGGATCCCTCATCTCGAGCTACGAGGCGGAAACGGGGCTCCTCTGGATGTGGGCGGGACCCTCATGATTCCTCTCGAGTGGAGACGGGTATGTCGGGGAACTTCTTGAATTGCACCAAGGGTGTGAAGGACCCTTTGGAAGTTCCAGAGGTGAGGTGTGATCAGCCTCGAGACGCCTCAGCGGAAATGGGCCTCATCTCACCTGGAGGGGAGAACCTCCTGGATTTTCTCCAGTTGCGGCAGGTCTTCTCGAGTTACGACGGGGACCTCAGGGACCCGCTCTGGTGGCCTCAGGAAAGGCCAGTCCCCATGCGAGTTGCTAGGGGACCTCTCGGGATTCCTCTCCCGTCCATGCCGGGGCCTCAGTCCTTGTGTGGAGTCGGGGCCGGAACCTGAGGATTCCTCTCCAGTGTTGCCATGGATCTTGGGGTGCTTCTGAGTCTCCCCAGGGGAGTCAGGCCTCGTCTCGAGTGGGGGCATGCACGTGCGCTTTCCTCCCGAGCTGCAGCAGTAGTGTCACGCTTCCTGTCACGTGGATCAAGGGATCTGTGGCTTTCCCTCCAGGCTGTCCCTCGAGGCTTTCCCACGAGGCTTTCCCACAGGGCTGTGCCACGTGCCACCTTGGTGTGAGTCGATCCTCGGCGTGAAAGACGAGCCGGTGAAGGGAAAAGAGGTTCCTCTGGAATGGACTGAGACATCTGGGGGACTCTTGGAATGGTGGCACGACCCTGGAGTTCCTCTCGCCGTTCCTGTTGAGAGGGCCTCCTCTTGAGATGCGACGGGAAGGCCGGGAACTCTTTCCCGACGAAGCAGGGAAAGGATCCCTCATCTCGAGCTACGAGGCGGAAACGGGGCTCCTCTGGATGTGGGCGGGACCCTCGTGATTCCTCTCGAGTGGAGACGGGTATGTCGGGGAACTTCTTGATTTGCACCAAGGGTGTGAAGGACCCTTTCAAAGTTCCAGAGGTGAGGTGTGATCAGCCTCGAGACGCCTCAGCAGAAATGGGCCTCATCTCGCCTGGAGGGGAGAACCTCCTGGATTTTCTCCAGTTGCGGCAGGTCTTCTCGAGTTACGCCGGGGACTTCAGGGACCCGCTCTGGTGGCCTCAGGAAAGGCCAGTCCCCATGCAAGTTGCTAGGGGACCTCTCGGGATTCCTCTCCCGTCCATGCCGGGGCCTCAGTCCTTGTGTGGAGTCGGGGCCGGAACCTGAGGATTCCTCTCCAGTGTTGCCATGGATCTTGGGGTGCTTCTGAGTCTCCCCAGGGGAGTCAGGCCTCGTCTCGAGTGGGGGCATGCACGTGCGCTTTCCTCCCGAGCTGCAGCAGTAGTGTCACGCTTCCTGTCACGTGGATCAAGGGATCTGTGGCTTTCCCTCGAGGCTGTCCCTCGAGGCTTTCCCACGAGGCTTTCCCACAGGGCTGTGCCACGTGCCACCTTGGTGTGAGTCGATCCTCGGCGTGAAAGACGAGCCGGTGAAGGGAAAAGAGGTTCCTCCGAAATGGACTGAGACATCTGGGGGACTCTTGGAATGGTGGCACGACCCTGGAGTTCCTCTCGCCGTTCCTGTTGAGAGGGCCTCCTCTTGAGATGCGACGGGAACGCCGGGAACTCTTTCCCGACGAAGCAGGGAAAGGATCCCTCATCTCGAGCTACGAGGAGGAAACGGGGCTCCTCTGGATGTGGGCGGGACCCTCGTGATTCCTCTCGTGTGGAGACGGGTATGTCGGGGAACTTCTTGATTTGCACCAAGGGTGTGAAGGACCCTTTCGAAGTTCCAGAGGGGAGGTGTGATCAGCCTCGAGACGCCTCAGCGGAAATGGGCCTCATCTCGCCTGGAGGGGAGAACCTCCTGGATTTTCTCGAGTTGCGGCAGGTCTTCTCGAGTTACGACGGGGACCTCAGGGACCCGCTCTGGTGGCCTCAGGAAAGGCCAGTCCCCATGCGAGATGCTAGGGGACCTCTCGGGATTCCTCTCCCGTCCATGCCGGGGCCTCAGTCCTTGTGTGGAGTCGGGGCCGGAACCTGAGGATTCCTCTCCAGTGTTGCCATGGATCTTGGGGTGCTTCTGAGTCTCCCCAGGGGAGTCAGGCCTCGTCTCGAGTGGGGGCATGCACGTGCGCTTTCCTCCCGAGCTGCAGCAGTAGTGTCACGCTTCCTGTCACGTGGATCAAGGGATCTGTGGCTTTCCCTCGAGGCTGTCCCTCGAGGCTTTCCCACGAGGCTTTCCCACAGGGCTGTGCCACGTGCCACCTTGGTGTGAGTCGATCCTCGGCGTGAAAGACGAGCCGGTGAAGGGAAAAGAGGTTCCTCTGGAATGGACTGAGACATCTGGGGGACTCTTGGAATGGTGGCACGACCCTGGAGTTCCTCTCGCCGTTCCTGTTGAGAGGGCCTCCTCTTGAGATGCGACGGGAAGGCCGGGAACTCTTTCCCGACGAAGCAGGGAAAGGATCCCTCATCTCGAGCTACGAGGCGGAAACGGGGCTCCTCTGGATGTGGGCGGGACCCTCATGATTCCTCTCGAGTGGAGACGGGTATGTCGGGGAACTTCTTGAATTGCACCAAGGGTGTGAAGGACCCTTTGGAAGTTCCAGAGGTGAGGTGTGATCAGCCTCGAGACGCCTCAGCGGAAATGGGCCTCATCTCACCTGGAGGGGAGAACCTCCTGGATTTTCTCCAGTTGCGGCAGGTCTTCTCGAGTTACGACGGGGACCTCAGGGACCCGCTCTGGTGGCCTCAGGAAAGGCCAGTCCCCATGCGAGTTGCTAGGGGACCTCTCGGGATTCCTCTCCCGTCCATGCCGGGGCCTCAGTCCTTGTGTGGAGTCGGGGCCGGAACCTGAGGATTCCTCTCCAGTGTTGCCATGGATCTTGGGGTGCTTCTGAGTCTCCCCAGGGGAGTCAGGCCTCGTCTCGAGTGGGGGCATGCACGTGCGCTTTCCTCCCGAGCTGCAGCAGTAGTGTCACGCTTCCTGTCACGTGGATCAAGGGATCTGTGGCTTTCCCTCGAGGCTGTCCCTCGAGGCTTTCCCACGAGGCTTTCCCACAGGGCTGTGCCACGTGCCACCTTGGTGTGAGTCGATCCTCGGCGTGAAAGACGAGCCGGTGAAGGGAAAAGAGGTTCCTCTGGAATGGACTGAGACATCTGGGGGACTCTTGGAATGGTGGCACGACCCTGGAGTTCCTCTCGCCGTTCCTGTTGAGAGGGCCTCCTCTTGAGATGCGACGGGAAGGCCGGGAACTCTTTCCCGACGAAGCAGGGAAAGGATCCCTCATCTCGAGCTACGAGGCGGAAACGGGGCTCCTCTGGATGTGGGCGGGACCCTCGTGATTCCTCTCGAGTGGAGACGGGTATGTCGGGGAACTTCTTGATTTGCACCAAGGGTGTGAAGGACCCTTTGGAAGTTCCAGAGGTGAGGTGTGATCAGCCTCGAGACGCCTCAGCGGAAATGGGCCTCATCTCGCCTGGAGGGGAGAACCTCCTGGTTTTTCTCGAGTTGCGGCAGGTCTTCTAGAGTTACGATGGGGACCTCAGGGACCCGCTCTGGTGGCCTCAGGAAAGGCCAGTCCCCATGCGAGTTGCTAGGGGACCTCTCGGGATTCCTCTCCCGTCCATGCCGGGGCCTCAGTCCTTGTGTGGAGTCGGGGCCGGAACCTGAGGATTCCTCTCCAGTGTTGCCATGGATCTTGGGGTGCTTCTGAGTCTCCCCAGGGGAGTCAGGCCTCGTCTCGAGTGGGGGCATGCACGTGCGCTTTCCTCCCGAGCTGCAGCAGTAGTGTCACGCTTCCTGTCACGTGGATCAAGGGATCTGTGGCTTTCCCTCGAGGCTGTCCCTCGAGGCTTTCCCACGAGGCTTTCCCACAGGGCTGTGCCACGTGCCACCTTGGTGTGAGTCGATCCTCGGCGTGAAAGACGAGCCGGTGAAGGGAAAAGAGGTTCCTCTGGAATGGACTGAGACATCTGGGGGACTCTTGGAATGGTGGCACGACCCTGGAGTTCCTCTCGCCGTTCCTGTTGAGAGGGCCTCCTCTTGAGATGCGACGGGAACACCGGGAACTCTTTCCCGACGAAGCAGGGAAAGGATCCCTCATCTCGAGCTACGAGGCGGAAACGGGGCTCCTCTGGATGTGGGCGGGACCCTCGTGATTCCTCTCGAGTGGAGACGGGTATGTCGGGGAACTTCTTGATTTGCACCAAGGGTGTGAAGGACCCTTTGGAAGTTCCAGAGGTGAGGTGTGATCAGCCTCGAGACGCCTCAGCGAAATGGGCCTCATCTCGCCTGGAGGGGAGAACCTCCTGGATTTTCTCGAGGTTGCGGCAGGTCTTCTCGAGTTACGACGGGGACCTCAGGGACCCGCTCTGGTGGCCTCAGGAAAGGCCAGTCCCCATGCGAGTTGCTAGGGGACCTCTCGGGATTCCTCTCCGTCCATGCCGGGGCCTCAGTCCTTGTGTGGAGTCGGGGCCGGAACCTGAGGATTCCACTCCAGTGTTGCCATGGATCTTGGGGTGCTTCTGAGTCTCCCCAGGGGAGTCAGGCCTCGTCTCGAGTGGGGGCATGCACGTGCGCTTTCCTCCCGAGCTGCAGCAGTAGTGTCACGCTTCCTGTCACGTGGATCAAGGGATCTGTGGCTTTCCCTCGAGGCTGTCCCTCGAGGCTTTCCCGCGAGGCTTTCCCACAGGGCTGTGCCACGTGCCACCTTGGTGGGAGTCGATCCTCGGCGTGAAAGACGAGCCGGTGAAGGGAAAAGAGGTTCCTCTGGAATGGACTGAGACATCTGGGGGACTCTTGGAATGGTGGCACGACCCTGGAGTTCCTCTCGCCGTTCCTGTTGAGAGGGCCTCCTCTTGAGATGCGACGGGAACGCCGGGAACTCTTTCCCGACGAAGCAGGGAAAGGATCCCTCATCTCGAGCTACGAGGCGGAAACGGGGCTCCTCTGGATGTGGGCGGGACCCTCGTGATTCCTCTCGAGTGGAGACGGCTAGGTCGGGGAACTTCTTGATTTGCACCAAGGGTGTGAAGGACCCTTTCGAAGTTCCAGAGGTGAGGTGTGATCAGCCTCGAGACGCCTCAGCGGAAATGGGCCTCATCTCGCCTGGAGGGGAGAACCTCCTGGATTTTCTCGAGTTGCGGCAGGTCTTCTCGAGTTACGACGGGGACCTCAGGGACCCGCTCTGGTGGCCTCAGGAAAGGCCAGTCCCCATGCGAGTTGCTAGGGGACCTCTCGGGATTCCTCTCCCGTCCATGCCGGGGCCTCAGTCCTTGTGTGGAGTCGGGGCCGGAACCTGAGGATTCCTCTCCAGTGTTGCCATGGATCTTGGGGTGCTTCTGAGTCTCCCCAGGGGAGTCAGGCCTCGTCTCGAGTGGGGGCATGCACGTGCGCTTTCCTCCCGAGCTGCAGCAGTAGTGTCACGCTTCCTGTCACGTGGATCAAGGGATCTGTGGCTTTCCCTCGAGGCTGTCCCTCGAGGCTTTCCCACGAGGCTTTCCCACAGGGCTGTGCCACGTGCCACCTTGGTGGGAGTCGATCCTCGGCGTGAAAGACGAGCCGGTGAAGGGAAAAGAGGTTCCTCTGGAATGGACTGAGACATCTGGGGACTCTTGGAATGGTGGCACGACCCTGGAGTTCCTCTCGCCGTTCCTGTTGAGAGGGCCTCCTCTTGAGATGCGACGGGAACGCCGGGAACTCTTTCCCGACGAAGCAGGGAAAGGATCCCTCATCTCGAGCTACGAGGCGGAAACGGGGCTCCTCTGGATGTGGGCGGGACCCTCGTGATTCCTCTCGAGTGGAGACGGCTAGGTCGGGGAACTTCTTGATTTGCACCAAGGGTGTGAAGGACCCTTTCGAAGTTCCAGAGGTGAGGTGTGATCAGCCTCGAGACGCCTCAGCGGAAATGGGCCTCATCTCGCCTGGAGGGGAGAACCTCCTGGATTTTCTCGAGTTGCGGCAGGTCTTCTCGAGTTACGACGGGGACCTCAGGGACCCGCTCTGGTGGCCTCAGGAAAGGCCAGTCCCCATGCGAGTTGCTAGGGGACCTCTCGGGATTCCTCTCCCGTCCATGCCGGGGCCTCAGTCCTTGTGTGGAGTCGGGGCCGGAACCTGAGGATTCCTCTCCAGTGTTGCCATGGATCTTGGGGTGCTTCTGAGTCTCCCCAGGGGAGTCAGGCCTCGTCTCGAGAGGGGGCATGCACGTGCGCTTTCCTCCCGAGCTGCAGCAGTAGTGTCACGCTTCCTGTCACGTGGATCAAGGGATCTGTGGCTTTCCCTCGAGGCTGTCCCTCGAGGCTTTCCCGCGAGGCTTTCCCACAGGGCTGTGCCACGTGCCACCTTGGTGGGAGTCGATCCTCGGCGTGAAAGACGAGCCGGTGAAGGGAAAAGAGGTTCCTCTGGAATGGACTGAGACATCTGGGGGACTCTTGGAATGGTGGCACGACCCTGGAGTTCCTCTCGCCGTTCCTGTTGAGAGGGCCTCCTCTTGAGATGCGACGGGAACGCCGGGAACTCTTTCCCGACGAAGCAGGGAAAGGATCCCTCATCTCGAGCTACGAGGCGGAAACGGGGCTCCTCTGGATGTGGGCGGGACCCTCGTGATTCCTCTCGAGTGGAGACGGCTAGGTCGGGGAACTTCTTGATTTGCACCAAGGGTGTGAAGGACCCTTTCGAAGTTCCAGAGGTGAGGTGTGATCAGCCTCGAGACGCCTCAGCGGAAATGGGCCTCATCTCGCCTGGAGGGGAGAACCTCCTGGATTTTCTCGAGTTGCGGCAGGTCTTCTCGAGTTACGACGGGGACCTCAGGGACCCGCTCTGGTGGCCTCAGGAAAGGCCAGTCCCCATGCGAGTTGCTAGGGGACCTCTCGGGATTCCTCTCCCGTCCATGCCGGGGCCTCAGTCCTTGTGTGGAGTCGGGGCCGGAACCTGAGGATTCCTCTCCAGTGTTGCCATGGATCTTGGGGTGCTTCTGAGTCTCCCCAGGGGAGTCAGGCCTCATCTCGAGTGGGGGCATGCACGTGCGCTTTCCTCCCGAGCTGCAGCAGTAGTGTCACGCTTCCTGTCACGTGGATCAAGGGATCTGTGGCTTTCCCTCGAGGCTGTCCCTCGAGGCTTTCCCGTGAGGCTTTCCCACAGGGCTGTGCCACGTTCCACCTTGGTGGGAGTCGATCCTCGGCGTGAAAGACGAGCCGGTGAAGGGAAAAGAGGTTCCTCTGGAATGGACTGAGACATCTGGGGGACTCTTGGAATGGTGGCACGACCCTGGAGTTCCTCTCGCCGTTCCTGTTGAGAGGGCCTCCTCTTGAGATGCGACGGGAACGCCGGGAACTCTTTCCCGACGAAGCAGGGAAAGGATCCCTCATCTCGAGCTACGAGGCGGAAACGGGGCTCCTCTGGATGTGGGCGGGACCCTCGTGATTCCTCTCGAGTGGAGACGGCTAGGTCGGGGAACTTCTTGATTTGCACCAAGGGTGTGAAGGACCCTTTCGAAGTTCCAGAGGTGAGGTGTGATCAGCCTCGAGACGCCTCAGCGGAAATGGGCCTCATCTCGCCTGGAGGGGAGAACCTCCTGGATTTTCTCGAGTTGCGGCAGGTCTTCTCGAGTTACGACGGGGACCTCAGGGACCCGCTCTGGTGGCCTCAGGAAAGGCCAGTCCCCATGCGAGTTGCTAGGGGACCTCTCGGGATTCCTCTCCCGTCCATGCCGGGGCCTCAGTCCTTGTGTGGAGTCGGGGCCGGAACCTGAGGATTCCTCTCCAGTGTTGCCATGGATCTTGGGGTGCTTCTGAGTCTCCCCAGGGGAGTCAGGCCTCGTCTCGAGTGGGGGCATGCACGTGCGCTTTCCTCCCGAGCTGCAGCAGTAGTGTCACGCTTCCTGTCACGTGGATCAAGGGATCTGTGGCTTTCCCTCGAGGCTGTCCCTCGAGGCTTTCCCACGAGGCTTTCCCACAGGGCTGTGCCACGTGCCACCTTGGTGGGAGTCGATCCTCGGCGTGAAAGACGAGCCGGTGAAGGGAAAAGAGGTTCCTCTGGAATGGACTGAGACATCTGGGGGACTCTTGGAATGGTGGCACGACCCTGGAGTTCCTCTCGCCGTTCCTGTTGAGAGGGCCTCCTCTTGAGATGCGACGGGAATGCCGGGAACTCTTTCCCGACGAAGCAGGGAAAGGATCCCTCATCTCGAGCTATGAGGCGGAAACGGGGCTCCTCTGGATGTGGGCGGGACCCTCGTGATTCCTCTCGAGTGGAGACGGCTAGGTCGGGGAACTTCTTGATTTGCACCAAGGGTGTGAAGGACCCTTTCGAAGTTCCAGAGGTGAGGTGTGATCAGCCTCGAGACGCCTCAGCGGAAATGGGCCTCATCTCGCCTGGAGGGGAGAACCTCCTGGATTTTCTCGAGTTGCGGCAGGTCTTCTCGAGTTAAGACGGGGACCTCAGGGACCCGCTCTGGTGGCCTCAGGAAAGGCCAGTCCCCATGCGAGTTGCTAGGGGACCTCTCGGGATTCCTCTCCCGTCCATGCCGGGGCCTCAGTCCTTGTGTGGAGTCGGGGCCGGAACCTGAGGATTCCTCTCCAGTGTTGCCATGGATCTTGGGGTGCTTCTGAGTCTCCCCAGGGGAGTCAGGCCTCGTCTCGAGTGGGGGCATGCACGTGCGCTTTCCTCCCGAGCTGCAGCAGTAGTGTCACGCTTCCTGTCACGTGGATCAAGGGATCTGTGGCTTTCCCTCGAGGCTGTCCCTCGAGGCTTTCCCGCGAGGCTTTCCCACAGGGCTGTGCCACGTGCCACCTTGGTGGGAGTCGATCCTCGGCGTGAAAGACGAGCCGGTGAAGGGAAAAGAGGTTCCTCTGGAATGGACTGAGACATCTGGGGGACTCTTGGAATGGTGGCACGACCCTGGAGTTCCTCTCGCCGTTCCTGTTGAGAGGGCCTCCTCTTGAGATGCGACGGGAACGCCGGGAACTCTTTCCCGACGAAGCAGGGAAAGGATCCCTCATCTCGAGCTACGAGGCGGAAACGGGGCTCCTCTGGATGTGGGCGGGACCCTCGTGATTCCTCTCGAGTGGAGACGGCTAGGTCGGGGAACTTCTTGATTTGCACCAAGGGTGTGAAGGACCCTTTCGAAGTTCCAGAGGTGAGGTGTGATCAGCCTCGAGACGCCTCAGCGGAAATGGGCCTCATCTCGCCTGGAGGGGAGAACCTCCTGGATTTTCTCGAGTTGCGGCAGGTCTTCTCGAGTTACGACGGGGACCTCAGGGACCCGCTCTGGTGGCCTCAGGAAAGGCCAGTCCCCATGCGAGTTGCTAGGGGACCTCTCGGGATTCCTCTCCCGTCCATGCCGGGGCCTCAGTCCTTGTGTGGAGTCGGGGCCGGAACCTGAGGATTCCTCTCCAGTGTTGCCATGGATCTTGGGGTGCTTCTGAGTCTCCCCAGGGGAGTCAGGCCTCGTCTCGAGTGGGGGCATGCACGTGCGCTTTCCTCCCGAGCTGCAGCAGTAGTGTCACGCTTCCTGTCACGTGGATCAAGGGATCTGTGGCTTTCCCTCGAGGCTGTCCCTCGAGGCTTTCCCACGAGGCTTTCCCACAGGGCTGTGCCACGTGCCACCTTGGTGGGAGTCGATCCTCGGCGTGAAAGACGAGCCGGTGAAGGGAAAAGAGGTTCCTCTGGAATGGACTGAGACATCTGGGGGACTCTTGGAATGGTGGCACGACCCTGGAGTTCCTCTCGCCGTTCCTGTTGAGAGGGCCTCCTCTTGAGATGCGACGGGAACGCCGGGAACTCTTTCCCGACGAAGCAGGGAAAGGATCCCTCATCTCGAGCTACGAGGCGGAAACGGGGCTCCTCTGGATGTGGGCGGGACCCTCGTGATTCCTCTCGAGTGGAGACGGCTAGGTCGGGGAACTTCTTGATTTGCACCAAGGGTGTGAAGGACCCTTTCGAAGTTCCAGAGGTGAGGTGTGATCAGCCTCGAGACGCCTCAGCGGAAATGGGCCTCATCTCGCCTGGAGGGGAGAACCTCCTGGATTTTCTCGAGTTGCGGCAGGTCTTCTCGAGTTACGACGGGGACCTCAGGGACCCGCTCTGGTGGCCTCAGGAAAGGCCAGTCCCCATGCGAGTTGCTAGGGGACCTCTCGGGATTCCTCTCCCGTCCATGCCGGGGCCTCAGTCCTTGTGTGGAGTCGGGGCCGGAACCTGAGGATTCCTCTCCAGTGTTGCCATGGATCTTGGGGTGCTTCTGAGTCTCCCCAGGGGAGTCAGGCCTCGTCTCGAGTGGGGGCATGCACGTGCGCTTTCCTCCCGAGCTGCAGCAGTAGTGTCACGCTTCCTGTCACGTGGATCAAGGGATCTGTGGCTTTCCCTCGAGGCTGTCCCTCGAGGCTTTCCCACGAGGCTTTCCCACAGGGCTGTGCCACGTGCCACCTTGGTGGGAGTCGATCCTCGGCGTGAAAGACGAGCCGGTGAAGGGAAAAGAGGTTCCTCTGGAATGGACTGAGACATCTGGGGGACTCTTGGAATGGTGGCACGACCCTGGAGTTCCTCTCGCCGTTCCTGTTGAGAGGGCCTCCTCTTGAGATGCGACGGGAACGCCGGGAACTCTTTCCCGACGAAGCAGGGAAAGGATCCCTCATCTCGAGCTACGAGGCGGAAACGGGGCTCCTCTGGATGTGGGCGGGACCCTCGTGATTCCTCTCGAGTGGAGACGGCTAGGTCGGGGAACTTCTTGATTTGCACCAAGGGTGTGAAGGACCCTTTCGAAGTTCCAGAGGTGAGGTGTGATCAGCCTCGAGACGCCTCAGCGGAAATGGGCCTCATCTCGCCTGGAGGGGAGAACCTCCTGGATTTTCTCGAGTTGCGGCAGGTCTTCTCGAGTTACGACGGGGACCTCAGGGACCCGCTCTGTTGGCCTCAGGAAAGGCCAGTCCCCATGCGAGTTGCTAGGGGACCTCTCGGGATTCCTCTCCCGTCCATGCCGGGGCCTCAGTCCTTGTGTGGAGTCGGGGCCGGAACCTGAGGATTCCTCTCCAGTGTTGCCATGGATCTTGGGGTGCTTCTGAGTCTCCCCAGGGGAGTCAGGCCTCGTCTCGAGAGGGGGCATGCACGTGCGCTTTCCTCCCGAGCTGCAGCAGTAGTGTCACGCTTCCTGTCACGTGGATCAAGGGATCTGTGGCTTTCCCTCGAGGCTGTCCCTCGAGGCTTTCCCGCGAGGCTTTCCCACAGGGCTGTGCCACGTGCCACCTTGGTGGGAGTCGATCCTCGGCGTGAAAGACGAGCCGGTGAAGGGAAAAGAGGTTCCTCTGGAATGGACTGAGACATCTGGGGGACTCTTGGAATGGTGGCACGACCCTGGAGTTCCTCTCGCCGTTCCTGTTGAGAGGGCCTCCTCTTGAGATGCGACGGGAACGCCGGGAACTCTTTCCCGACGAAGCAGGGAAAGGATCCCTCATCTCGAGCTACGAGGCGGAAACGGGGCTCCTCTGGATGTGGGCGGGACCCTCGTGATTCCTCTCGAGTGGAGACGGCTAGGTCGGGGAACTTCTTGATTTGCACCAAGGGTGTGAAGGACCCTTTCGAAGTTCCAGAGGTGAGGTGTGATCAGCCTCGAGACGCCTCAGCGGAAATGGGCCTCATCTCGCCTGGAGGGGAGAACCTCCTGGATTTTCTCGAGTTGCGGCAGGTCTTCTCGAGTTACGACGGGGACCTCAGGGACCCGCTCTGGTGGCCTCAGGAAAGGCCAGTCCCCATGCGAGTTGCTAGGGGACCTCTCGGGATTCCTCTCCCGTCCATGCCGGGGCCTCAGTCCTTGTGTGGAGTCGGGGCCGGAACCTGAGGATTCCTCTCCAGTGTTGCCATGGATCTTGGGGTGCTTCTGAGTCTCCTCAGGGGAGTCAGGCCTCATCTCGAGTGGGGGCATGCACGTGCGCTTTCCTCCCGAGCTGCAGCAGTAGTGTCACGCTTCCTGTCACGTGGATCAAGGGATCTGTGGCTTTCCCTCGAGGCTGTCCCTCGAGGCTTTCCCGTGAGGCTTTCCCACAGGGCTGTGCCACGTGCCACCTTGGTGGGAGTCGATCCTCGGCGTGAAAGACGAGCCGGTGAAGGGAAAAGAGGTTCCTCTGGAATGGACTGAGACATCTGGGGGACTCTTGGAATGGTGGCACGACCCTGGAGTTCCTCTCGCCGTTCCTGTTGAGAGGGCCTCCTCTTGAGATGCGAAGGGAACGCCGGGAACTCTTTCCCGACGAAGCAGGGAAAGGATCCCTCATCTCGAGCTACGAGGCGGAAACGGGGCTCCTCTGGATGTGGGCGGGACCCTCGTGATTCCTCTCGAGTGGAGACGGCTAGGTCGGGGAACTTCTTGATTTGCACCAAGGGTGTGAAGGACCCTTTCGAAGTTCCAGAGGTGAGGTGTGATCAGCCTCGAGACGCCTCAGCGGAAATGGGCCTCATCTCGCCTGGAGGGGAGAACCTCCTGGATTTTCTCGAGTTGCGGCAGGTCTTCTCGAGTTACGACGGGGACCTCAGGGACCCGCTCTGGTGGCCTCAGGAAAGGCCAGTCCCCATGCGAGTTGCTAGGGGACCTCTCGGGATTCCTCTCCCGTCCATGCCGGGGCCTCAGTCCTTGTGTGGAGTCGGGGCCGGAACCTGAGGATTCCTCTCCAGTGTTGCCATGGATCTTGGGGTGCTTCTGAGTCTCCCCAGGGGAGTCAGGCCTCGTCTCGAGTGGGGGCATGCACGTGCGCTTTCCTCCCGAGCTGCAGCAGTAGTGTCACGCTTCCTGTCACGTGGATCAAGGGATCTGTGGCTTTCCCTCAAGGCTGTCCCTCGAGGCTTTCCCACGAGGCTTTCCCACAGGGCTGTGCCACGTGCCACCTTGGTGGGAGTCGATCCTCGGCGTGAAAGACGAGCCGGTGAAGGGAAATGAGGTTCCTCTGGAATGGACTGAGACATCTGGGGGACTCTTGGAATGGTGGCACGACCCTGGAGTTCCTCTCGCCGTTCCTGTTGAGAGGGCCTCCTCTTGAGATGCGACGGGAACGCCGGGAACTCTTTCCCGACGAAGCAGGGAAAGGATCCCTCATCTCGAGCTACGAGGCGGAAACGGGGCTCCTCTGGATGTGGGCGGGACCCTCGTGATTCCTCTCGAGTGGAGACGGCTAGGTCGGGGAACTTCTTGATTTGCACCAAGGGTGTGAAGGACCCTTTCGAAGTTCCAGAGGTGAGGTGTGATCAGCCTCGAGACGCCTCAGCGGAAATGGGCCTCATCTCGCCTGGAGGGGAGAACCTCCTGGATTTTCTCGAGTTGCGGCAGGTCTTCTCGAGTTACGACGGGGACCTCAGGGACCCGCTGTGGTGGCCTCAGGAAAGGCCAGTCCCCATGCGAGTTGCTAGGGGACCTCTCGGGATTCCTCTCCCGTCCATGCCGGGGCCTCAGTCCTTGTGTGGAGTCGGGGCCGGAACCTGAGGATTCCTCTCCAGTGTTGCCATGGATCTTGGGGTGCTTCTGAGTCTCCCCAGGGGAGTCAGGCCTCGTCTCGAGTGGGGGCATGCACGTGCGCTTTCCTCCCGAGCTGCAGCAGTAGTGTCACGCTTCCTGTCACGTGGATCAAGGGATCTGTGGCTTTCCCTCGAGGCTGTCCCTCGAGGCTTTCCCACGAGGCTTACCCACAGGGCTGTGCCACGTGCCACCTTGGTGGGAGTCGATCCTCGGCGTGAAAGACGAGCCGGTGAAGGGAAAAGAGGTTCCTCTGGAATGGACTGAGACATCTGGGGGACTCTTGGAATGGTGGCACGACCCTGGAGTTCCTCTCGCCGTTCCTGTTGAGAGGGCCTCCTCTTGAGATGCGACAGGAACGCCGGGAACTCTTTCCCGACGAAGCAGGGAAAGGATCCCTCATCTCGAGCTACGAGGCGGAAACGGGGCTCCTCTGGATGTGGGCGGGACCCTCGTGATTCCTCTCGAGTGGAGACGGCTAGGTCGGGGAACTTCTTGATTTGCACCAAGGGTGTGAAGGACCCTTTCGAAGTTCCAGAGGTGAGGTGTGATCAGCCTCGAGACGCCTCAGCGGAAATGGGCCTCATCTCGCCTGGAGGGGAGAACCTCCTGGATTTTCTCGAGTTGCGGCAGGTCTTCTCGAGTTACGACGGGGACCTCAGGGACCCGCTCTGGTGGCCTCAGGAAAGGCCAGTCCCCATGCGAGTTGCTAGGGGACCTCTCGGGATTCCTCTCCCGTCCATGCCGGGGCCTCAGTCCTTGTGTGGAGTCGGGGCCGGAACCTGAGGATTCCTCTCCAGTGTTGCCATGGATCTTGGGGTGCTTCTGAGTCTCCCCAGGGGAGTCAGGCCTCGTCTCGAGTGGGGGCATGCACGTGCGCTTTCCTCCCGAGCTGCAGCAGTAGTGTCACGCTTCCTGTCACGTGGATCAAGGGATCTGTGGCTTTCCCTCGAGGCTGTCCCTCGAGGCTTTCCCACGAGGCTTACCCACAGGGCTGTGCCACGTGCCACCTTGGTGGGAGTCGATCCTCGGCGTGAAAGACGAGCCGGTGAAGGGAAAAGAGGTTCCTCTGGAATGGACTGAGACATCTGGGGGACTCTTGGAATGGTGGCACGACCCTGGAGTTCCTCTCGCCGTTCCTGTTGAGAGGGCCTCCTCTTGAGATGCGACAGGAACGCCGGGAACTCTTTCCCGACGAAGCAGGGAAAGGATCCCTCATCTCGAGCTACGAGGCGGAAACGGGGCTCCTCTGGATGTGGGCGGGACCCTCGTGATTCCTCTCGAGTGGAGACGGCTAGGTCGGGGAACTTCTTGATTTGCACCAAGGGTGTGAAGGACCCTTTCGAAGTTCCAGAGGTGAGGTGTGATCAGCCTCGAGACGCCTCAGCGGAAATGGGCCTCATCTCGCCTGGAGGGGAGAACCTCCTGGATTTTCTCGAGTTGCGGCAGGTCTTCTCGAGTTACGACGGGGACCTCAGGGACCCGCTCTGGTGGCCTCAGGAAAGGCCAGTCCCCATGCGAGTTGCTAGGGGACCTCTCGGGATTCCTCTCCCGTCCATGCCGGGGCCTCAGTCCTTGTGTGGAGTCGGGGCCGGAACCTGAGGATTCCTCTCCAGTGTTGCCATGGATCTTGGGGTGCTTCTGAGTCTCCCCAGGGGAGTCAGGCCTCGTCTCGAGTGGGGGCATGCACGTGCGCTTTCCTCCCGAGCTGCAGCAGTAGTGTCACGCTTCCTGTCACGTGGATCAAGGGATCTGTGGCTTTCCCTCGAGGCTGTCCCTCGAGGCTTTCCCGCGAGGCTTTCCCACAGGGCTGTGCCACGTGCCACCTTGGTGGGAGTCGATCCTCGGCGTGAAAGACGAGCCGGTGAAGGGAAAAGAGGTTCCTCTGGAATGGACTGAGACATCTGGGGGACTCTTGGAATGGTGGCACGACCCTGGAGTTCCTCTCGCCGTTCCTGTTGAGAGGGCCTCCTCTTGAGATGCGACGGGAACGCCGGGAACTCTTTCCCGACGAAGCAGGGAAAGGATCCCTCATCTCGAGCTACGAGGCGGAAACGGGGCTCCTCTGGATGTGGGCGGGACCCTCGTGATTCCTCTCGAGTGGAGACGGCTAGGTCGGGGAACTTCTTGATTTGCACCAAGGGTGTGAAGGACCCTTTCGAAGTTCCAGAGGTGAGGTGTGATCAGCCTCGAGACGCCTCAGCGGAAATGGGCCTCATCTCGCCTGGAGGGGAGAACCTCCTGGATTTTCTCGAGTTGCGGCAGGTCTTCTCGAGTTAAGACGGGGACCTCAGGGACCCGCTCTGGTGGCCTCAGGAAAGGCCAGTCCCCATGCGAGTTGCTAGGGGACCTCTCGGGATTCCTCTCCCGTCCATGCCGGGGCCTCAGTCCTTGTGTGGATTCGGGGCCGGAACCTGAGGATTCCTCTCCAGTGTTGCCATGGATCTTGGGGTGCTTCTGAGTCTCCCCAGGGGAGTCAGGCCTCGTCTCGAGTGGGGGCATGCACGTGCGCTTTCCTCCCGAGCTGCAGCAGTAGTGTCACGCTTCCTGTCACGTGGATCAAGGGATCTGTGGCTTTCCCTCGAGGCTGTCCCTCGAGGCTTTCCCGCGAGGCTTTCCCACAGGGCTGTGCCACGTGCCACCTTGGTGGGAGTCGATCCTCGGCGTGAAAGACGAGCCGGTGAAGGGAAAAGAGGTTCCTCTGGAATGGACTGAGACATCTGGGGGACTCTTGGAATGGTGGCACGACCCTGGAGTTCCTCTCGCCGTTCCTGTTGAGAGGGCCTCCTCTTGAGATGCGACGGGAACGCCGGGAACTCTTTCCCGACGAAGCAGGGAAAGGATCCCTCATCTCGAGCTACGAGGCGGAAACGGGGCTCCTCTGGATGTGGGCGGGACCCTCGTGATTCCTCTCGAGTGGAGACGGCTAGGTCGGGGAACTTCTTGATTTGCACCAAGGGTGTGAAGGACCCTTTCGAAGTTCCAGAGGTGAGGTGTGATCAGCCTCGAGACGCCTCAGGGGAAATGGGCCTCATCTCGCCTGGAGGGGAGAACCTCCTGGATTTTCTCGAGTTGCGGCAGGTCTTCTCGAGTTACGACGGCGACCTCAGGGACCCGCTCTGGTGGCCTCAGGAAAGGCCAGTCCCCATGCGAGTTGCTAGGGGACCTCTCGGGATTCCTCTCCCGTCCATGCCGGGGCCTCAGTCCTTGTGTGGAGTCGGGGCCGGAACCTGAGGATTCCTCTCCAGTGTTGCCATGGATCTTGGGGTGCTTCTGAGTCTCCCCAGGGGAGTCAGGCCTCGTCTCGTGTGGGGGCATGCACGTGCGCTTTCCTCCCGAGCTGCAGCAGTAGTGTCACGCTTCCTGTCACGTGGATCAAGGGATCTGTGGCTTTCCCTCGAGGCTGTCCCTCGAGGCTTTCCCGCGAGGCTTTCCCACAGGGCTGTGCCACGTGCCACCTTGGTGGGAGTCGATCCTCGGCGTGAAAGACGAGCCGGTGAAGGGAAAAGAGGTTCCTCTGGAATGGACTGAGACATCTGGGGGACTCTTGGAATGGTGGCACGACCCTGGAGTTCCTCTCGCCGTTCCTGTTGAGAGGGCCTCCTCTTGAGATGCGACGGGAACGCCGGGAACTCTTTCCTGACGAAGCAGGGAAAGGATCCCTCATCTCGAGCTACGAGGCGGAAACGGGGCTCCTCTGGATGTGGGCGGGACCCTCGTGATTCCTCTCGAGTGGAGACGGCTAGGTCGGGGAACTTCTTGATTTGCACCAAGGGTGTGAAGGACCCTTTCGAAGTTCCAGAGGTGAGGTGTGATCAGCCTCGAGACGCCTCAGCGGAAATGGGCCTCATCTCGCCTGGAGGGGAGAACCTCCTGGATTTTCTCGAGTTGCGGCAGGTCTTCTCGAGTTACGACGGGGACCTCAGGGACCCGCTCTGGTGGCCTCAGGAAAGGCCAGTCCCCATGCGAGTTGCTAGGGGACCTCTCGGGATTCCTCTCCCGTCCATGCCGGGGCCTCAGTCCTTGTGTGGAGTCGGGGCCGGAACCTGAGGATTCCTCTCCAGTGTTGCCATGGATCTTGGGGTGCTTCTGAGTCTCCCCAGGGGAGTCAGGCCTCGTCTCGAGTGGGGGCATGCACGTGCGCTTTCCTCCCGAGCTGCAGCAGTAGTGTCACGCTTCCTGTCACGTGGATCAAGGGATCTGTGGCTTTCCCTCGAGGCTGTCCCTCGAGGCTTTCCCACGAGGCTTTCCCACAGGGCTGTGCCACGTGCCACCTTGGTGGGAGTCGATCCTCGGCGTGAAAGACGACCCGGTGTAGGGAAAAGAGGTTCCTCTGGAATGGACTGAGACATCTGGGGGACTCTTGGAATGGTGGCACGACCCTGGAGTTCCTCTCGCCGTTCCTGTTGAGAGGGCCTCCTCTTGAGATGCGACAGGAACGCCGGGAACTCTTTCCCGACGAAGCAGGGAAAGGATCCCTCATCTCGAGCTACGAGGCGGAAACGGGGCTCCTCTGGATGTGGGCGGGACCCTCGTGATTCCTCTCGAGTGGAGACGGCTAGGTCGGGGAACTTCTTGATTTGCACCAAGGGTGTGAAGGACCCTTTCGAAGTTCCAGAGGTGAGGTGTGATCAGCCTCGAGACGCCTCAGCGGAAATGGGCCTCATCTCGCCTGGAGGGGAGAACCTCCTGGATTTTCTCGAGTTGCGGCAGGTCTTCTCGAGTTACGACGGGGACCTCAGGGACCCGCTCTGGTGGCCTCAGGAAAGGCCAGTCCCCATGCGAGTTGCTAGGGGACCTCTCGGGATTCCTCTCCCGTCCATGCCGGGGCCTCAGTCCTTGTGTGGAGTCGGGGCCGGAACCTGAGGATTCCTCTCCAGTGTTGCCATGGATCTTGGGGTGCTTCTGAGTCTCCCCAGGGGAGTCAGGCCTCGTCTCGAGTGGGGGCATGCACGTGCGCTTTCCTCCCGAGCTGCAGCAGTAGTGTCACGCTTCCTGTCACGTGGATCAAGGGATCTGTGGCTTTCCCTCGAGGCTGTCCCTCGAGGCTTTCCCGCGAGGCTTTCCCACAGGGCTGTGCCACGTGCCACCTTGGTGGGAGTCGATCCTCGGCGTGAAAGACGAGCCGGTGAAGGGAAAAGAGGTTCCTCTGGAATGGACTGAGACATCTGGGGGACTCTTGGAATGGTGGCACGACCCTGGAGTTCCTCTCGCCGTTCCTGTTGAGAGGGCCTCCTCTTGAGATGCGACGGGAACGCCGGGAACTCTTTCCCGACGAAGCAGGGAAAGGATCCCTCATCTCGAGCTACGAGGCGGAAACGGGGCTCCTCTGGATGTGGGCGGGACCCTCGTGATTCCTCTCGAGTGGAGACGGCTAGGTCGGGGAACTTCTTGATTTGCACCAAGGGTGTGAAGGACCCTTTCGAAGTTCCAGAGGTGAGGTGTGATCAGCCTCGAGACGCCTCAGCGGAAATGGGCCTCATCTCGCCTGGAGGGGAGAACCTCCTGGATTTTCTCGAGTTGCGGCAGGTCTTCTCGAGTTACGACGGGGACCTCAGGGACCCGCTCTGGTGGCCTCAGGAAAGGCCAGTCCCCATGCGAGTTGCTAGGGGACCTCTCGGGATTCCTCTCCCGTCCATGCCGGGGCCTCAGTCCTTGTGTGGAGTCGGGGCCGGAACCTGAGGATTCCTCTCCAGTGTTGCCATGGATCTTGGGGTGCTTCTGAGTCTCCTCAGGGGAGTCAGGCCTCATCTCGAGTGGGGGCATGCACGTGCGCTTTCCTCCCGAGCTGCAGCAGTAGTGTCACGCTTCCTGTCACGTGGATCAAGGGATCTGTGGCTTTCCCTCGAGGCTGTCCCTCGAGGCTTTCCCGTGAGGCTTTCCCACAGGGCTGTGCCACGTGCCACCTTGGTGGGAGTCGATCCTCGGCGTGAAAGACGAGCCGGTGAAGGGAAAAGAGGTTCCTCTGGAATGGACTGAGACATCTGGGGGACTCTTGGAATGGTGGCACGACCCTGGAGTTCCTCTCGCCGTTCCTGTTGAGAGGGCCTCCTCTTGAGATGCGAAGGGAACGCCGGGAACTCTTTCCCGACGAAGCAGGGAAAGGATCCCTCATCTCGAGCTACGAGGCGGAAACGGGGCTCCTCTGGATGTGGGCGGGACCCTCGTGATTCCTCTCGAGTGGAGACGGCTAGGTCGGGGAACTTCTTGATTTGCACCAAGGGTGTGAAGGACCCTTTCGAAGTTCCAGAGGTGAGGTGTGATCAGCCTCGAGACGCCTCAGCGGAAATGGGCCTCATCTCGCCTGGAGGGGAGAACCTCCTGGATTTTCTCGAGTTGCGGCAGGTCTTCTCGAGTTACGACGGGGACCTCAGGGACCCGCTCTGGTGGCCTCAGGAAAGGCCAGTCCCCATGCGAGTTGCTAGGGGACCTCTCGGGATTCCTCTCCCGTCCATGCCGGGGCCTCAGTCCTTGTGTGGAGTCGGGGGCCGGAACCTGAGGATTCCTCTCCAGTGTTGCCATGGATCTTGGGGTGCTTCTGAGTCTCCCCAGGGGAGTCAGGCCTCGTCTCGAGTGGGGGCATGCACGTGCGCTTTCCTCCCGAGCTGCAGCAGTAGTGTCACGCTTCCTGTCACGTGGATCAAGGGATCTGTGGCTTTCCCTCAAGGCTGTCCCTCGAGGCTTTCCCACGAGGCTTTCCCACAGGGCTGTGCCACGTGCCACCTTGGTGGGAGTCGATCCTCGGCGTGAAAGACGAGCCGGTGAAGGGAAATGAGGTTCCTCTGGAATGGACTGAGACATCTGGGGGACTCTTGGAATGGTGGCACGACCCTGGAGTTCCTCTCGCCGTTCCTGTTGAGAGGGCCTCCTCTTGAGATGCGACGGGAACGCCGGGAACTCTTTCCCGACGAAGCAGGGAAAGGATCCCTCATCTCGAGCTACGAGGCGGAAACGGGGCTCCTCTGGATGTGGGCGGGACCCTCGTGATTCCTCTCGAGTGGAGACGGCTAGGTCGGGGAACTTCTTGATTTGCACCAAGGGTGTGAAGGACCCTTTCGAAGTTCCAGAGGTGAGGTGTGATCAGCCTCGAGACGCCTCAGCGGAAATGGGCCTCATCTCGCCTGGAGGGGAGAACCTCCTGGATTTTCTCGAGTTGCGGCAGGTCTTCTCGAGTTACGACGGGGACCTCAGGGACCCGCTGTGGTGGCCTCAGGAAAGGCCAGTCCCCATGCGAGTTGCTAGGGGACCTCTCGGGATTCCTCTCCCGTCCATGCCGGGGCCTCAGTCCTTGTGTGGAGTCGGGGCCGGAACCTGAGGATTCCTCTCCAGTGTTGCCATGGATCTTGGGTGCTTCTGAGTCTCCCCAGGGGAGTCAGGCCTCGTCTCGAGTGGGGGCATGCACGTGCGCTTTCCTCCCGAGCTGCAGCAGTAGTGTCACGCTTCCTGTCACGTGGATCAAGGGATCTGTGGCTTTCCCTCGAGGCTGTCCCTCGAGGCTTTCCCACGAGGCTTACCCACAGGGCTGTGCCACGTGCCACCTTGGTGGGAGTCGATCCTCGGCGTGAAAGACGAGCCGGTGAAGGGAAAAGAGGTTCCTCTGGAATGGACTGAGACATCTGGGGGACTCTTGGAATGGTGGCACGACCCTGGAGTTCCTCTCGCCGTTCCTGTTGAGAGGGCCTCCTCTTGAGATGCGACAGGAACGCCGGGAACTCTTTCCCGACGAAGCAGGGAAAGGATCCCTCATCTCGAGCTACGAGGCGGAAACGGGGCTCCTCTGGATGTGGGCGGGACCCTCGTGATTCCTCTCGAGTGGAGACGGCTAGGTCGGGGAACTTCTTGATTTGCACCAAGGGTGTGAAGGACCCTTTCGAAGTTCCAGAGGTGAGGTGTGATCAGCCTCGAGACGCCTCAGCGGAAATGGGCCTCATCTCGCCTGGAGGGGAGAACCTCCTGGATTTTCTCGAGTTGCGGCAGGTCTTCTCGAGTTACGACGGGGACCTCAGGGACCCGCTCTGGTGGCCTCAGGAAAGGCCAGTCCCCATGCGAGTTGCTAGGGGACCTCTCGGGATTCCTCTCCCGTCCATGCCGGGGCCTCAGTCCTTGTGTGGAGTCGGGGCCGGAACCTGAGGATTCCTCTCCAGTGTTGCCATGGATCTTGGGGTGCTTCTGAGTCTCCCCAGGGGAGTCAGGCCTCGTCTCGAGTGGGGGCATGCACGTGCGCTTTCCTCCCGAGCTGCAGCAGTAGTGTCACGCTTCCTGTCACGTGGATCAAGGGATCTGTGGCTTTCCCTCGAGGCTGTCCCTCGAGGCTTTCCCACGAGGCTTACCCACAGGGCTGTGCCACGTGCCACCTTGGTGGGAGTCGATCCTCGGCGTGAAAGACGAGCCGGTGAAGGGAAAAGAGGTTCCTCTGGAATGGACTGAGACATCTGGGGGACTCTTGGAATGGTGGCACGACCCTGGAGTTCCTCTCGCCGTTCCTGTTGAGAGGGCCTCCTCTTGAGATGCGACGGGAACGCCGGGAACTCTTTCCCGACGAAGCAGGGAAAGGATCCCTCATCTCGAGCTACGAGGCGGAAACGGGGCTCCTCTGGATGTGGGCGGGACCCTCGTGATTCCTCTCGAGTGGAGACGGCTAGGTCGGGGAACTTCTTGATTTGCACCAAGGGTGTGAAGGACCCTTTCGAAGTTCCAGAGGTGAGGTGTGATCAGCCTCGAGACGCCTCAGCGGAAATGGGCCTCATCTCGCCTGGAGGGGAGAACCTCCTGGATTTTCTCGAGTTGCGGCAGGTCTTCTCGAGTTAAGACGGGGACCTCAGGGACCCGCTCTGGTGGCCTCAGGAAAGGCCAGTCCCCATGCGAGTTGCTAGGGGACCTCTCGGGATTCCTCTCCCGTCCATGCCGGGGCCTCAGTCCTTGTGTGGATTCGGGGCCGGAACCTGAGGATTCCTCTCCAGTGTTGCCATGGATCTTGGGGTGCTTCTGAGTCTCCCCAGGGGAGTCAGGCCTCGTCTCGAGTGGGGGCATGCACGTGCGCTTTCCTCCCGAGCTGCAGCAGTAGTGTCACGCTTCCTGTCACGTGGATCAAGGGATCTGTGGCTTTCCCTCGAGGCTGTCCCTCGAGGCTTTCCCGCGAGGCTTTCCCACAGGGCTGTGCCACGTGCCACCTTGGTGGGAGTCGATCCTCGGCGTGAAAGACGAGCCGGTGAAGGGAAAAGAGGTTCCTCTGGAATGGACTGAGACATCTGGGGGACTCTTGGAATGGTGGCACGACCCTGGAGTTCCTCTCGCCGTTCCTGTTGAGAGGGCCTCCTCTTGAGATGCGACGGGAACGCCGGGAACTCTTTCCCGACGAAGCAGGGAAAGGATCCCTCATCTCGAGCTACGAGGCGGAAACGGGGCTCCTCTGGATGTGGGCGGGACCCTCGTGATTCCTCTCGAGTGGAGACGGCTAGGTCGGGGAACTTCTTGATTTGCACCAAGGGTGTGAAGGACCCTTTCGAAGTTCCAGAGGTGAGGTGTGATCAGCCTCGAGACGCCTCAGGGGAAATGGGCCTCATCTCGCCTGGAGGGGAGAACCTCCTGGATTTTCTCGAGTTGCGGCAGGTCTTCTCGAGTTACGACGGCGACCTCAGGGACCCGCTCTGGTGGCCTCAGGAAAGGCCAGTCCCCATGCGAGTTGCTAGGGGACCTCTCGGGATTCCTCTCCCGTCCATGCCGGGGCCTCAGTCCTTGTGTGGAGTCGGGGCCGGAACCTGAGGATTCCTCTCCAGTGTTGCCATGGATCTTGGGGTGCTTCTGAGTCTCCCCAGGGGAGTCAGGCCTCGTCTCGTGTGGGGGCATGCACGTGCGCTTTCCTCCCGAGCTGCAGCAGTAGTGTCACGCTTCCTGTCACGTGGATCAAGGGATCTGTGGCTTTCCCTCGAGGCTGTCCCTCGAGGCTTTCCCGCGAGGCTTTCCCACAGGGCTGTGCCACGTGCCACCTTGGTGGGAGTCGATCCTCGGCGTGAAAGACGAGCCGGTGAAGGGAAAAGAGGTTCCTCTGGAATGGACTGAGACATCTGGGGGACTCTTGGAATGGTGGCACGACCCTGGAGTTCCTCTCGCCGTTCCTGTTGAGAGGGCCTCCTCTTGAGATGCGACGGGAACGCCGGGAACTCTTTCCTGACGAAGCAGGGAAAGGATCCCTCATCTCGAGCTACGAGGCGGAAACGGGGCTCCTCTGGATGTGGGCGGGACCCTCGTGATTCCTCTCGAGTGGAGACGGCTAGGTCGGGGAACTTCTTGATTTGCACCAAGGGTGTGAAGGACCCTTTCGAAGTTCCAGAGGTGAGGTGTGATCAGCCTCGAGACGCCTCAGCGGAAATGGGCCTCATCTCGCCTGGAGGGGAGAACCTCCTGGATTTTCTCGAGTTGCGGCAGGTCTTCTCGAGTTACGACGGGGACCTCAGGGACCCGCTCTGGTGGCCTCAGGAAAGGCCAGTCCCCATGCGAGTTGCTAGGGGACCTCTCGGGATTCCTCTCCCGTCCATGCCGGGGCCTCAGTCCTTGTGTGGAGTCGGGGCCGGAACCTGAGGATTCCTCTCCAGTGTTGCCATGGATCTTGGGGTGCTTCTGAGTCTCCCCAGGGGAGTCAGGCCTCGTCTCGAGTGGGGGCATGCACGTGCGCTTTCCTCCCGAGCTGCAGCAGTAGTGTCACGCTTCCTGTCACGTGGATCAAGGGATCTGTGGCTTTCCCTCGAGGCTGTCCCTCGAGGCTTTCCCACGAGGCTTTCCCACAGGGCTGTGCCACGTGCCACCTTGGTGGGAGTCGATCCTCGGCGTGAAAGACGACCCGGTGTAGGGAAAAGAGGTTCCTCTGGAATGGACTGAGACATCTGGGGGACTCTTGGAATGGTGGCACGACCCTGGAGTTCCTCTCGCCGTTCCTGTTGAGAGGGCCTCCTCTTGAGATGCGACAGGAACGCCGGGAACTCTTTCCCGACGAAGCAGGGAAAGGATCCCTCATCTCGAGCTACGAGGCGGAAACGGGGCTCCTCTGGATGTGGGCGGGACCCTCGTGATTCCTCTCGAGTGGAGACGGCTAGGTCGGGGAACTTCTTGATTTGCACCAAGGGTGTGAAGGACCCTTTCGAAGTTCCAGAGGTGAGGTGTGATCAGCCTCGAGACGCCTCAGCGGAAATGGGCCTCATCTCGCCTGGAGGGGAGAACCTCCTGGATTTTCTCGAGTTGCGGCAGGTCTTCTCGAGTTACGACGGGGACCTCAGGGACCCGCTCTGGTGGCCTCAGGAAAGGCCAGTCCCCATGCGAGTTGCTAGGGGACCTCTCGGGATTCCTCTCCCGTCCATGCCGGGGCCTCAGTCCTTGTGTGGAGTCGGGGCCGGAACCTGAGGATTCCTCTCCAGTGTTGCCATGGATCTTGGGGTGCTTCTGAGTCTCCCCAGGGGAGTCAGGCCTCGTCTCGAGTGGGGGCATGCACGTGCGCTTTCCTCCCGAGCTGCAGCAGTAGTGTCACGCTTCCTGTCACGTGGATCAAGGGATCTGTGGCTTTCCCTCGAGGCTGTCCCTCGAGGCTTTCCCGCGAGGCTTTCCCACAGGGCTGTGCCACGTGCCACCTTGGTGGGAGTCGATCCTCGGCGTGAAAGACGAGCCGGTGAAGGGAAAAGAGGTTCCTCTGGAATGGACTGAGACATCTGGGGGACTCTTGGAATGGTGGCACGACCCTGGAGTTCCTCTCGCCGTTCCTGTTGAGAGGGCCTCCTCTTGAGATGCGACGGGAACGCCGGGAACTCTTTCCCGACGAAGCAGGGAAAGGATCCCTCATCTCGAGCTACGAGGCGGAAACGGGGCTCCTCTGGATGTGGGCGGGACCCTCGTGATTCCTCTCGAGTGGAGACGGCTAGGTCGGGGAACTTCTTGATTTGCACCAAGGGTGTGAAGGACCCTTTCGAAGTTCCAGAGGTGAGGTGTGATCAGCCTCGAGACGCCTCAGCGGAAATGGGCCTCATCTCGCCTGGAGGGGAGAACCTCCTGGATTTTCTCGAGTTGCGGCAGGTCTTCTCGAGTTACGACGGGGACCTCAGGGACCCGCTCTGGTGGCCTCAGGAAAGGCC
Organism: Budorcas taxicolor; assembly: GCF_023091745.1. Classification (NCBI taxonomy): domain Eukaryota; kingdom Metazoa; phylum Chordata; class Mammalia; order Artiodactyla; family Bovidae; genus Budorcas; species Budorcas taxicolor. The sequence continues at coordinate 828,217 of NW_026291670.1, forward strand.
AGTCCCCATGCGAGTTGCTAGGGGACCTCTCGGGATTCCTCTCCCGTCCATGCCGGGGCCTCAGTCCTTGTGTGGAGTCGGGGCCGGAACCTGAGGATTCCTCTCCAGTGTTGCCATGGATCTTGGGGTGCTTCTGAGTCTCCCCAGGGGAGTCAGGCCTCGTCTCGAGTGGGGGCATGCACGTGCGCTTTCCTCCCGAGCTGCAGCAGTAGTGTCACGCTTCCTGTCACGTGGATCAAGGGATCTGTGGCTTTCCCTCGAGGCTGTCCCTCGAGGCTTTCCCGCGAGGCTTTCCCACAGGGCTGTGCCACGTGCCACCTTGGTGGGAGTCGATCCTCGGCGTGAAAGACGAGCCGGTGAAGGGAAAAGAGGTTCCTCTGGAATGGACTGAGACATCTGGGGGACTCTTGGAATGGTGGCACGACCCTGGAGTTCCTCTCGCCGTTCCTGTTGAGAGGGCCTCCTCTTGAGATGCGACGGGAACGCCGGGAACTCTTTCCCGACGAAGCAGGGAAAGGATCCCTCATCTCGAGCTACGAGGCGGAAACGGGGCTCCTCTGGATGTGGGCGGGACCCTCGTGATTCCTCTCGAGTGGAGACGGCTAGGTCGGGGAACTTCTTGATTTGCACCAAGGGTGTGAAGGACCCTTTCGAAGTTCCAGAGGTGAGGTGTGATCAGCCTCGAGACGCCTCAGCGGAAATGGGCCTCATCTCGCCTGGAGGGGAGAACCTCCTGGATTTTCTCGAGTTGCGGCAGGTCTTCTCGAGTTACGACGGGGACCTCAGGGACCCGCTGTGGTGGCCTCAGGAAAGGCCAGTCCCCATGCGAGTTGCTAGGGGACCTCTCGGGATTCCTCTCCCGTCCATGCCGGGGCCTCAGTCCTTGTGTGGAGTCGGGGCCGGAACCTGAGGATTCCTCTCCAGTGTTGCCATGGATCTTGGGGTGCTTCTGAGTCTCCCCAGGGGAGTCAGGCCTCGTCTCGAGTGGGGGCATGCACGTGCGCTTTCCTCCCGAGCTGCAGCAGTAGTGTCACGCTTCCTGTCACGTGGATCAAGGGATCTGTGGCTTTCCCTCGAGGCTGTCCCTCGAGGCTTTCCCACGAGGCTTTCCCACAGGGCTGTGCCACGTGCCACCTTGGTGGGAGTCGATCCTCGGCGTGAAAGACGACCCGGTGTAGGGAAAAGAGGTTCCTCTGGAATGGACTGAGACATCTGGGGGACTCTTGGAATGGTGGCACGACCCTGGAGTTCCTCTCGCCGTTCCTGTTGAGAGGGCCTCCTCTTGAGATGCGACAGGAACGCCGGGAACTCTTTCCCGACGAAGCAGGGAAAGGATCCCTCATCTCGAGCTACGAGGCGGAAACGGGGCTCCTCTGGATGTGGGCGGGACCCTCGTGATTCCTCTCGAGTGGAGACGGCTAGGTCGGGGAACTTCTTGATTTGCACCAAGGGTGTGAAGGACCCTTTCGAAGTTCCAGAGGTGAGGTGTGATCAGCCTCGAGACGCCTCAGCGGAAATGGGCCTCATCTCGCCTGGAGGGGAGAACCTCCTGGATTTTCTCGAGTTGCGGCAGGTCTTCTCGAGTTACGACGGGGACCTCAGGGACCCGCTCTGGTGGCCTCAGGAAAGGCCAGTCCCCATGCGAGTTGCTAGGGGACCTCTCGGGATTCCTCTCCCGTCCATGCCGGGGCCTCAGTCCTTGTGTGGAGTCGGGGCCGGAACCTGAGGATTCCTCTCCAGTGTTGCCATGGATCTTGGGGTGCTTCTGAGTCTCCCCAGGGGAGTCAGGCCTCGTCTCGAGTGGGGGCATGCACGTGCGCTTTCCTCCCGAGCTGCAGCAGTAGTGTCACGCTTCCTGTCACGTGGATCAAGGGATCTGTGGCTTTCCCTCGAGGCTGTCCCTCGAGGCTTTCCCGCGAGGCTTTCCCACAGGGCTGTGCCACGTGCCACCTTGGTGGGAGTCGATCCTCGGCGTGAAAGACGAGCCGGTGAAGGGAAAAGAGGTTCCTCTGGAATGGACTGAGACATCTGGGGGACTCTTGGAATGGTGGCACGACCCTGGAGTTCCTCTCGCCGTTCCTGTTGAGAGGGCCTCCTCTTGAGATGCGACGGGAACGCCGGGAACTCTTTCCCGACGAAGCAGGGAAAGGATCCCTCATCTCGAGCTACGAGGCGGAAACGGGGCTCCTCTGGATGTGGGCGGGACCCTCGTGATTCCTCTCGAGTGGAGACGGCTAGGTCGGGGAACTTCTTGATTTGCACCAAGGGTGTGAAGGACCCTTTCGAAGTTCCAGAGGTGAGGTGTGATCAGCCTCGAGACGCCTCAGCGGAAATGGGCCTCATCTCGCCTGGAGGGGAGAACCTCCTGGATTTTCTCGAGTTGCGGCAGGTCTTCTCGAGTTACGACGGGGACCTCAGGGACCCGCTCTGGTGGCCTCAGGAAAGGCCAGTCCCCATGCGAGTTGCTAGGGGACCTCTCGGGATTCCTCTCCCGTCCATGCCGGGGCCTCAGTCCTTGTGTGGAGTCGGGGCCGGAACCTGAGGATTCCTCTCCAGTGTTGCCATGGATCTTGGGGTGCTTCTGAGTCTCCCCAGGGGAGTCAGGCCTCGTCTCGAGTGGGGGCATGCACGTGCGCTTTCCTCCCGAGCTGCAGCAGTAGTGTCACGCTTCCTGTCACGTGGATCAAGGGATCTGTGGCTTTCCCTCGAGGCTGTCCCTCGAGGCTTTCCCGCGAGGCTTTCCCACAGGGCTGTGCCACGTGCCACCTTGGTGGGAGTCGATCCTCGGCGTGAAAGACGAGCCGGTGAAGGGAAAAGAGGTTCCTCTGGAATGGACTGAGACATCTGGGGGACTCTTGGAATGGTGGCACGACCCTGGAGTTCCTCTCGCCGTTCCTGTTGAGAGGGCCTCCTCTTGAGATGCGACGGGAACGCCGGGAACTCTTTCCCGACGAAGCAGGGAAAGGATCCCTCATCTCGAGCTACGAGGCGGAAACGGGGCTCCTCTGGATGTGGGCGGGACCCTCGTGATTCCTCTCGAGTGGAGACGGCTAGGTCGGGGAACTTCTTGATTTGCACCAAGGGTGTGAAGGACCCTTTCGAAGTTCCAGAGGTGAGGTGTGATCAGCCTCGAGACGCCTCAGGGGAAATGGGCCTCATCTCGCCTGGAGGGGAGAACCTCCTGGATTTTCTCGAGTTGCGGCAGGTCTTCTCGAGTTACGACGGGGACCTCAGGGACCCGCTCTGGTGGCCTCAGGAAAGGCCAGTCCCCATGCGAGTTGCTAGGGGACCTCTCGGGATTCCTCTCCTGTCCATGCCGGGGCCTCAGTCCTTGTGTGGAGTCGGGGCCGGAACCTGAGGATTCCTCTCCAGTGTTGCCATGGATCTTGGGGTGCTTCTGAGTCTCCCCAGGGGAGTCAGGCCTCGTCTCGTGTGGGGGCATGCACGTGCGCTTTCCTCCCGAGCTGCAGCAGTAGTGTCACGCTTCCTGTCACGTGGATCAAGGGATCTGTGGCTTTCCCTCGAGGCTGTCCCTCGAGGCTTTCCCGCGAGGCTTTCCCACAGGGCTGTGCCACGTGCCACCTTGGTGGGAGTCGATCCTCGGCGTGAAAGACGAGCCGGTGAAGGGAAAAGAGGTTCCTCTGGAATGGACTGAGACATCTGGGGGACTCTTGGAATGGTGGCACGACCCTGGAGTTCCTCTCGCCGTTCCTGTTGAGAGGGCCTCCTCTTGAGATGCGACGGGAACGCCGGGAACTCTTTCCCGACGAAGCAGGGAAAGGATCCCTCATCTCGAGCTACGAGGCGGAAACGGGGCTCCTCTGGATGTGGGCGGGACCCTCGTGATTCCTGTCGAGTGGAGACGGCTAGGTCGGGGAACTTCTTGATTTGCACCAAGGGTGTGAAGGACCCTTTCGAAGTTCCAGAGGTGAGGTGTGATCAGCCTCGAGACGCCTCAGCGGAAATGGGCCTCATCTCGCCTGGAGGGGAGAACCTCCTGGATTTTCTCGAGTTGCGGCAGGTCTTCTCGAGTTACGACGGCGACCTCAGGGACCCGCTCTGGTGGCCTCAGGAAAGGCCAGTCCCCATGCGAGTTGCTAGGGGACCTCTCGGGATTCCTCTCCCGTCCATGCCGGGGCCTCAGTCCTTGTGTGGAGTCGGGGCCGGAACCTGAGGATTCCTCTCCAGTGTTGCCATGGATCTTGGGGTGCTTCTGAGTCTCCCCAGGGGAGTCAGGCCTCGTCTCGAGTGGGGGCATGCACGTGCGCTTTCCTCCCGAGCTGCAGCAGTAGTGTCACGCTTCCTGTCACGTGGATCAAGGGATCTGTGGCTTTCCCTCGAGGCTGTCCCTCGAGGCTTTCCCACGAGGCTTTCCCACAGGGCTGTGCCACGTGCCACCTTGGTGGGAGTCGATCCTCGGCGTGAAAGACGACCCGGTGTAGGGAAAAGAGGTTCCTCTGGAATGGACTGAGACATCTGGGGGACTCTTGGAATGGTGGCACGACCCTGGAGTTCCTCTCGCCGTTCCTGTTGAGAGGGCCTCCTCTTGAGATGCGACAGGAACGCCGGGAACTCTTTCCCGACGAAGCAGGGAAAGGATCCCTCATCTCGAGCTACGAGGCGGAAACGGGGCTCCTCTGGATGTGGGCGGGACCCTCGTGATTCCTCTCGAGTGGAGACGGCTAGGTCGGGGAACTTCTTGATTTGCACCAAGGGTGTGAAGGACCCTTTCGAAGTTCCAGAGGTGAGGTGTGATCAGCCTCGAGACGCCTCAGCGGAAATGGGCCTCATCTCGCCTGGAGGGGAGAACCTCCTGGATTTTCTCGAGTTGCGGCAGGTCTTCTCGAGTTACGACGGGGACCTCAGGGACCCGCTCTGGTGGCCTCAGGAAAGGCCAGTCCCCATGCGAGTTGCTAGGGGACCTCTCGGGATTCCTCTCCCGTCCATGCCGGGGCCTCAGTCCTTGTGTGGAGTCGGGGCCGGAACCTGAGGATTCCTCTCCAGTGTTGCCATGGATCTTGGGGTGCTTCTGAGTCTCCCCAGGGGAGTCAGGCCTCGTCTCGAGTGGGGGCATGCACGTGCGCTTTCCTCCCGAGCTGCAGCAGTAGTGTCACGCTTCCTGTCACGTGGATCAAGGGATCTGTGGCTTTCCCTCGAGGCTGTCCCTCGAGGCTTTCCCGCGAGGCTTTCCCACAGGGCTGTGCCACGTGCCACCTTGGTGGGAGTCGATCCTCGGCGTGAAAGACGAGCCGGTGAAGGGAAAAGAGGTTCCTCTGGAATGGACTGAGACATCTGGGGGACTCTTGGAATGGTGGCACGACCCTGGAGTTCCTCTCGCCGTTCCTGTTGAGAGGGCCTCCTCTTGAGATGCGACGGGAACGCCGGGAACTCTTTCCCGACGAAGCAGGGAAAGGATCCCTCATCTCGAGCTACGAGGCGGAAACGGGGCTCCTCTGGATGTGGGCGGGACCCTCGTGATTCCTCTCGAGTGGAGACGGCTAGGTCGGGGAACTTCTTGATTTGCACCAAGGGTGTGAAGGACCCTTTCGAAGTTCCAGAGGTGAGGTGTGATCAGCCTCGAGACGCCTCAGCGGAAATGGGCCTCATCTCGCCTGGAGGGGAGAACCTCCTGGATTTTCTCGAGTTGCGGCAGGTCTTCTCGAGTTACGACGGGGACCTCAGGGACCCGCTCTGGTGGCCTCAGGAAAGGCCAGTCCCCATGCGAGTTGCTAGGGGACCTCTCGGGATTCCTCTCCCGTCCATGCCGGGGCCTCAGTCCTTGTGTGGAGTCGGGGCCGGAACCTGAGGATTCCTCTCCAGTGTTGCCATGGATCTTGGGGTGCTTCTGAGTCTCCCCAGGGGAGTCAGGCCTCGTCTCGAGTGGGGGCATGCACGTGCGCTTTCCTCCCGAGCTGCAGCAGTAGTGTCACGCTTCCTGTCACGTGGATCAAGGGATCTGTGGCTTTCCCTCGAGGCTGTCCCTCGAGGCTTTCCCGCGAGGCTTTCCCACAGGGCTGTGCCACGTGCCACCTTGGTGGGAGTCGATCCTCGGCGTGAAAGACGAGCCGGTGAAGGGAAAAGAGGTTCCTCTGGAATGGACTGAGACATCTGGGGGACTCTTGGAATGGTGGCACGACCCTGGAGTTCCTCTCGCCGTTCCTGTTGAGAGGGCCTCCTCTTGAGATGCGACGGGAACGCCGGGAACTCTTTCCCGACGAAGCAGGGAAAGGATCCCTCATCTCGAGCTACGAGGCGGAAACGGGGCTCCTCTGGATGTGGGCGGGACCCTCGTGATTCCTCTCGAGTGGAGACGGCTAGGTCGGGGAACTTCTTGATTTGCACCAAGGGTGTGAAGGACCCTTTCGAAGTTCCAGAGGTGAGGTGTGATCAGCCTCGAGACGCCTCAGCGGAAATGGGCCTCATCTCGCCTGGAGGGGAGAACCTCCTGGATTTTCTCGAGTTGCGGCAGGTCTTCTCGAGTTACGACGGGGACCTCAGGGACCCGCTCTGGTGGCCTCAGGAAAGGCCAGTCCCCATGCGAGTTGCTAGGGGACCTCTCGGGATTCCTCTCCCGTCCATGCCGGGGCCTCAGTCCTTGTGTGGAGTCGGGGCCGGAACCTGAGGATTCCTCTCCAGTGTTGCCATGGATCTTGGGGTGCTTCTGAGTCTCCCCAGGGGAGTCAGGCCTCGTCTCGAGTGGGGGCATGCACGTGCGCTTTCCTCCCGAGCTGCAGCAGTAGTGTCACGCTTCCTGTCACGTGGATCAAGGGATCTGTGGCTTTCCCTCGAGGCTGTTCCTCGAGGCTTTCCCACGAGGCTTTCCCACAGGGCTGTGCCACGTGCCACCTTGGTGGGAGTCGATCCTCGGCGTGAAAGACGACCCGGTGTAGGGAAAAGAGGTTCCTCTGGAATGGACTGAGACATCTGGGGGACTCTTGGAATGGTGGCACGACCCTGGAGTTCCTCTCGCCGTTCCTGTTGAGAGGGCCTCCTCTTGAGATGCGACGGGAACGCCGGGAACTCTTTCCCGACGAAGCAGGGAAAGGATCCCTCATCTCGAGCTACGAGGCGGAAACGGGGCTCCTCTGGATGTGGGCGGGACCCTCGTGATTCCTCTCGAGTGGAGACGGCTAGGTCGGGGAACTTCTTGATTTGCACCAAGGGTGTGAAGGACCCTTTCGAAGTTCCAGAGGTGAGGTGTGATCAGCCTCGAGACGCCTCAGCGGAAATGGGCCTCATCTCGCCTGGAGGGGAGAACCTCCTGGATTTTCTCGAGTTGCGGCAGGTCTTCTCGAGTTACGACGGGGACCTCAGGGACCCGCTCTGGTGGCCTCAGGAAAGGCCAGTCCCCATGCGAGTTGCTAGGGGACCTCTCGGGATTCCTCTCCCGTCCATGCCGGGGCCTCAGTCCTTGTGTGGAGTCGGGGCCGGAACCTGAGGATTCCTCTCCAGTGTTGCCATGGATCTTGGGGTGCTTCTGAGTCTCCCCAGGGGAGTCAGGCCTCGTCTCGAGTGGGGGCATGCACGTGCGCTTTCCTCCCGAGCTGCAGCAGTAGTGTCACGCTTCCTGTCACGTGGATCAAGGGATCTGTGGCTTTCCCTCGAGGCTGTCCCTCGAGGCTTTCCCGCGAGGCTTTCCCACAGGGCTGTGCCACGTGCCACCTTGGTGGGAGTCGATCCTCGGCGTGAAAGACGAGCCGGTGAAGGGAAAAGAGGTTCCTCTGGAATGGACTGAGACATCTGGGGGACTCTTGGAATGGTGGCACGACCCTGGAGTTCCTCTCGCCGTTCCTGTTGAGAGGGCCTCCTCTTGAGATGCGACGGGAACGCCGGGAACTCTTTCCCGACGAAGCAGGGAAAGGATCCCTCATCTCGAGCTACGAGGCGGAAACGGGGCTCCTCTGGATGTGGGCGGGACCCTCGTGATTCCTCTCGAGTGGAGACGGCTAGGTCGGGGAACTTCTTGATTTGCACCAAGGGTGTGAAGGACCCTTTCGAAGTTCCAGAGGTGAGGTGTGATCAGCCTCGAGACGCCTCAGCGGAAATGGGCCTCATCTCGCCTGGAGGGGAGAACCTCCTGGATTTTCTCGAGTTGCGGCAGGTCTTCTCGAGTTACGACGGGGACCTCAGGGACCCGCTCTGGTGGCCTCAGGAAAGGCCAGTCCCCATGCGAGTTGCTAGGGGACCTCTCGGGATTCCTCTCCCGTCCATGCCGGGGCCTCAGTCCTTGTGTGGAGTCGGGGCCGGAACCTGAGGATTCCTCTCCAGTGTTGCCATGGATCTTGGGGTGCTTCTGAGTCTCCCCAGGGGAGTCAGGCCTCGTCTCGAGTGGGGGCATGCACGTGCGCTTTCCTCCCGAGCTGCAGCAGTAGTGTCACGCTTCCTGTCACGTGGATCAAGGGATCTGTGGCTTTCCCTCGAGGCTGTCCCTCGAGGCTTTCCCACGAGGCTTTCCCACAGGGCTGTGCCACGTGCCACCTTGGTGGGAGTCGATCCTCGGCGTGAAAGACGAGCCGGTGAAGGGAAAAGAGGTTCCTCTGGAATGGACTGAGACATCTGGGGGACTCTTGGAATGGTGGCACGACCCTGGAGTTCCTCTCGCCGTTCCTGTTGAGAGGGCCTCCTCTTGAGATGCGACGGGAACGCCGGGAACTCTTTCCCGACGAAGCAGGGAAAGGATCCCTCATCTCGAGCTACGAGGCGGAAACGGGGCTCCTCTGGATGTGGGCGGGACCCTCGTGATTCCTCTCGAGTGGAGACGGCTAGGTCGGGGAACTTCTTGATTTGCACCAAGGGTGTGAAGGACCCTTTCGAAGTTCCAGAGGTGAGGTGTGATCAGCCTCGAGACGCCTCAGCGGAAATGGGCTTCATCTCGCCTGGAGGGGAGAACCTCCTGGATTTTCTCGAGTTGCGGCAGGTCTTCTCGAGTTACGACGGGGACCTCAGGGACCCGCTCTGGTGGCCTCAGGAAAGGCCAGTCCCCATGCGAGTTGCTAGGGGACCTCTCGGGATTCCTCTCCCGTCCATGCCGGGGCCTCAGTCCTTGTGTGGAGTCGGGGCCGGAACCTGAGGATTCCTCTCCAGTGTTGCCATGGATCTTGGGGTGCTTCTGAGTCTCCCCAGGGGAGTCAGGCCTCGTCTCGAGTGGGGGCATGCACGTGCGCTTTCCTCCCGAGCTGCAGCAGTAGTGTCACGCTTCCTGTCACGTGGATCAAGGGATCTGTGGCTTTCCCTCGAGGCTGTCCCTCGAGGCTTTCCCACGAGGCTTTCCCACAGGGCTGTGCCACGTGCCACCTTGGTGGGAGTCGATCCTCGGCGTGAAAGACGAGCCGGTGAAGGGAAAAGAGGTTCCTCTGGAATGGACTGAGACATCTGGGGGACTCTTGGAATGGTGGCACGACCCTGGAGTTCCTCTCGCCGTTCCTGTTGAGAGGGCCTCCTCTTGAGATGCGACGGGAACGCCGGGAACTCTTTCCCGACGAAGCAGGGAAAGGATCCCTCATCTCGAGCTACGAGGCGGAAACGGGGCTCCTCTGGATGTGGGCGGGACCCTCGTGATTCCTCTCGAGTGGAGACGGCTAGGTCGGGGAACTTCTTGATTTGCACCAAGGGTGTGAAGGACCCTTTCGAAGTTCCAGAGGTGAGGTGTGATCAGCCTCGAGACGCCTCAGCGGAAATGGGCCTCATCTCGCCTGGAGGGGAGAACCTCCTGGATTTTCTCGAGTTGCGGCAGGTCTTCTCGAGTTACGACGGGGACCTCAGGGACCCGCTCTGGTGGCCTCAGGAAAGGCCAGTCCCCATGCGAGTTGCTAGGGGACCTCTCGGGATTCCTCTCCCGTCCATGCCGGGGCCTCAGTCCTTGTGTGGAGTCGGGGCCGGAACCTGAGGATTCCTCTCCAGTGTTGCCATGGATCTTGGGGTGCTTCTGAGTCTCCCCAGGGGAGTCAGGCCTCATCTCGAGTGGGGGCATGCACGTGCGCTTTCCTCCCGAGCTGCAGCAGTAGTGTCACGCTTCCTGTCACGTGGATCAAGGGATCTGTGGCTTTCCCTCGAGGCTGTCCCTCGAGGCTTTCCCGTGAGGCTTTCCCACAGGGCTGTGCCACGTTCCACCTTGGTGGGAGTCGATCCTCGGCGTGAAAGACGAGCCGGTGAAGGGAAAAGAGGTTCCTCTGGAATGGACTGAGACATCTGGGGGACTCTTGGAATGGTGGCACGACCCTGGAGTTCCTCTCGCCGTTCCTGTTGAGAGGGCCTCCTCTTGAGATGCGACGGGAACGCCGGGAACTCTTTCCCGACGAAGCAGGGAAAGGATCCCTCATCTCGAGCTACGAGGCGGAAACGGGGCTCCTCTGGATGTGGGCGGGACCCTCGTGATTCCTCTCGAGTGGAGACGGCTAGGTCGGGGAACTTCTTGATTTGCACCAAGGGTGTGAAGGACCCTTTCGAAGTTCCAGAGGTGAGGTGTGATCAGCCTCGAGACGCCTCAGCGGAAATGGGCCTCATCTCGCCTGGAGGGGAGAACCTCCTGGATTTTCTCGAGTTGCGGCAGGTCTTCTCGAGTTACGACGGGGACCTCAGGGACCCGCTCTGGTGGCCTCAGGAAAGGCCAGTCCCCATGCGAGTTGCTAGGGGACCTCTCGGGATTCCTCTCCCGTCCATGCCGGGGCCTCAGTCCTTGTGTGGAGTCGGGGCCGGAACCTGAGGATTCCTCTCCAGTGTTGCCATGGATCTTGGGGTGCTTCTGAGTCTCCCCAGGGGAGTCAGGCCTCATCTCGAGTGGGGGCATGCACGTGCGCTTTCCTCCCGAGCTGCAGCAGTAGTGTCACGCTTCCTGTCACGTGGATCAAGGGATCTGTGGCTTTCCCTCGAGGCTGTCCCTCGAGGCTTTCCCGTGAGGCTTTCCCACAGGGCTGTGCCACGTTCCACCTTGGTGGGAGTCGATCCTCGGCGTGAAAGACGAGCCGGTGAAGGGAAAAGAGGTTCCTCTGGAATGGACTGAGACATCTGGGGGACTCTTGGAATGGTGGCACGACCCTGGAGTTCCTCTCGCCGTTCCTGTTGAGAGGGCCTCCTCTTGAGATGCGACGGGAACGCCGGGAACTCTTTCCCGACGAAGCAGGGAAAGGATCCCTCATCTCGAGCTACGAGGCGGAAACGGGGCTCCTCTGGATGTGGGCGGGACCCTCGTGATTCCTCTCGAGTGGAGACGGCTAGGTCGGGGAACTTCTTGATTTGCACCAAGGGTGTGAAGGACCCTTTCGAAGTTCCAGAGGTGAGGTGTGATCAGCCTCGAGACGCCTCAGCGGAAATGGGCCTCATCTCGCCTGGAGGGGAGAACCTCCTGGATTTTCTCGAGTTGCGGCAGGTCTTCTCGAGTTAAGACGGGGACCTCAGGGACCCGCTCTGGTGGCCTCAGGAAAGGCCAGTCCCCATGCGAGTTGCTAGAGGACCTCTCGGGATTCCTCTCCCGTCCATGCCGGGGCCTCAGTCCTTGTGTGGAGTCGGGGCCGGAACCTGAGGATTCCTCTCCAGTGTTGCCATGGATCTTGGGGTGCTTCTGAGTCTCCCCAGGGGAGTCAGGCCTCATCTCGAGTGGGGGCATGCACGTGCGCTTTCCTCCCGAGCTGCAGCAGTAGTGTCACGCTTCCTGTCACGTGGATCAAGGGATCTGTGGCTTTCCCTCGAGGCTGTCCCTCGAGGCTTTCCCGTGAGGCTTTCCCACAGGGCTGTGCCACGTGCCACCTTGGTGGGAGTCGATCCTCGGCGTGAAAGACGAGCCGGTGAAGGGAAAAGAGGTTCCTCTGGAATGGACTGAGACATCTGGGGGACTCTTGGAATGGTGGCACGACCCTGGAGTTCCTCTCGCCGTTCCTGTTGAGAGGGCCTCCTCTTGAGATGCGAAGGGAACGCCGGGAACTCTTTCCCGACGAAGCAGGGAAAGGATCCCTCATCTCGAGCTACGAGGCGGAAACGGGGCTCCTCTGGATGTGGGCGGGACCCTCGTGATTCCTCTCGAGTGGAGACGGCTAGGTCGGGGAACTTCTTGATTTGCACCAAGGGTGTGAAGGACCCTTTCGAAGTTCCAGAGGTGAGGTGTGATCAGCCTCGAGACGCCTCAGCGGAAATGGGCCTCATCTCGCCTGGAGGGGAGAACCTCCTGGATTTTCTCGAGTTGCGGCAGGTCTTCTCGAGTTACGACGGGGACCTCAGGGACCCGCTCTGGTGGCCTCAGGAAAGGCCAGTCCCCATGCGAGTTGCTAGGGGACCTCTCGGGATTCCTCTCCCGTCCATGCCGGGGCCTCAGTCCTTGTGTGGAGTCGGGGCCGGAACCTGAGGATTCCTCTCCAGTGTTGCCATGGATCTTGGGGTGCTTCTGAGTCTCCCCAGGGGAGTCAGGCCTCGTCTCGAGTGGGGGCATGCACGTGCGCTTTCCTCCCGAGCTGCAGCAGTAGTGTCACGCTTCCTGTCACGTGGATCAAGGGATCTGTGGCTTTCCCTCGAGGCTGTCCCTCGAGGCTTTCCCACGAGGCTTTCCCACAGGGCTGTGCCACGTGCCACCTTGGTGGGAGTCGATCCTCGGCGTGAAAGACGAGCCGGTGAAGGGAAATGAGGTTCCTCTGGAATGGACTGAGACATCTGGGGGACTCTTGGAATGGTGGCACGACCCTGGAGTTCCTCTCGCCGTTCCTGTTGAGAGGGCCTCCTCTTGAGATGCGACGGGAACGCCGGGAACTCTTTCCCGACGAAGCAGGGAAAGGATCCCTCATCTCGAGCTACGAGGCGGAAACGGGGCTCCTCTGGATGTGGGCGGGACCCTCGTGATTCCTCTCGAGTGGAGACGGCTAGGTCGGGGAACTTCTTGATTTGCACCAAGGGTGTGAAGGACCCTTTCGAAGTTCCAGAGGTGAGGTGTGATCAGCCTCGAGACGCCTCAGCGGAAATGGGCCTCATCTCGCCTGGAGGGGAGAACCTCCTGGATTTTCTCGAGTTGCGGCAGGTCTTCTCGAGTTACGACGGGGACCTCAGGGACCCGCTCTGGTGGCCTCAGGAAAGGCCAGTCCCCATGCGAGTTGCTAGGGGACCTCTCGGGATTCCTCTCCCGTCCATGCCGGGGCCTCAGTCCTTGTGTGGAGTCGGGGCCGGAACCTGAGGATTCCTCTCCAGTGTTGCCATGGATCTTGGGGTGCTTCTGAGTCTCCCCAGGGGAGTCAGGCCTCGTCTCGAGTGGGGGCATGCACGTGCGCTTTCCTCCCGAGCTGCAGCAGTAGTGTCACGCTTCCTGTCACGTGGATCAAGGGATCTGTGGCTTTCCCTCGAGGCTGTCCCTCGAGGCTTTCCCACGAGGCTTACCCACAGGGCTGTGCCACGTGCCACCTTGGTGGGAGTCGATCCTCGGCGTGAAAGACGAGCCGGTGAAGGGAAAAGAGGTTCCTCTGGAATGGACTGAGACATCTGGGGGACTCTTGGAATGGTGGCACGACCCTGGAGTTCCTCTCGCCGTTCCTGTTGAGAGGGCCTCCTCTTGAGATGCGACAGGAACGCCGGGAACTCTTTCCCGACGAAGCAGGGAAAGGATCCCTCATCTCGAGCTACGAGGCGGAAACGGGGCTCCTCTGGATGTGGGCGGGACCCTCGTGATTCCTCTCGAGTGGAGACGGCTAGGTCGGGGAACTTCTTGATTTGCACCAAGGGTGTGAAGGACCCTTTCGAAGTTCCAGAGGTGAGGTGTGATCAGCCTCGAGACGCCTCAGCGGAAATGGGCCTCATCTCGCCTGGAGGGGAGAACCTCCTGGATTTTCTCGAGTTGCGGCAGGTCTTCTCGAGTTAAGACGGGGACCTCAGGGACCCGCTCTGGTGGCCTCAGGAAAGGCCAGTCCCCATGCGAGTTGCTAGGGGACCTCTCGGGATTCCTCTCCCGTCCATGCCGGGGCCTCAGTCCTTGTGTGGAGTCGGGGCCGGAACCTGAGGATTCCTCTCCAGTGTTGCCATGGATCTTGGGGTGCTTCTGAGTCTCCCCAGGGGAGTCAGGCCTCGTCTCGAGTGGGGGCATGCACGTGCGCTTTCCTCCCGAGCTGCAGCAGTAGTGTCACGCTTCCTGTCACGTGGATCAAGGGATCTGTGGCTTTCCCTCGAGGCTGTCCCTCGAGGCTTTCCCGCGAGGCTTTCCCACAGGGCTGTGCCACGTGCCACCTTGGTGGGAGTAGATCCTCGGCGTGAAAGACGAGCCGGTGAAGGGAAAAGAGGTTCCTCTGGAATGGACTGAGACATCTGGGGGACTCTTGGAATGGTGGCACGACCCTGGAGTTCCTCTCGCCGTTCCTGTTGAGAGGGCCTCCTCTTGAGATGCGACGGGAACGCCGGGAACTCTTTCCCGACGAAGCAGGGAAAGGATCCCTCATCTCGAGCTACGAGGCGGAAACGGGGCTCCTCTGGATGTGGGCGGGACCCTCGTGATTCCTCTCGAGTGGAGACGGCTAGGTCGGGGAACTTCTTGATTTGCACCAAGGGTGTGAAGGACCCTTTCGAAGTTCCAGAGGTGAGGTGTGATCAGCCTCGAGACGCCTCAGCGGAAATGGGCCTCATCTCGCCTGGAGGGGAGAACCTCCTGGATTTTCTCGAGTTGCGGCAGGTCTTCTCGAGTTAAGACGGGGACCTCAGGGACCCGCTCTGGTGGCCTCAGGAAAGGCCAGTCCCCATGCGAGTTGCTAGGGGACCTCTCGGGATTCCTCTCCCGTCCATGCTGGGGCCTCAGTCCTTGTGTGGATTCGGGGCCGGAACCTGAGGATTCCTCTCCAGTGTTGCCATGGATCTTGGGGTGCTTCTGAGTCTCCCCAGGGGAGTCAGGCCTCGTCTCGAGTGGGGGCATGCACGTGCGCTTTCCTCCCGAGCTGCAGCAGTAGTGTCACGCTTCCTGTCACGTGGATCAAGGGATCTGTGGCTTTCCCTCGAGGCTGTCCCTCGAGGCTTTCCCGCGAGGCTTTCCCACAGGGCTGTGCCACGTGCCACCTTGGTGGGAGTCGATCCTCGGCGTGAAAGACGAGCCGGTGAAGGGAAAAGAGGTTCCTCTGGAATGGACTGAGACATCTGGGGGACTCTTGGAATGGTGGCACGACCCTGGAGTTCCTCTCGCCGTTCCTGTTGAGAGGGCCTCCTCTTGAGATGCGACGGGAACGCCGGGAACTCTTTCCCGACGAAGCAGGGAAAGGATCCCTCATCTCGAGCTACGAGGCGGAAACGGGGCTCCTCTGGATGTGGGCGGGACCCTCGTGATTCCTCTCGAGTGGAGACGGCTAGGTCGGGGAACTTCTTGATTTGCACCAAGGGTGTGAAGGACCCTTTCGAAGTTCCAGAGGTGAGGTGTGATCAGCCTCGAGACGCCTCAGGGGAAATGGGCCTCATCTCGCCTGGAGGGGAGAACCTCCTGGATTTTCTCGAGTTGCGGCAGGTCTTCTCGAGTTACGACGGCGACCTCAGGGACCCGCTCTGGTGGCCTCAGGAAAGGCCAGTCCCCATGCGAGTTGCTAGGGGACCTCTCGGGATTCCTCTCCCGTCCATGCCGGGGCCTCAGTCCTTGTGTGGAGTCGGGGCCGGAACCTGAGGATTCCTCTCCAGTGTTGCCATGGATCTTGGGGTGCTTCTGAGTCTCCCCAGGGGAGTCAGGCCTCGTCTCGTGTGGGGGCATGCACGTGCGCTTTCCTCCCGAGCTGCAGCAGTAGTGTCACGCTTCCTGTCACGTGGATCAAGGGATCTGTGGCTTTCCCTCGAGGCTGTCCCTCGAGGCTTTCCCGCGAGGCTTTCCCACAGGGCTGTGCCACGTGCCACCTTGGTGGGAGTCGATCCTCGGCGTGAAAGACGAGCCGGTGAAGGGAAAAGAGGTTCCTCTGGAATGGACTGAGACATCTGGGGGACTCTTGGAATGGTGGCACGACCCTGGAGTTCCTCTCGCCGTTCCTGTTGAGAGGGCCTCCTCTTGAGATGCGACGGGAACGCCGGGAACTCTTTCCCGACGAAGCAGGGAAAGGATCCCTCATCTCGAGCTACGAGGCGGAAACGGGGCTCCTCTGGATGTGGGCGGGACCCTCGTGATTCCTCTCGAGTGGAGACGGCTAGGTCGGGGAACTTCTTGATTTGCACCAAGGGTGTGAAGGACCCTTTCGAAGTTCCAGAGGTGAGGTGTGATCAGCCTCGAGACGCCTCAGCGGAAATGGGCCTCATCTCGCCTGGAGGGGAGAACCTCCTGGATTTTCTCGAGTTGCGGCAGGTCTTCTCGAGTTACGACGGGGACCTCAGGGACCCGCTCTGGTGGCCTCAGGAAAGGCCAGTCCCCATGCGAGTTGCTAGGGGACCTCTCGGGATTCCTCTCCCGTCCATGCCGGGGCCTCAGTCCTTGTGTGGAGTCGGGGCCGGAACCTGAGGATTCCTCTCCAGTGTTGCCATGGATCTTGGGGTGCTTCTGAGTCTCCCCAGGGGAGTCAGGCCTCGTCTCGAGTGGGGGCATGCACGTGCGCTTTCCTCCCGAGCTGCAGCAGTAGTGTCACGCTTCCTGTCACGTGGATCAAGGGATCTGTGGCTTTCCCTCGAGGCTGTTCCTCGAGGCTTTCCCACGAGGCTTTCCCACAGGGCTGTGCCACGTGCCACCTTGGTGGGAGTCGATCCTCGGCGTGAAAGACGACCCGGTGTAGGGAAAAGAGGTTCCTCTGGAATGGACTGAGACATCTGGGGGACTCTTGGAATGGTGGCACGACCCTGGAGTTCCTCTCGCCGTTCCTGTTGAGAGGGCCTCCTCTTGAGATGCGACAGGAACGCCGGGAACTCTTTCCCGACGAAGGAGGGAAAGGATCCCTCATCTCGAGCTACGAGGCGGAAACGGGGCTCCTCTGGATGTGGGCGGGACCCTCGTGATTCCTCTCGAGTGGAGACGGCTAGGTCGGGGAACTTCTTGATTTGCACCAAGGGTGTGAAGGACCCTTTCGAAGTTCCAGAGGTGAGGTGTGATCAGCCTCGAGACGCCTCAGCGGAAATGGGCCTCATCTCGCCTGGAGGGGAGAACCTCCTGGATTTTCTCGAGTTGCGGCAGGTCTTCTCGAGTTACGACGGGGACCTCAGGGACCCGCTCTGGTGGCCTCAGGAAAGGCCAGTCCCCATGCGAGTTGCTAGGGGACCTCTCGGGATTCCTCTCCCGTCCATGCCGGGGCCTCAGTCCTTGTGTGGAGTCGGGGCCGGAACCTGAGGATTCCTCTCCAGTGTTGCCATGGATCTTGGGGTGCTTCTGAGTCTCCCCAGGGGAGTCAGGCCTCGTCTCGAGTGGGGGCATGCACGTGCGCTTTCCTCCCGAGCTGCAGCAGTAGTGTCACGCTTCCTGTCACGTGGATCAAGGGATCTGTGGCTTTCCCTCGAGGCTGTCCCTCGAGGCTTTCCCGCGAGGCTTTCCCACAGGGCTGTGCCACGTGCCACCTTGGTGGGAGTCGATCCTCGGCGTGAAAGACGAGCCGGTGAAGGGAAAAGAGGTTCCTCTGGAATGGACTGAGACATCTGGGGGACTCTTGGAATGGTGGCACGACCCTGGAGTTCCTCTCGCCGTTCCTGTTGAGAGGGCCTCCTCTTGAGATGCGACGGGAACGCCGGGAACTCTTTCCCGACGAAGCAGGGAAAGGATCCCTCATCTCGAGCTACGAGGCGGAAACGGGGCTCCTCTGGATGTGGGCGGGACCCTCGTGATTCCTCTCGAGTGGAGACGGCTAGGTCGGGGAACTTCTTGATTTGCACCAAGGGTGTGAAGGACCCTTTCGAAGTTCCAGAGGTGAGGTGTGATCAGCCTCGAGACGCCTCAGCGGAAATGGGCCTCATCTCGCCTGGAGGGGAGAACCTCCTGGATTTTCTCGAGTTGCGGCAGGTCTTCTCGAGTTACGACGGGGACCTCAGGGACCCGCTCTGGTGGCCTCAGGAAAGGCCAGTCCCCATGCGAGTTGCTAGGGGACCTCTCGGGATTCCTCTCCCGTCCATGCCGGGGCCTCAGTCCTTGTGTGGAGTCGGGGCCGGAACCTGAGGATTCCTCTCCAGTGTTGCCATGGATCTTGGGGTGCTTCTGAGTCTCCCCAGGGGAGTCAGGCCTCGTCTCGAGTGGGGGCATGCACGTGCGCTTTCCTCCCGAGCTGCAGCAGTAGTGTCACGCTTCCTGTCACGTGGATCAAGGGATCTGTGGCTTTCCCTCGAGGCTGTCCCTCGAGGCTTTCCCGCGAGGCTTTCCCACAGGGCTGTGCCACGTGCCACCTTGGTGGGAGTCGATCCTCGGCGTGAAAGACGAGCCGGTGAAGGGAAAAGAGGTTCCTCTGGAATGGACTGAGACATCTGGGGGACTCTTGGAATGGTGGCACGACCCTGGAGTTCCTCTCGCCGTTCCTGTTGAGAGGGCCTCCTCTTGAGGTGCGACGGGAACGCCGGGAACTCTTTCCCGACGAAGCAGGGAAAGGATCCCTCATCTCGAGCTACGAGGCGGAAACGGGGCTCCTCTGGATGTGGGCGGGACCCTCGTGTTTCCTCTCGAGTGGAGACGGGTATGTCGGGGAACTTCTTGATTTCACCAAGGGTGTGAAGGACCCTTTCGAAGTTCCAGAGGGGAGGTGTGATCAGCCTCGAGACGCCTCAGCGGAAATGGGCCTCATATCGCCTGGAGGGGAGATCCTCCTGGATTTTCTCGAGTTGCGGCAGGTCTTCTCGAGGTACGACGGGGACGTCAGGGACCCGCTCTGGTGGCCTCAGGAAAGGCCAGTCCCCATGCGAGTTGCTAGGGGACCTCTCGGGATTCCTCTCCCGTCCATGCCGGGGCCTCAGTCCTTGTGTGGAGTCGGGGCCGGAACCTGAGGATTCCTCTCCAGTGTTGCCATGGATCTTGGGGTGCTTCTGAGTCTCCCCAGGGGAGTCAGGCCTCGTCTCGAGTGGGGGCATGCACGTGCGCTTTCCTCCCGAGCTGCAGCAGTAGTGTCACGCTTCCTGTCACGTGGATCAAGGGATCTGTGGCTTTCCCTCGAGGCTGTCCCTCGAGGCTTTTCCACGAGGCTTTCCCACAGGGCTGTGCCACGTGCCACCTTGGTGTGAGTCGCTCCTCGGCGTGAAAGATGAGCGGGTGAAGGGAGAAGAGGTTCCTCTGGAATGGACCGAGACATCTGGGGGACTCTTGGAATGGTGGCACGACCCTGGAGTTCCTCTCGCCGTTCCTGTTGAGAGGGCCTCCTCTTGAGATGCGACGGGAACGCCGGGAAATCTTTCCCGACGAAGCAGGGAAAGGATCCCTCATCTCGAGCTACGAGGCGGAAACGGGGCTCCTCTGGATGTGGGCGGGACCCTCGTGTTTCCTCTCGAGTGGAGACGGGTATGTCGGGGAACTTCTTGATTTGCACCAAGGGTGTGAAAAACCCTTTCGATGTTCCAGAGGGGAGGTGTGATCAGCCTCGAGACGCCTCAGCGGAAATGGGCCTCATCTCGCCTGGAAGGGAGAACCTCCAGGATTTTCTCGAGTTGCGGCAGGTCTTCTCGAGTTACGACGGGGACCTCAGGGACCCGCTCTGGTGGCCTCAGGAAAGGCCAGTCCCCATACGAGTTGCTAGGGGACCTCTCGGGATTCCTCTCCCGTCCATGCCGGGGCCTCAGTCCTTGTGTGGAGTTGGGGCCGGAACCTGAGCATTCCTCTCCAGTGTTGCCATGGATCTTGGGGTGCTTCTGAGTCTCCCCAGGGGAGTCAGGCCTCGTCTCGAGTGGGGGCATGCACGTGCGCATTCCTCCCGAGCTACAGCAGTAGTGTCACGCTTCCTGTCACGTGGATCAAGAGATCTGTGGCTTTCCCTCGAGGCTGTCCCTCGAGGCTTTCCCACGAGGCTTTCCCACAGGGCTGTGCCACGTGTCACCTTGGTGTGACTCGATCCTCGGCGTGAAAGACGAGCCGGTGAAGGGAAAAGTGGTTCCTCTGGAATGGACTGATATATCTGGGGGACTCTTGGAATGGTGGCACGACCCTGGAGTTCCTCTCGCCGTTCCTGTTGAGAGGGCCTCCTCTTGAGATGCGACGGGAACGCCGGGAACTCTTTCCCGACGAAGCAGGGAAAGGATCCCTCATCTCGAGCTACGAGGCGGAAACGGGGCTCCTCTGGATGTGGGCGGGACCCTCGTGTTTCCTCTCGAGTGGAGACGGGTATGTCGGGGAACTTCTTGATTTCACCAAGGGTGTGAAGGACCCTTTCGAAGTTCCAGAGGGGAGGTGTGATCAGCCTCGAAACGCCTCAGCGGAAATGGGCCTCATCTCGCCTGGAGGGGAGAACCTCCTGGATTTTCTCGAGTTGCGGCAGGTCTTCTCGAGGTACGACGGGGACGTCAGGGACCCGCTCTGGTGGCCTCAGGAAAGGCCAGTCCCCATGCGAGTTGCTAGGGGACCTCTCGGGATTCCTCTCCCGTCCATGCCGGGGCCTCAGTCCTTGTGTGGAGTCGGGGCCGGAACCTGAGGATTCCTCTCCAGTGTTGCCATGGATCTTGGGGTGCTTCTGAGTCTCCCCAGGGGAGTCAGGCCTCGTCTCGAGTGGGGGCATGCACGTGCGCTTTCCTCCCGAGCTGCAGCAGTAGTGTCACGCTTCCTGTCACGTGGATCAAGGGATCTGTGGCTTTCCCTCGAGGCTGTCCCTCGAGGCTTTTCCACGAGGCTTTCCCACAGGGCTGTGCCACGTGCCACCTTGGTGTGAGTCGCTCCTCGGCGTGAAAGATGAGCGGGTGAAGGGAGAAGAGGTTCCTCTGGAATGGACCGAGACATCTGGGGGACTCTTGGAATGGTGGCACGACCCTGGAGTTCCTCTCGCCGTTCCTGTTGAGAGGGCCTCCTCTTGAGATGCGACGGGAACGCCGGGAACTCTTTCCCGACGAAGCAGGGAAAGGATCCCTCATCTCGAGCTACGAGGCGGAAACGGGGCTCCTCTGGATGTGGGCGGGACCCTCGTGTTTCCTCTCGAGTGGAGACGGGTATGTCGGGGAACTTCTTGATTTGCACCAAGGGTGTGAAAAACCCTTTCGAAGTTCCAGAGGGGAGGTGTGATCAGCCTCGAGACGCCTCAGCGGAAATGGGCCTCATCTCGCCTGGAGGGGAGAACCTCCTGGATTTTCTCGAGTTGCGGCAGGTCTTCTCGAGTTACGACGGGGACCTCAGGGACCCGCTCTGGTGGCCTCAGGAAAGGCCAGTCCCCATACGAGTTGCTAGGGGACCTCTCGGGATTCCTCTCCCGTCCATGCCGGGGCCTCAGTCCTTGTGTGGAGTCGGGGCCGGAACCTGAGCATTCCTGTCCAGTGTTGACATGGATCTTGGGGTGCTTCTGAGTCTCCCCAGGGGAGTCAGGCCTCATCTTGAGTGGGGGCATGCACGTGCGCGTTCCTCCGGAGCTGCAGCAGTAGTGTCACGCTCCCTGTCCCATGGATCAAGTGATCTGTGGCTTTCCCTCGAGGCTGTCCCTCGAGGCTTTCCCACGAGGCTTTCCCTCAGGGCTGTGCCACGTGTCACCTTGGTGTGAGTAGATCCTCGGCGTGAAAGACGAGCCGGTGAAGGGAAAAGTGGTTCCTCTGGAATGGACTGATATATCTGGGGGACTCTTGGAATGGTGGCACGACCCTGGAGTTCCTCTCGCCGTTCCTGTTGAGAGGGCCTCCTCTTGAGGTGCGACGGGAACGCCGGGAACTCTTTCCCGACGAAGCAGGGAAAGGATCCCTCATCTCGAGCTACGAGGCGGAAACGGGGCTCCTCTGGATGTGGGCGGGACCCTCGTGTTTCCTCTCGAGTGGAGACGGGTATGTCGGGGAACTTCTTGATTTCACCAAGGGTGTGAAGGACCCTTTCGAAGTTCCAGAGGGGAGGTGTGATCAGCCTCGAGACGCCTCAGCGGAAATGGGCCTCATATCGCCTGGAGGGGAGATCCTCCTGGATTTTCTCGAGTTGCGGCAGGTCTTCTCGAGGTACGACGGGGACGTCAGGGACCCGCTCTGGTGGCCTCAGGAAAGGCCAGTCCCCATGCGAGTTGCTAGGGGACCTCTCGGGATTCCTCTCCCTTTCATGCCGGGGCCTCAGTCCTTGTGTGGAGTCGGGGCCGGAACCTGAGGATTCCTCTCCAGTGTTGCCATGGATCTTGGGGTGCTTCTGAGTCTCCCCAGGGGAGTCAGGCCTCGTCTCGAGTGGGGGCATGCACGTGCGCTTTCCTCCCGAGCTGCAGCAGTAGTGTCACGCTTCCTGTCACGTGGATCAAGGGATCTGTGGCTTTCCCTCGAGGCTGTCCCTCGAGGCTTTTCCACGAGGCTTTCCCACAGGGCTGTGCCACGTGCCACCTTGGTGTGAGTCGCTCCTCGGCGTGAAAGATGAGCGGGTGAAGGGAGAAGAGGTTCCTCTGGAATGGACCGAGATATCTGGGGGACTCTTGGAATGGTGGCACGACCCTGGAGTTCCTCTCGCCGTTCCTGTTGAGAGGGCCTCCTCTTGAGATGCGACGGGAACGCCGGGAAATCTTTCCCGACGAAGCAGGGAAAGGATCCCTCATCTCGAGCTACGAGGCGGAAACGGGGCTCCTCTGGATGTGGGCGGGACCCTCGTGTTTCCTCTCGAGTGGAGACGGGAATGTCGGGGAACTTCTTGATTTGCACCAAGGGTGTGAAAAACCCTTTCGATGTTCCAGAGGGGAGGTGTGATCAGCCTCGAGACGCCTCAGCGGAAATGGGCCTCATCTCGCCTGGAAGGGAGAACCTCCAGGATTTTCTCGAGTTGCGGCAGGTCTTCTCGAGTTACGAGGGGGACCTCAGGGACCCGCTCTGGTGGCCTCAGGAAAGGCCAGTCCCCATACGAGTTGCTAGGGGACCTCTCGGGATTCCTCTCCCGTCCATGCCGGGGCCTCAGTCCTTGTGTGGAGTTGGGGCCGGAACCTGAGCATTCCTCTCCAGTGTTGCCATGGATCTTGGGGTGCTTCTGAGTCTCCCCAGGGGAGTCAGGCCTCGTCTCGAGTGGGGGCATGCACGTGCGCATTCCTCCCGAGCTACAGCAGTAGTGTCACGCTTCCTGTCACGTGGATCAAGAGATCTGTGGCTTTCCCTCGAGGCTGTCCCTCGAGGCTTTCCCACGAGGCTTTCCCACAGGGCTGTGCCACGTGTCACCTTGGTGTGACTCGATCCTCGGCGTGAAAGACGAGCCGGTGAAGGGAAAAGTGGTTCCTCTGGAATGGACTGATATATCTGGGGGACTCTTGGAATGGTGGCACGACCCTGGAGTTCCTCTCGCCGTTCCTGTTGAGAGGGCCTCCTCTTGAGATGCGACGGGAACGCCGGGAACTCTTTCCCGACGAAGCAGGGAAAGGATCCCTCATCTCGAGCTACGAGGCGGAAACGGGGCTCCTCTGGATGTGGGCGGGACCCTCGTGTTTCCTCTCGAGTGGAGACGGGTATGTCGGGGAACTTCTTGATTTCACCAAGGGTGTGAAGGACCCTTTCGAAGTTCCAGAGGGGAGGTGTGATCAGCCTCGAGACGCCTCAGCGGAAATGGGCCTCATCTCGCCTGGAGGGGAGAACCTCCTGGATTTTCTCGAGTTGCGGCAGGTCTTCTCGAGGTACGACGGGGACGTCAGGGACCCGCTCTGGTGGCCTCAGGAAAGGCCAGTCCCCATGCGAGTTGCTAGGGGACCTCTCGGGATTCCTCTCCCGTCCATGCCGGGGCCTCAGTCCTTGTGTGGAGTCGGGGCCGGAACCTGAGGATTCCTCTCCAGTGTTGCCATGGATCTTGGGGTGCTTCTGAGTCTCCCCAGGGGAGTCAGGCCTCGTCTCGAGTGGGGGCATGCACGTGCGCTTTCCTCCCGAGCTGCAGCAGTAGTGTCACGCTTCCTGTCACGTGGATCAAGGGATCTGTGGCTTTCCCTCGAGGCTGTCCCTCGAGGCTTCTCCACGAGGCTTTCCCACAGGGCTGTGCCACGTGCCACCTTGGTGTGAGTCGCTCCTCGGCGTGAAAGATGTGCGGGTGAAGGGAGAAGAGGTTCCTCTGGAATGGACCGAGACATCTGGGGGACTCTTGGAATGGTGGCACGACCCTGGAGTTCCTCTCGCCGTTCCTGTTGAGAGGGCCTCCTCTTGAGATGCGACGGGAACGCCGGGAAATCTTTCCCGACGAAGCAGGGAAAGGATCCCTCATCTCGAGCTACGAGGCGGAAACGGGGCTCCTCTGGATGTGGGCGGGACCCTCGTGTTTCCTCTCGAGTGGAGACGGGTATGTCGGGGAACTTCTTGATTTGCACCAAGGGTGTGAAAAACCCTTTCGATGTTCCAGAGGGGAGGTGTGATCAGCCTCGAGACGCCTCAGCGGAAATGGGCCTCATCTCGCCTGGAAGGGAGAACCTCCAGGATTTTCTCGAGTTGCGGCAGGTCTTCTCGAGTTACGAGGGGGACCTCAGGGACCCGCTCTGGTGGCCTCAGGAAAGGCCAGTCCCCATACGAGTTGCTAGGGGACCTCTCGGGATTCCTCTCCCGTCCATGCCGGGGCCTCAGTCCTTGTGTGGAGTTGGGGCCGGAACCTGAGCATTCCTCTCCAGTGTTGCCATGGATCTTGGGGTGCTTCTGAGTCTCCCCAGGGGAGTCAGGCCTCGTCTCGAGTGGGGGCATGCACGTGCGCATTCCTCCCGAGCTACAGCAGTAGTGTCACGCTTCCTGTCACGTGGATCAAGAGATCTGTGGCTTTCCCTCGAGGCTGTCCCTCGAGGCTTTCCCACGAGGCTTTCCCACAGGGCTGTGCCACGTGTCACCTTGGTGTGACTCGATCCTCGGCGTGAAAGACGAGCCGGTGAAGGGAAAAGTGGTTCCTCTGGAATGGACTGATATATCTGGGGGACTCTTGGAATGGTGGCACGACCCTGGAGTTCCTCTCGCCGTTCCTGTTGAGAGGGCCTCCTCTTGAGATGCGACGGGAACGCCGGGAACTCTTTCCCGACGAAGCAGGGAAAGGATCCCTCATCTCGAGCTACGAGGCGGAAACGGGGCTCCTCTGGATGTGGGCGGGACCCTCGTGTTTCCTCTCGAGTGGAGACGGGTATGTCGGGGAACTTCTTGATTTCACCAAGGGTGTGAAGGACCCTTTCGAAGTTCCAGAGGGGAGGTGTGATCAGCCTCGAAACGCCTCAGCGGAAATGGGCCTCATCTCGCCTGGAGGGGAGAACCTCCTGGATTTTCTCGAGTTGCGGCAGGTCTTCTCGAGGTACGACGGGGACGTCAGGGACCCGCTCTGGTGGCCTCAGGAAAGGCCAGTCCCCATGCGAGTTGCTAGGGGACCTCTCGGGATTCCTCTCCCGTCCATGCCGGGGCCTCAGTCCTTGTGTGGAGTCGGGGCCGGAACCTGAGGATTCCTCTCCAGTGTTGCCATGGATCTTGGGGTGCTTCTGAGTCTCCCCAGGGGAGTCAGGCCTCGTCTCGAGTGGGGGCATGCACGTGCGCTTTCCTCCCGAGCTGCAGCAGTAGTGTCACGCTTCCTGTCACGTGGATCAAGGGATCTGTGGCTTTCCCTCGAGGCTGTCACTCGAGGCTTTTCCACGAGGCTTTCCCACAGGGCTGTGCCACGTGCCACCTTGGTGTGAGTCGCTCCTCGGCGTGAAAGATGAGCGGGTGAAGGGAGAAGAGGTTCCTCTGGAATGGACCGAGACATCTGGGGGACTCTTGGAATGGTGGCACGACCCTGGAGTTCCTCTCGCCGTTCCTGTTGAGAGGGCCTCCTCTTGAGATGCGACGGGAACGCCGGGAACTCTTTCCCGACGAAGCAGGGAAAGGATCCCTCATCTCGAGCTACGAGGCGGAAACGGGGCTCCTCTGGATGTGGGCGGGACCCTCGTGTTTCCTCTCGAGTGGAGACGGGTATGTCGGGGAACTTCTTGATTTGCACCAAGGGTGTGAAAAACCCTTTCGATGTTCCAGAGGGGAGGTGTGATCAGCCTCGAGACGCCTCAGCGGAAATGGGCCTCATCTCGCCTGGAAGGGAGAACCTCCAGGATTTTCTCGAGTTGCGGCAGGTCTTCTCGAGTTACGAGGGGGACCTCAGGGACCCGCTCTGGTGGCCTCAGGAAAGGCCAGTCCCCATACGAGTTGCTAGGGGACCTCTCGGGATTCCTCTCCCATCCATGCCGGGGCCTCAGTCCTTGTGTGGAGTTGGGGCCGGAACCTGAGCATTCCTCTCCAGTGTTGCCATGGATCTTGGGGTGCTTCTGAGTCTCCCCAGGGGAGTCAGGCCTCGTCTCGAGTGGGGGCATGCACGTGCGCTTTCCTCCCGAGCTACAGCAGTAGTGTCACGCTTCCTGTCACGTGGATCAAGGGATCTGTGGCTTTCCCTCGAGGCTGACCCTCGAGGCTTTCCCACGAGGCTTTCCCACAGGGCTGTGCCATGTGCCACCTTGGTGTGAGTCGATCCTCGGCGTGAAAGACGAGCGGGTGAAGGGAGAAGAGTTTCCTCTGGAATGGACCGAGACATCTGGGGGACTCTTGGAATGGTGGCACGACCCTGGAGTTCCTCTCGCCGTTCCTGTTGAGAGGGCCTCCTCTTGAGATGCGACGGGAACGCCGGGAACTCTTTCCCGACGAAGCAGGGAAAGGATCCCTCATCTCGAGCTACGAGGCGGAAACGGGGCTCCTCTGGATGTGGGCGGGACCCTCGTGTTTCCTCTCGAGTGGAGACGGGTATGTCGGGGAACTTCTTGATTTCACCAAGGGTGTGAAGGACCCTTTCGAAGTTCCAGAGGGGAGGTGTGATCAGCCTCGAAACGCCTCAGCGGAAATGGGCCTCATCTCGCCTGGAGGGGAGATCCTCCTGGATTTTCTCGAGTTGCGGCAGGTCTTCTCGAGGTACGACGGGGACGTCAGGGACCCGCTCTGGTGGCCTCAGGAAAGGCCAGTCCCCATGCGAGTTGCTAGGGGACCTCTCGGGATTCCTCTCCCGTCCATGCCGGGGCCTCAGTCCTTGTGTGGAGTCGGGGCCGGAACCTGAGGATTCCTCTCCAGTGTTGCCATGGATCTTGGGGTGCTTCTGAGTCTCCCCAGGGGAGTCAGGCCTCGTCTCGAGTGGGGGCATGCACGTGCGCTTTCCTCCCGAGCTGCAGCAGTAGTGTCACGCTTCCTGTCACGTGGATCAAGGCATCTGTGGCTTTCCCTCGAGGCTGTCCCTCGAGGCTTTTCCACGAGGCTTTCCCACAGGGCTGTGCCACGTGCCACCTTGGTGTGAGTCGCTCCTCGGCGTGAAAGATGAGCGGGTGAAGGGAGAAGAGGTTCCTCTGGAATGGACCGAGACATCTGGGGGACTCTTGGAATGGTGGCACGACCCTGGAGTTCCTCTCGCCGTTCCTGTTGAGAGGGCCTCCTCTTGAGATGCGACGGGAACGCCGGGAAATCTTTCCCGACGAAGCAGGGAAAGGATCCCTCATCTCGAGCTACGAGGCGGAAACGGGGCTCCTCTGGATGTGGGCGGGACCCTCGTGTTTCCTCTCGAGTGGAGACGGGTATGTCGGGGAACTTCTTGATTTGCACCAAGGGTGTGAAAAACCCTTTCGATGTTCCAGAGGGGAGGTGTGATCAGCCTCGAGACGCCTCAGCGGAAATGGGCCTCATCTCGCCTGGAAGGGAGAACCTCCAGGATTTTCTCGAGTTGCGGCAGGTCTTCTCGAGTTACGAGGGGGACCACAGGGACCCGCTCTGGTGGCCTCAGGAAAGGCCAGTCCCCATACGAGTTGCTAGGGGACCTCTCGGGATTCCTCTCCCGTCCATGCCGGGGCCTCAGTCCTTGTGTGGAGTTGGGGCCGGAACCTGAGCATTCCTCTCCAGTGTTGCCATGGATCTTGGGGTGCTTCTGAGTCTCCCCAGGGGAGTCAGGCCTCGTCTCGAGTGGGGGCATGCACGTGCGCTTTCCTCCCGAGCTACAGCAGTAGTGTCACGCTTCCTGTCACGTGGATCAAGGGATCTGTGGCTTTCCCTCGAGGCTGTCCCTCGAGGCTTTCCCACGAGGCTTTCCCACAGGGCTGTGCCACGTGCCACCTTGGTGTGAGTCGATCCTCGGCGTGAAAGACGAGCGGGTGAAGGGAGAAGAGTTTCCTCTGTAATGGACCGAGACATCTGGGGGACTCTTGGAATGGTGGCACGACACTGGAGTTCCTCTCGCCGTTCCTGTTGAGAGGGCCTCCTCTTGAGATGCGACGGGAACGCCGGGAAATCTTTCCCGACGAAGCAGCGAAAGGATCCCTCATCTCGAGCTACGAGGCGGAAACGGGGCTCCTCTGGATGTGGGCGGGACCCTCGTGTTTCCTCTCGAGTGGAGACGGGTATGTCGGGGAACTTCTTGATTTGCACCAAGGGTGTGAAAAACCCTTTCGAAGTTCCAGAGGGGAGGTGTGATCAGCCTCGAGACGCCTCAGCGGAAATGGGCCTCATCTCGCCTGGAGGGGAGAACCTCCTGGATTTTCTCGAGTTGCGGCAGGTCTTCTCGAGTTACGACGGGGACCTCAGGGACCCGCTCTGGTGGCCTCAGGAAAGGCCAGTCCCCATACGAGTTGCTAGGGGACCTCTCGGGATTCCTCTCCCGTCCATGCCGGGGCCTCAGTCCTTGTGTGGAGTCGGGGCCGGAACCTGAGCATTCCTGTCCAGTGTTGACATGGATCTTGGGGTGCTTCTGAGTCTCCCCAGGGGAGTCAGGCCTCATCTTGAGTGGGGGCATGCACGTGCGCGTTCCTCCCGAGCTGCAGCAGTAGTGTCACGCTCCCTGTCCCGTGGATCAAGTGATCCGTGGCTTTCCCTCGAGGCTGTCCCTCGAGGCTTTCCCACGAGGCTTTCCCACAGGGCTGTGCCACGTGTCACCTTGGTGTGACTCGATCCTCGGCGTGAAAGACGAGCCGGTGAAGGGAAAAGTGGTTCCTCTGGAATGGACTGATATATCTGGGGGACTCTTGGAATGGTGGCACGACCCTGGAGTTCCTCTCGCCGTTCCTGTTGAGAGGGCCTCCTCTTGAGATGCGACGGGAATGCCGGGAACTCTTTCCCGACGAAGCAGGGAAAGGATCCCTCATTTCGAGTTACGAGGCGGAAACGGGGCTCCTCTGGATGTGGGCGGGACCCTCGTGTTTCCTCTCGAGTGGAGACGGGTATGTCGGGGAACTTCTTGATTTCACCAAGGGTGTGAAGGACCCTTTCGAAGTTCCAGAGGGGAGGTGTGATCAGTCTCGAGATGCCTCAGCGGAAATGGCCCTCATCTCGCCTGGAGGGGAGAACCTCCTGGATTTTCTCGAGTTGCGGCAGGTCTTCTCGAGGTACGACGGGGACGTCAGGGACCCGCTCTGGTGGCCTCAGGAAAGGCCAGTCCCCATGCGAGTTGCTAGGGGACCTCTCGGGATTCCTCACCCGTCCATGCCGGGGCCTCAGTCCTTGTGTGGAGTCGGGGCCGGAACCTGAGCATTCCTCTCCAGTGTTGCCATGAATCTTGGGGTGCTTCTGAGTCTCCCCAGGGGAGTCAGGCCTCGTCTCGAGTGGGGGCATGCACGTGCGCTTTCCTCCCGAGCTGCAGCAGTAGGGTCACGCTTCCTGTCACGTGGATCAAGGCATCTGTGGCTTTCCCTCGAGGCTGTCCCTCGAGGCTTTCCCACGAGGCTTTCCCACAGGGCTGTGCCACGTGCCACCTTGGTGTGAGTCGATCCTCGGCGTGAAAGACGAGCCGGTGAAGGGAAAAGAGGTTCCTCTGGAATGGACCGAGACATCTGGGGGACTCTTGGAATGGTGGCACGACCCTGGAGTTCCTCTCGCCGTTCCTGTTGAGAGGGCCTCCTCTTGAGATGCGACGGGAACGCCGGGAAATCTTTCCCGACGAAGCAGGGAAAGGATCCCTCATCTCGAGCTACGAGGCGGAAACGGGGCTCCTCTGGATGTGGGCGGGACCCTCGTGTTTCCTCTCGAGTGGAGACGGGTATGTCGGGGAACTTCTTGATTTGCACCAAGGGTGTGAAAAACCCTTTCGAAGTTCCAGAGGGGAGGTGTGATCAGCCTCGAGACGCCTCAGCGGAAATGGGCCTCATCTCGCCTGGAGGGGAGAACCTCCTGGATTTTCTCGAGTTGCGGCAGGTCTTCTCGAGTTACGACGGGGACCTCAGGGACCCGCTCTGGTGGCCTCAGGAAAGGCCAGTCCCCATACGAGTTGCTAGGGGACCTCTCGGGATTCCTATCCCGTCCATGCTGGGGCCTCAGTCCTTGTGTGGAGTCGGGGCCGGAACCTGAGCATTCCTGTCCAGTGTTGACATGGATCTTGGGGTGCTTCTGAGTCTCCCCAGGGGAGTCAGGCCTCATCTTGTGTGGGGGCATGCACGTGCGCGTTCTTCCCGAGCTGCAGCAGTAGTGTCACGCTTCCTGTCCCGTGGATCAAGTGATCTGTGGCTTTCCCTCGAGGCTGTCCCTCGAGGCTTTCCCACGAGGCTTTCCCACAGGGCTGTGCCACGTGTCACCTTGGTGTGACTCGATCCTCGGCGTGAAAGACGAGCCGGTGAAGGGAAAAGTGGTTCCTCTGGAATGGACTGATATATCTGGGGGACTCTTGGAATGGTGGCACGACCCTGGAGTTCCTCTCGCCGTTCCTGTTGAGAGGGCCTCCTCTTGAGATGCGACGGGAACGCCGGGAAATCTTTCCCGACGAAGCAGGGAAAGGATCCCTCATCTCGAGCTACGAGGCGGAAACGGGGCTCCTCTGGATGTGGGCGGGACCCTCGTGTTTCCTCTCGAGTGGAGACGGGTATGTCGGGGAACTTCTTGATTTCACCAAGGGTGTGAAGGACCCTTTCGAAGTTCCAGAGGGGAGGTGTGATCAGCCACGAGACGCCTCAGCGGAAATGGGCCTCATCTCGCCTGGAGGGGAGAACCTCCCAGATTTTCTCGAGTTGAGGCAGGTCTTCTCGAGTTACGACGGGGACCTCAGGGACCCGCTCTGGTGGCCTCAGGAAAGGCCAGTCCCCATGCGAGTTGCTAGGGGACCTCTTGGGATTCCTCTCCCGTCCATGCCGGGGCCTCAGTCCTTGTGTGGATTCGGGGCCGGAACCTGAGGATTCCTCTCCAGTGTTGCCATGGATCTTGGGGGGCTTCTGAGTCTCCCCAGAGGAGTCAGGCCTCGTCTCGAGTGGGGGCATGCACGTGCGCTTTCCTCCCGAGCTGCAGCAGTAGTGTCACGCTTCCTGTCACGTGGATCAAGGGATCTGTGGCTTTCCCTCGAGGCTGTCCCTCGAGGCTTTCCCACGAGGCTTTCCCACAGGACTGTGCCACGTGCCACCTTGGTGTGAGTCGATCCTCGGCGTGAAAGACGAGCGGGTGAAGGGAGAAGAGGTTCCTCTGGAATGGACCGAGACATCTGGGGGTCTCTTGGAATGGTGGCACGACCCTGGAGTTCCTCTCGCCGTTCCTGTTGAGAGGGCCTCCTCTTGAGATGCGACGGGAACGCCGGGAACTCTTTCCCGACGAAGCAGGGAAAGGATCCCTCATCTCGAGCTACGAGGCGGAAACGGGGCTCCTCTGGATGTGGGCGGGATCCTCGTGTTTCCTCTCGAGTGGAGACGGGTATGTCGGGGAACTTCTTGATTTGCACCAAGGGTGTGAAAAACTCTTTTGATGTTCCAGAGGTGAGGTGTGATCAGCCTCGAGACGCCTCAGCGGAAATGGGCCTCATCTCGCCTGGAGGGGAGAACCCCCTGGATTTTCTCGAGTTGCGGCAGGTCTTCGCGAGTTACGACGGGGACCTCAGCGACCCGCTCTGGTGGCGTCAGGAAAGGCCAGTCGCCATAACGAGTTTCTAGGGGACCTCTCGGGATTCCTCTCCCCGTCCATGCCGGGGCCCTCAGTCCTTGTGTGGAGTCGGGGCCGGAACCTGAGCATTCCTCTCCAGTGTTGACTTGGATCTTGCGGTGCTTCTGAGTCTCCCCAGGGGAGTCAGGCCTCGTCTCGAGTGGGGGCATGCACGTGCGCTTTCCTCCCGAGCTGCAGCAGTAGTGTCACGCTTCCTGTCACGTGGATCAAGGGATCTGTGGCTTTCCCTCGAGGCTGTCCCTCGAGGCTTTCCCACGAGGCTTTCCACAGGGCTGTGCCACGTGCCACCTTGGTGTGAGTCGATCCTCGGCGTGAAAAGACCAGCGGGTGAAGGGAAAAGAGGTTCCTCTGGAATGGACCGAGATATCTGGGGGACTCTTGGAATGGTGGCAGGACCCTGGAGTTCCTCTCGCCGTTCCTGTTGAGAGGGCCTCCTCTTGAGATGCGACGGGAACGCCGGAAATCTTTCCCGACGAAGCAGGGAAAAGGATCCCTCATCTCGAGCTACGAGGCGGAAACGGGGCTCCTCTGGATGTGCGCGGGACCCTTGTGATTCCTCTCGAGTGGAGACGGGTATGTCGGGGAACTTCTTTATTTGCACCAAGGGTGTGAAAAACCCTTTCGATGTTCCAGAGGGGAGGTGTGATCAGCCTCGAGACGCCTCAGCGGAAATGGGCCTCATCTCGCCTGGAGGGGAGAACCTCCAGGATTTTCTCGAGTTGCGGCAGGTCTTCTCGAGTTACGAGGGGGACCTCAGGGACCCGCTCTGGTGTCCTCAGGAAAGGCAAGTCCCCATACGAGTTGCTAGGGGACCTCTCGGGATTCCTCTCCCGTCCATTGCCGGGGCCTCAGTCCTTGTGTGGAGTTGGGGCCAGAACCTGAGCATTCCTCTCCAGTGTTGCCATGGATCTTGGGGAGCTTGTGAGTCTCCCCAGGGGAGTCAGGCCTCGTCTCGAGTGGGGGCATGCACGTGCGCTTTCCTCCCGAGCTGCAGCAGTAGTGTCACGCTTCCTGTCACGTGGGTCAAGGGATCTGTGGCTTTCCCTCGAGGCTGTCCCTCGAGGCTTTCCCACGAGGCTTTCCCACAGGGCTGTGCCACGTGCCACCTTGTGTGAGTCGATCCTCGGCGTGAAAGACGAGCGGGTGAAGGGAGAAGAGTTTCCTCTGGAATGGACCGAGACATCTGGGGGACTCTTGGAATGGTGGCACGACCCTGGAGTTCCTCTCGCCGTTCCTGTTGAGAGGGCCTCCTCTTAGATGCGACGGAACGCCGGGAACTCTTTCCCGACGAAGCAGGGGAAAGGATCCCTCATCTCGAGCTACGAGGCGGAAACGGGGGCTCCTCTGGATGTGGGCGGGACCCTCGTGTTTCCTCTCGAGTGGAGACGGGATGTCGGGGTACTTCTTGATTTCACCAAGGTGTGAAGGACCCTTTCGAAGTTCCAGAGGGGAGGTGTGATCAGCCTCGAGACGCCTCAGCGGAAATGGGCCTCATCTCGCCTGGAGGGGAGAACCCCCTGGATTTTCTCGAGTTGCGGCAGGTGTTCTCGAGTTACGAAGGGGGACCTCAGGGGACCCGCTCTGGTGGCCTCAGGATAGGCCAGTCCCCATGCGAGTTGCTAGGGGGACCTCTCGGATTCCTCTCCCGTCCATGCCGGGGCCTCAGTCCTTGTGTGGAGTCGGGACCCGGAACCTGAACATTCCTCTCTCAGTGTTGCCATGGATCTTGGGGTGCTTCTGAGTCTCCCCAGGGGAGTCAGGCCTCGTCTCGAGTGGGGGCATGCACGTGCGCTTTCCTCCCGAGCTGCAGCAGTAGTGTCACGCTTCCTGTCACGTGGATCAAGGGATCTGTGGCTTTCCCTCGAGGCTGTCCCTCGAGGCTTTCCCACGAGGCTTTCCCACAGGGCTGTGCCACGTGCCACCTTGGTGTGAATCGATCCTCGGCGTGAAAGACGAGCGGGTGAAGGGAGAAGAGGTTCCTCTGGAATGGACCGAGACATCTGGGGGACTCTTGGAATGGTGGCACGACCCTGGAGTTCCTCTCGCCTTCCTGTTGAGAGGGCCTCCTCTTGAGATGCGACGGGAACGCCGGAAAATCTTTCCCGACGAAGCAGGGAAAGGATCCCTCATCTCGAGCTACGAGGCGGAAACGGGGCTCCTCTGGATGTGGGCGGGACCCTCGTGTTTCCTCTCGAGTGGAGACGGGTATGTCGGGGAACTTCTTGATTTGCACCAAGGGTGTGAAGAACCCTTTCGAAGTTCCAGAGGGGAGGTGTGATCAGCCTCGAGACGCCTCAGGGGAAATGGGCCTCATCTCGCCTGGAGGGGAGAACCTCCAGGATTTTCTGGAGTTGCGGCAGGTCTTCTCGAGTTACGAGGGGGACCTCAGGGACCCGCTCTGGTGGCCTCAGGAAAGGCCAGTCCCCCATACGAGTTGCTAGGGGACCTCTCGGGATTCCTCTCCCGTCCATGCCGGGGCCTCAGTCCTTGTGTGGAGTTGGGGCCGGAACCTGAGCATTCCTCTCCAGTGTTGCCATGGATCTTGGGGTGCTTCTGAGTCTCCCCAGGGGAGTCAGGCCTCGTCTCGAGTGGGGGCATGCACGTGCGCTTTCCTCCCGAGCTGCAGCAGTAGTGTCACGCTTCCTGTCACGTGGATCAAGGGATCTGTGGCTTTCCCTCGAGGCTGTCCCTCGAGGCTTTCCCACGAGGCTTTCCCACAGGGCTGTGCCACGTGCCACCTTGGTGTGAGTCGATCGTCGGCGTGAAAGACGAGCGGGTGAAAGGAGAAGAGTTTCCTCTGGAATGGACCGAGACATCTGGCGGACTCTTGGAATGGTGGCACGACCCTGGAGTTCCTCTCGCCGTTCCTGTTGAGAGGGCCTCCTCTTGAGATGCGACGGGAACGCCGGGAAATCTTTCCCGACGAAGCAGGGAAAGGATCCCTCATCTCGAGCTACGAGGCGGAAACGGGGCTCCTCTGGATGTGGGCGGGACCCTCGTGTTTCCTCTCGAGTGGATACGGGTATGTCGGGGAACTTCTTGATTTGCACCAAGGGTGTGAAGGACCCTTTCGAAGTTCCAGAGGGTAGGTGTGATCAGCCTCGAGACGCCTCAGCGGAAATGGGCCTCATCTCGCCTGGAGGGGAGAACCCCCTGGATTTTCTCGAGTTGCGGCAGGTCTTCGCGAGTTACGACGGGGACCTCAGCGACCCGCTCTGGTGGCGTCAGGAAAGGCCAGTCGCCATACGAGTTTCTAGGGGACCTCTCGGGATTCCTCTCCCGTCCATGCCGGGGCCTCAGTCCTTGTGTGGAGTCGGGGCCGGAACCTGAGCATTCCTCTCCAGTGTTGACATGGATCTTGCGGTGCTTCTGAGTCTCCCCAGGGGAGTCAGGCCTCGTCTCGAGTGGGGGCATGCACGTGCGCTTTCCTCCCGAGCTGCAGCAGTAGTGTCACGCTTCCTGTCACGTGGATCAAGGGATCTGTGGCTTTCCCTCGAGGCTGTCCCTCGAGGCTTTCCCACGAGGCTTTCCCACAGGGCTGTGCCACGTGCCACCTTGGTGTGAGTCGATCCTCGGCGTGAAAGACCAGCGGGTGAAGGGAAAAGAGGTTCCTCTGGAATGGACCGAGATATCTGGGGGACTCTTGGAATGGTGGCAGGACCCTGGAGTTCCTCTCGCCGTTCCTGTTGAGAGGGCCTCCTCTTGAGATGCGACGGGAACGCCGGGAAATCTTTCCCGACGAAGCAGGGAAAGGATCCCTCATCTCGAGCTACGAGGCGGAAACGGGGCTCCTCTGGATGTGCGCGGGACCCTTGTGATTCCTCTCGAGTGGAGACGGGTATGTCGGGGAACTTCTTTATTTGCACCAAGGGTGTGAAAAACCCTTTCGATGTTCCAGAGGGGAGGTGTGATCAGCCTCGAGACGCCTCAGCGGAAATGGGCCTCATCTCGCCTGGAGGGGAGAACCTCCAGGATTTTCTCGAGTTGCGGCAGGTCTTCTCGAGTTACGAGGGGGACCTCAGGGACCCGCTCTGGTGTCCTCAGGAAAGGCAAGTCCCCATACGAGTTGCTAGGGGACCTCTCGGGATTCCTCTCCCGTCCATGCCGGGGCCTCAGTCCTTGTGTGGAGTTGGGGCCAGAACCTGAGCATTCCTCTCCAGTGTTGCCATGGATCTTGGGGAGCTTGTGAGTCTCCCCAGGGGAGTCAGGCCTCGTCTCGAGTGGGGGCATGCACGTGCGCTTTCCTCCCGAGCTGCAGCAGTAGTGTCACGCTTCCTGTCACGTGGGTCAAGGGATCTGTGGCTTTCCCTCGAGGCTGTCCCTCGAGGCTTTCCCACGAGGCTTTCCCACAGGGCTGTGCCACGTGCCACCTTGGTGTGAGTCGATCCTCGGCGTGAAAGACGAGCGGGTGAAGGGAGAAGAGTTTCCTCTGGAATGGACCGAGACATCTGGGGGACTCTTGGAATGGTGGCACGACCCTGGAGTTCCTCTCGCCGTTCCTGTTGAGAGGGCCTCCTCTTGAGATGCGACGGGAACGCCGGGAACTCTTTCCCGACGAAGCAGGGAAAGGATCCCTCATCTCGAGCTACGAGGCGGAAACGGGGCTCCTCTGGATGTGGGCGGGACCCTCGTGTTTCCTCTCGAGTGGAGACGGGTATGTCGGGGAACTTCTTGATTTCACCAAGGGTGTGAAGGACCCTTTCGAAGTTCCAGAGGGGAGGTGTGATCAGCCTCGAGACGCCTCAGCGGAAATGGGCCTCATCTCGCCTGGAGGGGAGAACCCCCTGGATTTTCTCGAGTTGCGGCAGGTGTTCTCGAGTTACGAAGGGGACCTCAGGGACCCGCTCTGGTGGCCTCAGGAAAGGCCAGTCCCCATGCGAGTTGCTAGGGGACCTCTCGGGATTCCTCTCCCGTCCATGCCGGGGCCTCAGTCCTTGTGTGGAGTCGGGACCGGAACCTGAACATTCCTCTCCAGTGTTGCCATGGATCTTGGGGTGCTTCTGAGTCTCCCCAGGGGAGTCAGGCCTCGTCTCGAGTGGGGGCATGCACGTGCGCTTTCCTCCCGAGCTGCAGCAGTAGTGTCACGCTTCCTGTCACGTGGATCAAGGGATCTGTGGCTTTCCCTCGAGGCTGTCCCTCGAGGCTTTCCCACGAGGCTTTCCCACAGGGCTGTGCCACGTGCCACCTTGGTGTGAATCGATCCTCGGCGTGAAAGACGAGCGGGTGAAGGGAGAAGAGGTTCCTCTGGAATGGACCGAGACATCTGGGGGACTCTTGGAATGGTGGCACGACCCTGGAGTTCCTCTCGCCGTTCCTGTTGAGAGGGCCTCCTCTTGAGATGCGACGGGAACGCCGGAAAATCTTTCCCGACGAAGCAGGGAAAGGATCCCTCATCTCGAGCTACGAGGCGGAAACGGGGCTCCTCTGGATGTGGGCGGGACCCTCGTGTTTCCTCTCGAGTGGAGACGGGTATGTCGGGGAACTTCTTGATTTGCACCAAGGGTGTGAAGAACCCTTTCGAAGTTCCAGAGGGGAGGTGTGATCAGCCTCGAGACGCCTCAGGGGAAATGGGCCTCATCTCGCCTGGAGGGGAGAACCTCCAGGATTTTCTGGAGTTGCGGCAGGTCTTCTCGAGTTACGAGGGGGACCTCAGGGACCCGCTCTGGTGGCCTCAGGAAAGGCCAGTCCCCATACGAGTTGCTAGGGGACCTCTCGGGATTCCTCTCCCGTCCATGCCGGGGCCTCAGTCCTTGTGTGGAGTTGGGGCCGGAACCTGAGCATTCCTCTCCAGTGTTGCCATGGATCTTGGGGTGCTTCTGAGTCTCCCCAGGGGAGTCAGGCCTCGTCTCGAGTGGGGGCATGCACGTGCGCTTTCCTCCCGAGCTGCAGCAGTAGTGTCACGCTTCCTGTCACGTGGATCAAGGGATCTGTGGCTTTCCCTCGAGGCTGTCCCTCGAGGCTTTCCCACGAGGCTTTCCCACAGGGCTGTGCCACGTGCCACCTTGGTGTGAGTCGATCGTCGGCGTGAAAGACGAGCGGGTGAAAGGAGAAGAGTTTCCTCTGGAATGGACCGAGACATCTGGCGGACTCTTGGAATGGTGGCACGACCCTGGAGTTCCTCTCGCCGTTCCTGTTGAGAGGGCCTCCTCTTGAGATGCGACGGGAACGCCGGGAAATCTTTCCCGACGAAGCAGGGAAAGGATCCCTCATCTCGAGCTACGAGGCGGAAACGGGGCTCCTCTGGATGTGGGCGGGACCCTCGTGTTTCCTCTCGAGTGGATACGGGTATGTCGGGGAACTTCTTGATTTGCACCAAGGGTGTGAAGGACCCTTTCGAAGTTCCAGAGGGTAGGTGTGATCAGCCTCGAGACGCCTCAGCGGAAATGGGCCTCATCTCGCCTGGAGGGGAGAACCCCCTGGATTTTCTCAGGTTGCGGCAGGTCTTCGCGAGTTACGACGGGGACCTCAGCGACCCGCTCTGGTGGCGTCAGGAAAGGCCAGTCGCCATACGAGTTTCTAGGGGACCTCTCGGGATTCCTCTCCCGTCCATGCCGGGGCCTCAGTCCTTGTGTGGAGTCGGGGCCGGAACCTGAGCATTCCTCTCCAGTGTTGACATGGATCTTGCGGTGCTTCTGAGTCTCCCCAGGGGAGTCAGGCCTCGTCTCGAGTGGGGGCATGCACGTGCGCTTTCCTCCCGAGCTGCAGCAGTAGTGTCACGCTTCCTGTCACGTGGATCAAGGGATCTGTGGCTTTCCCTCGAGGCTGTCCCTCGAGGCTTTCCCACGAGGCTTTCCCACAGGGCTGTGCCACGTGCCACCTTGGTGTGAGTCGATCCTCGGCGTGAAAGACCAGCGGGTGAAGGGAAAAGAGGTTCCTCTGGAATGGACCGAGATATCTGGGGGACTCTTGGAATGGTGGCAGGACCCTGGAGTTCCTCTCGCCGTTCCTGTTGAGAGGGCCTCCTCTTGAGATGCGACGGGAACGCCGGGAAATCTTTCCCGACGAAGCAGGGAAAGGATCCCTCATCTCGAGCTACGAGGCGGAAACGGGGCTCCTCTGGATGTGCGCGGGACCCTTGTGATTCCTCTCGAGTGGAGACGGGTATGTCGGGGAACTTCTTTATTTGCACCAAGGGTGTGAAAAACCCTTTCGATGTTCCAGAGGGGAGGTGTGATCAGCCTCGAGACGCCTCAGCGGAAATGGGCCTCATCTCGCCTGGAGGGGAGAACCTCCAGGATTTTCTCGAGTTGCGGCAGGTCTTCTCGAGTTACGAGGGGGACCTCAGGGACCCGCTCTGGTGTCCTCAGGAAAGGCAAGTCCCCATACGAGTTGCTAGGGGACCTCTCGGGATTCCTCTCCCGTCCATGCCGGGGCCTCAGTCCTTGTGTGGAGTTGGGGCCAGAACCTGAGCATTCCTCTCCAGTGTTGCCATGGATCTTGGGGAGCTTGTGAGTCTCCCCAGGGGAGTCAGGCCTCGTCTCGAGTGGGGGCATGCACGTGCGCTTTCCTCCCGAGCTGCAGCAGTAGTGTCACGCTTCCTGTCACGTGGGTCAAGGGATCTGTGGCTTTCCCTCGAGGCTGTCCCTCGAGGCTTTCCCACGAGGCTTTCCCACAGGGCTGTGCCACGTGCCACCTTGGTGTGAGTCGATCCTCGGCGTGAAAGACGAGCGGGTGAAGGGAGAAGAGTTTCCTCTGGAATGGACCGAGACATCTGGGGGACTCTTGGAATGGTGGCACGACCCTGGAGTTCCTCTCGCCGTTCCTGTTGAGAGGGCCTCCTCTTGAGATGCGACGGGAACGCCGGGAACTCTTTCCCGACGAAGCAGGGAAAGGATCCCTCATCTCGAGCTACGAGGCGGAAACGGGGCTCCTCTGGATGTGGGCGGGACCCTCGTGTTTCCTCTCGAGTGGAGACGGGTATGTCGGGGAACTTCTTGATTTCACCAAGGGTGTGAAGGACCCTTTCGAAGTTCCAGAGGGGAGGTGTGATCAGCCTCGAGACGCCTCAGCGGAAATGGGCCTCATCTCGCCTGGAGGGGAGAACCCCCTGGATTTTCTCGAGTTGCGGCAGGTGTTCTCGAGTTACGAAGGGGACCTCAGGGACCCGCTCTGGTGGCCTCAGGAAAGGCCAGTCCCCATGCGAGTTGCTAGGGGACCTCTCGGGATTCCTCTCCCGTCCATGCCGGGGCCTCAGTCCTTGTGTGGAGTTGGGGCCGGAACCTGAGCATTCCTCTCCAGTGTTGCCATGGATCTTGGGGTGCTTCTGAGTCTCCCCAGGGGAGTCAGGCCTCGTCTCGAGTGGGGGCATGCACGTGCGCTTTCCTCCCGAGCTGCAGCAGTAGTGTCACGCTTCCTGTCACGTGGATCAAGGGATCTGTGGCTTTCCCTCGAGGCTGTCCCTCGAGGCTTTCCCACGAGGCTTTCCCACAGGGCTGTGCCACGTGCCACCTTGGTGTGAGTCGATCGTCGGCGTGAAAGACGAGCGGGTGAAAGGAGAAGAGTTTCCTCTGGAATGGACCGAGACATCTGGCGGACTCTTGGAATGGTGGCACGACCCTGGAGTTCCTCTCGCCGTTCCTGTTGAGAGGGCCTCCTCTTGAGATGCGACGGGAACGCCGGGAAATCTTTCCCGACGAAGCAGGGAAAGGATCCCTCATCTCGAGCTACGAGGCGGAAACGGGGCTCCTCTGGATGTGGGCGGGACCCTCGTGTTTCCTCTCGAGTGGATACGGGTATGTCGGGGAACTTCTTGATTTGCACCAAGGGTGTGAAGGACCCTTTCGAAGTTCCAGAGGGTAGGTGTGATCAGCCTCGAGACGCCTCAGCGGAAATGGGCCTCATCTCGCCTGGAGGGGAGAACCCCCTGGATTTTCT
The DNA here is from genome assembly GCF_023091745.1 of Budorcas taxicolor. NCBI lineage: Eukaryota > Metazoa > Chordata > Mammalia > Artiodactyla > Bovidae > Budorcas > Budorcas taxicolor. Next base: position 868,939 of record NW_026291670.1, read on the forward strand.
CAGGTTGCGGCAGGTCTTCGCGAGTTACGACGGGGACCTCAGCGACCCGCTCTGGTGGCGTCAGGAAAGGCCAGTCGCCATACGAGTTTCTAGGGGACCTCTCGGGATTCCTCTCCCGTCCATGCCGGGGCCTCAGTCCTTGTGTGGAGTCGGGGCCGGAACCTGAGCATTCCTCTCCAGTGTTGACATGGATCTTGCGGTGCTTCTGAGTCTCCCCAGGGGAGTCAGGCCTCGTCTCGAGTGGGGGCATGCACGTGCGCTTTCCTCCCGAGCTGCAGCAGTAGTGTCACGCTTCCTGTCACGTGGATCAAGGGATCTGTGGCTTTCCCTCGAGGCTGTCCCTCGAGGCTTTCCCACGAGGCTTTCCCACAGGGCTGTGCCACGTGCCACCTTGGTGTGAGTCGATCCTCGGCGTGAAAGACCAGCGGGTGAAGGGAAAAGAGGTTCCTCTGGAATGGACCGAGATATCTGGGGGACTCTTGGAATGGTGGCAGGACCCTGGAGTTCCTCTCGCCGTTCCTGTTGAGAGGGCCTCCTCTTGAGATGCGACGGGAACGCCGGGAAATCTTTCCCGACGAAGCAGGGAAAGGATCCCTCATCTCGAGCTACGAGGCGGAAACGGGGCTCCTCTGGATGTGCGCGGGACCCTTGTGATTCCTCTCGAGTGGAGACGGGTATGTCGGGGAACTTCTTTATTTGCACCAAGGGTGTGAAAAACCCTTTCGATGTTCCAGAGGGGAGGTGTGATCAGCCTCGAGACGCCTCAGCGGAAATGGGCCTCATCTCGCCTGGAGGGGAGAACCTCCAGGATTTTCTCGAGTTGCGGCAGGTCTTCTCGAGTTACGAGGGGGACCTCAGGGACCCGCTCTGGTGTCCTCAGGAAAGGCAAGTCCCCATACGAGTTGCTAGGGGACCTCTCGGGATTCCTCTCCCGTCCATGCCGGGGCCTCAGTCCTTGTGTGGAGTTGGGGCCAGAACCTGAGCATTCCTCTCCAGTGTTGCCATGGATCTTGGGGAGCTTGTGAGTCTCCCCAGGGGAGTCAGGCCTCGTCTCGAGTGGGGGCATGCACGTGCGCTTTCCTCCCGAGCTGCAGCAGTAGTGTCACGCTTCCTGTCACGTGGGTCAAGGGATCTGTGGCTTTCCCTCGAGGCTGTCCCTCGAGGCTTTCCCACGAGGCTTTCCCACAGGGCTGTGCCACGTGCCACCTTGGTGTGAGTCGATCCTCGGCGTGAAAGACGAGCGGGTGAAGGGAGAAGAGTTTCCTCTGGAATGGACCGAGACATCTGGGGGACTCTTGGAATGGTGGCACGACCCTGGAGTTCCTCTCGCCGTTCCTGTTGAGAGGGCCTCCTCTTGAGATGCGACGGGAACGCCGGGAACTCTTTCCCGACGAAGCAGGGAAAGGATCCCTCATCTCGAGCTACGAGGCGGAAACGGGGCTCCTCTGGATGTGGGCGGGACCCTCGTGTTTCCTCTCGAGTGGAGACGGGTATGTCGGGGAACTTCTTGATTTCACCAAGGGTGTGAAGGACCCTTTCGAAGTTCCAGAGGGGAGGTGTGATCAGCCTCGAGACGCCTCAGCGGAAATGGGCCTCATCTCGCCTGGAGGGGAGAACCCCCTGGATTTTCTCGAGTTGCGGCAGGTGTTCTCGAGTTACGAAGGGGACCTCAGGGACCCGCTCTGGTGGCCTCAGGAAAGGCCAGTCCCCATGCGAGTTGCTAGGGGACCTCTCGGGATTCCTCTCCCGTCCATGCCGGGGCCTCAGTCCTTGTGTGGAGTCGGGACCGGAACCTGAACATTCCTCTCCAGTGTTGCCATGGATCTTGGGGTGCTTCTGAGTCTCCCCAGGGGAGTCAGGCCTCGTCTCGAGTGGGGGCATGCACGTGCGCTTTCCTCCCGAGCTGCAGCAGTAGTGTCACGCTTCCTGTCACGTGGATCAAGGGATCTGTGGCTTTCCCTCGAGGCTGTCCCTCGAGGCTTTCCCACGAGGCTTTCCCACAGGGCTGTGCCACGTGCCACCTTGGTGTGAATCGATCCTCGGCGTGAAAGACGAGCGGGTGAAGGGAGAAGAGGTTCCTCTGGAATGGACCGAGACATCTGGGGGACTCTTGGAATGGTGGCACGACCCTGGAGTTCCTCTCGCCGTTCCTGTTGAGAGGGCCTCCTCTTGAGATGCGACGGGAACGCCGGAAAATCTTTCCCGACGAAGCAGGGAAAGGATCCCTCATCTCGAGCTACGAGGCGGAAACGGGGCTCCTCTGGATGTGGGCGGGACCCTCGTGTTTCCTCTCGAGTGGAGACGGGTATGTCGGGGAACTTCTTGATTTGCACCAAGGGTGTGAAGAACCCTTTCGAAGTTCCAGAGGGGAGGTGTGATCAGCCTCGAGACGCCTCAGGGGAAATGGGCCTCATCTCGCCTGGAGGGGAGAACCTCCAGGATTTTCTGGAGTTGCGGCAGGTCTTCTCGAGTTACGAGGGGGACCTCAGGGACCCGCTCTGGTGGCCTCAGGAAAGGCCAGTCCCCATACGAGTTGCTAGGGGACCTCTCGGGATTCCTCTCCCGTCCATGCCGGGGCCTCAGTCCTTGTGTGGAGTTGGGGCCGGAACCTGAGCATTCCTCTCCAGTGTTGCCATGGATCTTGGGGTGCTTCTGAGTCTCCCCAGGGGAGTCAGGCCTCGTCTCGAGTGGGGGCATGCACGTGCGCTTTCCTCCCGAGCTGCAGCAGTAGTGTCACGCTTCCTGTCACGTGGATCAAGGGATCTGTGGCTTTCCCTCGAGGCTGTCCCTCGAGGCTTTCCCACGAGGCTTTCCCACAGGGCTGTGCCACGTGCCACCTTGGTGTGAGTCGATCGTCGGCGTGAAAGACGAGCGGGTGAAAGGAGAAGAGTTTCCTCTGGAATGGACCGAGACATCTGGCGGACTCTTGGAATGGTGGCACGACCCTGGAGTTCCTCTCGCCGTTCCTGTTGAGAGGGCCTCCTCTTGAGATGCGACGGGAACGCCGGGAAATCTTTCCCGACGAAGCAGGGAAAGGATCCCTCATCTCGAGCTACGAGGCGGAAACGGGGCTCCTCTGGATGTGGGCGGGACCCTCGTGTTTCCTCTCGAGTGGATACGGGTATGTCGGGGAACTTCTTGATTTGCACCAAGGGTGTGAAGGACCCTTTCGAAGTTCCAGAGGGTAGGTGTGATCAGCCTCGAGACGCCTCAGCGGAAATGGGCCTCATCTCGCCTGGAGGGGAGAACCCCTGGATTTTCTCGAGTTGCGGCAGGTCTTCGCGAGTTACGACGGGGACCTCAGGGACCCGCTCTGGTGGCCTCAGGAAAGGCCAGTCGCCATACGAGTTTCTAGGGGACCTCTCGGGATTCCTCTCCCGTCCATGCCGGGGCCTCAGTCCTTGTGTGGAGTCGGGGCCGGAACCTGAGCATTCCTCTCCAGTGTTGACATGGATCTTGCGGTGCTTCTGAGTCTCCCCAGGGGAGTCAGGCCTCGTCTCGAGTGGGGGCATGCACGTGCGCTTTCCTCCCGAGCTGCAGCAGTAGTGTCACGCTTCCTGTCACGTGGATCAAGGGATCTGTGGCTTTCCCTCGAGGCTGTCCCTCGAGGCTTTCCCACGAGGCTTTCCCACAGGGCTGTGCCACGTGCCACCTTGGTGTGAGTCGATCCTCGGCGTGAAAGACCAGCGGGTGAAGGGAAAAGAGGTTCCTCTGGAATGGACCGAGATATCTGGGGGACTCTTGGAATGGTGGCAGGACCCTGGAGTTCCTCTCGCCGTTCCTGTTGAGAGGGCCTCCTCTTGAGATGCGACGGGAACGCCGGGAAATCTTTCCCGACGAAGCAGGGAAAGGATCCCTCATCTCGAGCTACGAGGCGGAAACGGGGCTCCTCTGGATGTGCGCGGGACCCTTGTGATTCCTCTCGAGTGGAGACGGGTATGTCGGGGAACTTCTTTATTTGCACCAAGGGTGTGAAAAACCCTTTCGATGTTCCAGAGGGGAGGTGTGATCAGCCTCGAGACGCCTCAGCGGAAATGGGCCTCATCTCGCCTGGAGGGGAGAACCTCCAGGATTTTCTCGAGTTGCGGCAGGTCTTCTCGAGTTACGAGAGGGACCTCAGGGACCCGCTCTGGTGTCCTCAGGAAAGGCAAGTCCCCATACGAGTTGCTAGGGGACCTCTCGGGATTCCTCTCCCGTCCATGCCGGGGCCTCAGTCCTTGTGTGGAGTTGGGGCCAGAACCTGAGCATTCCTCTCCAGTGTTGCCATGGATCTTGGGGAGCTTGTGAGTCTCCCCAGGGGAGTCAGGCCTCGTCTCGAGTGGGGGCATGCACGTGCGCTTTCCTCCCGAGCTGCAGCAGTAGTGTCACGCTTCCTGTCACGTGGGTCAAGGGATCTGTGGCTTTCCCTCGAGGCTGTCCCTCGAGGCTTTCCCACGAGGCTTTCCCACAGGGCTGTGCCACGTGCCACCTTGGTGTGAGTCGATCCTCGGCGTGAAAGACGAGCGGGTGAAGGGAGAAGAGTTTCCTCTGGAATGGACCGAGACATCTGGGGGACTCTTGGAATGGTGGCACGACCCTGGAGTTCCTCTCGCCGTTCCTGTTGAGAGGGCCTCCTCTTGAGATGCGACGGGAACGCCGGGAACTCTTTCCCGACGAAGCAGGGAAAGGATCCCTCATCTCGAGCTACGAGGCGGAAACGGGGCTCCTCTGGATGTGGGCGGGACCCTCGTGTTTCCTCTCGAGTGGAGACGGGTATGTCGGGGAACTTCTTGATTTCACCAAGGGTGTGAAGGACCCTTTCGAAGTTCCAGAGGGGAGGTGTGATCAGCCTCGAGACGCCTCAGCGGAAATGGGCCTCATCTCGCCTGGAGGGGAGAACCCCCTGGATTTTCTCGAGTTGCGGCAGGTGTTCTCGAGTTACGAAGGGGACCTCAGGGACCCGCTCTGGTGGCCTCAGGAAAGGCCAGTCCCCATGCGAGTTGCTAGGGGACCTCTCGGGATTCCTCTCCCGTCCATGCCGGGGCCTCAGTCCTTGTGTGGAGTCGGGACCGGAACCTGAACATTCCTCTCCAGTGTTGCCATGGATCTTGGGGTGCTTCTGAGTCTCCCCAGGGGAGTCAGGCCTCGTCTCGAGTGGGGGCATGCACGTGCGCTTTCCTCCCGAGCTGCAGCAGTAGTGTCACGCTTCCTGTCACGTGGATCAAGGGATCTGTGGCTTTCCCTCGAGGCTGTCCCTCGAGGCTTTCCCACGAGGCTTTCCCACAGGGCTGTGCCACGTGCCACCTTGGTGTGAATCGATCCTCGGCGTGAAAGACGAGCGGGTGAAGGGAGAAGAGGTTCCTCTGGAATGGACCGAGACATCTGGGGGACTCTTGGAATGGTGGCACGACCCTGGAGTTCCTCTCGCCGTTCCTGTTGAGAGGGCCTCCTCTTGAGATGCGACGGGAACGCCGGAAAATCTTTCCCGACGAAGCAGGGAAAGGATCCCTCATCTCGAGCTACGAGGCGGAAACGGGGCTCCTCTGGATGTGGGCGGGACCCTCGTGTTTCCTCTCGAGTGGAGACGGGTATGTCGGGGAACTTCTTGATTTGCACCAAGGGTGTGAAGAACCCTTTCGAAGTTCCAGAGGGGAGGTGTGATCAGCCTCGAGACGCCTCAGGGGAAATGGGCCTCATCTCGCCTGGAGGGGAGAACCTCCAGGATTTTCTGGAGTTGCGGCAGGTCTTCTCGAGTTACGAGGGGGACCTCAGGGACCCGCTCTGGTGGCCTCAGGAAAGGCCAGTCCCCATACGAGTTGCTAGGGGACCTCTCGGGATTCCTCTCCCGTCCATGCCGGGGCCTCAGTCCTTGTGTGGAGTTGGGGCCGGAACCTGAGCATTCCTCTCCAGTGTTGCCATGGATCTTGGGGTGCTTCTGAGTCTCCCCAGGGGAGTCAGGCCTCGTCTCGAGTGGGGGCATGCACGTGCGCTTTCCTCCCGAGCTGCAGCAGTAGTGTCACGCTTCCTGTCACGTGGATCAAGGGATCTGTGGCTTTCCCTCGAGGCTGTCCCTCGAGGCTTTCCCACGAGGCTTTCCCACAGGGCTGTGCCACGTGCCACCTTGGTGTGAGTCGATCGTCGGCGTGAAAGACGAGCGGGTGAAAGGAGAAGAGTTTCCTCTGGAATGGACCGAGACATCTGGCGGACTCTTGGAATGGTGGCACGACCCTGGAGTTCCTCTCGCCGTTCCTGTTGAGAGGGCCTCCTCTTGAGATGCGACGGGAACGCCGGGAAATCTTTCCCGACGAAGCAGGGAAAGGATCCCTCATCTCGAGCTACGAGGCGGAAACGGGGCTCCTCTGGATGTGGGCGGGACCCTCGTGTTTCCTCTCGAGTGGATACGGGTATGTCGGGGAACTTCTTGATTTGCACCAAGGGTGTGAAGGACCCTTTCGAAGTTCCAGAGGGTAGGTGTGATCAGCCTCGAGACGCCTCAGCGGAAATGGGCCTCATCTCGCCTGGAGGGGAGAACCCCTGGATTTTCTCGAGTTGCGGCAGGTCTTCGCGAGTTACGACGGGGACCTCAGGGACCCGCTCTGGTGGCCTCAGGAAAGGCCAGTCGCCATACGAGTTTCTAGGGGACCTCTCGGGATTCCTCTCCCGTCCATGCCGGGGCCTCAGTCCTTGTGTGGAGTCGGGGCCGGAACCTGAGCATTCCTCTCCAGTGTTGACATGGATCTTGCGGTGCTTCTGAGTCTCCCCAGGGGAGTCAGGCCTCGTCTCGAGTGGGGGCATGCACGTGCGCTTTCCTCCCGAGCTGCAGCAGTAGTGTCACGCTTCCTGTCACGTGGATCAAGGGATCTGTGGCTTTCCCTCGAGGCTGTCCCTCTAGGCTTTCCCACGAGGCTTTCCCACAGGGCTGTGCCACGTGCCACCTTGGTGTGAGTCGATCCTCGGCGTGAAAGACCAGCGGGTGAAGGGAAAAGAGGTTCCTCTGGAATGGACCGAGATATCTGGGGGACTCTTGGAATGGTGGCAGGACCCTGGAGTTCCTCTCGCCGTTCCTGTTGAGAGGGCCTCCTCTTGAGATGCGACGGGAACGCCGGGAAATCTTTCCCGACGAAGCAGGGAAAGGATCCCTCATCTCGAGCTACGAGGCGGAAACGGGGCTCCTCTGGATGTGCGCGGGACCCTTGTGATTCCTCTCGAGTGGAGACGGGTATGTCGGGGAACTTCTTTATTTGCACCAAGGGTGTGAAAAACCCTTTCGATGTTCCAGAGGGGAGGTGTGATCAGCCTCGAGACGCCTCAGCGGAAATGGGCCTCATCTCGCCTGGAGGGGAGAACCTCCAGGATTTTCTCGAGTTGCGGCAGGTCTTCTCGAGTTACGAGAGGGACCTCAGGGACCCGCTCTGGTGTCCTCAGGAAAGGCAAGTCCCCATACGAGTTGCTAGGGGACCTCTCGGGATTCCTCTCCCGTCCATGCCGGGGCCTCAGTCCTTGTGTGGAGTTGGGGCCAGAACCTGAGCATTCCTCTCCAGTGTTGCCATGGATCTTGGGGAGCTTGTGAGTCTCCCCAGGGGAGTCAGGCCTCGTCTCGAGTGGGGGCATGCACGTGCGCTTTCCTCCCGAGCTGCAGCAGTAGTGTCACGCTTCCTGTCACGTGGGTCAAGGGATCTGTGGCTTTCCCTCGAGGCTGTCCCTCGAGGCTTTCCCACGAGGCTTTCCCACAGGGCTGTGCCACGTGCCACCTTGGTGTGAGTTGATCCTCGGCGTGAAAGACGAGCGGGTGAAGGGAGAAGAGTTTCCTCTGGAATGGACCGAGACATCTGGGGGACTCTTGGAATGGTGGCACGACCCTGGAGTTCCTCTCGCCGTTCCTGTTGAGAGGGCCTCCTCTTGAGATGCGACGGGAACGCCGGGAACTCTTTCCCGACGAAGCAGGGAAAGGATCCCTCATCTCGAGATACGAGGCGGAAACGGGGCTCCTCTGGATGTGGGCGGGACCCTCGTGTTTCCTCTCGAGTGGAGACGGGTATGTCGGGGAACTTCTTGATTTGCACCAAGGGTGTGAAGGACCCTTTCGAAGTTCCAGAGGTGAGGTGTGATCAGCCTCGAGACGCCTCAGCGGAAATGGGCCTCATCTCGCCTGGAGGGGAGAACCTCCTGGATTTTCTCGAGTTGCGGCAGGTCTTCTCGAGGTACGACGGGGACGTCAGGGACCCGCTATGGTGGCCTCAGGAAAGGCCAGTCCCCATGCGAGTTGCTAGGGGACCTCTCGGGATTCCTCACCCGTCCATGCCGGGGCCTCAGTCCTTGTGTGGAGTCGGGGCCGGAACCTGAGGATTCCTCTCCAGTGTTGCCATGAATCTTGGGGTGCTTCTGAGTCTCCCCAGGGGAGTCAGGCCTCGTCTCGAGTGGGGGCATGCACGTGCGCTTTCCTCCCGAGCTGCAGCAGTAGTGTCACGCTTCTTGTCCCGTGGATCAAGGGATCTGTGGCTTTCCCTCGAGGCTGTCCCTAGAGGCTTTCCCACGAGGCTTTCCCACAGGGCTGTGCCACGTGTCACCTTGGTGTGACTCGATCCTCGGCGTGAAAGACGAGCGGGTGAAGGGAAAAGAGGTTCCTCTGGAATGGACTGATACATCTGGGGGACTCTTGGAATGGTGGCACGACCCTGGAGTTCCTCTCGCCGTTCCTGTTGAGAGGGCCTCCTCTTGAGATGCGACGGGAACGCCGGGAACTCTTTCCCGACGAAGCAGGGAAAGGATCCCTCATCTCGAGCTATGAGGCGGAAACGGGGCTCCTCTGGATGTGGGCGGGACCCTCGTGTTTCCTCTCGAGTGGAGACGGGTATGTCGGGGAACTTCTTGATTTGCACCAAGGGTGTGAAGGACCCTTTCGAAGTTCCAGAGGTGAGGTGTGATCAGCCTCGAGACGCCTCAGCTGAAATGGGACTCATCTCGCCTGGAGGGGAGAATCTCCTGGATTTTCTCGAGTTGGGGCAGGTCTCCTCGAGTTACGACGGGGACCTCAGGGACCCGCTCTGGTGGCCTCAGGAAAGACCAGTCCCCATACGAGTTGCTAGGGGACCTCTCGGGATTCCTCTCCCGTCCATGCCGGGGCCTCAGTCCTTGTTTGGAGTCGGGACCGGAACCTGAACATTCCTCTCCAGTGTTGCCATGGATCTTGGGGTGCTTCTGAGTCTCCCCAGGGGAGTCAGGCCTCGTCTCGAGTGGGGGCATGCACGTGCGTTTTCCTCCCGAGCTGCAGCAGTAGGGTCACGCTTCCTGTCACGTGGATCAAGGGATCTGTGGCTTTCCCTCGAGGCTGTCCCTCGAGGCTTTCCCACGAGGCTTTCCCACAGGGCTGTGCCACGTGCCACCTTGGTGTGAATCGATCCTCGGCGTGAAAGACGAGCGGGTGAAGGGAGAAGAGGTTCCTCTGGAATGGACCGAGACATCTGGGGGACTCTTGGAATGGTGGCACGACCCTGGAGTTCCTCTCGCCGTTCCTGTTGAGAGGGCCTCCTCTTGAGATGCGACGGGAACGCCGGAAAATTTTTCCCGACGAAGCAGGGAAAGGATCCCTCATCTCGAGCTACGAGGCGGAAACGGGGCTCCTCTGGATGTGGGCGGGTCCCTCGTGTTTCCTCTCGAGTGGAGACGGGTATGTCGGGGAACTTCTTGATTTGCACCAAGGGTGTGAAGAACCCTTTCGAAGTTCCAGAGGGGAGGTGTGATCAGCCTCGAGACGCCTCAGGGGAAATGGGCCTCATTTCGCCTGGAGGGGAGAACCTCCAGGATTTTCTCGAGGTGCGGCAGGTCTTCTCGAGTTACGAGGGGGACCTCATGGACCCGCTCTGGTGGCGTCAGGAAAGGCCAGTCCCCATACGAGTTGCTAGGGGACCTCTCGGGATTCCTCTCCCGTCCATGCCTGGGCCTCAGTCCTTGTGTGGAGTTGGGGCCGGAACCTGAGCATTCCTCTGCAGTGTTGCCATGGATCTTGGGGTGCTTCTGAGTCTCCCCAGGGGAGTCAGGCCTCGTCTCGAGTGGGGGCATGCACGTGCGCTTTCCTCCCGAGCTGCAGCAGTAGTGTCACGCTTCCTGTCACGTGGATCAAGGGATCTGTGGCTTTCCCTCGAGGCTGTCCCTCGAGGCTTTCCCACGAGGCTTTCCCACAGGGCTGTGCCACGTGCCACCTTGGTGTGAGTCGATCCTCGGCGTGAAAGACGAGCGGGTGAAGGGAGAAGAGTTTCCTCTGGAATGGACCGAGACATCTGGCGGACTCTTGGAATGGTGGCACGACCCTGGAGTTCCTCTCGCCGTTCCTGTTGAGAGGGCCTCCTCTTGAGATGCGACGGGAACGCCGGGAAATCTTTCCCAACGAAGCAGGGAAAGGATCCCTCATCTCGAGCTACGAGGCGGAAACGGGGCTCCTCTGGATGTGGGCGGGACCCTCGTGTTTCCTCTCGAGTGGAGACGGGTATGTCGGGGAACTTCTTGATTTGCACCAAGGGTGTGAAAAACCCTTTCGAAGTTCCAGAGGGGAGGTGTGATCAGCCTCGAGACGCCTCAGCGGAAATGGGCATCATCTCGCCTGGAGGGGAGAACCTCCTGGATTTTCTGGAGTTGCGGCAGGTCTTCTCGAGTTACGACGGGGACCTCAGGGACCCGCTCTGGTGGCCTCAGGAAAGGCCAGTCCCCATACGAGTTGCTAGGGGACCTCTCGGGATTCCTCTCCCGTCCATGCCGGGGCCTCAGTCCTTGTGTGGAGTCGGGGCCGGAACCTGAGCATTCCTGTCCAGTGTTGACATGGATCTTGGGGTGCTTCTGAGTCTCCCCAGGGGAGTCAGGCCTCGTCTTGAGTGGGGGCATGCACGTGCGCGTTCGTCCCGAGCTGCAGCATTAGTGTCACGCTCCCTGTCCCGTGGATCAAGTGATCTGTGGCTTTCCCTCGAGGCTGTCCCTCGAGGCTTTCCCACGAGGCTTTCCCACAGGGCTGTGCCACGTGTCACCTTGTTGTGACTCGATCCTCGGCGTGAAAGACGAGCCGGTGAAGGGAAAAGTGGTTCCTCTGGAATGGACTGATATATCTGGGGGACTCTTGGAATGGTGGCACGACCCTGGAGTTCCTCTCGCCGTTCCTGTTGAGAGGGCCTCCTCTTGAGATGCGACGGGAACGCCGGGAACTCTTTCCCGACGAAGCAGGGAAAGGATCCCTCATCTCGAGCTACGAGGCGGAAACGGGGCTCCTCTGGATGTGGGCGGGACCCTCGTGTTTCCTCTCGAGTGGAGACGGGTATGTCGGGGAACTTCTTGATTTCACCAAGGGTGTGAAGGACCCTTTCGAAGTTCCAGAGGGGAGGTGTGATCAGCCTCGAGACGCCTCAGCGGAAATGGGCCTCATCTCGCCTGGAGGGGAGAACCTCCAGGATTTTCTGGAGTTGCGGCAGGTCTTCTCGAGTTACGAGGGGGACCTCAGGGACCCGCTCTGGTGGCCTCAGGAAAGGCCAGTCCCCATACGAGTTGCTAGGGGACCACTCGGGATTCCTCTCCCGTCCATGCCGGGGCCTCAGTCCTTGTGTGGAGTTGGGGCCGGAACCTGAGCATTCCTCTCCAGTGTTGCCATGGATCTTGGGGTGCTTCTGAGTCTCCCCAGGGGAGTCAGGCCTCGTCTCGAGTGGGGGCATGCACGTGCGCTTTCCTCCCGAGCTGCAGCAGTAGTGTCACGCTTCCTGTCACGTGGATCAAGGGATCTGTGGCTTTCCCTCGAGGCTGTCCCTCGAGGCTTTCCCACGAGGCTTTCCCACAGGGCTGTGCCACGTGCCACCTTGGTGTGAGTCGATCGTCGGCGTGAAAGACGAGCGGGTGAAAGGAGAAGAGTTTCCTCTGGAATGGACCGAGACATCTGGCGGACTCTTGGAATGGTGGCACGAACCTGGAGTTCCTCTCGCCGTTCCTGTTGAGAGGGCCTCCTCTTGAGATGCGACGGGAACGCCGGGAAATCTTTCCCGACGAAGCAGGGAAAGGATCCCTCATCTCGAGCTACGAGGCGGAAACGGGGCTCCTCTGGATGTGGGAGGGACCCTCGTGTTTCCTCTCGAGTGGATACGGGTATGTCGGGGAACTTCTTGATTTGCACCAAGGGTGTGAAGGACCCTTTCGAAGTTCCAGAGGGTAGGTGTGATCAGCCTCGAGACGCCTCAGCGGAAATGGGCCTCATCTCGCCTGGAGGGGAGAACCCCCTGGATTTTCTCGAGTTGCGGCAGGTCTTCGCGAGTTACGACGGGGACCTCAGCGACCCGCTCTGGTGGCGTCAGGAAAGGCCAGTCGCCATACGAGTTTCTAGGGGACCTCTCGGGATTCCTCTCCCGTCCATGCCGGGGCCTCAGTCCTTGTGTGGAGTCGGGGCCGGAACCTGAGCATTCCTCTCCAGTGTTGACATGGATCTTGCGGTGCTTCTGAGTCTCCCCAGGGGAGTCAGGCCTCGTCTCGAGTGGGGGCATGCACGTGCGCTTTCCTCCCGAGCTGCAGCAGTAGTGTCACGCTTCCTGTCACGTGGATCAAGGGATCTGTGGCTTTCCCTCGAGGCTGTCCCTCGAGGCTTTCCCACGAGGCTTTCCCACAGGGCTGTGCCACGTGCCACCTTGGTGTGAGTCGATCCTCGGCGTGAAAGACCAGCGGGTGAAGGGAAAAGAGGTTCCTCTGGAATGGACCGAGATATCTGGGGGACTCTTGGAATGGTGGCAGGACCCTGGAGTTCCTCTCGCCGTTCCTGTTGAGAGGGCCTCCTCTTGAGATGCGACGGGAACGCCGGGAAATCTTTCCCGAAGAAGCAGGGAAAGGATCCCTCATCTCGAGCTACGAGGCGGAAACGGGGCTCCTCTGGATGTGCGCGGGACCCTTGTGATTCCTCTCGAGTGGAGACGGGTATGTCGGGGAACTTCTTTATTTGCACCAAGGGTGTGAAAAACCCTTTCGATGTTCCAGAGGGGAGGTGTGATCAGCCTCGAGACGCCTCAGCGGAAATGGGCCTCATCTCGCCTGGAGGGGAGAACCTCCAGGATTTTCTCGAGTTGCGGCAGGTCTTCTCGAGTTACGAGGGGGACCTCAGGGACCCGCTCTGGTGTCCTCAGGAAAGGCAAGTCCCCATACGAGTTGCTAGGGGACCTCTCGGGATTCCTCTCCCGTCCATGCCGGGGCCTCAGTCCTTGTGTGGAGTTGGGGCCAGAACCTGAGCATTCCTCTCCAGTGTTGCCATGGATCTTGGGGAGCTTGTGAGTCTCCCCAGGGGAGTCAGGCCTCGTCTCGAGTGGGGGCATGCACGTGCGCTTTCCTCCCGAGCTGCAGCAGTAGTGTCACGCTTCCTGTCACGTGGGTCAAGGGATCTGTGGCTTTCCCTCGAGGCTGTCCCTCGAGGCTTTCCCACGAGGCTTTCCCACAGGGCTGTGCCACGTGCCACCTTGGTGTGAGTCGATCCTCGGCGTGAAAGACGAGCGGGTGAAGGGAGAAGAGTTTCCTCTGGAATGGACCGAGACATCTGGGGGACTCTTGGAATGGTGGCACGACCCTGGAGTTCCTCTCGCCGTTCCTGTTGAGAGGGCCTCCTCTTGAGATGCGACGGGAACGCCGGGAACTCTTTCCCGACGAAGCAGGGAAAGGATCCCTCATCTCGAGATACGAGGCGGAAACGGGGCTCCTCTGGATGTGGGCGGGACCCTCGTGTTTCCTCTCGAGTGGAGACGGGTATGTCGGGGAACTTCTTGATTTGCACCAAGGGTGTGAAGGACCCTTTCGAAGTTCCAGAGGTGAGGTGTGATCAGCCTCGAGACGCCTCAGCGGAAATGGGCCTCATCTCGCCTGGAGGGGAGAACCTCCTGAATTTTCTCGAGTTGCGGCAGGTCTTCTCGAGGTACGACGGGGACGTCAGGGACCCGCTATGGTGGCCTCAGGAAAGGCCAGTCCCCATGCGAGTTGCTAGGGGACCTCTCGGGATTCCTCACCCGTCCATGCCGGGGCCTCAGTCCTTGTGTGGAGTCGGGGCCGGAACCTGAGGATTCCTCTCCAGTGTTGCCATGAATCTTGGGGTGCTTCTGAGTCTCCCCAGGGGAGTCAGGCCTCGTCTCGAGTGGGGGCATGCACGTGCGCTTTCCTCCCGAGCTGCAGCAGTAGTGTCACGCTTCTTGTCCCGTGGATCAAGGGATCTGTGGCTTTCCCTCGAGGCTGTCCCTCGAGGCTTTCCCACGAGGCTTTCCCACAGGGCTGTGCCACGTGTCACCTTGGTGTGACTCGATCCTCGGCGTGAAAGACGAGCGGGTGAAGGGAAAAGAGGTTCCTCTGGAATGGACTGATACATCTGGGGGACTCTTGGAATGGTGGCACGACCCTGGAGTTCCTCTCGCCGTTCCTGTTGAGAGGGCCTCCTCTTGAGATGCGACGGGAACGCCGGGAACTCTTTCCCGACGAATCAGGGAAAGGATCCCTCATCTCGAGCTATGAGGCGGAAACGGGGCTCCTCTGGATGTGGGCGGGACCCTCGTGTTTCCTCTCGAGTGGAGACGGGTATGTCGGGGAACTTCTTGATTTGCACCAAGGGTGTGAAGGACCCTTTCGAAGTTCCAGAGGTGAGGTGTGATCAGCCTCGAGACGCCTCAGCTGAAATGGGCCTCATCTCGCCTGGAGGGGAGAATCTCCTGGATTTTCTCGAGTTGGGGCAGGTCTTCTCGAGTTACGACGGGGACCTCAGGGACCCGCTCTGGTGGCCTCAGGAAAGGCCAGTCCCCATGCGAGTTGCTAGGGGACCTCTCGGGATTCCTCTCCCGTCCATGCCGGGGCCTCAGTCCTTGTGTGGAGTCGGGACCGGAACCTGAACATTCCTCTCCAGTGTTGCCATGGATCTTGGGGGGCTTCTGAGTCTCCCCAGGGGAGTCAGGCCTCGTCTCGAGTGGGGGCATGCACGTGCGCTTTCCTCCCGAGCTGCAGCAGTAGTGTCACGCTTCCTGTCACGTGGATCAAGGGATCTGTGGCTTTCCCTCGAGGCTGTCCCTCGAGGCTTTCCCACGAGGCTTTCCCACAGGGCTGTGCCACGTGCCACCTTGGTGTGAATCGATCCTCGGCGTGAAAGACGAGCGGGTGAAGGGAGAAGAGGTTCCTCTGGAATGGACCGAGACATCTGGGGGACTCTTGGAATGGTGGCACGACCCTGGAGTTCCTCTCGCCGTTCCTGTTGAGAGGGCCTCCTCTTGAGATGCGACGGGAACGCCGGAAAATCTTTCCCGACGAAGCAGGGAAAGGATCCCTCATCTCGAGCTACGAGGCGGAAACGGGGCTCCTCTGGATGTGGGCGGGACCCTCGTGTTTCCTCTCGAGTGGAGACGGGTATGTCGGGGAACTTCTTGATTTGCACCAAGGGTGTGAAGAACCCTTTCGAAGTTCCAGAGGGGAGGTGTGATCAGCCTCGAGACGCCTCAGGGGAAATGGGCCTCATCTCGCCTGGAGGGGAGAACCTCCAGGATTTTCTGGAGTTGCGGCAGGTCTTCTCGAGTTACGAGGGGGACCTCAGGGACCCGCTCTGGTGGCCTCAGGAAAGGCCAGTCCCCATACGAGTTGCTAGGGGACCACTCGGGATTCCTCTCCCGTCCATGCCGGGGCCTCAGTCCTTGTGTGGAGTTGGGGCCGGAACCTGAGCATTCCTCTCCAGTGTTGCCATGGATCTTGGGGTGCTTCTGAGTCTCCCCAGGGGAGTCAGGCCTCGTCTCGAGTGGGGGCATGCACGTGCGCTTTCCTCCCGAGCTGCAGCAGTAGTGTCACGCTTCCTGTCACGTGGATCAAGGGATCTGTGGCTTTCCCTCGAGGCTGTCCCTCGAGGCTTTCCCACGAGGCTTTCCCACAGGGCTGTGCCACGTGCCACCTTGGTGTGAGTCGATCGTCGGCGTGAAAGACGAGCGGGTGAAAGGAGAAGAGTTTCCTCTGGAATGGACCGAGACATCTGGCGGACTCTTGGAATGGTGGCACGAACCTGGAGTTCCTCTCGCCGTTCCTGTTGAGAGGGCCTCCTCTTGAGATGCGACGGGAACGCCGGGAAATCTTTCCCGACGAAGCAGGGAAAGGATCCCTCATCTCGAGCTACGAGGCGGAAACGGGGCTCCTCTGGATGTGGGCGGGACCCTCGTGTTTCCTCTCGAGTGGATACGGGTATGTCGGGGAACTTCTTGATTTGCACCAAGGGTGTGAAGGACCCTTTCGAAGTTCCAGAGGGTAGGTGTGATCAGCCTCGAGACGCCTCAGCGGAAATGGGCCTCATCTCGCCTGGAGGGGAGAACCCCCTGGATTTTCTCGAGTTGCGGCAGGTCTTCGCGAGTTTCGACGGGGACCTCAGCGACCCGCTCTGGTGGCGTCAGGAAAGGCCAGTCGCCATACGAGTTTCTAGGGGACCTCTCGGGATTCCTCTCCCGTCCATGCCGGGGCCTCAGTCCTTGTGTGGAGTCGGGGCCGGAACCTGAGCATTCCTCTCCAGTGTTGACATGGATCTTGCGGTGCTTCTGAGTCTCCCCAGGGGAGTCAGGCCTCGTCTCGAGTGGGGGCATGCACGTGCGCTTTCCTCCCGAGCTGCAGCAGTAGTGTCACGCTTCCTGTCACGTGGATCAAGGGATCTGTGGCTTTCCCTCGAGGCTGTCCCTCGAGGCTTTCCCACGAGGCTTTCCCACAGGGCTGTGCCACGTGCCACCTTGGTGTGAGTCGATCCTCGGCGTGAAAGACCAGCGGGTGAAGGGAAAAGAGGTTCCTCTGGAATGGACCGAGATATCTGGGGGACTCTTGGAATGGTGGCAGGACCCTGGAGTTCCTCTCGCCGTTCCTGTTGAGAGGGCCTCCTCTTGAGATGCGACGGGAACGCCGGGAAATCTTTCCCGACGAAGCAGGGAAAGGATCCCTCATCTCGAGCTACGAGGCGGAAACGGGGCTCCTCTGGATGTGCGCGGGACCCTTGTGATTCCTCTCGAGTGGAGACGGGTATGTCGGGGAACTTCTTTATTTGCACCAAGGGTGTGAAAAACCCTTTCGATGTTCCAGAGGGGAGGTGTGATCAGCCTCGAGACGCCTCAGCGGAAATGGGCCTCATCTCGCCTGGAGGGGAGAACCTCCAGGATTTTCTCGAGTTGCGGCAGGTCTTCTCGAGTTACGAGGGGGACCTCAGGGACCCGCTCTGGTGTCCTCAGGAAAGGCAAGTCCCCATACGAGTTGCTAGGGGACCTCTCGGGATTCCTCTCCCGTCCATGCCGGGGCCTCAGTCCTTGTGTGGAGTTGGGGCCAGAACCTGAGCATTCCTTTCCAGTGTTGCCATGGATCTTGGGGAGCTTGTGAGTCTCCCCAGGGGAGTCAGGCCTCGTCTCGAGTGGGGGCATGCACGTGCGCTTTCCTCCCGAGCTGCAGCAGTAGTGTCACGCTTCCTGTCACGTGGGTCAAGGGATCTGTGGCTTTCCCTCGAGGCTGTCCCTCGAGGCTTTCCCACGAGGCTTTCCCACAGGGCTGTGCCACGTGCCACCTTGGTGTGAGTCGATCCTCGGCGTGAAAGACGAGCGGGTGAAGGGAGAAGAGTTTCCTCTGGAATGGACCGAGACATCTGGGGGACTCTTGGAATGGTGGCACGACCCTGGAGTTCCTCTCGCCGTTCCTGTTGAGAGGGCCTCCTCTTGAGATGCGACGGGAACGCCGGGAACTCTTTCCCGACGAAGCAGGGAAAGGATCCCTCATCTCGAGATACGAGGCGGAAACGGGGCTCCTCTGGATGTGGGCGGGACCCTCGTGTTTCCTCTCGAGTGGAGACGGGTATGTCGGGGAACTTCTTGATTTGCACCAAGGGTGTGAAGGACCCTTTCGAAGTTCCAGAGGTGAGGTGTGATCAGCCTCGAGACGCCTCAGCGGAAATGGGCCTCATCTCGCCTGGAGGGGAGAACCTCCTGAATTTTCTCGAGTTGCGGCAGGTCTTCTCGAGGTACGACGGGGACGTCAGGGACCCGCTATGGTGGCCTCAGGAAAGGCCAGTCCCCATGCGAGTTGCTAGGGGACCCCTCGGGATTCCTCACCCGTCCATGCCGGGGCCTCAGTCCTTGTGTGGAGTCGGGGCCGGAACCTGAGGATTCCTCTCCAGTGTTGCCATGAATCTTGGGGTGCTTCTGAGTCTCCCCAGGGGAGTCAGGCCTCGTCTCGAGTGGGGGCATGCACGTGCGCTTTCCTCCCGAGCTGCAGCAGTAGTGTCACGCTTCTTGTCCCGTGGATCAAGGGATCTGTGGCTTTCCCTCGAGGCTGTCCCTCGAGGCTTTCCCACGAGGCTTTCCCACAGGGCTGTGCCACGTGTCACCTTGGTGTGACTCGATCCTCGGCGTGAAAGACGAGCGGGTGAAGGGAAAAGAGGTTCCTCTGGAATGGACTGATACATCTGGGGGACTCTTGGAATGGTGGCACGACCCTGGAGTTCCTCTCGCCGTTCCTGTTGAGAGGGCCTCCTCTTGAGATGCGACGGGAACGCCGGGAACTCTTTCCCGACGAATCAGGGAAAGGATCCCTCATCTCGAGCTATGAGGCGGAAACGGGGCTCCTCTGGATGTGGGCGGGACCCTCGTGTTTCCTCTCGAGTGGAGACGGGTATGTCGGGGAACTTCTTGATTTGCACCAAGGGTGTGAAGGACCCTTTCGAAGTTCCAGAGGTGAGGTGTGATCAGCCTCGAGACGCCTCAGCTGAAATGGGCCTCATCTCGCCTGGAGGGGAGAATCTCCTGGATTTTCTCGAGTTGGGGCAGGTCTTCTCGAGTTACGACGGGGACCTCAGGGACCCGCTCTGGTGGCCTCAGGAAAGGCCAGTCCCCATGCGAGTTGCTAGGGGACCTCTCGGGATTCCTCTCCCGTCCATGCCGGGGCCTCAGTCCTTGTGTGGAGTCGGGACCGGAACCTGAACATTCCTCTCCAGTGTTGCCATGGATCTTGGGGTGCTTCTGAGTCTCCCCAGGGGAGTCAGGCCTCGTCTCGAGTGGGGGCATGCACGTGCGCTTTCCTCCCGAGCTGCAGCAGTAGTGTCACGCTTTCTGTCACGTGGATCAAGGGATCTGTGGCTTTCCCTCGAGGCTGTCCCTCGAGGCTTTCCCACGAGGCTTTCCCACAGGGCTGTGCCACGTGCCACCTTGGTGTGAATCGATCCTCGGCGTGAAAGACGAGCGGGTGAAGGGAGAAGAGGTTCCTCTGGAATGGACCGAGACATCTGGGGGACTCTTGGAATGGTGGCACGACCCTGGAGTTCCTCTCGCCGTTCCTGTTGAGAGGGCCTCCTCTTGAGATGCGACGGGAACGCCGGGAAATCTTTCCCGACGAAGCAGGGAAAGGATCCCTCATCTCGAGCTACGAGGCGGAAACGGGGCTCCTCTGGATGTGGGCGGGACCCTCGTGTTTCCTCTCGAGTGGAGACGGGTATGTCGGGGAACTTCTTGATTTGCACCAAGGGTGTGAAGAACCCTTTCGAAGTTCCAGAGGGGAGGTGTGATCAGCCTCGAGACGCCTCAGGGGAAATGGGCCTCATTTCGCCTGGAGGGGAGAACCTCCAGGATTTTCTCGAGTTGCGGCAGGTCTTCTCGAGTTACGAGGGGGACCTCAGGGACCCGCTCTGGTGGCGTCAGGAAAGGCCAGTCCCCATACGAGTTGCTAGGGGACCTCTCGGGATTCCTCTCCCGTCCATGCCGGGGCCTCAGTCCTTGTGTGGAGTTGGGGCCGGTACCTGAGCATTCCTCTCCAGTGTTGCCATCGATCTTGGGGTGCTTCTGAGTCTCCCCAGGGGAGTCAGGCCTCGTCTCGAGTGGGGGCATGCACGTGCGCTTTCCTCCCGAGCTGCAGCAGTAGTGTCACGCTTCCTGTCACGTGGATCAAGGGATCTGTGGCTTTCCCTCGAGGCTGTCCCTCGAGGCTTTCCCAAGAGGCTTTCCCACAGGGCTGTGCCACGTGCCACCTTGGTGTGAGTCGATCCTCGGCGTGAAAGACGAGCGGGTGAAGGGAGAAGAGTTTCCTCTGGAATGGACCGAGACATCTGGCGGACTCTTGGAATGGTGGCACGACCCTGGAGTTCCTCTCGCCGTTCCTGTTGAGAGGGCCTCCTCTTGAGATGCGACGGGAACGCCGGGAAATCTTTCCCAACGAAGCAGGGAAAGGATCCCTCATCTCGAGCTACGAGGCGGAAACGGGGCTCCTCTGGATGTGGGCGGGACCCTCGTGTTTCCTCTCGAGTGGAGACGGGTATGTCGGGGAACTTCTTGATTTGCACCAAGGGTGTGAAGGACCCTTTCGAAGTTCCAGAGGTGAGGTGTGATCAGCCTCGAGACGCCTCAGCTGAAATGGGCCTCATCTCGCCTGGAGGGGAGAATCTCCTGGATTTTCTCGAGTTGGGGCAGGTCTTCTCGAGTTACGACGGGGACCTCAGGGACCCGCTCTGGTGGCCTCAGGAAAGACCAGTCCCCATACGAGTTGCTAGGGGACCTCTCGGGATTCCTCTCCCGTCCATGCCGGGGCCTCAGTCCTTGTGTGGAGTCGGGGCCGGAACCTGAGCATTCCTGTCCAGTGTTGCCATGGATCTTGGGGTGCTTCTGAGTCTCCCCAGGGGAGTCAGGCCTCGTCTTGAGTGGGGGCATGCACGTTCGTGTTCGTCCCGAGCTGCAGCAGTAGTGTCACGCTCCCTGTCCCGTGGATCAAGTGATCTGTGGCTTTCCCTCGAGGCTGTCCCTCGAGGCTTTCCCACGAGGCTTTCCCACAGGGCTGTGCCACGTGTCACCTTGGTGTGACTCGATCCTCGGCGTGAAAGACGAGCCGGTGAAGGGAAAAGTGGTTCCTCTGGAATGGACTGATATATCTGGGGGACTCTTGGAATGGTGGCACGACCCTGGAGTTCCTCTCGCCGTTCCTGTTGAGAGGGCCTCCTCTTGAGATGCGACGGGAACGCCGGGAACTCTTTCCCGACGAAGCAGGGAAAGGATCCCTC
The DNA here is from genome assembly GCF_023091745.1 of Budorcas taxicolor. NCBI lineage: Eukaryota > Metazoa > Chordata > Mammalia > Artiodactyla > Bovidae > Budorcas > Budorcas taxicolor. The sequence continues at coordinate 889,931 of NW_026291670.1, forward strand.
ATCTCGAGCTACGAGGCGGAAACGGGGCTCCTCTGGATGTGGGCGGGACCCTCGTGTTTCCTCTCGAGTGGAGACGGGTATGTCGGGGAACTTCTTGATTTCACCAAGGGTGTGAAGGACCCTTTCGAAGTTCCAGAGGGGAGGTGTGATCAGCCTCGAGACGCCTCATCGGAAATGGGCCTCATCTCGCCTGGAGGGGAGAACCCCCTGGATTTTCTCGAGTTGCGGCAGGTGTTCTCGAGTTACGAAGGGGACCTCAGGGACCCGCTCTGGTGGCCTCAGGAAAGGCCAGTCCCCATGCGAGTTGCTAGGGGACCTCTCGGGATTCCTCTCCCGTCCATGCCGGGGCCTCAATCCTTGTGTGGAGTCGGGACCGGAACCTGAACATTCCTCTCCAGTGTTGCCATGGAACTTGGGGTGCTTCTGAGTCTCCCCAGGGGAGTCAGGCCTCGTCTCGAGTGGGGGCATGCACGTGCGCTTTCCTCCCGAGCTGCAGCAGTAGTGTCACGCTTCCTGTCACGTGGATCAAGGGATCTGTGGCTTTCCCTCGAGGCTGGCCCTCGAGGCTTTCCCACGAGGCTTTCCCACAGGGCTGTGCCACGTGCCACCTTGGTGTGAATCGATCCTCGGCGTGAAAGACGAGCGGGTGAAGGGAGAAGAGGTTCCTCTGGAATGGACCGAGACATCTGGGGGACTCTTGGAATGGTGGCACGACCCTGGAGTTCCTCTCGCCGTTCCTGTTGAGAGGGCCTCCTCTTGAGATGCGACGGGAACGCCGGAAAATCTTTCCCGACGAAGCAGGGAAAGGATCCCTCATCTCGAGCTACGAGGCGGAAACGGGGCTCCTCTGGATGTGGGCGGGACCCTCGTGTTTCCTCTCGAGTGGAGACGGGTATGTCGGGGAACTTCTTGATTTGCACCAAGGGTGTGAAGAACCCTTTCGAAGTTCCAGAGGGGAGGTGTGATCAGCCTCGAGACGCCTCAGGGGAAATGGGCCTCATCTCGCCTGGAGGGGAGAACCTCCAGGATTTTCTGGAGTTGCGGCAGATCTTCTCGAGTTACGAGGGGGACCTCAGGGACCCGCTCTGGTGGCCTCAGGAAAGGCCAGTCCCCATACGAGTTGCTAGGGGACCTCTCGGGATTCCTCTCCCGTCCATGCCGGGGCCTCAGTCCTTGTGTGGAGTTGGGGCCGGAACCTGAGCATTCCTCTCCAGTGTTGCCATGGATCTTGGGGTGCTTCTGAGTCTCCCCAGGGGAGTCAGGCCTCGTCTCGAGTGGGGGCATGCACGTGCGCTTTCCTCCCGAGCTGCAGCAGTAGTGTCACGCTTCCTGTCACGTGGATCAAGGGATCTGTGGCTTTCCCTCAAGGCTGTCCCTCGAGGCTTTCCCACGAGGCTTTCCCACAGGGCTGTGCCACGTGCCACCTTGGTGTGAGTCGATCCTCGGCGTGAAAGACGAGCGGGTGAAGGGAGAAGAGTTTCCTCTGGAATGGACCGAGACATCTGGCGGACTCTTGGAATGGTGGCACGACCCTGGAGTTCCTCTCGCCGTTCCTGTTGAGAGGGCCTCCTCTTGAGATGCGACGGGAAGGCCGGGAAATCTTTCCCGACGAAGCAGGGAAAGGATCCCTCATCTCGAGCTACGAGGCGGAAACGGGGCTCCTCTGGATGTGGGCGGGACCCTCGTGTTTCCTCTCGAGTGGAGACGGGTATGTCGGGGAACTTCTTGATTTGCACCAAGGGTGTGAAGAACCCTTTCGAAGTTCCAGAGGGGAGGTGTGATCAGCCTCGAGACGCCTCAGGGGAAATGGGCCTCATTTCGCCTGGAGGGGAGAACCTCCAGGATTTTCTCGAGTTGCGGCAGGTCTTCTCGAGTTACGAGGGGGACCTCAGGGACCCGCTCTGGTGGCGTCAGGAAAGGCCAGTCCCCATACGAGTTGCTAGGGGACCTCTCGGGATTCCTCTCCCGTCCATGCCGGGGCCTCAGTCCTTGTGTGGAGTTGGGGCCGGAACCTGAGCATTCCTCTCCAGTGTTGCCATGGATCTTGGGGTGCTTCTGAGTCTCCCCAGGGGAGTCAGGCCTCGTCTCGAGTGGGGGCATGCACGTGCGCTTTCCTCCCGAGCTGCAGCAGTAGTGTCACGCTTCCTGTCACGTGGATCAAGGGATCTGTGGCTTTCCCTCGAGGCTGTCCCTCGAGGCTTTCCCAAGAGGCTTTCCCACAGGGCTGTGCCACGTGCCACCTTGGTGTGAGTCGATCCTCGGCGTGAAAGACGAGCGGGTGAAGGGAGAAGAGTTTCCTCTGGAATGGACCGAGACATCTGGCGGACTCTTGGAATGGTGGCACGACCCTGGAGTTCCTCTCGCCGTTCCTGTTGAGAGGGCCTCCTCTTGAGATGCGACGGGAACGCCGGGAAATCTTTCCCAACGAAGCAGGGAAAGGATCCCTCATCTCGAGCTACGAGGCGGAAACGGGGCTCCTCTGGATGTGGGCGGGACCCTCGTGTTTCCTCTCGAGTGGAGACGGGTATGTCGGGGAACTTCTTGATTTGCACCAAGGGTGTGAAGGACCCTTTCGAAGTTCCAGAGGTGAGGTGTGATCAGCCTCGAGACGCCTCAGCTGAAATGGGCCTCATCTCGCCTGGAGGGGAGAATCTCCTGGATTTTCTCGAGTTGGGGCAGGTCTTCTCGAGTTACGACGGGGACCTCAGGGACCCGCTCTGGTGGCCTCAGGAAAGACCAGTCCCCATACGAGTTGCTAGGGGACCTCTCGGGATTCCTCTCCCGTCCATGCCGGGGCCTCAGTCCTTGTGTGGAGTCGGGGCCGGAACCTGAGCATTCCTGTCCAGTGTTGACATGGATCTTGGGGTGCTTCTGAGTCTCCCCAGGGGAGTCAGGCCTCGTCTTGAGTGGGGGCATGCACGTTCGTGTTCGTCCCGAGCTGCAGCAGTAGTGTCACGCTCCCTGTCCCGTGGATCAAGTGATCTGTGGCTTTCCCTCGAGGCTGTCCCTCGAGGCTTTCCCACGAGGCTTTCCCACAGGGCTGTGCCACGTGTCACCTTGGTGTGACTCGATCCTCGGCGTGAAAGACGAGCCGGTGAAGGGAAAAGTGGTTCCTCTGGAATGGACTGATATATCTGGGGGACTCTTGGAATGGTGGCACGACCCTGGAGTTCCTCTCGCCGTTCCTGTTGAGAGGGCCTCCTCTTGAGATGCGACGGGAACGCCGGGAACTCTTTCCCGACGAAGCAGGGAAAGGATCCCTCATCTCGAGCTACGAGGCGGAAACGGGGCTCCTCTGGATGTGGGCGGGACCCTCGTGTTTCCTCTCGAGTGGAGACGGGTATGTCGGGGAACTTCTTGATTTGCACCAAGGGTGTGAAGAACCCTTTCGAAGTTCCAGAGGGGAGGTGTGATCAGCCTCGAGACGCCTCAGGGGAAATGGGCCTCATCTCGCCTGGAGGGGAGAACCCCCTGGATTTTCTCGAGTTGCGGCAGGTCTTCGCGAGTTACGACGGGGACCTCAGCGACCCGCTCTGGTGGCCTCAGGAAAGGCCAGTCGCCATACGAGTTGCTAGGGGACCTCTCGGGATTCCTCTCCCGTCCATGCCCGGGCCTCAGTCCTTGTGTGGAGTCGGGGCCGGAACCTGAGCATTCCTCTCCAGTGTTGCCATGGATCTTGCGGTGCTTCTGAGTCTCCCCAGGGGAGTCAGGCCTCGTCTCGAGTGGGGGCATGCACGTGCGCTTTCCTCCCGAGCTGCAGCAGTAGTGTCACGCTTCCTGTCACGTGGATCAAGGGATCTGTGGCTTTCCCTCGAGGCTGTCCCTCGAGGCTTTCCCACGAGGCTTTCCCACAGGGCTGTGCCACGTGCCACCTTGGTGTGAGTCGATCCTCGGCGTGAAAGACCAGCGGGTGAAGGGAGAAGAGGTTCCTCTGGAATGGACCGAGACATCTGGGGGACTCTTGGAATGGTGGCATGACCCTGGAGTTCCTCTCGCCGTTCCTGTTGAGAGGGCCTCCTCTTGAGATGCGACGGGAACGCCGGGAACTCTTTCCCGACGAAGCAGGGAAAGGATCCCTCATCTCGAGCTACGAGGCGGAAACGGGGCTCCTCTGGATGTGGGCGGGACCCTCGTGTTTCCTCTCGAGTGGAGACGGGTATGTCGGGGAACTTCTTGATTTGCACCAAGGGTGTGAAAAACCCTTTCGATGTTCCAGAGGGGAGGTGTGATCAGCCTCGAGACGCCTCAGCGGAAATGGGCCTCATCTCGCCTGGAGGGGAGAACCTCCAGGATTTTCTCGAGTTGCGGCAGGTCTTCTCGAGTTACGAGACGGACCTCAGGGACCCGCTCTGGTGTCCTCAGGAAAGGCAAGTCCCCATACGAGTTGCTAGGGGACCTCTCGGGATTCCTCTCCCGTCCATGCCGGGGCCTCAGTCCTTGTGTGGAGTTGGGGCCAGAACCTGAGCATTCCTCTCCAGTGTTGCCATGGATCTTGGGGAGCTTGTGAGTCTCCCCAGGGGAGTCAGGCCTCGTCTCGAGTGGGGGCATGCACGTGCGCTTTCCTCCCGAGCTGCAGCAGTAGTGTCACGCTTCCTGTCACGTGGGTCAAGGGATCTGTGGCTTTCCCTCGAGGCTGTCCCTCGAGGCTTTCCCACGAGGCTTTCCCACAGGGCTGTGCCACGTGCCACCTTGGTGTGAGTCGATCCTCGGCGTGAAAGACGAGCGGGTGAAGGGAGAAGAGTTTCCTCTGGAATGGACCGAGACATCTGGGGGACTCTTGGAATGGTGGCACGACCCTGGAGTTCCTCTCGCCGTTCCTGTTGAGAGGGCCTCCTCTTGAGATGCGACGGGAACGCCGGGAACTCTTTCCCGACGAAGCAGGGAAAGGATCCCTCATCTCGAGCTACGAGGCGGAAACGGGGCTCCTCTGGATGTGGGCGGGACCCTCGTGTTTCCTCTCGAGTGGAGACGGGTATGTCGGGGAACTTCTTGATTTGCACCAAGGGTGTGAAGGACCCTTTCGAAGTTCCAGAGGTGAGGTGTGATCAGCCTCGAGACGCCTCAGCGGAAATGGGCCTCATCTCGCCTGGAGGGAAGAACCTCCTGGATTTTCTCGAGTTGCGGCAGGTCTTCTCGAGGTACGACGGGGACGTCAGGGACCCGCTATGGTGGCCTCAGGAAAGGCCAGTCCCCATGCGAGTTGCTAGGGGACCTCTCGGGATTCCTCACCCGTCCATGCCGGGGCCTCAGTCCTTGTGTGGAGTCGGGGCCGGAACCTGAGGATTCCTCTCCAGTGTTGCCATGAATCTTGGGGTGCTTCTGAGTCTCCCCAGGGGAGTCAGGCCTCGTCTCGAGTGGGGGCATGCACGTGCCATTTCCTCCCGAGCTGCAGCAGTAGGGTCACGCTTCCTGTCACGTGGATCAAGGCATCTGTGGCTTTCCCTCGAGGCTGTCCCTCGAGGCTTTCCCACGAGGCTTTCCCACAGGGCTGTGCCACGTGCCACCTTGGTGTGACTCGATCCTCGGCGTGAAAGACGAGCCGGTGAAGGGAAAAGTGGTTCCTCTGGAATGGACTGATATATCTGGGGGACTCTTGGAATGGTGGCACGACCCTGGAGTTCCTCTCGCCGTTCCTGTTGAGAGGGCCTCCTCTTGAGATGCGACGGGAACGCCGGGAACTCTTTCCCGATGAAGCAGGGAAAGGATCCCTCTTCTCGAGCTACGAGGCGGAAACGGGGCTCCTCTGGATGTGGGCGGGACCCTCGTGTTTCCTCTCGAGTGGAGACGGGTATGTCGGGGAACTTCTTGATTTGCACCAAGGGTGTGAAGGACCCTTTCCACGTTCCAGAGGTGAGGTGTGATCAGCCTCGAGACGCCTCAGCGGAAATGGTCCTCATCTCGCCTGGAGGGGAGAACCTCCTGGATTTTCTCGAGTTGCAACAGGTCTTCGCGAGTTACGACGGGGACCTCAGGGACCCGCTCTGGTGGCCTCAAGAAAGGCCAGTCCCCATGCGAGTTGCTAGGGGACCTCTCGGGATTCCTCTCCCGTCCATGCCGGGGCCTCAGTCCTTGTGTGGAGTCGGGGCCGGAACCTGAGGATTCCTCTCCAGTGTTGCCATGGATCTTGGGGGGCTTCTGAGTCTCCCCAGGGGAGTCAGGCCTCGTCTCTAGTGGGGGCATGCACGTGCGCATTCCTCCCGAGCTGCAGCAGTAGTGTCACGCTTCCTGTCACGTGGATCAAGGGATCTGTGGCTTTCCCTCGAGGCTGTCCCTCGAGGCTTTCCCACGAGGCTTTCCCACAGGGCTGTGCCACGTGTCACCTTGGTGTGACTCGATCCTCGGCGTGAAAGACGAGCCGGTGAAGGGAAAAGAGGTTCCTCTGGAATGGACTGATATATCTGGGGGACTGTTGGAATGGTGGCACGACCCTGGAGTTCCTCTCGCCGTTCCTGTTGAGAGGGCCTCCTCTTGAGATGCGACGGGAACGCCGGGAACTCTTTCCCGACGAAGCAGGGAAAGGATCCCTCATCTCGAGCTACGAGGCGGAAACGGGGCTCCTCTGGATGTGGGCGGGACCCTCGTGTTTCCTCTTGAGTGGAGACGGGTATGTCGGGGAACTTCTTGATTTCACCAAGGGTGTGAAGGACCCTTTCGAAGTTCCAGAGGGGAGGTGTGATCAGCCTCGAGACGCCTCAGGGGAAATGGGCCTCATCTCGCCTGGAGGGGAGAACCCCCTGGATTTTCTCGAGTTGCGGCAGGTGTTCTCGAGTTACGAAGGGGACCTCAGGGACCCGCTCTGGTGGCCTCAGGAAAGGCCAGTCCCCATATGAGTTGCTAGGGGACCTCTCGGGATTCCTCTCCCGTCCATGCTGGGGCCTCAGTCCTTGTGTGGAGTCGGGGCCGGAACCTGAGCATTCCTGTCCAGTGTTGCCATGGATCTTGGGGTGCTTCTGAGTCTCCCCAGGGGAGTCAGGCCTCGTCTCGTGTGGGGGCATGCACGTGCGCGTTCCTCCCGAGCTGCAGCAGTAGTGTCACGCTCCCTGTCCCGTGGAATAAGTGATCTGTGGCTTTCCCTCGAGGCTGTCCCTCGAGGCTTTCCCACGAGGCTTTCCCACAGGGCTGTGCCACGTGTCACCTTGGTGTGACTCGATCCTCGGCGTGAAAGACGAGCCGGTGAAGGGAAAAGTGGTTCCTCTGGAATGGACTGATATATCTGGGGGACTCTTGGAATGGTGGCACGACCCTGGAGTTCCTCTCGCCGTTCCTGTTGAGAGGGCCTCCTCTTGAGATGCGACGGGAACGCCGGGAACTCTTTCCCGACGAAGCAGGGAAAGGATCCCTCATCTCGAGCTACGAGGCAGAAACGGGGCTCCTCTGGATGTGGGCGGGACCCTCGTGTTTCCTCTCGAGTGGAGACGGGTATGTCGGGGAACTTCTTGATTTCACCAAGGGTGTGAAGGACCCTTTCGAAGTTCCAGAGGGGAGGTGTGATCAGCCACGAGACGCCTCAGCGGAAATGGGCCTCATCTCGCCTGGAGGGGAGAACCTCCTGGATTTTCTCGAGTTGCGGCAGGTCTTCTCGAGTTACGACGGGGACCTCAGGGACCCGCTCTGGTGGCCTCAGGAAAGGCCAGTCCCCATGCGAGTTGCTAGGGGACCTCTCGGGATTCCTCTCCCGTCCATGCCGGGGCCTCAGTCCTTGTGTGGAGTCGGGGCCGGAACCTGAGGATTCCTCTCCAGTGTTGCCATGGATCTTGGGGGGCTTCTGAGTCTCCCCAGGGGAGTCAGGCCTCGTCTCGAGTGGGGGCATGCACGTGCGCTTTCCTCCCGAGCTGCAGCAGTAGTGTCACGCTTCCTGTCACGTGGATCAAGGGATCTGTGGCTTTCCCTCGAGGCTGTCCCTCGAGGCTTTCCCACGAGGCTTTCCCACAGGGCTGTGCCACGTGCCACCTTGGTGTGAGTCGATCCTCGGCGTGAAAGACGAGCGGGTGAAGGGAGAAGAGGTTCCTCTGGAATGGACCGAGACATCTGGGGGTCTCTTGGAATGGTGGCACGACCCTGGAGTTCCTCTCGCCGTTCCTGTTGAGAGGGCCTCCTCTTGAGATGCGACGGGAACGCCGGGAAATCTTTCCCGACAAAGCAGGGAAAGGACCCTCATCTCGAGCTACGAGGCGGAAACGGGGCTCCTCTGGATGTGGGCGGGACCCTCGTGTTTCCTCTCGAGTGGAGACGGGTATGTCGGGGAACTTCTTGATTTGCACCAAGGGTGTGAAAAACCCTTTCGATGTTCCAGAGGGGAGGTGTGATCAGCCTCGAGACGCCTCAGGGGAAATGGGCCTCATCTCGCCTGGAAGGGATAACCTCCAGGATTTTCTCGAGTTGCGGCAGGTCTTCTCGAGTTACGAGGGGAACCTCAGGGACCCGCTCTGGTGGCCTCAGGAAAGGCCAGTCCCCATACGAGTTGCTAGGGGACCTCTCGGGATTCCTCTCCCGTCCATGCCGGGGCCTCAGTCCTTGTGTGGAGTTGGGGCCGGAACCTGAGCATTCCTCTCCAGTGTTGCCATGGATCTTGGGGGGCTTCTGAGTCTCCCCAGGGGAGTCAGGCCTCGTCTCGAGTGGGGGCATGCACGTGCGCTTTCCTCCCGAGCTGCAGCAGTAGTGTCACGCTTCCTGTCACGTGGATCAAGAGATCTGTGGCTTTCCCTCGAGGCTGTCCCTCGAGGCTTTCCCACGAGGCTTTCCCACAGGGCTGTGCCACGTGCCACCTTGGTGTGAGTCGATCCTCGGCGTGAAAGACGAGCGGGTGAAGGGAGAAGAGTTTCCTCTGGAATGGACCGAGACATCTGGGGGACTCTTGGAATGGTGGAACGACCCTGGAGTTCCTCTCGCCGTTCCTGTTGAGAGGGCCTCCTCTTAAGATGCGACGGGAACGCCGGGAAATCTTTCCCGACGAAGCAGGGAAAGGATCCCTCATCTCGAGCTACGAGGCGGAAACGGGGCTCCTCTGGATGTGGGCGGGACCCTCGTGTTTCCTCTCGAGTGGAGACGGGTATGTCGGGGAACTTCTTGATTTGCACCAAGGGTGTGAAAAACCCTTTCGAAGTTCCAGAGGGGAGGTGTGATCAGCCTCAAGACGCCTCAGCGGAAATGGGCCTCATCTCGCCTGGAGGGGAGAACCTCCTGGATTTTCTGAGTTGCGGCAGGTCTTCTCGAGTTACGACGGGAACCTCAGGGACCCGCTCTGGTGGCCTCAGGAAAGGCCAGTCCCCATACGAGTTGCTAGGGGACCTCTCGGGATTCCTATCCCGTCCATGCCAGGGCCTCAGTCCTTGTGTGGAGTCGGGGCCGGAACCTGAGCATTCCTGTCCAGTGTTGACATGGATCTTGGGGTGCTTCTGAGTCTCCCCAGGGGAGTCAGGCCTCATCTTGAGTGGGGGCATGCACGTGCGCGTTCCTCCCGAGCTGCAGCAGTAGTGTCACGCTCCCTGTCCCGTGGATCAAGTGATCTGTGGCTTTCCCTCGAGGCTGTCCCTCGAGGCTTTCCCACGAGGCTTTCCCACAGGGCTGTGCCACGTGTCACCTTGGTGTGACTCGATCCTCGGCGTGAAAGACGAGCCGGTGAAGGGAAAAGTGGTTCCTCTGGAATGGACTGATATATCTGGGGGACTCTTGGAATGGTGGCACGACCCTGGAGTTCCTCTCGCCGTTCCTGTTGAGAGGGCCTCCTCTTGAGATGCGACGGGAATGCCGGGAACTCTTTCCCGACGAAGCAGGGAAAGGATCCATCATCTCGAGCTACGAGGCGGAAACGGGGCTCCTCTGGATGTGGGCGGGACCCTCGTGTTTCCTCTCGAGTGGAGACGGGTATGTCGGGGAACTTCTTGATTTCACCAAGGGTGTGAAGGACCCTTTCGAAGTTCCAGAAGGGAGGTGTGATCAGCCTCGAAACGCCTCAGCGGAAATGGGCCTCATCTCGCCTGGAGGGGAGAACCTCCTGGATTTTCTCGAGTTGCGGCAGATCTTCTCGAGGTACGACGGGGATGTCAGGGACCCGCTCTGGTGGCCTCAGGAAAGGCCAGTCCCCATGCGAGTTGCTAGGGGACCTCTCGGGATTCCTCTCCCGTCCATGCCGGGGCCTCAGTCCTTGTGTGGAGTCGGGGCCGGAACCTGAGGATTCCTCTCCAGTGTTGCCATGAATCTTGGGGTGCTTCTGAGTCTCCCCAGGGAAGTCAGGCCTCGTCTCGAGTGGGGGCATGCTCGTGCGCTTTCCTCCCGAGCTGCAGCAGTAGGGTCATGCTTCCTGTCACGTGGATCAAGGCATCTGTGGCTTTCCCTCAAGGCTGTCCCTCGAGGCTTTCCCACGAGGCTTTCCCACAGGGCTGTGCCACGTGCCACCTTGGTGTGAGTCGATCCTCGGCGTGAAAGACGAGTGGGTGAAGGGAGAAGAGTTTCCTCTGGAATGGACCGAGACATCTGGGGGACTCTTGGAATGGTGGCACGACCCTGGAGTTCCTCTCGCCGTTCCTGTTGAGAGGGCCTCCTCTTGAGATGCGACGGGAACGCCGGGAACTCTTTCCCGACGAAGCAGGGAAAGGATCCCTCTTCTCGAGCTACGAGGCGGAAACGGGGCTCCTCTGGATGTGGGCGGGACCCTCGTGTTTCCTCTCGAGTGGAGACGGGTATGTCGGGGAACTTCTTGATTTGCACCAAGGGTGTGAAGGACCCTTTCCACGTTCCAGAGGTGAGGTGTGATCAGCCTCGAGACGCCTCAGTGGAAATGGTCCTCATCTCGCCTGGAGGGGAGAACCTCCTGGATTTTCTCGAGTTGCAGCAGGTCTTCGCGAGTTACGACGGGGACCTCAGGGACCCGCTCTGGTGGCCTCAAGAAAGGCCAGTCCCCATGCGAGTTGCTAGGGGACCTCTCGGGATTCCTCTCCCGTCCATGCCGGGGCCTCAGTCCTTGTGTGGAGTCGGGGCCGGAACCTGAGGATTCCTCTCCAGTGTTGCCATGGATCTTGGGGTGCTTCTGAGTCTCCCCAGGGGAGTCAGGCCTCGTCTCGAGTGGGGGCATGCACGTGCGCTTTCCTCCCGAGCTGCAGCAGTAGTGTCACGCTTCCTGTCACGTGGATCAAGGGATCTGTGGCTTTCCCTCGAGGCTGTCCCTCGAGGCTTTCCCACGAGGCTTTCCCACAGGGCTGTGCCACGTGCCACCTTGGTGTGAGTCGCTCCTCGGCGTGAAAGATGAGCGGGTGAAGGGAGAAGAGGTTCCTCTGGAATGGACCGAGACATCTGGGGGACTCTTGGAATGGTGGCACGACCCTGGAGTTCCTCTCGCCGTTCCTGTTGAGAGGGCCTCCTCTTGAGATGCGACGGGAAGGCCGGGAAATCTTTCCCGACGAAGCAGGGAAAGGATCCCTCATCTCGAGCTACGAGGCGGAAACGGGGCTCCTCTGGATGTGGGCGGGACCCTCGTGTTTCCTCTCGAGTGGAGACGGGTATGTCGGGGAACTTCTTGATTTGCACCAAGGGTGTGAAAAACCCTTTCGATGTTCCAGAGGTGAGGTGTGATCAGCCTCGAGACCCCTCAGCGGAAATGGGCCTCATCTCGCCTGGAAGGGAGAACCTCCAGGATTTTCTCGAGTTGCGGCAGGTCTTCTCGAGTTACGAGGGGGACCTCAGGGACCCGCTCTGGTGGCCTCAGGAAAGGGCAGTCCCCATACGAGTTGCTAGGGGACCGCTCGGGATTCCTCTCCCGTCCATGCCGGGGCCTCAGTCCTTGTGTGGAGTTGGGGCCGGAACCTGAGCATTCCTCTCCAGTGTTGCCATGGATCTTGGGGTGCTTCTGAGTCTCCCCAGGGGAGTCAGGCCTCGTCTCGAGTGGGGGCATGCACGTGCGCTTTCCTCCCGAGCTACAGCAGTAGTGTCACGCTTCCTGTCACGTGGATCAAGAGATCTGTGGCTTTCCCTCGAGGCTGTCCCTCGAGGCTTTCCCACGAGGCTTTCCCACAGGGCTGTGCCACGTGTCACCTTGGTGTGACTCGATCCTCGGCGTGAAAGACGAGCCGGTGAAGGGAAAAGTGGTTCCTCTGGAATGGACTGATATATCTGGGGGACTCTTGGAATGGTGGCACGACCCTGGAGTTCCTCTCGCCGTTCCTGTTGAGAGGGCCTCCTCTTGAGATGCGACGGGAATGCCGGGAACTCTTTCCCGACGAAGCAGGGAAAGGATCCCTCATCTCGAGCTATGAGGTGGAAACGGGGCTCCTCTGGATGTGGGCGGGACCCTCGTGTTTCCTCTCGAGTGGAGACGGGTATGTCGGGGAACTTCTTGATTTCACCAAGGGTGTGAAGGACCCTTTCGAAGTTCCAGAGGGGAGGTGTGATCAGCCACGAGACGCCTCAGCGGAAATTGGCCTCATCTCGCCTGGAGGGGAGAACCTCCTGGATTTTCTCGAGTTGCGGCAGGTCTTCTCGAGTTACGACGGGGACCTCAGGGACCAGCTCTGGTGGCCTCAGGAAAGGCCAGTCCCCATACGAGTTGCTAGGGGACCTCTCGGGATTCCTCTCCCGTCCATGCCGGGGCCTCAGTCCTTGTGTGGAGTCGGGGCCGGAACCTGAGGATTCCTCTCCAGTGTTGCCATGGATCTTGGGGGGCTTCTGAGTCTTCCCAGGGGAGTCAGGCCTCGTCTCGAGTGGGGGCATGCACGTGCGCTTTCCTCCCGAGCTGCAGCAGTAGTGTCACGCTTCCTGTCACGTGGATCAAGGGATCTGTGGCTTTCCCTCGAGGCTGTCCCTCGAGGCTTTCCCACGAGGCTTTCCCACAGGGCTGTGCCACGTGCCACCTTGGTGTGAGTCGATCCTCGGCGTGAAAGACGAGCGGGTGAAGGGAGAAGAGGTTCCTCTGGAATGGACCGAGACATCTGGGGGTCTCTTGGAATGGTGGCACGACCCTGGAGTTCCTCTCGCCGTTCCGGTTGAGAGGGCCTCCTCTTGAGATGCGACGGGAACGCCGGGAAATCTTTCCCGACAAAGCAGGGAAAGGACCCTCATCTCGAGCTACGAGGCGGAAACGGGGCTCCTCTGGATGTGGGCGGGACCCTCGTGTTTCCTCTCGAGTGGAGACGGGTATGTCGGGGAACTTCTTGATTTGCACCAAGGGTGTGAAAAACCCTTTCGATGTTCCAGAGGGGAGGTGTGATCAGCCTCGAGACGCCTCAGCGGAAATGGGCCTCATCTCGCCTGGAAGGGATAACCTCCAGGATTTTCTCGAGTTGCGGCAGGTCTTCTCGAGTTACGAGGGGGAACTCAGGGACCCGCTCTGGTGGCCTCAGGAAAGGCCAGTCCCCATACGAGTTGCTAGGGGACCTCTCGGGATTCCTCTCCCGTCCATGCCGGGGCCTCAGTCCTTGTGTGGAGTTGGGGACGGAACCTGAGCATTCCTCTCCAGTGTTGCCATGGATCTTGGGGTGCTTCTGAGTCTCCCCAGGGGAGTCAGGCCTCGTCTCGAGTGGGGGCATGCACGTGCGCTTTCCTCCCGAGCTACAGCAGTAGTGTCACGCTTCCTGTCACGTGGATCAAGAGATCTGTGGCTTTCCCTCGAGGCTGTCCCTCGAGGCTTTCCCACGAGGCTTTCCCACAGGGCTGTGCCACGTGTCACCTTGGTGTGACTCGATCCTCGGCGTGAAAGACGAGCCGGTGAAGGGAAAAGTGGTTCCTCTGGAATGGACTGATATATCTGGGGGACTCTTGGAATGGTGGCACGACCCTGGAGTTCCTCTCGCCGTTCCTGTTGAGAGGGCCTCCTCTTGAGATGCGACGGGAATGCCGGGAACTCTTTCCCGACGAAGCAGGGAAAGGATCCATCATCTCGAGCTACGAGGCGGAAACGGGGCTCCTCTGGATGTGGGCGGGACCCTCGTGTTTCCTCTCGAGTGGAGACGGGTATGTCGGGGAACTTCTTGATTTCACCAAGGGTGTGAAGGACCCTTTCGAAGTTCCAGAAGGGAGGTGTGATCAGCCTCGAAACGCCTCAGCGGAAATGGGCCTCATCTCGCCTGGAGGGGAGAACCTCCTGGATTTTCTCGAGTTGCGGCAGATCTTCTCGAGGTACGACGGGGATGTCAGGGACCCGCCCGCTCTGGTGGCCTCAGGAAAGGCCAGTCCCCATGCGAGTTGCTAGGGGACCTCTCGGGATTCCTCTCCCGTCCATGCCGGGGCCTCAGTCCTTGTGTGGAGTCGGGGCCGGAACCTGAGGATTCCTCTCCAGTGTTGCCATGAATCTTGGGGTGCTTCTGAGTCTCCCCAGGGAAGTCAGCCTCGTCTCGAGTGGGGGCATGCTCGTGCGCTTTCCTCCCGAGCTGCAGCAGTAGGGTCACGCTTCCTGTCACGTGGATCAAGGCATCTGTGGCTTTCCCTCAAGGCTGTCCCTCGAGGCTTTCCCACGAGGCTTTCCCACAGGGCTGTGCCACGTGCCACCTTGGTGTGAGTCGATCCTCGGCGTGAAAGACGAGTGGGTGAAGGGAGAAGAGTTTCCTCTGGAATGGACCGAGACATCTGGGGGACTCTTGGAATGGTGGCACGACCCTGGAGTTCCTCTCGCCGTTCCTGTTGAGAGGGCCTCCTCTTGAGATGCGACGGGAACGCCGGGAACTCTTTCCCGACGAAGCAGGGAAAGGATCCCTCTTCTCGAGCTACGAGGCGGAAACGGGGCTCCTCTGGATGTGGGCGGGACCCTCGTGTTTCCTCTCGAGTGGAGACGGGTATGTCGGGGAACTTCTTGATTTGCACCAAGGGTGTGAAGGACCCTTTCCACGTTCCAGAGGTGAGGTGTGATCAGCCTCGAGACGCCTCAGTGGAAATGGTCCTCATCTCGCCTGGAGGGGAGAACCTCCTGGATTTTCTCGAGTTGCAGCAGGTCTTCGCGAGTTACGACGGGGACCTCAGGGACCCGCTCTGGTGGCCTCAAGAAAGGCCAGTCCCCATGCGAGTTGCTAGGGGACCTCTCGGGATTCCTCTCCCGTCCATGCCGGGGCCTCAGTCCTTGTGTGGAGTCGGGGCCGGAACCTGAGGATTCCTCTCCAGTGTTGCCATGGATCTTGGGGTGCTTCTGAGTCTCCCCAGGGGAGTCAGGCCTCGTCTCGAGTGGGGGCATGCACGTGCGCTTTCCTCCCGAGCTGCAGCAGTAGTGTCACGCTTCCTGTCACGTGATCAAGGGATCTGTGGCTTTCCCTCGAGGCTGTCCCTCGAGGCTTTCCCACGAGGCTTTCCCACAGGGCTGTGCCACGTGCCACCTTGGTGTGAGTCGCTCCTCGGCGTGAAAGATGAGCGGGTGAAGGGAGAAGAGGTTCCTCTGGAATGGACCGAGACATCTGGGGACTCTTGGAATGGTGGCACGACCCTGGAGTTCCTCTCGCCGTTCCTGTTGAGAGGGCCTCCTCTTGAGATGCGACGGGAAGGCCGGGAAATCTTTCCCGACGAAGCAGGGAAAGGATCCCTCATCTCGAGCTACGAGGCGGAAACGGGGCTCCTCTGGATGTGGGCGGGACCCTCGTGTTTCCTCTCGAGTGGAGACGGGTATGTCGGGGAACTTCTTGATTTGCACCAAGGGTGTGAAAAACCCTTTCGATGTTCCAGAGGTGAGGTGTGATCAGCCTCGAGACCCCTCAGCGGAAATGGGCCTCTTCTCGCCTGGAAGGGAGAACCTCCAGGATTTTCTCGAGTTGCGGCAGGTCTTCTCGAGTTACGAGGGGGACCTCAGGGACCCGCTCTGGTGGCCTCAGGAAAGGCCAGTCCCCATACGAGTTGCTAGGGGACCGCTCGGGATTCCTCTCCCGTCCATGCCGGGGCCTCAGTCCTTGTGTGGAGTTGGGGCCGGAACCTGAGCATTCCTCTCCAGTGTTGCCATGGATCTTGGGTGCTTCTGAGTCTCCCCAGGGGAGTCAGGCCTCGTCTCGAGTGGGGGCATGCACGTGCGCTTTCCTCCCGAGCTACAGCAGTAGTGTCACGCTTCCTGTCACGTGGATCAAGAGATCTGTGGCTTTCCCTCGAGGCTGTCCCTCGAGGCTTTCCCACGAGGCTTTCCCACAGGGCTGTGCCACGTGTCACCTTGGTGTGACTCGATCCTCGGCGTGAAAGACGAGCCGGTGAAGGGAAAAGTGGTTCCTCTGGAATGGACTGATATATCTGGGGGACTCTTGGAATGGTGGCACGACCCTGGAGTTCCTCTCGCCGTTCCTGTTGAGAGGGCCTCCTCTTGAGATGCGACGGGAATGCCGGGAACTCTTTCCCGACGAAGCAGGGAAAGGATCCCTCATCTCGAGCTATGAGGTGGAAACGGGGCTCCTCTGGATGTGGGCGGGACCCTCGTGTTTCCTCTCGAGTGGAGACGGGTATGTCGGGGAACTTCTTGATTTCACCAAGGGTGTGAAGGACCCTTTCGAAGTTCCAGAGGGGAGGTGTGATCAGCCACGAGACGCCTCAGCGGAAATTGGCCTCATCTCGCCTGGAGGGGAGAACCTCCTGGATTTTCTCGAGTTGCGGCAGGTCTTCTCGAGTTACGACGGGGACCTCAGGGACCAGCTCTGGTGGCCTCAGGAAAGGCCAGTCCCCATACGAGTTGCTAGGGGACCTCTCGGGATTCCTCTCCCGTCCATGCCGGGCCTCAGTCCTTGTGTGGAGTCGGGGCCGGAACCTGAGGATTCCTCTCCAGTGTTGCCATGGATCTTGGGGGGCTTCTGAGTCTTCCCAGGGGAGTCAGGCCTCGTCTCGAGTGGGGGCATGCACGTGCGCTTTCCTCCCGAGCTGCAGCAGTAGTGTCACGCTTCCTGTCACGTGGATCAAGGGATCTGTGGCTTTCCCTCGAGGCTGTCCCTCGAGGCTTTCCCACGAGGCTTTCCCACAGGGCTGTGCCACGTGCCACCTTGGTGTGAGTCGATCCTCGGCGTGAAAGACGAGCGGGTGAAGGGAGAAGAGGTTCCTCTGGAATGGACCGAGACATCTGGGGGTCTCTTGGAATGGTGGCACGACCCTGGAGTTCCTCTCGCCGTTCCGGTTGAGAGGGCCTCCTCTTGAGATGCGACGGGAACGCCGGGAAATCTTTCCCGACAAAGCAGGGAAAGGACCCTCATCTCGAGCTACGAGGCGGAAACGGGGCTCCTCTGGATGTGGGCGGGACCCTCGTGTTTCCTCTCGAGTGGAGACGGGTATGTCGGGGAACTTCTTGATTTGCACCAAGGGTGTGAAAAACCCTTTCGATGTTCCAGAGGGGAGGTGTGATCAGCCTCGAGACGCCTCAGCGGAAATGGGCCTCATCTCGCCTGGAAGGGATAACCTCCAGGATTTTCTCGAGTTGCGGCAGGTCTTCTCGAGTTACGAGGGGGAACTCAGGGACCCGCTCTGGTGGCCTCAGGAAAGGCCAGTCCCCATACGAGTTGCTAGGGGACCTCTCGGGATTCCTCTCCCGTCCATGCCGGGGCCTCAGTCCTTGTGTGGAGTTGGGGACGGAACCTGAGCATTCCTCTCCAGTGTTGCCATGGATCTTGGGGTGCTTCTGAGTCTCCCCAGGGGAGTCAGGCCTCGTCTCGAGTGGGGGCATGCACGTGCGCTTTCCTCCCGAGCTACAGCAGTAGTGTCACGCTTCCTGTCACGTGGATCAAGAGATCTGTGGCTTTCCCTCGAGGCTGTCCCTCGAGGCTTTCCCACGAGGCTTTCCCACAGGGCTGTGCCACGTGTCACCTTGGTGTGACTCGATCCTCGGCGTGAAAGACGAGCCGGTGAAGGGAAAAGTGGTTCCTCTGGAATGGACTGA
Source organism: Budorcas taxicolor (assembly GCF_023091745.1). Lineage (NCBI taxonomy): Eukaryota > Metazoa > Chordata > Mammalia > Artiodactyla > Bovidae > Budorcas > Budorcas taxicolor. Next base: position 907,737 of record NW_026291670.1, read on the forward strand.
TATATCTGGGGGACTCTTGGAATGGTGGCACGACCCTGGAGTTCCTCTCGCCGTTCCTGTTGAGAGGGCCTCCTCTTGAGATGCGACGGGAATGCCGGGAACTCTTTCCCGACGAAGCAGGGAAAGGATCCCTCATCTCGAGCTATGAGGTGGAAACGGGGCTCCTCTGGATGTGGGCGGGACCCTCGTGTTTCCTCTCGAGTGGAGACGGGTATGTCGGGGAACTTCTTGATTTCACCAAGGGTGTGAAGGACCCTTTCGAAGTTCCAGAGGGGAGGTGTGATCAGCCACGAGACGCCTCAGCGGAAATTGGCCTCATCTCGCCTGGAGGGGAGAACCTCCTGGATTTTCTCGAGTTGCGGCAGGTCTTCTCGAGTTACGACGGGACCTCAGGGACCAGCTCTGGTGGCCTCAGGAAAGGCCAGTCCCCATACGAGTTGCTAGGGGACCTCTCGGGATTCCTCTCCCGTCCATGCCGGGGCCTCAGTCCTTGTGTGGAGTCGGGGCCGGAACCTGAGGATTCCTCTCCAGTGTTGCCATGGATCTTGGGGGGCTTCTGAGTCTTCCCAGGGGAGTCAGGCCTCGTCTCGAGTGGGGGCATGCACGTGCGCTTTCCTCCCGAGCTGCAGCAGTAGTGTCACGCTTCCTGTCACGTGGATCAAGGGATCTGTGGCTTTCCCTCGAGGCTGTCCCTCGAGGCTTTCCCACGAGGCTTTCCCACAGGGCTGTGCCACGTGCCACCTTGGTGTGAGTCGATCCTCGGCGTGAAAGACGAGCGGGTGAAGGGAGAAGAGGTTCCTCTGGAATGGACCGAGACATCTGGGGGTCTCTTGGAATGGTGGCACGACCCTGGAGTTCCTCTCGCCGTTCCGGTTGAGAGGGCCTCCTCTTGAGATGCGACGGGAACGCCGGGAAATCTTTCCCGACGAAGCAGGGAAAGGATCCCTCATCTCGAGCTACGAGGCGGAAACGGGGCTCCTCTGGATGTGGGCGGGACCCTCGTGTTTCCTCTCGAGTGGAGACGGGTATGTCGGGGAACTTCTTGATTTGCACCAAGGGTGTGAAAAACCCTTTCGAAGTTCCAGAGGGGAGGTGTGATCAGCCTCGAGACGCCTCAGCGGAAATGGGCCTCATCTCGCCTGGAGGGGAGAACCTCCTGGATTTTCTCGAGTTGCGGCAGGTCTTCTCGAGTTACGACGGGAACCTCAGGGACCCGCTCTGGTGGCCTCAGGAAAGGCCAGTCCCCATACGAGTTGCTAGGGGACCTCTCGGGATTCCTATCCTGTCCATGCCAGGGCCTCAGTCCTTGTGTGGAGTCGGGGCCGGAACCTGAGCATTCCTGTCCAGTGTTGACATGGATCTTGGGGTGCTTCTGAGTCTCCCCAGGGGAGTCAGGCCTCATCTTGAGTGGGGGCATGCACGTGCGCGTTCCTCCCGAGCTGCAGCAGTAGTGTCACGCTCCCTGTCCCGTGGATCAAGTGATCTGTGGCTTTCCCTCGAGGCTGTCCCTCGAGGCTTTCCCACGAGGCTTTCCCACAGGGCTGTGCCACGTGCCACCTTGGTGTGAGTCGATCCTCGGCGTGAAAGACGAGCGGGTGAAGGGAGAAGAGTTTCCTCTGGAATGGACCGAGACATCTGGGGGACTCTTGGAATGGTGGCACGACCCTGGAGTTCCTCTCGCCGTTCCTGTTGAGAGGGCCTCCTCTTGAGATGCGACGGGAACGCCGGGAACTCTTTCCCGACGAAGCAGGGAAAGGATCCCTCTTCTCGAGCTACGAGGCGGAAACGGGGCTCCTCTGGATGTGGGCGGGACCCTCGTGTTTCCTCTCGAGTGGAGACGGGTATGTCGGGGAACTTCTTGATTTGCACCAAGGGTGTGAAGGACCCTTTCCACGTTCCAGAGGTGAGGTGTGATCAGCCTCGAGACGCCTCAGTGGAAATGGTCCTCATCTCGCCTGGAGGGGAGAACCTCCTGGATTTTCTCGAGTTGCAGCAGGTCTTCGCGAGTTACGACGGGGACCTCAGGGACCCGCTCTGGTGGCCTCAAGAAAGGCCAGTCCCCATGCGAGTTGCTAGGGTACCTCTCGGGATTCCTCTCCCGTCCATGCCGGGGCCTCAGTCCTTGTGTGGAGTCGGGGCCGGAACCTGAGGATTCCTCTCCAGTGTTGCCATGGATCTTGGGGTGCTTCTGAGTCTCCCCAGGGGAGTCAGGCCTCGTCTCGAGTGGGGGCATGCACGTGCGCTTTCCTCCCGAGCTGCAGCAGTAGTGTCACGCTTCCTGTCACGTGGATCAAGGGATCTGTGGCTTTCCCTCGAGGCTGTCCCTCGAGGCTTTTCCATGAGGCTTTCCCACAGGGCTGTGCCACGTGCCACCTTGGTGTGAGTCGCTCCTCGGCGTGAAAGATGAGCGGGTGAAGGGAGAAAACGTTCCTCTGGAATGGAACGAGACATCTGGGGGACTCTTGGAATGGTGGCACGACCCTGGAGTTCCTCTCGCCGTTCCTGTTGAGAGGGCCTCCTCTTGAGATGCGACGGGAACGCCGGGAAATCTTTCCCGACGAAGCAGGGAAAGGATCCCTCATCTCGAGCTACGAGGCGGAAACGGGGCTCCTCTGGAGGTGGGCGGGACCCTCGTGTTTCCTCTCGAGTGGAGACGGGTATGTCGGGGAACTTCTTGATTTGCACCAAGGGTGTGAAAAACCCTTTCGAAGTTCCAGAGGGGAGGTGTGATCAGCCTCGAGACGCCTCAGCGGAAATGGGCCTCATCTCGCCTGGAGGGGAGAACCTCCTGGATTTTCTCGAGTTGCGGCAGGTCTTCTGGAGTTACGACGGGGACCTCAGGGACCCGCTCTGGTGGCCTCAGGAAAGGCCAGTCCCCATACGAGTTGCTAGGGGACCTCTCGGGATTCCTCTCCCGTCCATGCCGGGGCCTCAGTCCTTGTGTGGAGTCGGGGCCGGAACCTGAGCATTCCTGTCCAGTGTTGACATGGATCTTGGGGTGCTTCTGAGTCTCCCCAGGGGAGTCAGGCCTCATCTTTTGTGGGGGCATGCACGTGCGCGTTCCTCCCGAGCTGCAGCAGTAGTGTCACGCTCCCTGTCCCGTGGATCAAGTGATCTGTGGCTTTCCCTCGAGGCTGTCCCTCGAGGCTTTCCCACGAGGCTTTCCCACAGGGCTGTGCCACGTGTCACCTTGGTGTGACTCGATCCTCGGCGTGAAAGACGAGCCGGTGAAGGGAAAAGTGGTTCCTCTGGAATGGACTGATATATCTGGGGGACTCTTGGAATGGTGGCACGACCCTGGAGTTCCTCTCGCCGTTCCTGTTGAGAGGGCCTCCTCTTGAGATGCGACGGGAACGCCGGGAACTCTTTCCCGACGAAGCAGGGAAAGGATCCCTCATCTCGAGCTACGAGGCGGAAACGGGGCTCCTCTGGATGTGGGCGGGACCCTCGTGTTTCCTCTCGAGTGGAGACGGGTATGTCGGGGAACTTCTTGATTTCACCAAGGGTGTGAAGGACCCTTTCGAAGTTCCAGAGGGGAGGTGTGATCAGCCTCGAAACGCCTCAGCGGAAATGGGCCTCATCTCGCCTGGAGGGGAGAACCTCCTGGATTTTCTCGAGTTGCGGCAGGTCTTCTCGAGGTACGACGGGGACGTCAGGGACCCGCTCTGGTGGCCTCAGGAAAGGCCAGTCCCCATGCGAGTTGCTAGGGGACCTCTTGGGATTCCTCACCCGTCCATGCCGGGGCCTCAGTCCTTGTGTGGAGTCGGGGCCGGAACCTGAGGATTCCTCTCCAGTGTTGCCATGAATCTTGGGGTGCTTCTGAGTCTCCCCAGGGGAGTCAGGCCTCGTCTCGAGTGGGGGCATGCTCGTGCGCTTTCCTCCCGAGCTGCAGCAGTAGGGTCACGCTTCCTGTCACGTGGATCAAGGCATCTGTGGCTTTCCCTCGAGGCTGTCCCTCGAGGCTTTCCCACGAGGCTTTCCCACAGGGCTGTGCCACGTGCCACCTTGGTGTGAGTCGATCCTCGGCGTGAAAGACGAGCCGGTGAAGGGAAAAGAGGTTCCTCTGGAATGGACCGAGACATCTGGGGGACTCTTGGAATGGTGGCACGACCCTGGAGTTCCTCTCGCCGTTCCTGTTGAGAGGGCCTCCTCTTGAGATGCGACGGGAACGCCGGGAAATCTTTCCCGACGAAGCAGGGAAAGGATCCCTCATCTCGAGCTACGAGGCGGAAACGTGGCTCCTCTGGATGTGGGCGGGACCCTCGTGTTTCCTCTCGAGTGGAGACGGGTATGTCGGGGAACTTCTTGATTTGCACCAAGGGTGTGAAAAACCCTTTCGAAGTTCCAGAGGGGAGGTGTGACCAGCCTCGAGACGCCTCAGCGGAAATGGGCCTCATCTCGCCTGGAGGGGAGAACCTCCTGGATTTTCTCGAGTTGCGGCAGGTATTCTGGAGTTACGACGGGGACCTCAGGGACCCGCTCTGGCGGCCTCAGGAAAGGCCAGTCCCCATACGAGTTGCTAGGGGACCTCTCGGGATTCCTCTCCCGTCCATGCCGGGGCCTCAGTCCTTGTGTGGAGTCGGGGCCGGAACCTGAGCATTCCTGTCCAGTGTTGACATGGATCTTGGGGTGCTTCTGAGTCTCCCCAGGGGAGTCAGGCCTCATCTTGAGTGGGGGCATGCACGTGCGCGTTCCTCCCGAGCTGCAGCAGTAGTGTCACGCTCCCTGTCCCGTGGATCAAGTGATCTGTGGCTTTCCCTCGAGGCTGTCCCTCGATGCTTTCCCACGAGGCTTTCCCACAGGGCTGTGCCACGTGTCACCTTGGTGTGACTCGATCCTCGGCGTGAAAGACGAGCCGGTGAAGGGAAAAGTGGTTCCTCTGGAATGGACTGATATATCTGGGGGACTCTTGGAATGGTGGCACGACCCTGGAGTTCCTCTCGCCGTTCCTGTTGAGAGGGCCTCCTCTTGAGATGCGACGGGAACGCCGGGAACTCTTTCCCGACGAAGCAGGGAAAGGATCCCTCATCTCGAGCTACGAGGCGGAAACGGGGCTCCTCTGGATGTGGGCGGGACCCTCGTGTTTCCTCTCGAGTGGAGACGGGTATGTCGGGGAACTTCTTGATTTCACCAAGGGTGTGAAGGACCCTTTCGAAGTTCCAGAGGGGAGGTGTGATCAGCCACGAGACGCCTCAGCGGAAATGGGCCTCATCTCGCCTGGAGGGGAGAACCTCCCAGATTTTCTCGAGTTGCGGCAGGTCTTCTCTAGTTACGACGGGGACCTCAGGGACCCGCTCTGGTGGCCTCAGGAAAGGCCAGTCCCCATGCGAGTTGCTAGGGGACCTCTCGGGATTCCTCTCCCGTCCATGCCGGGGCCTCAGTCCTTGTGTGGATTCGGGGCCGGAACCTGAGGATTCCTCTCCAGTGTTGCCATGGATCTTGGGGGGCTTCTGAGTCTCCCCAGGGGAGTCAGGCCTCGTCTCGAGTGGGGGCATGCACGTGCGCTTTCCTCCCGAGCTGCAGCAGTAGTGTCACGCTTCCTGTCACGTGGATCAAGGGATCTGTGGCTTTCCCTCGAGGCTGTCCCTCGAGGCTTTCCCACGAGGCTTTCCCACAGGACTGTGCCACGTGCCACCTTGGTGTGAGTCGATCCTCGGCGTGAAAGACGAGCGGGTGAAGGGAGAAGAGGTTCCTCTGGAATGGACCGAGACATCTGGGGGTCTCTTGGAATGGTGGCACGACCCTGGAGTTCCTCTCGCCGTTCCTGTTGAGAGGGCCTCCTCTTGAGATGCGACGGGAACGCCGGGAAATCTTTCCCGACAAAGCAGGGAAAGGACCCTCATCTCGAGCTACGAGGCGGAAACGGGGCTCCTCTGGATGTGGGCGGGACCCTCGTGTTTCCTCTCGAGTGGAGACGGGTATGTCGGGGAACTTCTTGATTTGCACCAAGGGTGTGAAAAACCCTTTCGATGTTCCAGAGGGGAGGTGTGATCAGCCTCGAGACGCCTCAGCGGAAATGGGCCTCATCTCGCCTGGAAGGGAGAACCTCCAGGATTTTCTCGAGTTGCGGCAGGTCTTCTCGAGTTACGATGGGGACCTCAGGGACCCGCTCTGGTGGCCTCAGGAAAGGCCAGTCCCCATACGAGTTGCTAGGGGACCTCTCGGGATTCCTCTCCCGTCCATGCCGGGGCCTCAGTCCTTGTGTGGAGTCGGGGCCGGAACCTGAGGATTCCTCTCCAGTGTTGCCATGAATGTTGGGGTGCTTCTGAGTCTCCCCAGGGGAGTCAGGCCTCGTCTCGAGTGGGGGCATGCTCGTGCGCTTTCCTCCCGAGCTGCAGCAGTAGGGTCACGCTTCCTGTCACGTGGATCAAGGCATCTGCGGCTTTCCCTCGAGGCTGTCCCTCGAGGCTTTCCCACGAGGCTTTCCCACAGGGCTGTGCCACGTGCCACCTTGTTGTGAGTCGATCCTCGGCGTGAAAGACGAGCGGGTGAAGGGAGAAGAGGTTCCTCTGGAATGGACCGAGACATCTGGGGGACTCTTGGAATGGTGGCACGACCCTGGAGTTCCTCTCGCCGTTCCTGTTGAGAGGGCCTCCTCTTGAGATGCGACGGGAACGCCGGGAACTCTTTCCCGACGAAGCAGGGAAAGGATCCCTCTTCTCGAGCTACGAGGCGGAAACGGGGCTCCTCTGGATGTGGGCGGGACCCTCGTGTTTCCTCTCGAGTGGAGACGGGTATGTCGGGGAACTTCTTGATTTGCACCAAGGGTGTGAAGGACCCTTTCCACGTTCCAGAGGTGAGGTGTGATCAGCCTCGAGACGCCTCAGTGGAAATAGTCCTCATCTCGCCTGGAAGGGAGAACCTCCTGGATTTTCTCGAGTTGCAGCAGGTCTTCGCGAGTTACGACGGGGACCTCAGGGACCCGCTCTGGTGGCCTCAAGAAAGGCCAGTCCCCATGCGAGTTGCTAGGGGACCTCTCGGGATTCCTCTCCCGTCCATGCCGGGGCCTCAGTCCTTGTGTGGAGTCGGGGCCGGAACCTGAGGATTCCTCTCCAGTGTTGCCATGGATCTTGGGGTGCTTCTGAGTCTCCCCAGGGGAGTCAGGCCTCCTCTCGAGTGGGGGCATGCACGTGCGCTTTCCTCCCGAGCTGCAGCAGTAGTGTCACGCTTCCAGTCACGTGGATCAAGGGATCTGTGGCTTTCCCTCGAGGCTGTCCCACGAGGCTTTTCCACGAGGCTTTCCCACAGGGCTGTGCCACGTGCCACCTTGGTGTGAGTCGCTCCTCGGCGGGAAAGATGAGCGGGTGAAGGGAGAAGAGGTTCCTCTGGAATGGACCGAGACATCTGGGGGACTCTTGGAATGGTGGCACGACCCTGGAGTTCCTCTCGCCGTTCCTGTTGAGAGGGCCTCCTCTTGAGATGCGACGGGAACGCCGGGAAATCTTTCCCGACGAAGCAGGGAGAGGATCCCTCATCTCGAGCTACGAGGCGGAAACGGGGCTCCTCTGGATGTGGGCGGGACCCTCGTGTTTCCTCTCGAGTGGAGACGGGTATGTCGGGGAACTTCTTGATTTGCACCAAGGGTGTGAAAAACCCTTTCGAAGTTCCAGAGGGGAGGTGTGATCAGCCTCGAGACGCCTCAGCGGAAATGGGCCTCATCTCGCCTGGAGGGGAGAACCTCCTGGATTTTCTCGAGTTGCGGCAGGTCTTCTCGAGTTACGACGGGGACCTCAGGGACCCGCTCTGGTGGCCTCAGGAAAGGCCAGTCCCCATACGAGTTGCTAGGGGACCTCTCGGGATTCCTCTCCCGTCCATGCCGGGGCCTCAGTCCTTGTGTGGAGTCGGGGCCGGAACCTGAGGATTCCTCTCCAGTGTTGCCATGAATGTTGGGGTGCTTCTGAGTCTCCCCAGGGGAGTCAGGCCTCGTCTCGAGTGGGGGCATGCTCGTGCGCTTTCCTCCCGAGCTGCAGCAGTAGGGTCACGCTTCCTGTCACGTGGATCAAGGCATCTGCGGCTTTCCCTCGAGGCTGTCCCTCGAGGCTTTCCCACGAGGCTTTCCCACAGGGCTGTGCCACGTGCCACCTTGGTGTGAGTCGATCCTCGGCGTGAAAGACGAGCGGGTGAAGGGAGAAGAGGTTCCTCTGGAATGGACCGAGACATCTGGGGGACTCTTGGAATGGTGGCACGACCCTGGAGTTCCTCTCGCCGTTCCTGTTGAGAGGGCCTCCTCTTGAGATGCGACGGGAACGCCGGGAACTCTTTCCCGACGAAGCAGGGAAAGGATCCCTCTTCTCGAGCTACGAGGCGGAAACGGGGCTCCTCTGGATGTGGGCGGGACCCTCGTGTTTCCTCTCGAGTGGAGACGGGTATGTCGGGGAACTTCTTGATTTGCACCAAGGGTGTGAAGGACCCTTTCCACGTTCCAGAGGTGAGGTGTGATCAGCCTCGAGACGCCTCAGTGGAAATGGTCCTCATCTCGCCTGGAGGGGAGAACCTCCTGGATTTTCTCGAGTTGCAGCAGGTCTTCGCGAGTTACGACGGGGACCTCAGGGACCCGCTCTGGTGGCCTCAAGAAAGGCCAGTCCCCATGCGAGTTGCTAGGGGACCTCTCGGGATTCCTCTCCCGTCCATGCCGGGGCCTCAGTCCTTGTGTGGAGTCGGGGCCGGAACCTGAGGATTCCTCTCCAGTGTTGCCATGGATCTTGGGGTGCTTCTGAGTCTCCCCAGGGGAGTCAGGCCTCGTCTCGAGTGGGGGCATGCATGTGCGCTTTCCTCCCGAGCTGCAGCAGTAGTGTCACGCTTCCAGTCACGTGGATCAAGGGATCTGTGGCTTTCCCTCGAGGCTGTCCCTCGAGGCTTTTCCACGAGGCTTTCCCACAGGGCTGTGCCACGTGCCACCTTGGTGTGCGTCGCTCCTCGGCGGGAAAGATGAGCGGGTGAAGGGAGAAGAGGTTCCTCTGGAATGGACCGAGACATCTGGGGGACTCTTGGAATGGTGGCACGACCCTGGAGTTCCTCTCGCCGTTCCTGTTGAGAGGGCCTCCTCTTGAGATGCGACGGGAACGCCGGGAAATCTTTCCCGACGAAGCAGGGAAAGGATCCCTCATCTCGAACTACGAGGCGGAAACGGGGCTCCTCTGGATGTGGGCGGGACCCTCTTGTTTCCTCTCGAGTGGAGACGGGTATGTCGGGGAACTTCTTGATTTGCACCAAGGGTGTGAAAAACCCTTTCGATGTTCCAGAGGTGAGGTGTGATCAGCCTCGAGACGCCTCAGCGGAAATGGGCCTCATCTCGCCTGGAAGGGAGAACCTCCAGGATTTTCTCGAGTTGCGGCAGGTCTTCTCGAGTTACGAGGGGGACCTCAGGGACCCGCTCTGGTGGCCTCAGTAAAGGCCAGTCCCCATACGAGTTGCTAGGGGACCTCTCGGGATTCCTCTCCCGTCCATGCCGGGGCCTCAGTCCTTGTGTGGAGTTGGGGCCGGAACCTGAGCATTCCTCTCCAGTGTTGCCATGGATCTTGGGGTGCTTCTGAGTCTCCCCAGGGGAGTCAGGCCTCGTCTCGAGTGGGGGCATGCACGTGCGCTTTCCTCCCGAGCTACAGCAGTAGTGTCACGCTTCCTGTCACGTGGATCAAGAGATCTGTGGCTTTCCCTCGAGGCTGTCCCTCGAGGCTTTCCCACGAGGCTTTCCCACAGGGCTGTGCCACGTGTCACCTTGGTGTGACTCGATCCTCGGCGTGAAAGACGAGCCGGTGAAGGGAAAAGTGGTTCCTCTGGAATGGACTGATATATCTGGGGGACTCTTGGAATGGTGGCACGACCCTGGAGTTCCTCTCGCCGTTCCTGTTGAGAGGGCCTCCTCTTGAGATGCGACGGGAACGCCGGGAACTCTTTCCCGACGAAGCAGGGAAAGGATCCCTCATCTCGAGCTACGAGGCGGAAACGGGGCTCCTCTGGATGTGGGCGGGACCCTCGTGTTTCCTCTCGAGTGGAGACGGGTATGTCGGGGAACTTCTTGATTTCACCAAGGGTGTGAAGGACCCTTTCGAAGTTCCAGAGGGGAGGTGTGATCAGCCACGAGACGCCTCAGCGGAAATTGGCCTCATCTCGCCTGGAGGGGAGAACCTCCTGGATTTTCTCGAGTTGCGGCAGGTCTTCTCGAGTTACGACGGGGACCTCAGGGACCAGCTCTGGTGGCCTCAGGAAAGGCCAGTCCCCATACGAGTTGCTAGGGGACCTCTCGGGATTCCTCTCCCGTCCATGCCGGGGCCTCAGTCCTTGTGTGGAGTTGGGGCCGGAACCTGAGCATTCCTCTCCAGTGTTGCCATGGATCTTGGGGTGCTTCTGAGTCTCCCAGGGGAGTCAGGACTCGTCTCGAGTGGGGGCATGCACGTGCGCTTTCCTCCCGAGCTGCAGCAGTAGTGTCACGCTTCCTGTCACGTGGATCTAGGGATCTGTGGCTTTCCTTCGAGGCTGTCCCTCGAGGCTTTCCCACGAGGCTTTCCCACAGGGCTGTGCCACGTGCCACCTTGGTGTGAGTCGATCCTCGGCGTGAAAGACGAGCGGGTGAAGGGAGAAGAGTTTCCTCTGGAATGGACCGAGACATCTGGGGGACTCTTGGAATGGTGGCACGACCCTGGAGTTCCTCTCGCCGTTCCTGTTGAGAGGGCCTCCTCTTGAGATGCGACGGGAACGCCGGGAAATCTTTCCCGACGAAGCAGGGAAAGGATCCCTCATCTCGAGCTACGAGGCGGAAACGGGGCTCCTCTGGATGTGGGCGGGACCCTCGTGTTTCCTCTCGAGTGGAGACGGGTATGTCGGGGAACTTCTTGATTTGCACCAAGGGTGTGAAAAACCCTTTCGAAGTTCCAGAGGGGAGGTGTGATCAGCCTCGAGACGCCTCAGCGGAAATGGGCCTCATCTCGCCTGGAGGGGAGAACCTCCTGGATTTTCTCGAGTTGCGGCAGGTCTTCTCGAGTTACGACGGGGACCTCAGGGACCCGCTCTGGTGGCCTCAGGAAAGGCCAGTCCCCATACGAGTTGCTAGGGGACCTCTCGGGATTCCTCTCCCGTCCATGCCGGGGCCTCAGTCCTTGTGTGGAGTCGGGGCCGGAACCTGAGCATTCCTGTCCAGTGTTGACATGGATCTTGGGGTGCTTCTGAGTCTCCCCAGGGGAGTCAGGCCTCATCTTGAGTGGGGGCATGCACGTGCGCGTTCGTCCCGAGCTGCAGCAGTAGTGTCACGCTCCCTGTCCCGTGGATCAAGTGATCTGTGGCTTTCCCTCGAGGCTGTCCCTCGAGGCTTTCCCACGAGGCTTTCCCACAGGGCTGTGCCACGTGTCACCTTGGTGTGACTCGATCCTCGGCGTGAAAGACGAGCCGGTGAAGGGAAAAGTGGTTCCTCTGGAATGGACTGATATATCTGGGGGACTCCTGGAATGGTGGCACGACCCTGGAGTTCCTCTCGCCGTTCCTGTTGAGAGGGCCTCCTCTTGAGATGCGACGGGAACGCCGGGAACTCTTTCCCGACGAAGCAGGGAAAGGATCCCTCATCTCGAGCTACGAGGCGGAAACGGGGCTCCTCTGGATGTGGGCGGGACCCTCGTGTTTCCTCTCGAGTGGAGACGGGTATGTCGGGGAACTTCTTGATTTCACCAAGGGTGTGAAGGACCCTTTCGAAGTTCCAGAGGGGAGGTGTGATCAGCCTCGAAACGCCTCAGCGGAAATGGGCCTCATCTCGCCTGGAGGGGAGAACCTCCTGGATTTTCTCGAGTTGCGGCAGGTCTTCTCGAGGTACGACGGGGACGTCAGGGACCCGCTCTGGTGGCCTCAGGAAAGGCCAGTCCCCATGCGAGTTGCTAGGGGACCTCTCGGGATTCCTCTCCCGTCCATGCCGGGGCCTCAGTCCTTGTGTGGAGTCGGGGCCGGAACCTGAGGATTCCTCTCCAGTGTTGCCATGGATCTTGGGGTGCTTCTGAGTCTCCCCAGGGGAGTCAGGCCTCGTCTCGAGTGGGGGCATGCACGTGCGCTTTCCTCCCGAGCTGCAGCAGTAGTGTCACGCTTCCTGTCACGTGGATCAAGGGATCTGTGGCTTTCCCTCGAGGCTGTCCCTCGAGGCTTTTCCACGAGGCTTTCCCACAGGGCTGTGCCACGTGCCACCTTGGTGTGAGTCGCTCCTCGGCGTGAAAGATGAGCGGGTGAAGGGAGAAGAGGTTCCTCTGGAATGGACCGAGACATCTGGGGGACTCTTGGAATGGTGGCACGACCCTGGAGTTCCTCTCGCCGTTCCTGTTGAGAGGGCCTCCTCTTGAGATGCGACGGGAACGCCGGGAAATCTTTCCCGACGAAGCAGGGAAAGGATCCCTCATCTCGAGCTACGAGGCGGAAACGGGGCTCCTCTGGATGTGGGCGGGACCCTCGTGTTTCCTCTCGAGTGGAGACGGGTATGTCGGGGAACTTCTTGATTTGCACCAAGGGTGTGAAAAACCCTTTCGATGTTCCAGAGGGGAGGTGTGATCAGCCTCGAGACGCCTCAGCGGAAATGGGCCTCATCTCGCCTGGAAGGGAAAACCTCCAGGATTTTCTCGAGTTGCGGCAGGTCTTCTCGAGTTACGAGGGGGACCTCAGGGACCCGCTCTGGTGGCCTCAGGAAAGGCCAGTCCCCATACGAGTTGCTAGGGGACCTCTCGGGATTCCTCTCCCGTCCATGCCGGGGCCTCAGTCCTTGTGTGGAGTTGGGGCCGGAACCTGAGCATTCCTCTCCAGTGTTGCCATGGATCTTGGGGTGCTTCTGAGTCTCCCCAGGGGAGTCAGGCATCGTCTCGAGTGGGGGCATGCACGTGCGCTTTCCTCCCGAGCTACAGCAGTAGTGTCACGCTTCCTGTCACGTGGATCAAGGGATCTGTGGCTTTCCCTCGAGGCTGTCCCTCGAGGCTTTCCCACGAGGCTTTCCCACAGGGCTGTGCCACGTGCCACCTTGGTGTGAGTCGATCCTCGGCGTGAAAGACGAGCGGGTGAAGGGAGAAGAGTTTCCTCTGGAATGGACCGAGACATCTGGGGGACTCTTGGAATGGTGGCACGACCCTGGAGTTCCTCTCGCCGTTCCTGTTGAGAGGGACTCCTCTTGAGATGCGACGGGAACGCCGGGAAATCTTTCCCGACGAAGCAGGGAAAGGATCCCTCATCTCGAGCTACGAGGCGGAAACGGGGCTCCTCTGGATGTGGGCGGGACCCTCGTGTTTCCTCTCGAGTGGAGACGGGTATGTCGGGGAACTTCTTGATTTGCACCAAGGGTGTGAAAAACCCTTTCGAAGTTCCAGAGGGGAGGTGTGATCAGCCTCGAGACGCCTCAGCGGAAATGGGCCTCATCTCGCCTGGAGGGGAGAACCTCCTGGATTTTCTCGAGTTGCGGCAGGTCTTCTCGAGTTACGACGGGGACCTCAGGGACCCGCTCTGGTGGCCTCAGGAAAGGCCAGTCCCCATACGAGTTGCTAGGGGACCTCTCGGGATTCCTCTCCCGTCCATGCCGGGGCCTCAGTCCTTGTGTGGAGTCGGGGCCGGAACCTGAGCATTCCTGTCCAGTGTTGACATGGATCTTGGGGTGCTTCTGAGTCTCCCCAGGGGAGTCAGGCCTCATCTTGAGTGGGGGCATGCACGTGCGCGTTCCTCCCGAGCTGAAGCAGTAGTGTCACGCTCCCTGTCCCGTGGATCAAGTGATCTGTGGCTTTCCCTCGAGGCTGTCCCTCGAGGCTTTCCCACGAGGCCTTCCCACAGGGCTGTGCCACGTGTCACCTTGGTGTGACTCGAACCTCGGCGTGAAAGACGAGCAGGTGAAGGGAAAAGTGGTTCCTCTGGAATGGACTGATATATCTGGGGGACTCTTGGAATGGTGGCACGACCCTGGAGTTCCTCTCGCCGTTCCTGTTGAGAGGGCCTCCTCTTGAGATGCGACGGGAACGCCGGGAACTCTTTCCCGACGAAGCAGGGAAAGGATCCCTCATTTCGAGTTACGAGGCGGAAACGGGGCTCCTCTGGATGTGGGCGGGACCCTCGTGTTTCCTCTCGAGTGGAGACGGGTATGTCGGGGAACTTCTTGATTTCACCAAGGGTGTGAAGGACCCTTTCGAAGTTCCAGAGGGGAGGTGTGATCAGCCTCGTAACGCCTCAGCGGAAATGGTCCTCATCTCGCCTGGAGGGGAGAACCTCCTGGATTTTCTCGAGTTGCGGCAGGTCTTCTCGAGGTACGACGGGGACGTCAGGGACCCGCTCTGGTGGCCTCAGGAAAGGCCAGTCCCCATGCGAGTTGCTAGGGGACCTCTCGGGATTCCTCACCCGTCCATGCCGGGGCCTCAGTCCTTGTGTGGAGTCGGGGCCGGAACCTGAGGATTCCTCTCCAGTGTTGCCATGAATCTTGGGGTGCTTCTGAGTCTCCCCAGGGGAGTCAGGCCTCGTCTCGAGTGGGGGCATGCACGTGCGCTTTCCTCCCGAGCTGCAGCAGTAGGGTCACGCTTCCTGTCACGTGGATCAAGGCATCTGTGGCTTTCCCTCGAGGCTGTCCCTCGAGGCTTTCCCACGAGGCTTTCCCACAGGGCTGTGCCACGTGTCACCTTGGTGTGACTCGATCCTCGGCGTGAAAGACGAGCCGGTGAAGGGAAAAGAGGTTCCTCTGGAATGGACCGAGACATCTGGGGGACTCTTGGAATGGTGGCACGACCCTGGAGTTCCTCTCGCCGTTCCTGTTGAGAGGGCCTCCTCTTGAGATGCGACGGGAACGCCGGGAAATCTTTCCCGACGAAGCAGGGAAAGGATCCCTCATCTCGAGCTACGAGGCGGAAACGGGGCTCCTCTGGATGTGGGCGGGACCCTCGTGTTTCCTCTCGAGTGGAGACGGGTATGTCGGGGAACTTCTTGATTTGCACCAAGGGTGTGAAAAACCCTTTCGAAGTTCCAGAGGGGAGGTGTGATCAGCCTCGAGACGCCTCAGCGGAAATGGGCCTCATCTCGCCTGGAGGGGAGAACCTCCTGGATTTTCTCGAGTTGCGGCAGGTCTTCTGGAGTTACGACGGGGACCTCAGGGACCCGCTCTGGTGGCCTCAGGAAAGGCCAGTCCCCATACGAGTTGCTAGGGGACCTCTCGGGATTCCTCTCCCGTCCATGCCGGGGCCTCAGTCCTTGTGTGGAGTCGGGGCCGGAACCTGAGCATTCCTGTCCAGTGTTGACATGGATCTTGGGGTGCTTCTGAGTCTCCCCAGGGGAGTCAGGCCTCATCTTGAGTGGGGGCATGCACGTGCGCGTTCCTCCCGAGCTGCAGCAGTAGTGTCACGCTCCCTGTCCCGTGGATCAAGTGATCTGTGGCTTTCCCTCGAGGCTGTCCCTCGAGGCTTTCCCACGAGGCTTTCCCACAGGGCTGTGCCACGTGTCACCTTGGTGTGACTCGATCCTCGGCGTGAAAGACGAGCCGGTGAAGGGAAAAGTGGTTCCTCTGGAATGGACTGATATATCTGGGGGACTCTTGGAATGGTGGCACGACCCTGGAGTTCCTCTCGCCGTTCCTGTTGAGAGGGCCTCCTCTTGAGATGCGACGGGAACGCCGGGAACTCTTTCCCGACGAAGCAGGGAAAGGATCCCTCATCTCGAGCTACGAGGCGGAAACGGGGCTCCTCTGGATGTGGGCGGGACCCTCGTGTTTCCTCTCGAGTGGAGACGGGTATGTCGGGGAACTTCTTGATTTCACCAAGGGTGTGAAGGACCCTTTCGAAGTTCCAGAGGGGAGGTGTGATCAGCCACGAGACGCCTCAGCGGAAATGGGCCTCATCTCGCCTGGAGGGGAGAACCTCCCAGATTTTCTCGAGTTGCGGCAGGTCTTCTCGAGTTACGACGGGGACCTCAGGGACCCGCTCTGGTGGCCTCAGGAAAGGCCAGTCCCCATGCGAGTTGCTAGGGGACCTCTCGGGATTCCTCTCCCGTCCATGCCGGGGCCTCAGTCCTTGTGTGGATTCGGGGCCGGAACCTGAGGATTCCTCTCCAGTGTTGCCATGGATCTTGGGGGGCTTCTGAGTCTCCCCAGGGGAGTCAGGCCTCGTCTCGAGTGGGGGCATGCACGTGCGCTTTCCTCCCGAGCTGCAGCAGTAGTGTCACGCTTCCTGTCACGTGGATCAAGGGATCTGTGGCTTTCCCTCGAGGCTGTCCCTCGAGGCTTTCCCACGAGGCTTTCCCACAGGGCTGTGCCACGTGCCACCTTGGTGTGAGTCGATCCTCGGCGTGAAAGACGAGCGGGTGAAGGGAGAAGAGTTTCCTCTGGAATGGACCGAGACATCTGGGGGACTCTTGGAATGGTGGCACGACCCTGGAGTTCCTCTCGCCGTTCCTGTTGAGAGGGCCTCCTCTTGAGATGCGACGGGAACGCCGGGAAATCTTTCCCGACGAAGCAGGGAAAGGATCCCTCATCTCGAGCTACGAGGCGGAAACGGGGCTCCTCTGGATGTGGGCGGGACCCTCGTGTTTCCTCTCGAGTGGAGACGGGTATGTCGGGGAACTTCTTGATTTGCACCAAGGGTGTGAAAAACCCTTTCGAAGTTCCAGAGGGGAGGTGTGATCAGCCTCGAGACGCCTCAGCGGAAATGGGCCTCATCTCGCCTGGAGGGGAGAACCTCCTGGATTTTCTCGAGTTGCGGCAGGTCTTCTCGAGTTACGACGGGGACCTCAGGGACCCGCTCTGGTGGCCTCAGGAAAGGCCAGTCCCCATACGAGTTGCTAGGGGACCTCTCGGGATTCCTCTCCCGTCCATGCCGGGGCCTCAGTCCTTGTGTGGAGTCGGGGCCGGAACCTGAGCATTCCTGTCCAGTGTTGACATGGATCTTGGGGTGCTTCTGAGTCTCCCCAGGGGAGTCAGGCCTCATCTTGAGTGGGGGCATGCACGTGCGCGTTCGTCCCGAGCTGCAGCAGTAGTGTCACGCTCCCTGTCCCGTGGATCAAGTGATCTGTGGCTTTCCCTCGAGGCTGTCCCTCGAGGCTTTCCCACGAGGCTTTCCCACAGGGCTGTGCCACGTGTCACCTTGGTGTGACTCGATCCTCGGCGTGAAAGACGAGCCGGTGAAGGGAAAAGTGGTTCCTCTGGAATGGACTGATATATCTGGGGGACTCTTGGAATGGTGGCACGACCCTGGAGTTCCTCTCGCCGTTCCTGTTGAGAGGGCCTCCTCTTGAGATGCGACGGGAACGCCGGGAACTCTTTCCCGACGAAGCAGGGAAAGGATCCCTCATCTCGAGCTACGAGGCGGAAACGGGGCTCCTCTGGATGTGGGCGGGACCCTCGTGTTTCCTCTCGAGTGGAGACGGGTATGTCGGGGAACTTCTTGATTTCACCAAGGGTGTGAAGGACCCTTTCGAAGTTCCAGAAGGGAGGTGTGATCAGCCTCGAAACGCCTCAGCGGAAATGGGCCTCATCTCGCCTGGAGGGGAGAACCTCCTGGATTTTCTCGAGTTGCGGCAGGTCTTCTCGAGGTACGACGGGGATGTCAGGGACCCGCTCTGGTGGCCTCAGGAAAGGCCAGTCCCCATGCGAGTTGCTAGGGGACCTCTCGGGATTCCTCTCCCGTCCATGCCGGCGCCTCAGTCCTTGTGTGGAGTCGGGGCCGGAACCTGAGGATTCCTCTCCAGTGTTGCCATGAATCTTGGGGTGCTTCTGAGTCTCCCCAGGGGAGTCAGGCCTCGTCTCGAGTGGGGGCATGCTCGTGCGCTTTCCTCCCGAGCTGCAGCAGTTGGG
Source organism: Budorcas taxicolor (assembly GCF_023091745.1). Taxonomy (NCBI): domain Eukaryota; kingdom Metazoa; phylum Chordata; class Mammalia; order Artiodactyla; family Bovidae; genus Budorcas; species Budorcas taxicolor. The sequence goes on from NW_026291670.1 coordinate 925,501, forward strand.
TCACGCTTCCTGTCACGTGGATCAAGGCATCTGTGGCTTTCCCTCGAGGCTGTCCCTCGAGGCTTTCCCACGAGGCTTTCCCACAGGGCTGTGCCACGTGCCACCTTGGTGTGAGTCGATCCTCGGCGTGAAAGACAAGCGGGTGAAGGGAGAAGAGGTTCCTCTGGAATGGACCGAGACATCTGGGGGACTCTTGGAATGGTGGCACGACCCTGGAGTTCCTCTCGCCGTTCCTGTTGAGAGGGCCTCCTCTTGAGATGCGACGGGAACGCCGGGAACTCTTTCGCGACGAAGCAGGGAAAGGATCCCTCTTCTCGAGCTACGAGGCGGAAACGGGGCTCCTCTGGATGTGGGCGGGACCCGCGTGTTTCCTCTCGAGTGGAGACGGGTATGTCGGGGAACTTCTTGATTTGCACCAAGGGTGTGAAGGACCCTTTCCACGTTCCAGAGGTGAGGTGTGATCAGCCTCAAGACGCCTCAGCGGAAATGGTCCTCATCTCGCCTGGAGGGGAGAACCTCCTGGATTTTCTCGAGTTGCAGCAGGTCTTCGCGAGTTACGACGGGGACCTCAGGGACCCGCTCTGGTGGCCTCAAGAAAGGCCAGTCCCCATGCGAGTTGCTAGGGGACCTCTCGGGATTCCTCTCCCGTCCATGCCGGGGCCTCAGTCCTTGTGTGGAGTCGGGGCCGGAACCTGAGGATTCCTCTCCAGTGTTGCCATGGATCTTGGGGTGCTTCTGAGTCTCCCCAGGGGAGTCAGGCCTCGTCTTGAGTGGGGGCATGCACGTGCGCTTTCCTCCCGAGCTGCAGCAGTAGTGTCACGCTTCCTGTCACGTGGATCAAGGGATCTGTGGCTTTCCCTCGAGGCTGTCCCTCGAGGCTTTTCCACGAGGCTTTCCCACAGGGCTGTGCCACGTGCCACCTTGGTGTGAGTCCCTCCTCGGCGTGAAAGATGAGCGGGTGAAGGGAGAAGAGGTTCCTCTGGAATGGACCGAGACATCTGGGGGACTCTTGGAATGGTGGCACGACCCTGGAGTTCCTCTCGCCGTTCCTGTTGAGAGGGCCTCCTCTTGAGATGCGACGGGAACGCCGGGAACTCTTTCCCGACGAAGCAGGGAAAGGATCCCTCATCTCGAGCTACGAGGCGGAAACGGGGCTCCTCTGGATGTGGGCGGGACCCTCGTGTTTCCTCTCGAGTGGAGACGGGTATGTCGGGGAACTTCTTGATTTCACCAAGGGTGTGAAGGACCCTTTCGAAGTTCCAGAAGGGAGGTGTGATCAGCCTCGAAACGCCTCAGCGGAAATGGGCCTCATTTCGCCTGGAGGGGAGAACCTCCTGGATTTTCTCGAGTTGCGGCAGGTCTTCTCGAGGTACGACGGGGATGTCAGGGACCCGCTCTGGTGGCCTCAGGAAAGGCCAGTCCCCATGCGAGTTGCTAGGGGACCTCTCGGGATTCCTCTCCCGTCCATGCCGGCGCCTCAGTCCTTGTGTGGAGTCGGGGCCGGAACCTGAGGATTCCTCTCCAGTGTTGCCATGAATCTTGGGGTGCTTCTGAGTCTCCCCAGGGGAGTCAGGCCTCGTCTCGAGTGGGGGCATGCTCGTGCGCTTTCCTCCCGAGCTGCAGCAGTAGGGTCACGCTTCCTGTCACGTGGATCAAGGCATCTGTGGCTTTCCCTCGAGGCTGTCCCTCGAGGCTTTCCCACGAGGCTTTCCCACAGGGCTGTGCCACGTGCCACCTTGGTGTGAGTCGATCCTCGGCGTGAAAGACAAGCGGGTGAAGGGAGAAGAGGTTCCTCTGGAATGGACCGAGACATCTGGGGGACTCTTGGAATGGTGGCACGACCCTGGAGTTCCTCTCGCCGTTCCTGTTGAGAGGGCCTCCTCTTGAGATGCGACGGGAACGCCGGGAACTCTTTCGCGACGAAGCAGGGAAAGGATCCCTCTTCTCGAGCTACGAGGCGGAAACGGGGCTCCTCTGGATGTGGGCGGGACCCGCGTGTTTCCTCTCGAGTGGAGACGGGTATGTCGGGGAACTTCTTGATTTGCACCAAGGGTGTGAAGGACCCTTTCCACGTTCCAGAGGTGAGGTGTGATCAGCCTCAAGACGCCTCAGCGGAAATGGTCCTCATCTCGCCTGGAGGGGAGAACCTCCTGGATTTTCTCGAGTTGCAGCAGGTCTTCGCGAGTTACGACGGGGACCTCAGGGACCCGCTCTGGTGGCCTCAAGAAAGGCCAGTCCCCATGCGAGTTGCTAGGGGACCTCTCGGGATTCCTCTCCCGTCCATGCCGGGGCCTCAGTCCTTGTGTGGAGTCGGGGCCGGAACCTGAGGATTCCTCTCCAGTGTTGCCATGGATCTTGGGGTGCTTCTGAGTCTCCCCAGGGGAGTCAGGCCTCGTCTTGAGTGGGGGCATGCACGTGCGCTTTCCTCCCGAGCTGCAGCAGTAGTGTCACGCTTCCTGTCACGTGGATCAAGGGATCTGTGGCTTTCCCTCGAGGCTGTCCCTCGAGGCTTTTCCACGAGGCTTTCCCACAGGGCTGTGCCACGTGCCACCTTGGTGTGAGTCCCTCCTCGGCGTGAAAGATGAGCGGGTGAAGGGAGAAGAGGTTCCTCTGGAATGGACCGAGACATCTGGGGGACTCTTGGAATGGTGGCACGACCCTGGAGTTCCTCTCGCCGTTCCTGTTGAGAGGGCCTCCTCTTGAGATGCGACGGGAACGCCGGGAAATCTTTCCCGACGAAGCAGGGAAAGGATCCCTCATCTCGAGCTACGAGGCGGAAACGGGGCTCCTCTGGATGTGGGCGGGACCCTCGTGTTTCCTCTCGAGTGGAGACGGGTATGTCGGGGAACTTCTTGATTTGCACCAAGGGTGTGAAAAACCCTTTCGAAGTTCCAGAGGGGAGGTGTGATCAGCCTCGAGACGCCTCAGCGGAAATGGGCCTCATCTCGCCTGGAGGGGAGAACCTCCTGGATTTTCTCGAGTTGCGGCAGGTCTTCTCGAGTTACGACGGGGACCTCAGGGACCCGCTCTGGTGGCCTCAGGAAAGGCCAGTCCCCATACGAGTTGCTAGGGGACCTCTCGGGATTCCTCTCCCGTCCATGCCGGGGCCTCAGTCCTTGTGTGGAGTCGGGGCCGGAACCTGAGCATTCCTGTCCAGTGTTGCCATGGATCTTGGGGTGCTTCTGAGTCTCCCCAGGGGAGTCAGGCCTCATCTTGAGTGGGGGCATGCACGTGCGCGTTCGTCCCGAGCTGCAGCAGTAGTGTCACGCTCCCTGTCCCGTGGATCAAGTGATCTGTGGCTTTCCCTCGAGGCTGTCCCTCGAGGCTTTCCCACGAGGCTTTCCCACAGGGCTGTGCCACGTGTCACCTTGGTGTGACTCGATCCTCGGCGTGAAAGACGAGCCGGTGAAGGGAAAAGTGGTTCCTCTGGAATGGACTGATATATCTGGGGGACTCTTGGAATGGTGGCACGACCCTGGAGTTCCTCTCGCCGTTCCTGTTGAGAGGGCCTCCTCTTGAGATGCGACGGGAACGCCGGGAACTCTTTCCCGACGAAGCAGGGAAAGGATCCCTCATCTCGAGCTACGAGGCGGAAACGGGGCTCCTCTGGATGTGGGCGGGACCCTCGTGTTTCCTCTCGAGTGGAGACGGGTATGTCGGGGAACTTCTTGATTTCACCAAGGGTGTGAAGGACCCTTTCGAAGTTCCAGAAGGGAGGTGTGATCAGCCTCGAAACGCCTCAGCGGAAATGGGCCTCATCTCGCCTGGAGGGGAGAACCTCCTGGATTTTCTCGAGTTGCGGCAGGTCTTCTCGAGGTACGACGGGGATGTCAGGGACCCGCTCTGGTGGCCTCAGGAAAGGCCAGTCCCCATGCGAGTTGCTAGGGGACCTCTCGGGATTCCTCTCCCGTCCATGCCGGCGCCTCAGTCCTTGTGTGGAGTCGGGGCCGGAACCTGAGGATTCCTCTCCAGTGTTGCCATGAATCTTGGGGTGCTTCTGAGTCTCCCCAGGGGAGTCAGGCCTCGTCTCGAGTGGGGGCATGCTCGTGCGCTTTCCTCCCGAGCTGCAGCAGTTGGGTCACGCTTCCTGTCACGTGGATCAAGGCATCTGTGGCTTTCCCTCGAGGCTGTCCCTCGAGGCTTTCCCACGAGGCTTTCCCACAGGGCTGTGCCACGTGCCACCTTGGTGTGAGTCGATCCTCGGCGTGAAAGACAAGCGGGTGAAGGGAGAAGAGGTTCCTCTGGAATGGACCGAGACATCTGGGGGACTCTTGGAATGGTGGCACGACCCTGGAGTTCCTCTCGCCGTTCCTGTTGAGAGGGCCTCCTCTTGAGATGCGACGGGAACGCCGGGAACTCTTTCGCGACGAAGCAGGGAAAGGATCCCTCTTCTCGAGCTACGAGGCGGAAACGGGGCTCCTCTGGATGTGGGCGGGACCCGCGTGTTTCCTCTCGAGTGGAGACGGGTATGTCGGGGAACTTCTTGATTTGCACCAAGGGTGTGAAGGACCCTTTCCACGTTCCAGAGGTGAGGTGTGATCAGCCTCAAGACGCCTCAGCGGAAATGGTCCTCATCTCGCCTGGAGGGGAGAACCTCCTGGATTTTCTCGAGTTGCAGCAGGTCTTCGCGAGTTACGACGGGGACCTCAGGGACCCGCTCTGGTGGCCTCAAGAAAGGCCAGTCCCCATGCGAGTTGCTAGGGGACCTCTCGGGATTCCTCTCCCGTCCATGCCGGGGCCTCAGTCCTTGTGTGGAGTCGGGGCCGGAACCTGAGGATTCCTCTCCAGTGTTGCCATGGATCTTGGGGTGCTTCTGAGTCTCCCCAGGGGAGTCAGGCCTCGTCTTGAGTGGGGGCATGCACGTGCGCTTTCCTCCCGAGCTGCAGCAGTAGTGTCACGCTTCCTGTCACGTGGATCAAGGGATCTGTGGCTTTCCCTCGAGGCTGTCCCTCGAGGCTTTTCCACGAGGCTTTCCCACAGGGCTGTGCCACGTGCCACCTTGGTGTGAGTCCCTCCTCGGCGTGAAAGATGAGCGGGTGAAGGGAGAAGAGGTTCCTCTGGAATGGACCGAGACATCTGGGGGACTCTTGGAATGGTGGCACGACCCTGGAGTTCCTCTCGCCGTTCCTGTTGAGAGGGCCTCCTCTTGAGATGCGACGGGAACGCCGGGAACTCTTTCCCGACGAAGCAGGGAAAGGATCCCTCATCTCGAGCTACGAGGCGGAAACGGGGCTCCTCTGGATGTGGGCGGGACCCTCGTGTTTCCTCTCGAGTGGAGACGGGTATGTCGGGGAACTTCTTGATTTCACCAAGGGTGTGAAGGACCCTTTCGAAGTTCCAGAAGGGAGGTGTGATCAGCCTCGAAACGCCTCAGCGGAAATGGGCCTCATTTCGCCTGGAGGGGAGAACCTCCTGGATTTTCTCGAGTTGCGGCAGGTCTTCTCGAGGTACGACGGGGATGTCAGGGACCCGCTCTGGTGGCCTCAGGAAAGGCCAGTCCCCATGCGAGTTGCTAGGGGACCTCTCGGGATTCCTCTCCCGTCCATGCCGGCGCCTCAGTCCTTGTGTGGAGTCGGGGCCGGAACCTGAGGATTCCTCTCCAGTGTTGCCATGAATCTTGGGGTGCTTCTGAGTCTCCCCAGGGGAGTCAGGCCTCGTCTCGAGTGGGGGCATGCTCGTGCGCTTTCCTCCCGAGCTGCAGCAGTAGGGTCACGCTTCCTGTCACGTGGATCAAGGCATCTGTGGCTTTCCCTCGAGGCTGTCCCTCGAGGCTTTCCCACGAGGCTTTCCCACAGGGCTGTGCCACGTGCCACCTTGGTGTGAGTCGATCCTCGGCGTGAAAGACAAGCGGGTGAAGGGAGAAGAGGTTCCTCTGGAATGGACCGAGACATCTGGGGGACTCTTGGAATGGTGGCACGACCCTGGAGTTCCTCTCGCCGTTCCTGTTGAGAGGGCCTCCTCTTGAGATGCGACGGGAACGCCGGGAACTCTTTCGCGACGAAGCAGGGAAAGGATCCCTCTTCTCGAGCTACGAGGCGGAAACGGGGCTCCTCTGGATGTGGGCGGGACCCGCGTGTTTCCTCTCGAGTGGAGACGGGTATGTCGGGGAACTTCTTGATTTGCACCAAGGGTGTGAAGGACCCTTTCCACGTTCCAGAGGTGAGGTGTGATCAGCCTCAAGACGCCTCAGCGGAAATGGTCCTCATCTCGCCTGGAGGGGAGAACCTCCTGGATTTTCTCGAGTTGCAGCAGGTCTTCGCGAGTTACGACGGGGACCTCAGGGACCCGCTCTGGTGGCCTCAAGAAAGGCCAGTCCCCATGCGAGTTGCTAGGGGACCTCTCGGGATTCCTCTCCCGTCCATGCCGGGGCCTCAGTCCTTGTGTGGAGTCGGGGCCGGAACCTGAGGATTCCTCTCCAGTGTTGCCATGGATCTTGGGGTGCTTCTGAGTCTCCCCAGGGGAGTCAGGCCTCGTCTTGAGTGGGGGCATGCACGTGCGCTTTCCTCCCGAGCTGCAGCAGTAGTGTCACGCTTCCTGTCACGTGGATCAAGGGATCTGTGGCTTTCCCTCGAGGCTGTCCCTCGAGGCTTTTCCACGAGGCTTTCCCACAGGGCTGTGCCACGTGCCACCTTGGTGTGAGTCCCTCCTCGGCGTGAAAGATGAGCGGGTGAAGGGAGAAGAGGTTCCTCTGGAATGGACCGAGACATCTGGGGGACTCTTGGAATGGTGGCACGACCCTGGAGTTCCTCTCGCCGTTCCTGTTGAGAGGGCCTCCTCTTGAGATGCGACGGGAACGCCGGGAAATCTTTCCCGACGAAGCAGGGAAAGGATCCCTCATCTCGAGCTACGAGGCGGAAACGGGGCTCCTCTGGATGTGGGCGGGACCCTCGTGTTTCCTCTCGAGTGGAGACGGGTATGTCGGGGAACTTCTTGATTTGCACCAAGGGTGTGAAAAACCCTTTCGAAGTTCCAGAGGGGAGGTGTGATCAGCCTCGAGACGCCTCAGCGGAAATGGGCCTCATCTCGCCTGGAGGGGAGAACCTCCTGGATTTTCTCGAGTTGCGGCAGGTCTTCTCGAGTTACGACGGGGACCTCAGGGACCCGCTCTGGTGGCCTCAGGAAAGGCCAGTCCCCATACGAGTTGCTAGGGGACCTCTCGGGATTCCTCTCCCGTCCATGCCGGGGCCTCAGTCCTTGTGTGGAGTCGGGGCCGGAACCTGAGCATTCCTGTCCAGTGTTGCCATGGATCTTGGGGTGCTTCTGAGTCTCCCCAAGGGAGTCAGGCCTCATCTTGAGTGGGGGCATGCACGTGCGCGTTCCTCCCGAGCTGCAGCAGTAGTGTCACGCTCCCTGTCCCGTGGATCAAGTGATCTGTGGCTTTCCCTCGAGGCTGTCCCTCGAGGCTTTCCCACGAGGCTTTCCCACAGGGCTGTGCCACGTGTCACCTTGGTGTGACTCGATCCTCGGCGTGAAAGACGAGCCGGTGAAGGGAAAAGTGGTTCCTCTGGAATGGACTGATATATCTGGGGGAATCTTGGAATGGTGGCACGACCCTGGAGTTCCTCTCGCCGTTCCTGTTGAGAGGGCCTCCTCTTGAGATGCGACGGGAACGCCGGGAACTCTTTCCCGACGAAGCAGGGAAAGGATCCCTCATTTCGAGCTACGAGGCGGAAACGGGGCTCCTCTGGATGTGGGCGGGACCCTCGTGTTTCCTCTCGAGTGGAGACGGGTATGTCGGGGAACTTCTTGATTTGCACCAAGGGTGTGAAAAACCCTTTCGATGTTCCAGAGGTGAGGTGTGATCAGCCTGGAGACGCCTCAGCGGAAATGGGCCTCATCTCGCCTGGAAGGGAGAACCTCCAGGATTTTCTCGAGTTGCGGCAGGTCTTCTCGAGTTACGAGGGGGACCTCAGGGACCCGCTTTGGTGGCCTCAGGAAAGGCCAGTCCCCATACGAGTTGCTAGGGGACCTCTCGGGATTCCTCTCCCGTCCATCCCGGGGCTTCAGTCCTTGTGTGGAGTTGGGGCCGGAACCTGAGCATTCCTCTCCAGTGTTGCCATGGATCTTGGGGTGCTTCTGAGTCTCCCCAGGGGAGTCAGGCCTCGTCTCGAGTGGGGGCATGCACGTTTGCTTTCCTCCCGAGCTACAGCAGTAGTGTCACGCTTCCTGTCACGTGGATCAAGGGATCTGTGGCTTTCCCTCGAGGCTGTCCCTCGAGGCTTTCCCACGAGGCTTTCCCACAGGGCTGTGCCACGTGCCACCTTGGTGTGAGTCGATCCTCGGCGTGAAAGACGAGCGGGTGAAGGGAGAAGAGGTTCCTCTGGAATGGACCGAGACATCTGGGGGACTCTTGGAATGGTGGCACGACCCTGGAGTTCCTCTCGCCGTTCCTGTTGAGAGGGCCTCCTCTTGAGATGCGACGGGAACGCCGGGAAATCTTTCCCGACGAAGCAGGGAAAGGATCCCTCATCTCGAGCTACGAGGCGGAAACGGGGCTCCTCTGGATGTGGGCGGGACCCTCGTGTTTCCTCTCGAGTGGAGACGGGTATGTCGGGGAACTTCTTGATTTGCACCAAGGGTGTGAAAAACCCTTCGAAGTTCCAGAGGGGAGGTGTGATCAGCCTCGAGACGCCTCAGCGGAAATGGGCCTCATCTCGCCTGGAGGGGAGAACCTCCTGTATTTTCTCGAGTTGCGGCAGGTCTTCTCGAGTTACGACGGGGACCTCAGGGACCCGCTCTGGTGGCCTCAGGAAAGGCCAGTCCCCATACGAGTTGCTAGGGGACCTCTTGGGATTCCTCTCCCGTCCATGCCGGGGCCTCAGTCCTTGTGTGGAGTCGGGGCCGGAACCTGAGCATTCCTGTCCAGTGTTGACATGGATCTTGGGGTGCTTCTGAGTCTCCCCAGGGGAGTCAGGCCTCATCTTGAGTGGGGGCATGCACGTGCGCGTTCCTCCCGAGCTGCAGCAGTAGTGTCACGCTCCCTGTCCCGTGGATCAAGTGATCTGTGGCTTTCCCTCGAGGCTGTCCCTCGAGGCTTTCCCACGAGGCTTTCCCACAGGGCTGTGCCACGTGTCACCTTGGTGTGACTCGATCCTCGGCGTGAAAGACGAGCCGGTGAAGGGAAAAGTGGTTCCTCTGGAATGGACTGATATATCTGGGGGACTCTTGGAATGGTGGCACGACCCTGGAGTTCCTCTCGCCGTTCCTGTTGAGAGGGCCTCCTCTTGAGATGCGACGGGAACGCCGGGAACTCTTTCCCGACGAAGCAGGGAAAGGATCCCTCATTTCGAGCTACGAGGCGGAAACGGGGCTCCTCTGGATGTGGGCGGGACCCTCGTGTTTCCTCTCGAGTGGAGACGGGTATGTCGGGGAACTTCTTGATTTCACCAAGGGTGTGAAGGACCCTTTCGAAGTTCCAGAGGGGAGGTGTGATCAGCCTCGAAACGCCTCAGCGGAAATGGTCCTCATCTCGTCTGGAGGGGAGAACCTCCTGGATTTTCTCGAGTTGCGGTAGGTCTTCTCGAGGTACGACGGGGACGTCAGGGACCCGCTCTGGTGGCCTCAGGAAAGGCCAGTCCCCATGCGTGTTGCTAGGGGACCTCTCGGGATTCCTCACCCGTCCATGCCGGGGCCTCAGTCCTTGTGTGGAGTCGGGGCCGGAACCTGAGGATTCCTCTCCAGTGTTGCCATGAATCTTGGGGTGCTTCTGAGTCTCCCCAGGGGAGTCAGGCCTCGTCTCGAGTGGGGGCATGCACGTGCGCTTTCCTCCCGAGCTGCAGCAGTAGGGTCACGCTTCCTGTCACGTGGATCAAGGCATCTGTGGCTTTCCCTCGAGGCTGTCCCTCGAGGCTTTCCCACGAGGCTTTCCCACAGGGCTGTGCCACGTGCCACCTTGGTGTGAGTCGATCCTCGGCGTGAAAGACGAGAGGGTGAAGGGAGAAGAGGTTCCTCTGGAATGGACCGAGACATCTGGGGGACTCTTGGAATGGTGGCACGACCCTGGAGTTCCTCTCGCCGTTCCTGTTGAGAGGGCCTCCTCTTGAGATGCGACGGGAACGCCGGGAACTCTTTCCCGACGAAGCAGGGAAAGGATCCCTCTTCTCGAGCTACGAGGCGGAAACGGGGCTCCTCTGGATGTGGGCGGGACCCTCGTGTTTCCTCTCGAGTGGAGACGGGTATGTCGGGGAACTTCTTGATTTGCACCAAGGGTGTGAAGGACCCTTTCCACGTTCCAGAGGTGAGGTGTGATCAGCCTCGAGACGCCTCAGTGGAAATGGTCCTCATCTCGCCTGGAGGGGAGAACCTCCTGGATTTTCTCGAGTTGCAGCAGGTCTTCGCGAGTTACGACGGGGACCTCAGGGACCCGCTCTGGTGGCCTCAAGAAAGGCCAGTCCCCGTGGGAGTTGCTAGGGGACCTCTCGGGATTCCTCTCCCGTCCATGCCGGGGCCTCAGTCCTTGTGTGGAGTCGGGGCCGGAACCTGAGGATTCCTCTCCAGTGTTGCCATGGATCTTGGGGGGCTTCTGAGTCTCCCCAGGGGAGTCAGGCCTCGTCTCGAGTGGGGGCATGCACGTGCGCTTTCCTCCCGAGCTGCAGCAGTAGTGTCACGCTTCCTGTCACGTGGATCAAGGGATCTGTGGCTTTCCCTCGAGGCTGTCCCTCGAGGCTTTTCCACGAGGCTTTCCCACAGGGCTGTGCCACGTGCCACCTTGGTGTGAGTCGCTCCTCGGCGTGAAAGATGAGCGGGTGAAGGGAGAAGAGGTTCCTCTGGAATGGACCGAGACATCTGGGGGACTCTTGGAATGGTGGCACGACCCTGGAGTTCCTCTCGCCGTTCCTGTTGAGAGGGCCTCCTCTTGAGATGCGACGGGAACGCCGGAAAATCTTTCCCGACGAAGCAGGGAAAGGATCCCTCATCTCGAGCTACGAGGCGGAAACGGGGCTCCTCTGGATGTGGGCGGGACCCTCGTGTTTCCTCTCGAGTGGAGACGGGTATGTCGGGGAACTTCTTGATTTGCACCAAGGGTGTGAAGAACCCTTTCGAAGTTCCAGAGGGGAGGTGTGATCAGCCTCGAGACGCCTCAGCGGAAATGGGCCTCATCTCGCCTGGAGGGGAGAACCTCCTGGATTTTCTCGAGTTGCGGCAGGTCTTCTCGAGTTACGACGGGGACCTCAGGGACCCGCTCTGGTGGCCTCAGGAAAGGCCAGTCCCCATACGAGTTGCTAGGGGACCTCTCGGGATTCCTCTCCCGTCCATGCCGGGGCCTCAGTCCTTGTGTGGAGTCGGGGCCGGAACCTGAGCATTCCTGTCCAGTGTTGACATGGATCTTGGGGTGCTTCTGAGTCTCCCCAGGGGAGTCAGGCCACATCTTGAGTGGGGGCATGCACGTGCGCGTTCCTCCCGAGCTGCAGCAGTAGTGTCACGCTCCCTGTCCCGTGGATCAAGTGATCTGTGGCTTTCCCTCGAGGCTGTCCCTCGAGGCTTTCCCACGAGGCTTTCCCACAGGGCTGTGCCACGTGTCACCTTGGTGTGACTCGATCCTCGGCGTGAAAGACGAGCCGGTGAAGGGAAAAGTGGTTCCTCTGGAATGGACTGATATATCTGGGGGACTCTTGGAATGGTGGCACGACCCTGGAGTTCCTCTCGCCGTTCCTGTTGAGAGGGCCTCCTCTTGAGATGCGACGGGAACGCCGGGAACTCTTTCCCGACGAAGCAGGGAAAGGATCCCTCATCTCGAGCTACGAGGCGGAAACGGGGCTCCTCTGGATGTGGGCGGGACCCTCGTGTTTCCTCTCGAGTGGAGACGGGTATGTCGGGGAACTTCTTGATTTCACCAAGGGTGTGAAGGACCCTTTCGAAGTTCCAGAGGGGAGGTGTGATCAGCCACGAGACGCCTCAGCGGAAATGGGCCTCATCTCGCCTGGAGGGGAGAACCTCCTGGATTTTCTCGAGTTGCGGCAGGTCTTCTCGAGTTACGACGGGGAGCTCAGGGACCCGCTCTGGTGGCCTCAGGAAAGGCCAGTCCCCATGCGAGTTGCTAGGGGACCTCTCGGGATTCCTCTCCCGTCCATGCCAAGGCCTCAGTCCTTGTATGCAGTCGGGGCCGGAACCTGAGGATTCCTCTCCAGTGTTGCCATGGATCTTTGGGGGCTTCTTAGTCTCCCCAGGGGAGTCAGGCCTCGTCTCGAGTGGGGGCATGCACGTGCGCTTTCCTCCCGAGCTGCAGTAGTAGTGTCATGCTTCCTGTCACGTGGATCAAGGGATCTGTGGCTTTCCCTCGAGGCTGTCCCACAGGGCTGTGCTCGTGCAACCTTGGTGTGAGTCGATCCTCGGCGTGAAAGACGAGCGGGTGAAGGGAGAAGAGGTTCCTCTGGAATGGACCGAGACATCTGGGGGACTCTTGGAATGGTGGCACGACCCTGGAGTTCCTCTCGCCGTTCCTGTTGAGAGGGCCTCCTCTTGAGATGCGACGGGAACGCCGGGAAATCTTTCCCGACGAAGCAGGGAAAGGATCCCTCATCTCGAGCTACGAGGCGGAAACGGGGCTCCTCTGGATGTGGGCGGGACCCTCGTGTTTCCTCTCGAGTGGAGACGGGTATGTCGGGGAACTTCTTGATTTGCACCAAGGGTGTGAAAAACCCTTTCGAAGTTCCAGAGGGGAGGTGTGATCAGCCTCGAGACGCCTCAGCGGAAATGGGCCTCATCTCGCCTGGAGGGGAGAACCTCCTTGATTTTCTCGAGTTGCGGCAGGTCTTCTCGAGTTACGACGGGGACCTCAGGGACCCGCTCTGGTGGCCTCAGGAAAGGCCAGTCCCCATACGAGTTGCTAGGGGACCTCTCGGGATTCCTCTCCCGTCCATGCCGGGGCCTCAGTCCTTGTGTGGAGTCGGGGCCGGAACCTGAGCATTCCTGTCCAGTGTTGACATGGATCTTGGGGTGCTTCTGAGTCTCCCCAGGGGAGTCAGGCCTCATCTTGAGTGGGGGCATGCACGTGCGCGTTCCTCCCGAGCTGCAGCAGTAGTGTCACGCTCCCTGTCCCGTGGATCAAGTGATCTGTGGCTTTCCCTCGAGGCTGTCCCTCGAGGCTTTCCCACGAGGCTTTCCCACAGGGCTGTGCCACGTGTCACCTTGGTGTGACTCGATCCTCGGCGTGAAAGACGAGCCGGTGAAGGGAAAAGTGGTTCCTCTGGAATGGACTGATATATCTGGGGGACTCTTGGAATGGTGGCACGACCCTGGAGTTCCTCTCGCCGTTCCTGTTGAGAGGGCCTCCTCTTGAGATGCGACGGGAACGCCGGGAACTCTTTCCCGACGAAGCAGGGAAAGGATCCCTCATCTCGAGCTACGAGGCGGAAACAGGGCTCCTCTGGATGTGGGCGGGACCCTCGTGTTTCCTCTCGAGTGGAGACGGGTATGTCGGGGAACTTCTTGATTTCACCAAGGGTGTGAAGGACCCTTTCGAAGTTCCAGAGGGGAGGTGTGATCAGCCACGAGACGCCTCAGCGGAAATGGGCCTCATCTCGCCTGGAGGGGAGAACCTCCTGGATTTTCTCGAGTTGCGGCAGGTCTTCTCGAGTTACGACGGGGAGCTCAGGGACCCGCTCTGGTGGCCTCAGGAAAGGCCAGTCCCCATGCGAGTTGCTAGGGGACCTCTGGGGATTCCTCTCCCGTCCATGCCAAGGCCTCAGTCCTTGTATGCAGTCGGGGCCGGAACCTGAGGATTCCTCTCCAGTGTTGCCATGGATCTTTGGGGGCTTCTTAGTCTCCCCAGGGGAGTCAGGCCTCGTCTCGAGTGGGGGCATGCACGTGCGCTTTCCTCCCGAGCTGCAGTAGTAGTGTCACGCTTCCTGTCACGTGGATCAAGGGATCTGTGGCTTTCCCTCGAGGCTGTCCCACAGGGCTGTGCTCGTGCAACCTTGGTGTGAGTCGATCCTCGGCGTGAAAGACGAGCGGGTGAAGGGAGAAGAGGTTCCTCTGGAATGGACCGAGACATCTGGGGGACTCTTGGAATGGTGGCACGACCCTGGAGTTCCTCTCGCCGTTCCTGTTGAGAGGGCCTCCTCTTGAGATGCGACGGGAACGCCGGGAACTCTTTCCCGACGAAGCAGGGAAAGGATCCCTCATCTCGAGCTACGAGGCGGAAACGGGGCTCCTCTGGATGTGGGCGGGACCCTCGTGTTTCCTCTCGAGTGGAGACGGGTATGTCGGGGAACTTCTTGATTTGCACCAAGGGTGTGAAGGACCCTTTCGAAGTTCCAGAGGGGAGGTGTGATCAGCCTCGAGACGCCTCAGCGGAAATGGGCCTCATCTCGCCTGGAGGGGAGAACCTCCTGGATTTTCTCGAGTTGCGGTAGGACTTCTCGAGTTACGACGGGGACCTCAGGGACCCGCTCTGGTGGCCTCAGGAAAGGCCAGTCCCGATGCGAGTTGCTAGGGGACCTCTCGGGATTCCTCTCCCGTCCATGCCGGGGCCTCAGTCCTTGTGTGGAGTCGGGACCGGAACCTGAACATTCCTCTCCAGTGTTGCCATGGATCTTGGGGTGCTTCTGAGTCTCCCCAGGGGAGTCAGGCCTCGTCTCGAGTGGGGGCATGCACGTGCGCTTTCCTCCCGAGCTGCAGCAGTAGTGTCACGCTTCCTGTCACGTGGATCAAGGGATCTCTGGCTTTCCCTCGAGGCTGTCCCACAGGGCTGTGCCACGTGCCACCTTGGTGTGAGTCGATCCTCGGCGTGAAAGACGAGCGGGTGAAGGGAGAAGAGGTTCCTCTGGAATGGACCGAGACATCTGGGGGACTCTTGGAATGGTGGCACGACCCTGGAGTTCCTCTCGCCGTTCCTGTTGAGAGGGCCTCCTCTTGAGATGCGACGGGAACGCCGGAAAATCTTTCCCGACGAAGCAGGGAAAGGATCCCTCATCTCGAGCTACGAGGCGGAAACGGGGCTCCTCTGGATGTGGGCGGGACCCTCGTGTTTCCTCTCGAGTGGAGACGGGTATGTCGGGGAACTTCTTGATTTCCACCAAGGGTGTGAAGAACCCTTTCGAAGTTCCAGAGGGGAGGTGTGATCAGCCTCGAGACGCCTCAGCGGAAATGGGCCTCATCTCGCCTGGAGGGGAGAACCTCCTGGATTTTCTCGAGTTGGGGCAGGTCTTCTCGAGTTACGACGGGGACCTCAGCGACCTGCTCTGGTGGCCTCAGGAAAGGCCAGTCCCCATACGAGTTGCTAGGGGACCTCTCGGGATTCCTCTCCCGTCCATGCCGGGGCCTCAGTCCTTGTGTGGAGTCGGGGCCGGAACCTGAGCATTCCTGTCCAGTGTTGACATGGATCTTGGGGTGCTTCTGAGTCTCCCCAGGGGAGTCAGGCCACATCTTGAGTGGGGGCATGCACGTGCGCGTTCCTCCCGAGCTGCAGCAGTAGTGTCACGCTCCCTGTCCCGTGGATCAAGTGATCTGTGGCTTTCCCTCGAGGCTGTCCCTCGAGGCTTTCCCACGAGGCTTTCCCACAGGGCTGTGCCACGTGTCACCTTGGTGTGACTCGATCCTCGGCGTGAAAGACGAGCCGGTGAAGGGAAAAGTGGTTCCTCTGGAATGGACTGATATATCTGGGGGACTCTTGGAATGGTGGCACGACCCTGGAGTTCCTCTCGCCGTTCCTGTTGAGAGGGCCTCCTCTTGAGATGCGACGGGAACGCCGGGAACTCTTTCCCGACGAAGCAGGGAAAGGATCCCTCATCTCGAGCTACGAGGCGGAAACGGGGCTCCTCTGGATGTGGGCGGGACCCTCGTGTTTCCTCTCGAGTGGAGACGGGTATGTCGGGGAACTTCTTGATTTCACCAAGGGTGTGAAGGACCCTT
This sequence comes from Budorcas taxicolor, assembly GCF_023091745.1. NCBI lineage: Eukaryota > Metazoa > Chordata > Mammalia > Artiodactyla > Bovidae > Budorcas > Budorcas taxicolor. The sequence goes on from NW_026291670.1 coordinate 941,353, forward strand.
TCGAAGTTCCAGAGGGGAGGTGTGATCAGCCACGAGACGCCTCAGCGGAAATGGGCCTCATCTCGCCTGGAGGGGAGAACCTCCTGGATTTTCTCGAGTTGCGGCAGGTCTTCTCGAGTTACGACGGGGAGCTCAGGGACCCGCTCTGGTGGCCTCAGGAAAGGCCAGTCCCCATGCGAGTTGCTAGGGGACCTCTGGGGATTCCTCTCCCGTCCATGCCAAGGCCTCAGTCCTTGTATGCAGTCGGGGCCGGAACCTGAGGATTCCTCTCCAGTGTTGCCATGGATCTTTGGGGGCTTCTTAGTCTCCCCAGGGGAGTCAGGCCTCGTCTCGAGTGGGGGCATGCACGTGCGCTTTCCTCCCGAGCTGCAGTAGTAGTGTCACGCTTCCTGTCACGTGGATCAAGGGATCTGTGGCTTTCCCTCGAGGCTGTCCCACAGGGCTGTGCTCGTGCAACCTTGGTGTGAGTCGATCCTCGGCGTGAAAGACGAGCGGGTGAAGGGAGAAGAGGTTCCTCTGGAATGGACCGAGACATCTGGGGGACTCTTGGAATGGTGGCACGACCCTGGAGTTCCTCTCGCCGTTCCTGTTGAGAGGGCCTCCTCTTGAGATGCGACGGGAACGCCGGGAAATCTTTCCCGACGAAGCAGGGAAAGGATCCCTCATCTCGAGCTACGAGGCGGAAACGGGGCTCCTCTGGATGTGGGCGGGACCCTCGTGTTTCCTCTCGAGTGGAGACGGGTATGTCGGGGAACTTCTTGATTTGCACCAAGGGTGTGAAAAACCCTTTCGAAGTTCCAGAGGGGAGGTGTGATCAGCCTCGAGACGCCTCAGCGGAAATGGGCCTCATCTCGCCTGGAGGGGAGAACCTCCTGGATTTTCTCGAGTTGCGGCAGGTCTTCTCGAGTTACGACGGGGACCTCAGGGACCCGCTCTGGTGGCCTCAGGAAAGGCCAGTCCCCATACGAGTTGCTAGGGGACCTCTCGGGATTCCTCTCCCGTCCATGCCGGGGCCTCAGTCCTTGTGTGGAGTCGGGGCCGGAACCTGAGCATTCCTGTCCAGTGTTGACATGGATCTTGGGGTGCTTCTGAGTCTCCCCAGGGGAGTCAGGCCTCATCTTGAGTGGGGGCATGCACGTGCGCGTTCCTCCCGAGCTGCAGCAGTAGTGTCACGCTCCCTGTCCCGTGGATCAAGTGATCTGTGGCTTTCCCTCGAGGCTGTCCCTCGAGGCTTTCCCACGAGGCTTTCCCACAGGGCTGTGCCACGTGTCACCTTGGTGTGACTCGATCCTCGGCGTGAAAGACGAGCCGGTGAAGGGAAAAGTGGTTCCTCTGGAATGGACTGATATATCTGGGGGACTCTTGGAATGGTGGCACGACCCTGGAGTTCCTCTCGCCGTTCCTGTTGAGAGGGCCTCCTCTTGAGATGCGACGGGAACGCCGGGAACTCTTTCCCGACGAAGCAGGGAAGGGATCCCTCATCTCGAGCTACGAGGCGGAAACGGGGCTCCTCTGGATGTGGGCGGGACCCTCGTGTTTCCTCTCGAGTGGAGACGGGTATGTCGGGAAACTTCTTGATATCACCAAGGGTGTGAAGGACCCTTTCGAAGTTCCAGAGGGGAGGTGTGATCAGCCACGAGACGCCTCAGCGGAAATGGGCCTCATCTCGCCTGGAGGGGAGAACCTCCTGGATTTTCTCGAGTTGCGGCAGGTCTTCTCGAGTTACGACGGGGAGCTCAGGGACCCGCTCTGGTGGCCTCAGGAAAGGCCAGTCCCCATGCGAGTTGCTAGGGGACCTCTCGGGATTCCTCTCCCGTCCATGCCAAGGCCTCAGTCCTTGTATGCAGTCGGGGCCGGAACCTGAGGATTCCTCTCCAGTGTTGCCATGGATCTTTGGGGCCTTCTTAGTCTCCCCAGGGGAGTCAGGCCTCGTCTCGAGTGGGGGCATGCACGTGCGCTTTCCTCCCGAGCTGCAGTAGTAGTGTCACGCTTCCTGTCACGTGGATCAAGGGATCTGTGGCTTTCCCTCGAGGCTGTCCCACAGGGCTGTGCTCGTGCAACCTTGGTGTGAGTCGATCCTCGGCGTGAAAGACGAGCGGGTGAAGGGAGAAGAGGTTCCTCTGGAATGGACCGATACATCTGGGGGACTCTTGGAATGGTGGCACGACCCTGGAGTTCCTCTCGCCGTTCCTGTTGAGAGGGCCTCCTCTTGAGATGCGACGGGAACGCCGGGAACTCTTTCCCGACGAAGCAGGGAAAGGATCCCTCATCTCGAGCTACGAGGCGGAAACGGGGCTCCTCTGGATGTGGGCGGGACCCTCGTGTTTCCTCTCGAGTGGAGACGGGTATGTCGGGGAACTTCTTGATTTGCACCAAGGGTGTGAAAAACCCTTCGAAGTTCCAGAGGGGAGGTGTGATCAGCCTCGAGACGCCTCAGCGGAAATGGGCCTCATCTCGCCTGGAGGGGAGAACCTCCTGTATTTTCTCGAGTTGCGGCAGGTCTTCTCGAGTTACGACGGGGACCTCAGGGACCCGCTCTGGTGGCCTCAGGAAAGGCCAGTCCCCATACGAGTTGCTAGGGGACCTCTTGGGATTCCTCTCCCGTCCATGCCGGGGCCTCAGTCCTTGTGTGGAGTCGGGGCCGGAACCTGAGCATTCCTGTCCAGTGTTGACATGGATCTTGGGGTGCTTCTGAGTCTCCCCAGGGGAGTCAGGCCTCATCTTGAGTGGGGGCATGCACGTGCGCGTTCCTCCCGAGCTGCAGCAGTAGTGTCACGCTCCCTGTCCCGTGGATCAAGTGATCTGTGGCTTTCCCTCGAGGCTGTCCCTCGAGGCTTTCCCACGAGGCTTTCCCACAGGGCTGTGCCACGTGTCACCTTGGTGTGACTCGATCCTCGGCGTGAAAGACGAGCCGGTGAAGGGAAAAGTGGTTCCTCTGGAATGGACTGATATATCTGGGGGACTCTTGGAATGGTGGCACGACCCTGGAGTTCCTCTCGCCGTTCCTGTTGAGAGGGCCTCCTCTTGAGATGCGACGGGAACGCCGGGAACTCTTTCCCGACGAAGCAGGGAAAGGATCCCTCATCTCGAGCTACGAGGCGGAAACGGGGCTCCTCTGGATGTGGGCGGGACCCTCGTGTTTCCTCTCGAGTGGAGACGGGTATGTCGGGGAACTTCTTGATTTCACCAAGGGTGTGAAGGACCCTTTCGAAGTTCCAGAGGGGAGGTGTGATCAGCCTCGAAACGCCTCAGCGGAAATGGTCCTCATCTCGTCTGGAGGGGAGAACCTCCTGGATTTTCTCGAGTTGCGGTAGGTCTTCTCGAGGTACGACGGGGACGTCAGGGACCCGCTCTGGTGGCCTCAGGAAAGGCCAGTCCCCATGCGTGTTGCTAGGGGACCTCTCGGGATTCCTCACCCGTCCATGCCGGGGCCTCAGTCCTTGTGTGGAGTCGGGGCCGGAACCTGAGGATTCCTCTCCAGTGTTGCCATGAATCTTGGGGTGCTTCTGAGTCTCCCCAGCGGAGTCAGGCCTCGTCTCGAGTGGGGGCATGCACGTGCGCTTTCCTCCCGAGCTGCAGCAGTAGGGTCACGCTTCCTGTCACGTGGATCAAGGCATCTGTGGCTTTCCCTCGAGGCTGTCCCTCGAGGCTTTCCCACGAGGCTTTCCCACAGGGCTGTGCCACGTGCCACCTTGGTGTGAGTCGATCCTCGGCGTGAAAGACGAGAGGGTGAAGGGAGAAGAGGTTCCTCTGGAATGGACCGAGACATCTGGGGGACTCTTGGAATGGTGGCACGACCCTGGAGTTCCTCTCGCCGTTCCTGTTGAGAGGGCCTCCTCTTGAGATGCGACGGGAACGCCGGGAACTCTTTCCCGACGAAGCAGGGAAAGGATCCCTCTTCTCGAGCTACGAGGCGGAAACGGGGCTCCTCTGGATGTGGGCGGGACCCTCGTGTTTCCTCTCGAGTGGAGACGGGTATGTCGGGGAACTTCTTGATTTGCACCAAGGGTGTGAAGGACCCTTTCCACGTTCCAGAGGTGAGGTGTGATCAGCCTCGAGACGCCTCAGTGGAAATGGTCCTCATCTCGCCTGGAGGGGAGAACCTCCTGGATTTTCTCGAGTTGCAGCAGGTCTTCGCGAGTTACGACGGGGACCTCAGGGACCCGCTCTGGTGGCCTCAAGAAAGGCCAGTCCCCATGGGAGTTGCTAGGGGACCTCTCGGGATTCCTCTCCCGTCCATGCCGGGGCCTCAGTCCTTGTGTGGAGTCGGGGCCGGAACCTGAGGATTCCTCTCCAGTGTTGCCATGGATCTTGGGGGGCTTCTGAGTCTCCCCAGGGGAGTCAGGCCTCGTCTCGAGTGGGGGCATGCACGTGCGCTTTCCTCCCGAGCTGCAGCAGTAGTGTCACGCTTCCTGTCACGTGGATCAAGGGATCTGTGGCTTTCCCTCGAGGCTGTCCCTCGAGGCTTTTCCACGAGGCTTTCCCACAGGGCTGTGCCACGTGCCACCTTGGTGTGAGTCGCTCCTCGGCGTGAAAGATGAGCGGGTGAAGGGAGAAGAGGTTCCTCTGGAATGGACCGAGACATCTGGGGGACTCTTGGAATGGTGGCACGACCCTGGAGTTCCTCTCGCCGTTCCTGTTGAGAGGGCCTCCTCTTGAGATGCGACGGGAACGCCGGAAAATCTTTCCCGACGAAGCAGGGAAAGGATCCCTCATCTCGAGCTACGAGGCGGAAACGGGGCTCCTCTGGATGTGGGCGGGACCCTCGTGTTTCCTCTCGAGTGGAGACGGGTATGTCGGGGAACTTCTTGATTTGCACCAAGGGTGTGAAGAACCCTTTCGAAGTTCCAGAGGGGAGGTGTGATCAGCCTCGAGACGCCTCAGCGGAAATGGGCCTCATCTCGCCTGGAGGGGAGAACCTCCTGGATTTTCTCGAGTTGCGGCAGGTCTTCTCGAGTTACGACGGGGACCTCAGGGACCCGCTCTGGTTGCCTCAGGAAAGGCCAGTCCCCATACGAGTTGCTAGGGGACCTCTCGGGATTCCTCTCCCGTCCATGCCGGGGCCTCAGTCCTTGTGTGGAGTCGGGGCCGGAACCTGAGCATTCCTGTCCAGTGTTGACATGGATCTTGGGGTGCTTCTGAGTCTCCCCAGGGGAGTCAGGCCACATCTTGAGTGGGGGCATGCACGTGCGCGTTCCTCCCGAGCTGCAGCAGTAGTGTCACGCTCCCTGTCCCGTGGATCAAGTGATCTGTGGCTTTCCCTCGAGGCTGTCCCTCGAGGCTTTCCCACGAGGCTTTCCCACAGGGCTGTGCCACGTGTCACCTTGGTGTGACTCGATCCTCGGCGTGAAAGACGAGCCGGTGAAGGGAAAAGTGGTTCCTCTGGAATGGACTGATATATCTGGGGGACTCTTGGAATGGTGGCACGACCCTGGAGTTCCTCTCGCCGTTCCTGTTGAGAGGGCCTCCTCTTGAGATGCGACGGGAACGCCGGGAACTCTTTCCCGACGAAGCAGGGAAAGGATCCCTCATCTCGAGCTACGAGGCGGAAACGGGGCTCCTCTGGATGTGGGCGGGACCCTCGTGTTTCCTCTCGAGTGGAGACGGGTATGTCGGGGAACTTCTTGATTTCACCAAGGGTGTGAAGGACCCTTTCGAAGTTCCAGAGGGGAGGTGTGATCAGCCACGAGACGCCTCAGCGGAAATGGGCCTCATCTCGCCTGGAGGGGAGAACCTCCTGGATTTTCTCGAGTTGCGGCAGGTCTTCTCGAGTTACGACGGGGAGCTCAGGGACCCGCTCTGGTGGCCTCAGGAAAGGCCAGTCCCCATGCGAGTTGCTAGGGGACCTCTCGGGATTCCTCTCCCGTCCATGCCAAGGCCTCAGTCCTTGTATGCAGTCGGGGCCGGAACCTGAGGATTCCTCTCCAGTGTTGCCATGGATCTTTGGGGGCTTCTTAGTCTCCCCAGGGGAGTCAGGCCTCGTCTCGAGTGGGGGCATGCACGTGCGCTTTCCTCCCGAGCTGCAGTAGTAGTGTCATGCTTCCTGTCACGTGGATCAAGGGATCTGTGGCTTTCCCTCGAGGCTGTCCCACAGGGCTGTGCTCGTGCAACCTTGGTGTGAGTCGATCCTCGGCGTGAAAGACGAGCGGGTGAAGGGAGAAGAGGTTCCTCTGGAATGGACCGAGACATCTGGGGGACTCTTGGAATGGTGGCACGACCCTGGAGTTCCTCTCGCCGTTCCTGTTGAGAGGGCCTCCTCTTGAGATGCGACGGGAACGCCGGGAAATCTTTCCCGAAGAAGCAGGGAAAGGATCCCTCATCTCGAGCTACGAGGCGGAAACGGGGCTCCTCTGGATGTGGGCGGGACCCTCGTGTTTCCTCTCGAGTGGAGACGGGTATGTCGGGGAACTTCTTGATTTGCACCAAGGGTGTGAAAAACCCTTTCGAAGTTCCAGAGGGAGGTGTGATCAGCCTCGAGACGCCTCAGCGGAAATGGGCCTCATCTCGCCTGGAGGGGAGAACCTCCTGGATTTTCTCGAGTTGCGGCAGGTCTTCTCGAGTTACGACGGGGACCTCAGGGACCCGCTCTGGTGGCCTCAGGAAAGGCCAGTCCCCATACGAGTTGCTAGGGGACCTCTCGGGATTCCTCTCCCGTCCATGCCGGGGCCTCAGTCCTTGTGTGGAGTCGGGGCCGGAACCTGAGCATTCCTGTCCAGTGTTGACATGGATCTTGGGGTGCTTCTGAGTCTCCCCAGGGGAGTCAGGCCTCATCTTGAGTGGGGGCATGCACGTGCGCGTTCCTCCCGAGCTGCAGCAGTAGTGTCACGCTCCCTGTCCCGTGGATCAAGTGATCTGTGGCTTTCCCTCGAGGCTGTCCCTCGAGGCTTTCCCACGAGGCTTTCCCACAGGGCTGTGCCACGTGTCACCTTGGTGTGACTCGATCCTCGGCGTGAAAGACGAGCCGGTGAAGGGAAAAGTGGTTCCTCTGGAATGGACTGATATATCTGGGGGACTCTTGGAATGGTGGCACGACCCTGGAGTTCCTCTCGCCGTTCCTGTTGAGAGGGCCTCCTCTTGAGATGCGACGGGAACGCCGGGAACTCTTTCCCGACGAAGCAGGGAAAGGATCCCTCATCTCGAGCTACGAGGCGGAAACGGGGCTCCTCTGGATGTGGGCGGGACCCTCGTGTTTCCTCTCGAGTGGAGACGGGTATGTCGGGGAACTTCTTGATTTCACCAAGGGTGTGAAGGACCCTTTCGAAGTTCCAGAGGGGAGGTGTGATCAGCCACGAGACGCCTCAGCGGAAATGGGCCTCATCTCGCCTGGAGGGGAGAACCTCCTGGATTTTCTCGAGTTGCGGCAGGTCTTCTCGAGTTACGACGGGGAGCTCAGGGACCCGCTCTGGTGGCCTCAGGAAAGGCCAGTCCCCATGCGAGTTGCTAGGGGACCTCTGGGGATTCCTCTCCCGTCCATGCCAAGGCCTCAGTCCTTGTATGCAGTCGGGGCCGGAACCTGAGGATTCCTCTCCAGTGTTGCCATGGATCTTTGGGGGCTTCTTAGTCTCCCCAGGGGAGTCAGGCCTCGTCTCGAGTGGGGGCATGCACGTGCGCTTTCCTCCCGAGCTGCAGTAGTAGTGTCACGCTTCCTGTCACGTGGATCAAGGGATCTGTGGCTTTCCCTCGAGGCTGTCCCACAGGGCTGTGCTCGTGCAACCTTGGTGTGAGTCGATCCTCGGCGTGAAAGACGAGCGGGTGAAGGGAGAAGAGGTTCCTCTGGAATGGACCGAGACATCTGGGGGACTCTTGGAATGGTGGCACGACCCTGGAGTTCCTCTCGCCGTTCCTGTTGAGAGGGCCTCCTCTTGAGATGCGACGGGAACGCCGGGAACTCTTTCCCGACGAAGCAGGGAAAGGATCCCTCATCTCGAGCTACGAGGCGGAAACGGGGCTCCTCTGGATGTGGGCGGGACCCTCGTGTTTCCTCTCGAGTGGAGACGGGTATGTCGGGGAACTTCTTGATTTGCACCAAGGGTGTGAAGGACCCTTTCGAAGTTCCAGAGGGGAGGTGTGATCAGCCTCGAGACGCCTCAGCGGAAATGGGCCTCATCTCGCCTGGAGGGGAGAACCTCCTGGATTTTCTCGAGTTGCGGTAGGACTTCTCGAGTTACGACGGGGACCTCAGGGACCCGCTCTGGTGGCCTCAGGAAAGGCCAGTCCCCATGCGAGTTGCTAGGGGACCTCTCGGGATTCCTCTCCCGTCCATGCCGGGGCCTCAGTCCTTGTGTGGAGTCGGGACCGGAACCTGAACATTCCTCTCCAGTGTTGCCATGGATCTTGGGGTGCTTCTGAGTCTCCCCAGGGGAGTCAGGCCTCGTCTCGAGTGGGGGCATGCACGTGCGCTTTCCTCCCGAGCTGCAGCAGTAGTGTCACGCTTCCTGTCACGTGGATCAAGGGATCTCTGGCTTTCCCTCGAGGCTGTCCCACAGGGCTGTGCCACGTGCCACCTTGGTGTGAGTCGATCCTCGGCGTGAAAGACGAGCGGGTGAAGGGAGAAGAGGTTCCTCTGGAATGGACCGAGACATCTGGGGGACTCTTGGAATGGTGGCACGACCCTGGAGTTCCTCTCGCCGTTCCTGTTGAGAGGGCCTCCTCTTGAGATGCGACGGGAACGCCGGAAAATCTTTCCCGACGAAGCAGGGAAAGGATCCCTCATCTCGAGCTACGAGGCGGAAACGGGGCTCCTCTGGATGTGGGCGGGACCCTCGTGTTTCCTCTCGAGTGGAGACGGGTATGTCGGGGAACTTCTTGATTTCCACCAAGGGTGTGAAGAACCCTTTCGAAGTTCCAGAGGGGAGGTGTGATCAGCCTCGAGACGCCTCAGCGGAAATGGGCCTCATCTCGCCTGGAGGGGAGAACCTCCTGGATTTTCTCGAGTTGGGGCAGGTCTTCTCGAGTTACGACGGGGACCTCAGCGACCTGCTCTGGTGGCCTCAGGAAAGGCCAGTCCCCATACGAGTTGCTAGGGGACCTCTCGGGATTCCTCTCCCGTCCATGCCGGGGCCTCAGTCCTTGTGTGGAGTCGGGGCCGGAACCTGAGCATTCCTGTCCAGTGTTGACATGGATCTTGGGGTGCTTCTGAGTCTCCCCAGGGGAGTCAGGCCACATCTTGAGTGGGGGCATGCACGTGCGCGTTCCTCCCGAGCTGCAGCAGTAGTGTCACGCTCCCTGTCCCGTGGATCAAGTGATCTGTGGCTTTCCCTCGAGGCTGTCCCTCGAGGCTTTCCCACGAGGCTTTCCCACAGGGCTGTGCCACGTGTCACCTTGGTGTGACTCGATCCTCGGCGTGAAAGACGAGCCGGTGAAGGGAAAAGTGGTTCCTCTGGAATGGACTGATATATCTGGGGGACTCTTGGAATGGTGGCACGACCCTGGAGTTCCTCTCGCCGTTCCTGTTGAGAGGGCCTCCTCTTGAGATGCGACGGGAACGCCGGGAACTCTTTCCCGACGAAGCAGGGAAAGGATCCCTCATCTCGAGCTACGAGGCGGAAACGGGGCTCCTCTGGATGTGGGCGGGACCCTCGTGTTTCCTCTCGAGTGGAGACGGGTATGTCGGGGAACTTCTTGATTTCACCAAGGGTGTGAAGGACCCTTTCGAAGTTCCAGAGGGGAGGTGTGATCAGCCACGAGACGCCTCAGCGGAAATGGGCCTCATCTCGCCTGGAGGGGAGAACCTCCTGGATTTTCTCGAGTTGCGGCAGGTCTTCTCGAGTTACGACGGGGAGCTCAGGGACCCGCTCTGGTGGCCTCAGGAAAGGCCAGTCCCCATGCGAGTTGCTAGGGGACCTCTGGGGATTCCTCTCCCGTCCATGCCAAGGCCTCAGTCCTTGTATGCAGTCGGGGCCGGAACCTGAGGATTCCTCTCCAGTGTTGCCATGGATCTTTGGGGGCTTCTTAGTCTCCCCAGGGGAGTCAGGCCTCGTCTCGAGTGGGGGCATGCACGTGCGCTTTCCTCCCGAGCTGCAGTAGTAGTGTCACGCTTCCTGTCACGTGGATCAAGGGATCTGTGGCTTTCCCTCGAGGCTGTCCCACAGGGCTGTGCTCGTGCAACCTTGGTGTGAGTCGATCCTCGGCGTGAAAGACGAGCGGGTGAAGGGAGAAGAGGTTCCTCTGGAATGGACCGAGACATCTGGGGGACTCTTGGAATGGTGGCACGACCCTGGAGTTCCTCTCGCCGTTCCTGTTGAGAGGGCCTCCTCTTGAGATGCGACGGGAACGCCGGGAAATCTTTCCCGACGAAGCAGGGAAAGGATCCCTCATCTCGAGCTACGAGGCGGAAACGGGGCTCCTCTGGATGTGGGCGGGACCCTCGTGTTTCCTCTCGAGTGGAGACGGGTATGTCGGGGAACTTCTTGATTTGCACCAAGGGTGTGAAAAACCCTTTCGAAGTTCCAGAGGGGAGGTGTGATCAGCCTCGAGACGCCTCAGCGGAAATGGGCCTCATCTCGCCTGGAGGGGAGAACCTCCTGGATTTTCTCGAGTTGCGGCAGGTCTTCTCGAGTTACGACGGGGACCTCAGGGACCCGCTCTGGTGGCCTCAGGAAAGGCCAGTCCCCATACGAGTTGCTAGGGGACCTCTCGGGATTCCTCTCCCGTCCATGCCGGGGCCTCAGTCCTTGTGTGGAGTCGGGGCCGGAACCTGAGCATTCCTGTCCAGTGTTGACATGGATCTTGGGGTGCTTCTGAGTCTCCCCAGGGGAGTCAGGCCTCATCTTGAGTGGGGGCATGCACGTGCGCGTTCCTCCCGAGCTGCAGCAGTAGTGTCACGCTCCCTGTCCCGTGGATCAAGTGATCTGTGGCTTTCCCTCGAGGCTGTCCCTCGAGGCTTTCCCACGAGGCTTTCCCACAGGGCTGTGCCACGTGTCACCTTGGTGTGACTCGATCCTCGGCGTGAAAGACGAGCCGGTGAAGGGAAAAGTGGTTCCTCTGGAATGGACTGATATATCTGGGGGACTCTTGGAATGGTGGCACGACCCTGGAGTTCCTCTCGCCGTTCCTGTTGAGAGGGCCTCCTCTTGAGATGCGACGGGAACGCCGGGAACTCTTTCCCGACGAAGCAGGGAAGGGATCCCTCATCTCGAGCTACGAGGCGGAAACGGGGCTCCTCTGGATGTGGGCGGGACCCTCGTGTTTCCTCTCGAGTGGAGACGGGTATGTCGGGAAACTTCTTGATATCACCAAGGGTGTGAAGGACCCTTTCGAAGTTCCAGAGGGGAGGTGTGATCAGCCACGAGACGCCTCAGCGGAAATGGGCCTCATCTCGCCTGGAGGGGAGAACCTCCTGGATTTTCTCGAGTTGCGGCAGGTCTTCTCGAGTTACGACGGGGAGCTCAGGGACCCGCTCTGGTGGCCTCAGGAAAGGCCAGTCCCCATGCGAGTTGCTAGGGGACCTCTCGGGATTCCTCTCCCGTCCATGCCAAGGCCTCAGTCCTTGTATGCAGTCGGGGCCGGAACCTGAGGATTCCTCTCCAGTGTTGCCATGGATCTTTGGGGGCTTCTTAGTCTCCCCAGGGGAGTCAGGCCTCGTCTCGAGTGGGGGCATGCACGTGCGCTTTCCTCCCGAGCTGCAGTAGTAGTGTCACGCTTCCTGTCACGTGGATCAAGGGATCTGTGGCTTTCCCTCGAGGCTGTCCCACAGGGCTGTGCTCGTGCAACCTTGGTGTGAGTCGATCCTCGGCGTGAAAGACGAGCGGGTGAAGGGAGAAGAGGTTCCTCTGGAATGGACCGATACATCTGGGGGACTCTTGGAATGGTGGCACGACCCTGGAGTTCCTCTCGCCGTTCCTGTTGAGAGGGCCTCCTCTTGAGATGCGACGGGAACGCCGGGAACTCTTTCCCGACGAAGCAGGGAAAGGATCCCTCATCTCGAGCTACGAGGCGGAAACGGGGCTCCTCTGGATGTGGGCGGGACCCTCGTGTTTCCTCTCGAGTGGAGACGGGTATGTCGGGGAACTTCTTGATTTGCACCAAGGGTGTGAAGGACCCTTTCGAAGTTCCAGAGGGGAGGTGTGATCAGCCTCGAGACGCCTCAGCGGAAATGGGCCTCATCTCGCCTGGAGGGGAGAACCTCCTGGATTTTCTCGAGTTGCGGTAGGACTTCTCGAGTTACGACGGGGACCTCAGGGACCCGCTCTGGTGGCCTCAGGAAAGGCCAGTCCCGATGCGAGTTGCTAGGGGACCTCTCGGGATTCCTCTCCCGTCCATGCCGGGGCCTCAGTCCTTGTGTGGAGTCGGGACCGGAACCTGAACATTCCTCTCCAGTGTTGCCATGGATCTTGGGGTGCTTCTGAGTCTCCCCAGGGGAGTCAGGCCTCGTCTCGAGTGGGGGCATGCACGTGCGCTTTCCTCCCGAGCTGCAGCAGTAGTGTCACGCTTCCTGTCACGTGGATCAAGGGATCTCTGGCTTTCCCTCGAGGCTGTCCCTCGAGGCTTTCCCACGAGGCTTTCCCACAGGGCTGTGCCACGTGCCACCTTGGTGTGAGTCGATCCTCGGCGTGAAAGACGAGCGGGTGAAGGGAGAAGAGGTTCCTCTGGAATGGACCGAGACATCTGGGGGACTCTTGGAATGGTGGCACGACCCTGGAGTTCCTCTCGCCGTTCCTGTTGAGAGGGCCTCCTCTTGAGATGCGACGGGAACGCCGGAAAATCTTTCCCGACGAAGCAGGGAAAGGATCCCTCATCTCGAGCTACGACGCGGAAACGGGGCTCCTCTGGATGTGGGCGGGACCCTCGTGTTTCCTCTCGAGTGGAGACGGGTATGTCGGGGAACTTCTTGATTTGCACCAAGGGTGTGAAGAACCCTTTCGAAGTTCCAGAGGGGAGGTGTGATCAGCCTCGAGACGCCTCAGCGGAAATGGGCCTCATCTCGCCTGGAGGGGAGAACCTCCCGGATTTTCTCGAGTTGGGGCAGGTCTTCTCGAGTTACGACGGGGACCTCAGCGACCCGCTCTGGTGGCCTCAGGAAAGGCCAGTCGCCATACGAGTTGCTAGGGGACCTCTCGGGATTCCTCTCCCGTCCATGCCGGGGCCTCAGTCCTTGTGTGGAGTCGGGGCCGGAACCTGAGCATTCCTCTCCAGTGATGCCATGGATCTTGGGGTGCTTCTGAGTCTCCCCAGGGGAGTCAGGCCTCGTCTCGAGTGGGGGCATGCACGTGCGCGTTCCTCCCGAGCTGCAGCAGTAGTGTCACGCTCCCTGTCCCGTGGATCAAGTGATCTGTGGCTTTCCCTCGAGGCTGTCCCTCGAGGCTTTCCCACGAGGCTTTCCCACAGGGCTGTGCCACGTGTCACCTTGGTGTGACTCGATCCTCGGCGTGAAAGACGAGCCGGTGAAGGGAAAAGTGGTTCCTCTGGAATGGACTGATATATCTGGGGGACTCTTGGAATGGTGGCACGACCCTGGAGTTCCTCTCGCCGTTCCTGTTGAGAGGGCCTCCTCTTGAGATGCGACGGGAACCCCGGGAACTCTTTCCCGACGAAGCAGGGAAAGGATCCCTCATTTCGAGCTACGAGGCGGAAACGGGGCTCCTCTGGATGTGGGCGGGACCCTCGTGTTTCCTCTCGAGTGGAGACGGGTATGTCGGGGAACTTCTTGATTTCACCAAGGGTGTGAAGGACCCTTTCGAAGTTCCAGAGGGGAGGTGTGATCAGCCTCGAGATGCCTCAGTGGAAATGGTCCTCATCTCGCCTGGAGGGGAGAACCTCCTGGATTTTCTCGAGTTGCGGCAGGTCTTCTCGAGGTACGACGGGGACGTCAGGGACCCGCTCTGGTGGCCTCAGGAAAGGCCAGTCCCCATGCGTGTTGCTAGGGGACCTCTCGGGATTCCTCACCCGTCCATGCCGGGGCCTCAGTCCTTGTGTGGAGTCGGGGCCGGAACCTGAGGATTCCTCTCCAGTGTTGCCATGAATCTTGGGGTGCTTCTGAGTCTCCCCAGGGGAGTCAGGCCTCGTCTCGAGTCGGGGCATGCACGTGCGCTTTCCTCCCGAGCTGCAGCAGTAGGGTCACGCTTCCTGTCACGTGGATCAAGGCATCTGTGGCTTTCCCTCGAGGCTGTCCCTCGAGGCTTTCCCACGAGGCTTTCCCACAGGGCTGTGCCACGTGCCACCTTGGTGTGAGTCGATCCTCGGCGTGAAAGACGAGCGGGTGAAGGGAGAAGAGGTTCCTCTGGAATGGACCGAGACATCTGGGGGACTCTTGGAATGGTGGCACGACCCTGGAGTTCCTCTCGCCGTTCCTGTTGAGAGGGCCTCCTCTTGAGATGCGACGGGAACGCCGGGAACTCTTTCCCGAAGAAGCAGGGAAAGGATCCCTCTTCTCGAGCTACGAGGCGGAAACGGGGCTCCTCTGGATGTGGTCGGGACCCTCGTGTTTCCTCTCGAGTGGAGACGGGTATGTCGGGGAACTTCTTGATTTGCACCAAGGGTGTGAAAGACCCTTTCCACGTTCCAGAGGTGAGGTGTGATCAGCCTCGAGACGCCTCAGTGGAAATGGTCCTCATCTCGCCTGGAGGGGAGAACCTCCTGGATATTCTCGAGTTGCAGCAGGTCTTCGCGAGTTACGACGGGGACCTCAGGGACCCGCTCTGGTGGCCTCAAGAAAGGCCAGTCCCCATGCGAGTTGCTATGGGACCTCTCGGGATTCCTCTCCCGTCCATGCCGGGGCCTCAGTCCTTGTGTGGAGTCGGGGCCGGAACCTGAGGATTCCTCTCCAGTGTTGCCATGGATCTTGGGGGGCTTCTGAGTCTCCCCAGGGGAGTCAGGCCTCGTCTCGAGTGGGGGCATGCACGTGCGCTTTCCTCCCGAGCTGCAGCAGTAGTGTCACGCTTCCTGTCACGTGGATCAAGGGATCTGTGGCTTTCCCTCGAGGCTGTCCCTCGAGGCTTTTCCACGAGGCTTTCCCACAGGGCTGTGCCACGTGCCACCTTGGTGTGAGTCGCTCCTCGGCGTGAAAGATGAGCGGGTGAAGGGAGAAGAGGTTCCTCTGGAATGGACCGAGACATCTGGGGGACTCTTGGAATGGTGGCACGACCCTGGAGTTCCTCTCGCCGTTCCTGTTGAGAGGGCCTCCTCTTGAGATGCGACGGGAACGCCGGAAAATCTTTCCCGACGAAGCAGGGAAAGGATCCCTCATCTCGAGCTACGAGGCAGAAACGGGGCTCCTCTGGATGTGGGCGGGACCCTCGTGTTTCCTCTCGAGTGGAGACGGGTATGTCGGGGAACTTCTTGATTTGCACCAAGGGTGTGAAGAACCCTTTCGAAGTTCCAGAGGGGAGGTGTGATCAGCCTCGAGACGCCTCAGCGGAAATGGGCCTCATCTCGCCTGGAGGGGAGAACCTCCTGGATTTTCTCGAGTTGGGGCAGGTCTTCTCGAGTTACGACGGGGACCTCAGCGACCCGCTCTGGTGGCCTCAGGAAAGGCCAGTCGCCATACGAGTTGCTAGGGGACCTCTCGGGATTCCTCTCCCGTCCATGCCGGGGCCTCAGTCCTTGTGTGGAGTCGGGGCCGGAACCTGAGCATTCCTCTCCAGTGTTGCCATGGATCTTGGGGTGCTTCTGAGTCTCCCCAGGGGAGTCAGGCCTCGTCTCGAGTGGGGGCATGCACGTGCGCTTTCCTCCCGAGCTGCAGCAGTAGTGTCACGCTTCCTGTCACGTGGATCAAGGGATCTGTGGCTTTCCCTCGAGGCTGTCCCTCGAGGCTTTCCCACGAGGCTTTCCCACAGGGCTGTGCCACGTGCCACCTTGGTGTGAGTCGATCCTCGGCGTGAAAGACGAGCCGGTGAAGGGAAAAGAGGTTCCTCTGGAATGGACCGAGACATCTGGGGGACTCTTGGAATGGTGGCACGACCCTGGAGTTCCTCTCGCCGTTCCTGTTGAGAGGGCCTCCTCTTGAGATGCGACGGGAACGCCGGGAAATCTTTCCCGACGAAGCAGGGAAAGGATCCCTCATCTCGAGCTACGAGGCGGAAACGGGGCTCCTCTGGATGTGGGCGGGACCCTCGTGTTTCCTCTCGAGTGGAGACGGGTATGTCGGGGAACTTCTTGATTTACACCAAGGGTGTGAAAAACCCTTTCGAAGTTCCAGAGGGGAGGTGTGATCAGCCTCGAGACGCCTCAGCGGAAATGGGCCTCATCTCGCCTGGAGGGGAGAACCTCCTGGATTTTCTCGAGTTGCGGCAGGTCTTCTCGAGTTACGACGGGGACCTCAGGGACCCGCTCTGGTGGCCTCAGGAAAGGCCAGTCCCCATACGAGTTGCTAGGGGACCTCTCGGGATTCCTCTCCCGTCCATGCCGGGGCCTCAGTCCTTGTGTGGAGTCGGGGCCGGAACCTGAGCATTCCTGTCCAGTGTTGACATGGATCTTGGGGTGCTTCTGAGTCTCCCCAGGGGAGTCAGGCCTCATCTTGAGTGGGGGCATGCACGTGCGCGTTCCTCCCGAGCTGCAGCAGTAGTGTCACGCTCCCTGTCCCGTGGATCAAGTGATCTGTGGCTTTCCCTCGAGGCTGTCCCTCGAGGCTTTCCCACGAGGCTTTCCCACAGGGCTGTGCCACGTGTCACCTTGGTGTGACTCGATCCTCGGCGTGAAAGACGAGCCGGTGAAGGGAAAAGTGGTTCCTCTGGAATGGACTGATATATCTGGGGGACTCTTGGAATGGTGGCACGACCCTGGAGTTCCTCTCGCCGTTCCTGTTGAGAGGGCCTCCTCTTGAGATGCGACGGGAACGCCGGGAAATCTTTCCCGACGAAGCAGGGAAAGGATCCCTCATCTCGAGCTACGAGGCGGAAACGGGGCTCCTCTGGATGTGGGCGGGACCCTCGTGTTTCCTCTCGAGTGGAGACGGGTATGTCGGGGAACTTCTTGATTTACACCAAGGGTGTGAAAAACCCTTTCGAAGTTCCAGAGGGGAGGTGTGATCAGCCTCGAGACGCCTCAGCGGAAATGGGCCTCATCTCGCCTGGAGGGGAGAACCTCCCGGATTTTCTCGAGTTGCGGCAGGTCTTCTCGAGTTACGACGGGGACCTCAGGGACCCGCTCTGGTGGCCTCAGGAAAGGCCAGTCCCCATACGAGTTGCTAGGGGACCTCTCGGGATTCCTCTCCCGTCCATGCCGGGGCCTCAGTCCTTGTGTGGAGTCGGGGCCGGAACCTGAGCATTCCTGTCCAGTGTTGACATGGATCTTGGGGTGCTTCTGAGTCTCCCCAGGGGAGTCAGGCCTCATCTTGAGTGGGGGCATGCACGTGCGCGTTCCTCCCGAGCTGCAGCAGTAGTGTCACGCTCCCTGTCCCGTGGATCAAGTGATCTGTGGCTTTCCCTCGAGGCTGTCCCTCGAGGCTTTCCCACGAGGCTTTCCCACAGGGCTGTGCCACGTGTCACCTTGGTGTGACTCGATCCTCGGCGTGAAAGACGAGCCGGTGAAGGGAAAAGTGGTTCCTCTGGAATGGACTGATATATCTGGGGGACTCTTGGAATGGTGGCACGACCCTGGAGTTCCTCTCGCCTTTCCTGTTGAGAGGGCCTCCTCTTGAGATGCGACGGGAACGCCGGGAACTCTTTCCCGACGAAGCAGGGAAAGGATCCCTCATCTCGAGCTACGAGGCGGAAACGGGGCTCCTCTGGATGTGGGCGGGACCCTCGTGTTTCCTCTCGAGTGGAGACGGGTATGTCGGGGAACTTCTTGATTTGCACCAAGGGTGTGAAGAACCCTTTCGAAGTTCCAGAGGGGAGGTGTGATCAGCCTCGAGACGCCTCAGCGGAAATGGGCCTCATCTCGCCTGGAGGGGAGAACCTCCTGGATTTTCTCGAGTTGGGGCAGGTCTTCTCGAGTTACGACGGGGACCTCAGCGACCCGCTCTGGTGGCCTCAGGAAAGGCCAGTCGCCATACGAGTTGCTAGGGGACCTCTCGGGATTCCTCTCCCGTCCATGCCGGGGCCTCAGTCCTTGTGTGGAGTCGGGGCCGGAACCTGAGCATTCCTCTCCAGTGTTGCCATGGATCTTGGGGTGCTTCTGAGTCTCCCCAGGGGAGTCAGGCCTCGTCTCGAGTGGGGGCATGCACGTGCGCTTTCCTCCCGAGCTGCAGCAGTAGTGTCACGCTTCCTGTCACGTGGATCAAGGGATCTGTGGCTTTCCCTCGAGGCTGTCCCTCGAGGCTTTCCCACGAGGCTTTCCCACAGGGCTGTGCCACGTGCCACCTTGGTGTGAGTCGATCCTCGGCGTGAAAGACGAGTGGGTGAAGGGAGAAGAGGTTCCTCTGGAATGGACCGAGACATCTGGGGGACTCTTGGAATGGTGGCACGACCCTGGAGTTCCTCTCGCCGTTCCTGTTGAGAGGGCCTCCTCTTGAGATGCGACGGGAACGCCGGGAACTCTTTCCCGACGAAGCAGGGAAAGGATCCCTCTTCTCGAGCTACGAGGCGGAAACGGGGCTCCTCTGGATGTGGGCGGGACCCGCGTGTTTCCTCTCGAGTGGAGACGGGTATGTCGGGGAACTTCTTGATTTGCACCAAGGGTGTGAAGGACCCTTTCCACGTTCCAGAGGTGAGGTGTGATCAGCCTCGAGACGCCTCAGCGGAAATGGTCCTCATCTCGCCTGGAGGGGAGAACCTCCTGGATTTTCTCGAGTTGCAGCAGGTCTTCGCGAGTTACGACGGGGACCTCAGGGACCCGCTCTGGTGGCCTCAAGAAAGGCCAGTCCCCATGCGAGTTGCTAGGGGACCTCTCGGGAGTCCTCTCCCGTCCATGCCCGGGCCTCAGTCCTTGTGTGGAGTCGGGGCCGGAACCTGAGGATTCCTCTCCAGTGTTGCCATGGATCTTGGGGGGCTTCTGAGTCTCCCCAGGGGAGTCAGGCCTCGTCTCGAGTGGGGGCATGCATGTGCGCTTTCCTCCCAAGCTGCAGCAGTAGTGTCACGCTTCCTGTCACGTGGATCAAGGGATCTGTGGCTTTCCCTCGAGGCTGTCCCTCGAGGCTTTTCCACGAGGCTTTCCCACAGGGCTGTGCCACGTGCCACCTTGGTGTGAGTCGCTCCTCGGCGTGAAAGATGAGCGGGTGAAGGGAGAAGAGGTTCCTCTGGAATGGACCGAGACATCTGGGGGACTCTTGGAATGGTGGCACGACCCTGGAGTTCCTCTCGCCGTTCCTGTTGAGAGGGCCTCCTCTTGAGATGCGACGGGAACGCCGGGAACTCTTTCCCGACGAAGCAGGGAAAGGATCCCTCATCTCGAGCTACGAGGCGGAAACGGGGCTCCTCTGGATGTGGGCGGGACCCTCGTGTTTCCTCTCGAGTGGAGACGGGTATGTCGGGGAACTTCTTGATTTGCACCAAGGGTGTGAAGAACCCTTTCGAAGTTCCAGAGGGGAGGTGTGATCAGCCTCGAGACGCCTCAGCGGAAATGGGCCTCATCTCGCCTGGAGGGGAGAACCTCCTGGATTTTCTCGAGTTGGGGCAGGTCTTCTCGAGTTACGACGGGGACCTCAGGGACCCGCTCTGGTGGCCTCAGGAAAGGCCAGTCCCCATACGAGTTGCTAGGGGACCTCTCGGGATTCCTCTCCCGTCCATGCCGGGGCCTCAGTCCTTGTGTGGAGTCGGGGCCGGAACCTGAGCATTCCTGTCCAGTGTTGACATGGATCTTGGGGTGCTTCTGAGTCTCCCCAGGGGAGTCAGGCCTCATCTTGAGTGGGGGCATGCACGTGCGCGTTCCTCCCGAGCTGCAGCAGTAGTGTCACGCTCCCTGTCCCGTGGATCAAGTGATCTGTGGCTTTCCCTCGAGGCTGTCCCTCGAGGCTTTCCCACGAGGCTTTCCCACAGGGCTGTGCCACGTGTCACCTTGGTGTGACTCGATCCTCGTCGTGAAAGACGAGCCGGTGAAGGGAAAAGTGGTTCCTCTGGAATGGACTGATATATCTGGGGGACTCTTGGAATGGTGGCACGACCCTGGAGTTCCTCTCGCCGTTCCTGTTGAGAGGGCCTCCTCTTGAGATGCGACGGGAACGCCGGGAACTCTTTCCCGACGAAGCAGGGAAAGGATCCCTCATCTCGAGCTACGAGGCGGAAACGGGGCTCCTCTGGATGTGGGCGGGACCCTCGTGTTTCCTCTCGAGTGGAGACGGGTATGTCGGGGAACTTCTTCATTTGCACCAAGGGTGTCAAGGACCCTTTCGAAGTTCCAGAGGGGAGGTGTGATCAGCCTCGAGATGCCTCAGCGGAAATGGGCCTCATCTCGCCTGGAGGGGAGAACCTCCTGGATTTTCTCGAGTTGCGGTAGGACTTCTCGAGTTACGACGGGGACCTCAGGGACCCGCTCTGGTTGTCTCAGGAAAGGCCAATCCCGATGCGAGTTGCTAGGGGACCTCTCGGGATTCCTCTCCCGTCCATGCCGGGGCCTCAGTCCTTGTGTGGAGTCGGGACCGGAACCTGAACATTCCTCTCCAGTGTTGCCATGGATCTTGGGGTGCTTCTGAGTCTCCCCAGGGGAGTCAGGCCTCGTCTCGAGTGGGGGCATGCACGTGCGCTTTCCTCCCGAGCTGCAGCAGTAGTGTCACGCTTCCTGTCACGTGGATCAAGGGATCTCTGGCTTTCCCTCGAGGCTGTCCCTCGAGGCTTTCCCACGAGGCTTTCCCCCAGGGCTGTGCCACGTGCCACCTTGGTGTGAGTCGATCCTCGGCGTGAAAGACGAGCGGGTGAAGGGAGAAGAGGTTCCTCTGGAATGGACCGAGACATCTGGGGGACTCTTGGAATGGTGGCACGACCCTGGAGTTCCTCTCGCCGTTCCTGTTGAGAGGGCCTCCTCTTGAGATGCGACGGGAACGCCGGGAACTCTTTCCCGACGAAGCAGGGAAAGGATCCCTCATCTCGAGCTACGAGGCGGAAACGGGGCTCCTCTGGATGTGGGCGGGACCCTCGTGTTTCCTCTCGAGTGGAGACGGGTATGTCGGGGAACTTCTTGATTTGCACCAAGGGTGTGAAGAACCCTTTCGAAGTTCCAGAGGGGAGGTGTGATCAGCCTCGAGACGCCTCAGCGGAAATGGGCCTCATCTCGCCTGGAGGGGAGAACCTCCTGGATTTTCTCGAGTTGGGGCAGGTCTTCTCGAGTTACGACGGGGACCTCAGCGACCCGCTCTGGTGGCCTCAGGAAAGGCCAGTCGCCATACGAGTTGCTAGGGGACCTCTCGGGATTCCTCTCCCGTCCATGCCGGGGCCTCAGTCCTTGTGTGGAGTCGGGGCCGGAACCTGAGCATTCCTCTCCAGTGTTGCCATGAATCTTGGGGTGCTTCTGAGTCTCCCCAGGGGAGTCAGGCCTCGTCTCGAGTGGGGGCATGCACGTGCGCTTTCCTCCCGAGCTGCAGCAGTAGTGTCACGCTTCCTGTCACGTGGATCAAGGGATCTGTGGCTTTCCCTGGAGGCTGTCCCTCGAGGCTTTCCCACGAGGCTTTCCCACAGGGCTGTGCCACGTGCCACCTTGGTGTGAGTCGATCCTCGGCGTGAAAGACGAGCGGGTGAAGGGAGAAGAGGTTCCTCTGGAATGGACTGAGACATCTGGGGGACTCTTGGAATGGTGGCACGACCCTGGAGTTCCTCTCGCCGTTCCTGTTGAGAGGGCCTCCTCTTGAGATGCGACGGGAACGCCGGGAAATCTTTCCCGACGAAGCAGGGAAAGGATCCCTCATCTCGAGCTACGAGGCGGAAACGGGGCTCCTCTGGATGTGGGCGGGACCCTCGTGTTTCCTCTCGAGTGGAGACGGGTATGTCGGGGAACTTCTTGATTTGCACCAAGGGTGTGAAAAACCCTTTCGATGTTCCAGAGGGGAGGTGTGATCAGCCTCGAGACGCCTCAGCGGAAATGGGCCTCATCTCGCCTGGAAGGGAGAACCTCCAGGGTTTTCTCGAGTTGCGGCAGGTCTTCTCGAGTTACGAGGGGGTCCTCAGGGACCCGCTCTGGTGGCCTCAGGAAAGGCCAGTCCCCATGCGAGTTGCTAGGGGACCTCTCGGGATTCCTCTCCCGTCCATGCCGGGGCCTCAGTCCTTGTGTGGAGTTGGGGCCGGAACCTGAGCATTCCTCTCCAGTGTTGCCATGAATCTTGGGGTGCTTCTGAGTCTCCCCAGGGGAGTCAGGCCTCGTCTCGAGTGGGGGCATGCACGTGCGCTTTCCTCCCGAGCTGCAGCAGTAGGGTCACGCTTCCTGTCACGTGGATCAAGGCATCTGTGGCTTTCCCTCGAGGCTGTCCCTCGAGGCTTTCCCACGAGGCTTTCCCACAGGGCTGTGCCACGTGCCACCTTGGTGTGAGTCGATCCTCGGCGTGAAAGACGAGCGGGTGAAGGGAGAAGAGGTTCCTCTGGAATGGACCGAGACATCTGGGGGACTCTTGGAATGGTGGCACGACCCTGGAGTTCCTCTCGCCGTTCCTGTTGAGAGGGCCTCCTCTTGAGATGCGACGGGAACGCCGGGAACTCTTTCCCGACGAAGCAGGGAAAGGATCCCTCTTCTCGAGCTACGAGGCGGAAACGGGGCTCCTCTGGATGTGGGCGGGACCCGCGTGTTTCCTCTCGAGTGGAGACGGGTATGTCGGGGAACTTCTTGATTTGCACCAAGGGTGTGAAGGACCATTTCCACGTTCCAGAGGTGAGGTGTGATCAGCCTCGAGACGCCTCAGCGGAAATGGTCCTCATCTCGCCTGGAGGGGAGAACCTCCTGGATTTTCTCGAGTTGCACCAGGTCTTCGCGAGTTACGACGGGGAACTCAGGGACCCGCTCTGGTGGCCTCAAGAAAGGCCAGTCCCCATGCGAGTTGCTAGGGGACCTCTCGGGATTCCTCTCCCGTCCATGCCGGGGCCTCAGTCCTTGTGTGGAGTCGGGGCCGGAACCTGAGGATTCCTCTCCAATGTTGCCATGGATCTTGGGGTGCTTCTGAGTCTCCCCAGGGGAGTCAGGCCTCGTCTCTAGTGGGGGCATGCACGTGCGCTTTCCTCCCGAGCTGCAGCAGTAGTGTCACGCTTCCTGTCACGTGGATCAAGGGATCTGTGGCTTTCCCTCGAGGCTGTCCCTCGAGGCTTTCCCACGAGGCTTTCCCACAGGGCTGTGCCACGTGCCACCTTGGTGTGAGTCGATCCTCGGCGTGAACGACGAGCGGGTGAAGGGAGAAGAGGTTCCTCTGGAATGGACCGAGACATCTGGGGGACTCTTGGAATGGTGGCACGACCCTGGAGTTCCTCTCGCCGTTCCTGTTGAGAGGGCCTCCTCTTGAGATGCGACGGGAACGCCGGGAACTCTTTCCCGACGAAGCAGGGAAATGATCCCTCATCTCGAGCTACGAGGCGGAAACGGGGCTCCTCTGGATGTGGGCGGGACCCTCGTGTTTCCTCTCGAGTGGAGACGGGTATGTCGGGGAACTTCTTGATTTGCAGCAAGGGTGTGAAGGACCCTTTCCACGTTCCAGAGGTGAGGTGTGATCAGCCTCGAGACGCCTCTGCGGAAATGGTCCTCATCTCGCCTGGAGGGGAGAACCTCCTGGATTTTCTCGAGTTGCGGCAGGTCTTCGCGAGTTACGACGGGGACCTCAGGGACCCGCTCTGGTGGCTTCAGGAAAGGCCAGTCCCCATACGAGTTGCTAGGGGACCTCTCGGGATTCCTCTCCCGTCCATGCCGGGGCCTCAGTCCTTGTGTGGAGTTGGGGCCGGAACCTGAGCATTCCTCTCCAGTGTTGCCATGGATCTTGGGGTGCTTCTGAGTCTCCCCAGGGGAGTCAGGCCTCGTCTCGAGTGGGGGCATGCACGTGCGCTTTCCTCCCGAGCTGCAGCAGTAGTGTCACGCTTCCTGTCACGTGGATCAAGGGATCTGTGGCTTTCCCTCGAGGCTGTCCCTCGAGGCTTTCCCACGAGGCTTTCCCACAGGGCTGTGCCACGTGCCACCTTGGTGTGAGTCGATCCTCGGCGTGAAAGACGAGCGGGTGAAGGGAGAAGAGTTTCCTCTGGAATGGACCGAGACATCTGGGGGACTCTTGTAATGGTGGCACGACCCTGGAGTTCCTCTCGCCGTTCCTGTTGAGAGGGCCTCCGCTTGAGATGCGACGGGAACGCCGGGAACTCTTTCCCGACGAAGCAGGGAAAGGATCCCTCATCTCGAGCCACGAGGCGGAAACGGGGCTCCTCTGGATGTGGGCGGGACCCTCGTGTTTCCTCTCGAGTGGAGACGTGTATGTCGGGGAACTTCTTGATTTCACCAAGGGTGTGAAGGACCCTTTCGAAGTTCCAGAGGGGAGGTGTGATCAGCCTCGAGACGCCTCAGCGGAAATGGGCCTCATCTCGCCTGGAGGGGAGAACCTCCTGGATTTTCTCGAGTTGCGGCAGGTCTTCTCGAGGTACGACGGGGACGTCAGGGACCCGCTCTGGTGGCCTCAGGAAAGGCCAGTCCCCATGCGAGTTGCTAGGGGACCTCTCGGGATTCCTCTCCCGTCCATGCCTGTGCCTCAGTCCTTGTGTGGAGTCGGGGCCGGAACCTGAGGATTCCTCTCCAGTGTTGCTATGAATCTTGGGGTGCTTCTGAGTCTCCCCAGCGGAGTCAGGCCTCGTCTCGAGTGGGGGCATGCACGTGCGCTTTCCTCCCGAGCTGCAGCAGTAGTGTCACGCATCCTGTCACGTGGATCAAGGGATCTGTGGCTTTCCCTCGAGGCTGTCCCTCGAGGCTTTTCCACGAGGCTTTCCCACAGGGCTGTGCCACGTACCACCTTGGTGTGAGTCGCTCCTCGGCGTGAAAGATGAGCGGGTGAAGGGAGAAGAGGTTCCTCTGGAATGGACCGAGACATCTGGGGGACTCTTGGAATGGTGCCACCACCCTGGAGTTCCTCTCGCCGTTCCTGTTGAGAGGGCCTTCTCTTGAGATGCGACGGGAAGGCCGGGAACTCTTTCCCGACGAAGCAGGGAAAGGATCCCTCATTTCGAGCTACGAGGCGGAAACGGGGCTCCTCTGGATGTGGGCGGGACCCTCGTGTTTCCTCTCGAGTGGAGACGGGTAAGTCGGGGAACTTCTTGATTTGCACCAAGGGTGTGAAGGACCCTTTCGAAGTTCCAGAGGGGAGGTATGATCAGCCTCGAGACGCCTCAGCGGAAATGGGCCTCATCTCGCCTGGAGGGGAGAACCTCCTGGGTTTTCTCGAGTTGTGGCAGGTCTTCTCGAGTTACGACGGGGACCTCAGGGACCCGCTCTGGTGGCCTCAGGAAAGGCCAGTCCCCATGAGAGTTGCTAGGGGACCTCTCGGGATTCCTCTCCCGTCCATGCCGGGGCCTCAGTCCTTGTGTGGAGTCGGGGCCGGAACATGAGGATTCCTCTCCAGTGTTGCCATGGATTTTGGGGGGCTTCTGAGTCTCCCCCGGGGAGTCAGGCCTCGTCTCGAGTGGGGGCATGCACGTGCGCTTTCCTCCCGAGCTGCAGCAGTAGTGTCACGCTTCCTGTCACGTGGATCAAGGGATCTGTGGCTTTCCCTCGAGGCTGTCCCTCGAGGCTTTCCCACGAGGCTTTCCCACAGGGCTGTGCCACGTGCCACCTTGGTGTGAGTCGATCCTCGGCGTGAAAGACGAGCGGGTGAAGGGAGAAGAGGTTCCTCTGGAATGGACCGAGACATCTGGGGGACTCTTGGAATGGTGGCACGACCCTGGAGTTCCTCTCGCCGTTCCTGTTGAGAGGGCCTCCTCTTGAGATGCGACGGGAACGCCGGGAACTCTTTCCCGACGAAGCAGGGAAAGGATCCCTCTTCTCGAGCTACGAGGCGGAAACGGGGCTCCTCTGGATGTATTTGGGACCCTCGTGTTTCCTCTCGAGTGGAGACGGGTATGTCGGGGAACTTCTTGAATTGCACCAAGGGTGTGAAGGACACTTTCGAAGTTCCAGAGGTGAGGTGTGATCAGCCTCGAGACGCCTCAGCGGAAATGGGCCTCATCTCGCCTGGAGGGGAGAACCTCCAGGATTTTCTCGAGTTGCGGCAGGTCTTCTCGAGTTACGACGGGGACCTCAGGGACCCGCTCTGGTGGCCTCAGGAAAGGCCAGTCCCCATGCGAGTTGCTAGGGGACCTCTCGGGATTACTCTCCCGTCCATGCCGGGGCCTCAGTCCTTGTGTGGAGTCGGGGCCGGAACCTGAGGATTCCTCTCCAGTGTTGCCATGGATCTTGGGGTGCTTCTGAGTCTCCCCAGGGGAGTCAGGCCTCGTCTGGAGTGGGGGCATGCACGTGCGCTTTCCTCCCGAGCTGCAGCAGTAGTGTTACGCTTACTGTCACGTGGATAAAGGGATCTGTGGCTTTCCCTCGAGGCTGTCCCTCGAGGCTTTCCCACGAGGCTTTTCCACAGGGCTGTGCCACGTGCCTCCTTGGTGTGAGTCGATCCTCGGCGTGAAAGACGGGCCGGTGTAGGGAAAAGAGGGTCCTCTGGAATGGACTGAGACATCTGGGGGACTCTTGGAATGGTGGCACGACCCTGGAGTTCCTCTCGCCGTTCCTGTTGAGAGGGCCTCCTCTTGAGATGCGACGGGAACGCCGGGAACTCTTTCCCGACGAAGCAGGGAAAGGATCCCTCATCTCGAGCTACGAGGTGGAAACGGGGCTCCTCTGGATGTGGTTGGGACCCTCGTGTTTCCTCTCGAGTGGAGACGGGTATGTCGGGGAACTTCTTGATTTGCACCAAGGGTGTGAAGGACCCTTTCGAAATTCCAGAGGGGAGGTGTGATCAGCCTCGAGACGCCTCAGCGGAAATGGGCCTCATCTCGCCTGGAGGGGAGAACCTCCTGGATTTTCTCGAGTTGCGGCAGGTCTTCTCGAGTTACGACGGGGACCTCAGGGACCCGCTCTGGTGGCCTCAGGAAAGGCCAGTCCCCATGGGAGTTGCTATGGGACCTCTCGGGATTCCTCTCCCGTCCATGCCGGGGCCTAAGACCTTGTATGGAGTCGGGGCCGGAACCTGAGGATTCCTCTCCAGTGTTGCCATGGATCTTGGGGTGCTTCTGAGTCTCCCCAGGGGAGTCAGGCCTCGTCTCGAGTGGGGGCATGCACGTGCGCTTTCCTCCCGAGCTGCAGCAGTAGTGTCACGCTTCCTGTCACGTGGATCAAGGGATCTGTGGCTTTCCCTCGAGGCTGTCCCTCGAGGCTTTCCCACGAGGCTTTCCCACAAATCTGTGCCACGTGCCACCTTGGTGTGAGTCGATCCTCGGCGTGAAAGACGAGCGGGTGAAGGGAGAAGAGGTTCCTCTGGAATGGACTGAGACATCTGGGGGACTCTTGCAATGGTGGCACGACCCTGGAGTTCCTCTCGCCGTTCCTGTTGAGAGGGCCTCCTCTTGAGATGCGACGGGAACGCCGGGAACTCTTTCCCGACGAAGCAGGGAAAGGAAAACTCATCTCGAGCTACGACGCGGAAACGGGGCTCCTCTGGATGTGGGCGGGACCCTCGTGTTTCCTCTCGAGTGCAGACGGGTATGTCGGGGAACTTCTTGATTTGCACCAAGGGTATGAAGGACCCTTTCGAAGTTCCAGAGGTGAGGTGTGATCAGCCTCGAGACGCCTCAGTGGAAATGGGCCTCATCTCGCCTGGAGGGGAGAACCTCCTGGATTTTCTCGAGTTGCGGCAGGTCTTCTCGAGTTACGACGGGGACCTCAGGGACCCGCTCTGGTGGCCTCAGGAAAGGCCAGTCCACATGCGAGTTGCTAGGGGACCTCTCGGGATTCCTCTCGCGTCCATCCCGGGGCCTCAGTCCTTGTGTGGAGTCGGGGCCGGAACCTGAGGTTTCCTCTCCAGTGTTGCCATGGACCTTGGGGTTCTTCTGAGTCTCCCCAGGGGAGTCAGGCCTCGTCTCGAGTCGGGGCATGCACGTGCGCTTTCCTCCCGAGCTGCAGCAGTAGTGTCACGCTTCCTGTCACGTGGATCAAGGGATCTGTGGCTTTCCCTCGAGGCTGTCCCTCGAGGCTTTCCCACGAGGCTTTCCCACAGGGCTGTGCCACGTGCCACCTTGGTGTGAGTCGATCCTCGGCGTGAAAGACGAGCGGGTGAAGGGAGAAGAGGTTCCTCTGGAATGGACCAAAACATCTGGGGGACTCTTGGAATGGTGGCACGACCCTGGAGTTCCTCTCGCCGTTCCTGTAGAGAGGGCCTCCTCTTGAGATGCGACGGGAACGCCGGGAACTCTTTCCCGACGAAGCATGGAAAGGATCCCTCATCTCGAGCTACGAGGCGGAAACGGGGCTCCTCTGGATGTGGGCGGGACCCTCGTGTTTCCTCTCGAGTGGAGACGGGTATGTCGGGGAACTTCTTGATTTGCACCAAGGGTGTGAAAAACCCTTTCGATGTTCCAGAGGGGAGGTGTGATCAGCCTCGAGACGCCTCAGCGGAAATGGGCCTCATCTCGCCTGGAGGGGAGAACCTCCAGGATTTTCTCGAGTTGCGGCAGGTCTTCTTGAGTTACGACGGGGACCTCAGGGACCCGCTCTGGTGGCCTCAGGAAAGGCCAGTCCCCATGCGAGTTGCTAGGGGACCTCTCGGGATTCCTCTCCCGTCCATGCCTGTGCCTCAGTCCTTGTGTGGAGTCGGGGCCGGAACCTGAGGATTCCTCTCCAGTGTTTCCATGGATCTTGGGGTGCTTCTGAGTCTCCCCAGGGGAGTCAGGCCTCGTCTCGAGTGGGGGCATGCACGTGCGCTTTCCTCCCGAGCTGCAGCAGTAGTGTTACGCTTCCTGTCACGTGGATCAAGGGATCTGTGGCTTTCCCTCGAGGCTCTCCCTCGAGGCTTTCCCACGAGGCTTTCCCACAGGGCTGTGCCACGTGCCACCTTGGTGTGAGTCGATCCTCGGCGTGAAAGACGGGCCGGTGTAGGGAAAAGAGGGTCCTCTGGAATGGACTGAGACATCTGGGGGACTCTTGGAATGGTGGCACGACCCTGGAGTTCCTCTCGCCGTTCCTGTTGAGAGGGCCTCCTCTTGAGATGCGACGGGAACGCCGGGAACTCTTTCCCGACGAAGCAGGGAAAGGATCCCTCATCTCGAGCTACGAGGCGGAAACGGGGCTCCTCTGGATGTGGGCGGGACCCTCGTGTTTCCTCTCGAGTGGAGACGGGTATGTCGGGGAACTTCTTGATTTGCACCAAGGGTGTGAAGGACCCTTTCGAAGTTCCAGAGGTGAGGTGTGATCAGCCTCGAGACGCCTCAGCGGAAATGGGCCTCATCTCGCCTGGAGGGGAGAACCTCCTGGATTTTCTCGAGTTGCGGCAGGTCTTCTCGAGTTACGACGGAGACCTCAGGGACCCGCTCTGGTGGCCTCAGGAAAGGCCAGTCCCCATGCGAGTTGCTAGGGGACCTCTCGGGATTCCTCTCCCGTCCATGCCGGGGCCTAAGACCTTGTGTGGAGTCGGGGCCGGAACCTGAGGATTCCTCTCCAGTGTTGCCATGGATCTTGGGGTGCTTCTGAGTCTCCCCAGGGGAGTCAGGCCTCGTCTCGAGTGGGGGCATGCACGTGCGCTTTCCTCCCGAGCTGCAGCAGTAGTGTCACGCTTCCTGTCACGTGGATCAAGGGATCTGTGGCTTTCCCTCGAGGCTGTCCCTCGAGGCTTTCCCACGAGGCTTTCCCACAAAGCTGTGCCACGTGCCACCTTGGTGTGAGTCGATCCTCGGCGTGAAAGACGAGCCGGTGAAGGGAAAAGAGGTTCCTCTGGAATGGACTGAGACATCTGGGGGACTCTTGGAATGGTGGCACGACCCTGGAGTTCCTCTCGCCGTTCCTGTTGAGAGGGCCTCCTCTTGAGATGCGACGGGAAGGCCGGGAACTCTTTCCGACGAAGCAGGGAAAGGAAACCTCATCTCGAGCTACGACGCGGAAACGGGGCTCCTCTGGATGTGGGCGGGACCCTCGTGTTTCCTCTCGAGTGGAGACGGGTATGTCGGGGAACTTCTTGATTTGCACCAAGGGTATGAAGGACCCTTTCGAAGTTCCAGAGGTGAGGTGTGATCAGCCTCGAGACGCCTCAGTGGAAATGGGCCTCATCTCGCCTGGAGGGGAGAACCTCCTGGATTTTCTCGAGTTGCGGCAGGTCTTCTCGAGTTACGACGGGGACCTCAGGGACCCGCTCTGCTGGCCTCAGGAAAGGCCAGTCCACATGCGAGTTGCTAGGGGACCTCTCGGGATTCCTCTCCCGAACATCCCTGGGCCTCAGTCCTTGTGTGGAGTCGGGGCCGGAACCTGAGGTTTCCTCTCCAGTGTTGCCATGGACCTTGGGGTTCTTCTGAGTCTCCCCAGGGGAGTCAGGCCT
This sequence comes from Budorcas taxicolor, assembly GCF_023091745.1. Lineage (NCBI taxonomy): Eukaryota > Metazoa > Chordata > Mammalia > Artiodactyla > Bovidae > Budorcas > Budorcas taxicolor. The sequence continues at coordinate 971,672 of NW_026291670.1, forward strand.
CGTCTCGAGTGGGGGCATGCACGTGCACTTTCCTCCCGAGCTGCAGCAGTAGTGTCACGCTTCCTGTCACGTGGATCAAGGGATCTGTGGCTTTCCCTCGAGGCTGTCCCTCGAGGCTTTCCCACGAGGCTTTCCCACAGGGCTGTGCCACGTGCCACCTTGGTGTGAGTCGATCCTCGGCGTGAAAGACGAGCGGGTGAAGGGAGAAGAGGTTCCTCTGGAATGGACCGAGACATCTGGGGGACTCTTGGAATGGTGGAACGATCCTGGAGATCCTCTCGCCGTTCCTGTTGAGAGGGCCTCCTCTTGAGATGCGACGGGAACGCCGGGAAATCTTTCCCGACGAAGCAGGGAAAGGATCCCTCATCTCGAGCTACGAGGCGGAAACGGGGCTCCTCTGGATGTGGGCGGGACCCTCGTGTTTCCACTCGAGTGGAGACGGGTATGTCGGGGAACTTCTTGATTTGCACCAAGGGTGTGAAAAACCCTTTCGATGTTCCAGAGGGGAGGTGTGATCAGCCTCGAGACGCCTCAGCGGAAATGGGCCTCATCTCGCCTGGAGGGGAGAACCTCCTGGATTTTCTCGAGTTGCGGCAGGTCTTCTCGAGGTACGACGGGGACGTCAGGGACCCGCTCTGGTGGCCTCAGGAAAGGCCAGTCCCCATGCGAGTTGCTAGGGGACCTCTCGGGATTCCTCTCCCGTCCATGCCTGTGCCTCAGTCCTTGTGTGGAGTCGGGGCCGGAACCTGAGGATTCCTCTCCAGTGTTGCTATGAATCTTGGGGTGCTTCTGAGTCTCCCCAGGGGAGTCAGGCCTCGTCTCGAGTGGGGGCATGCACGTGCGCTTTCCTCCCGAGCTGCAGCAGTAGTGTCACGCTTCCTGTCACGTGGATCAAGGGATCTGTGGCTTTCCCTCGAGGCTGTCCCTCGAGGCTTTTCCACGAGGCTTTCCCACAGGGCTGTGCCACGTGCCACCTTGGTGTGAGTCGCTCCTCGGCGTGAAAGATGAGCGGGTGAAGGGAGAAGAGGTTCCTCTGGAATGGACCGAGACATCTGGGGGACTCTTGGAATGGTGCCACCACCCTGGAGTTCCTCTCGCCGTTCCTGTTGAGAGGGCCTTCTCTTGAGATGCGACGGGAAGGCCGGGAACTCTTTCCCGACGAAGCAGGGAAAGGATCCCTCATTTCGAGCTACGAGGCGGAAACGGGGCTTCTCTGGATGTGGGCGGGACCCTCGTGTTTCCTCTCGAGTGGAGACGGGTAAGTCGGGGAACTTCTTGATTTGCACCAAGGGTGTGAAGGACCCTTTCGAAGTTCCAGAGGGGAGGTATGATCAGCCTCGAGACGCCTCAGCGGAAATGGGCCTCATCTCGCCTGGAGGGGAGAACCTCCTGGGTTTTCTCGAGTTGTGGCAGGTCTTCTCGAGTTACGACGGGGACCTCAGGGACCCGCTCTGGTGGCCTCAGGAAAGGCCAGTCCCCATGCGAGTTGCTAGGGGACCTCTCGGGATTCCTCTCCCGTCCATGCCGGGGCCTCAGTCCTTGTGTGGAGTCGGGGCCGGAACATGAGGATTCCTCTCCAGTGTTGCCATGGATCTTGGGGGGCTTCTGAGTCTCCCCCGGGGAGTCAGGCCTCGTCTCGAGTGGGGGCATGCACGTGCGCTTTCCTCCCGAGCTGCAGCAGTAGTGTCACGCTTCCTGTCACGTGGATCAAGGGATCTGTGGCTTTCCCTCGAGGCTGTCCCTCGAGGCTTTCCCACGAGGCTTTCCCACAGGGCTGTGCCACGTGCCACCTTGGTGTGAGTCGATCCTCGGCGTGAAAGACGAGCGGGTGAAGGGAGAAGAGGTTCCTCTGGAATGGACCGAGACATCTGGGGGACTCTTGGAATGGTGGCACGACCCTGGAGTTCCTCTCGCCGTTCCTGTTGAGAGGGCCTCCTCTTGAGATGCGACGGGAACGCCGGGAACTCTTTCCCGACGAAGCAGGGAAAGGATCCCTCTTCTCGAGCTACGAGGCGGAAACGGGGCTCCTCTGGATGTATTTGGGACCCTCGTGTTTCCTCTCGAGTGGAGACGGGTATGTCGGGGAACTTCTTGAATTGCACCAAGGGTGTGAAGGACACTTTCGAAGTTCCAGAGGTGAGGTGTGATCAGCCTCGAGACGCCTCAGCGGAAATGGGCCTCATCTCGCCTGGAGGGGAGAACCTCCAGGATTTTCTCGAGTTGCGGCAGGTCTTCTCGAGTTACGACGGGGACCTCAGGGACCCGCTCTGGTGGCCTCAGGAAAGGCCAGTCCCCATGCGAGTTGCTAGGGGACCTCTCGGGATTACTCTCCCGTCCATGCCGGGGCCTCAGTCCTTGTGTGGAGTCGGGGCCGGAACCTGAGGATTCCTCTCCAGTGTTGCCATGGATCTTGGGGTGCTTCTGAGTCTCCCCAGGGGAGTCAGGCCTCGTCTGGAGTGGGGGCATGCACGTGCGCTTTCCTCCCGAGGTGCAGCAGTAGTGTTACGCTTCCTGTGACGTGGATCAAGGGATCTGTGGCTTTCCCTGGAGGCTGTCCCTCGAGGCTTTCCCACGAGGCTTTTCCACAGGGCTGTGCCACGTGCCTCCTTGGTGTGAGTCGATCCTCGGCGTGAAAGACGGGCCGGTGTAGGGAAAAGAGGGTCCTCTGGAATGGACTGAGACATCTGGGGGACTTTTGGAATGGTGGCACAACCCTGGAGTTCCTCTCGCCGTTCCTGTTGAGAGGGCCTCCTCTTGAGATGCGACGGGAACGCCGGGAACTCTTTCCCGACGAAGCAGGGAAAGGATCCCTCATCTCGAGCTACGAGGCGGAAACGGGGCTCCTCTGGATGTGGTTGGGACCCTCGTGTTTCCTCTCGAGTGGAGACGGGTATGTCGGGGAACTTCTTGATTTGCACCAAGGGTGTGAAGGACCCTTTCGAAGTTCCAGAGGGGAGGTGTGATCAGCCTCGAGACGCCTCAGCGGAAATGGGCCTCGTCTCGCCTGGAGGGGAGAACCTCCTGGATTTTCTCGAGTTGCGGCAGGTCTTCTCGAGTTACGACGGGGACCTCAGGGACCCGCTCTGGTGGCCTCAGGAAAGGCCAGTCCCCATGGGAGTTGCTATGGGACCTCTCGGGATTCCTCTCCCGTCCATGCCGGGGCCTAAGACCTTGTGTGGAGTCGGGGCCGGAACCTGAGGATTCCTCTCCAGTGTTGCCATGGATCTTGGGGTGCTTCTGAGTCTCCCCAGGGGAGTCAGGCCTCGTCTCGAGTGGGGGCATGCACGTGCGCTTTCCTCCCGAGCTGCAGCAGTAGTGTCACGCTTCCTGTCACGTGGATCAAGGGATCTGTGGCTTTCCCTCGAGGCTGTCCCTCGAGGCTTTCCCATGAGGCTTTCCCACAGGGCTGTGCCACGTGCCACCTTGGTGTGAGTCGATCCTCGGCATGAAAGACGAGCGGGTGAAGGGAGAAGAGGTTCCTCTGGAATGGACCGAGACATCTGGGGGACTCTTGGAATGGTGGCACGACCCTGGAGTTCCTCTCGCCGTTCCTGTTGAGAGGGCCTCCTCTTGAGATGCGACGGGAACGCCGGGAACTCTTTCCCGATGAAGCAGGGAAAGGATCCCTCTTCTCGAGCTACGAGGCGGAAACGGGGCTCCTCTGGATGTATTTGGGACCCTCGTGTTTCCTCTCGAGTGGAGACGGGTATGTCGGGGAACTTCTTGATTTGCACCAAGGGTGTGAAGGACACTTTCGAAGTTCCTGAGGTGAGGTGTGATCAGCCTCGAGACGCCTCAGCGGAAATGGGCCTCATCTCGCCTGGAGGGGAGAACCTCCAGGATTTTCTCGAGTTGCGGCAGGTCTTCTCGAGTTACGACGGGGACCTCAGGGACCCGCTCTGGTGGCCTTAGGAAAGGCCAGTCCCCATGCGAGTTGCTAGGGGACCTCTCGGGATTACTCTCCCGTCCATGCCGGGGCCTCAGTCCTTGTGTGGAGTCGGGGCCGGAACCTGAGGATTCCTCTCCAGTGTTGCCATGGATCTTGGGGTGCTTCTGAGTCTCCCCAGGGGAGTCAGGCCTCGTCTGGAGTGGGGGCATGCACGTGCGCTTTCCTCCCGAGCTGCAGCAGTAGTGTTACGCTTACTGTCACGTGGATCAAGGGATCTGTGGCTTTCCCTCGAGGCTGTCCCTCGAGGCTTTCCCACGAGGCTTTTCCACAGGGCTGTGCCACGTGCCTCCTTGGTGTGAGTCGATCCTCGGCGTGAAAGACGGGCCGGTGTAGGGAAAAGAGGGTCCTCTGGAATGGACTGAGACATCTGGGGGACTCTTGCAATGGTGGCACGACCCTGGAGTTCCTCTCGCCGTTCCTGTTGAGAGGGCCTCCTCTTGAGATGCGACGGGAACGCCGGGAACTCTTTCCCGACGAAGCAGGGAAAGGAAAACTCATCTCGAGCTACGACGCGGAAACGGGGCTCCTCTGGATGTGGGCGGGACCCTCGTGTTTCCTCTCGAGTGCAGACGGGTATGTCGGGGAACTTCTTGATTTGCACCAAGGGTATGAAGGACCCTTTCGAAGTTCCAGAGGTGAGGTGTGATCAGCCTCGAGACGCCTCAGTGAAAATGGGCCTCATCTCGCCTGGAGGGGAGAACCTCCTGGATTTTCTCGAGTTGCGGCAGGTCTTCTCGAGTTACGACGGGGACCTCAGGGACCCGCTCTGGTGGCCTCAGGAAAGGCCAGTCCACATGCGAGTTGCTAGGGGACCTCTCGGGATTCCTCTCGCGTCCATCCCGGGGCCTCAGTCCTTGTGTGGAGTCGGGGCCGGAACCTGAGGTTTCCTCTCCAGTGTTGCCATGGACCTTGGGGTTCTTCTGAGTCTCCCCAGGGGAGTCAGGCCTCGTCTCGAGTGGGGGCATGCACGTGCGCTTTCCTCCCGAGCTGCAGCAGTAGTGTCACGCTTCCTGTCACGTGGATCAAGGGATCTGTGGCTTTCCCTCGAGGCTGTCCCTCGAGGCTTTCCCACGAGGCTTTCCCACAGGGCTGTGCCACGTGCCACCTTGGTGTGAGTCGATCCTCGGCGTGAAAGACGAGCGGGTGAAGGGAGAAGAGGTTCCTCTGGAATGGACCAAAACATCTGGGGGACTCTTGGAATGGTGGCACGACCCTGGAGTTCCTCTCGCCGTTCCTGTTGAGAGGGCCTCCTCTTGAGATGCGACGGGAACGCCGGGAAATCTTTCCCGACGAAGCAGGGAAAGGATCCCTCATCTCGAGCTACGAGGCGGAAACGGGGCTCCTCTGGATGTGGGCGGGACCCTCGTGTTTCCTCTCGAGTGGAGACGGGTATGTCGGGGAACTTCTTGATTTGCACCAAGGGTGTGAAAAACCCTTTCGATGTTCCAGAGGGGAGGTGTGATCAGCCTCGAGACGCCTCAGCGGAAATGGGCCTCATCTCGCCTGGAGGGGAGAACCTCCAGGATTTTCTCGAGTTGCGGCAGGTCTTCTTGAGTTACGACGGGGACCTCAGGGACCCGCTCTGGTGGCCTCAGGAAAGGCCAGTCCCCATGCGAGTTGCTAGGGGACCTCTCGGGATTCCTCTCCCGTCCATGCCTGTGCCTCAGTCCTTGTGTGGAGTCGGGGCCGGAACCTGAGGATTCCTCTCCAGTGTTTCCATGGATCTTGGGGTGCTTCTGAGTCTCCCCAGGGGAGTCAGGCCTCGTCTCGAGTGGGGGCATGCACGTGCGCTTTCCTCCCGAGCTGCAGCAGTAGTGTTACGCTTCCTGTCACGTGGATCAAGGGATCTGTGGCTTTCCCTCGAGGCTGTCCCTCGAGGCTTTCCCACGAGGCTTTCCCACAGGGCTGTGCCACGTGCCACCTTGGTGTGAGTCGATCCTCGGCGTGAAAGACGGGCCGGTGTAGGGAAAAGAGGGTCCTCTGGAATGGACTGAGACATCTGGGGGACTCTTGGAATGGTGGCACGACCCTGGAGTTCCTCTCGCCGTTCCTGTTGAGAGGGCCTCCTCTTGAGATGCGACGGGAAGGCCGGGAACTCTTTCCGACGAAGCAGGGAAAGGAAACCTCATCTCGAGCTACGACGCGGAAACGGGGCTCCTCTGGATGTGGGCGGGACCCTCGTGTTTCCTCTCGAGTGGAGACGGGTATGTCGGGGAACTTCTTGATTTGCACCAAGGGTATGAAGGACCCTTTCGAAGTTCCAGAGGTGAGGTGTGATTAGCCTCGAGACGCCTCAGTGGAAATGGGCCTCATCTCGCCTGGAGGGGAGAACCTCCTGGATTTTCTCGAGTTGCGGCAGGTCTTCTCGAGTTACGACGGGGACCTCAGGGACCCGCTCTGCTGGCCTCAGGAAAGGCCAGTCCACATGCGAGTTGCTAGGGGACCTCTCGGGATTCCTCTCCCGAACATCCCTGGGCCTCAGTCCTTGTGTGGAGTCGGGGCCGGAACCTGAGGTTTCCTCTCCAGTGTTGCCATGGACCTTGGGGTTCTTCTGAGTCTCCCCAGGGGAGTCAGGCCTCGTCTCGAGTGGGGGCATGCACGTGCACTTTCCTCCCGAGCTGCAGCAGTAGTGTCACGCTTCCTGTCACGTGGGTCAAGGGATCTGTGGCTTTCCCTCGAGGCTGTCCCTCGAGGCTTTCCCACGAGGCTTTCCCACAGGGCTGTGCCACGTGCCACCTTGGTGTGAGTCGATCCTCGGCGTGAAAGACAAGCGGGTGAAGGGAGAAGAGGTTCCTCTGGAATGGACCGAGACATCTGGGGGACTCTTGGAATGGTGGCACGATCCTGGAGATCCTCTCGCCGTTCCTGTTGAGAGGGCCTCCTCTTGAGATGCGACGGGAACGCCGGGAAATCTTTCCCGACGAAGCAGGGAAAGGATCCCTCATCTCGAGCTACGAGGCGGAAACGGGGCTCCTCTGGATGTGGGCGGGACCCTCGTGTTTCCTCTCGAGTGGAGACGGGTATGTCGGGGAACTTCTTGATTTGCACCAAGGGTGTGAAAAACCCTTTCGATGTTCCAGAGGGGAGGTGTGATCAGCCTCGAGACGCCTCAGCGGAAATGGGCCTCATCTCGCCTGGAAGGGAGAACCTCCAGGATTTTCTCGAGTTGCGGCAGGTCTTCTCGAGTTACGAGGGGGACCTCAGGGACCCGCTCTGGTGGCCTCAGGAAAGGCCAGTCCCCATACGAGTTGCTAGGGGACCTCTCGGGATTCCTCTCCCGTCCATGCCGGGGCCTCAGTCCTTGTGTGGAGTTGGGGCCGGAACCTGAGCATTCCTCTCCAGTGTTGCCATGGATTTTGGGGTGCTTCTGAGTCTCCCCAGGGGAGTCAGGCCTCGTCTCGAGTGGGGGCATGCACGTGCGCTTTCCTCCCGAGCTGCAGCAGTAGTGTCACGCTTCCTGTCACGTGGATCAAGGGATCTGTGGCTTTCCCTCGAGGCTGTCCCTCGAGGCTTTCCCACGAGGCTTTCCCACAGGGCTGTGCCACGTGCCACCTTGGTGTGAGTCGATCCTCGGCGTGAAAGACGAGCGGGTGAAGGGAGAAGAGGTTCCTCTGGAATGGACCGAGATATCTGGGGGACTCTTGGAATGGTGGCACGACCCTGGAGTTCCTCTCGCCGTTCCTGTTGAGAGGGCCTCCTCTTGAGATGCGACGGGAACGCCGGGAACTCTTTCCCGACGAAGCAGGGAAAGGATCCCTCTTCTCGAGCTACGAGGCGGAAACGGGGCTCCTCTGGATGTGGGCGGGACCCGCGTGTTTCGTCTCGAGTGGAGACGGGTATGTCGGGGAACTTCTTGATTTGCACCAAGGGTGTGAAGGACCCTTTCCACGTTCCAGAGGTGAGGTGTGATCAGCCTCGAGACGCCTCAGCGGAAATGGTCCTCATCTCGCCTGGAGGGGAGAACCTCCTGGATTTTCTCGAGTTGCAGCAGGTCTTCGCGAGTTACGACGGGGACCTCAGGGACCCGCTCTGGTGGCCTCAAGAAAGGCCAGTCCCCATGCGAGTTGCTAGGGGACCTCTCGGGATTCCTCTCCCGTCCATGCCGGGGCCTCAGTCCTTGTGTGGAGTCGGGGCCGGAACCTGAGGATTCCTCTCCAGTGTTGCCATGGATCTTGGGGGGCTTCTGAGTCTCCCCAGGGGAGTCAGGCCTCGTCTCGAGTGGGGGCATGCACGTGCGCTTTCCTCCCGAGCTGCAGCAGTAGTGTTACGCTTCCTGTCACGTGGATCAAGGGATCTGTGGCTTTCCCTCGAGGCTGTCCCTCGAGGCTTTCCCACGAGGCTTTCCCATAGGGCTGTGCCACGTGCCACCTTGGTGTGAGTCGATCCTCGGCGTGAAAGACGGGCCGGTGTAGGGAAAAGAGGGTCCTCTGGAATGGACTGAGACATCTGGGGGACTCTTGGAATGGTGGCACGACCCTGGAGTTCCTCTCGCCATTCCTGTTGAGAGGGCCTCCTCTTGAGATGCGACGGGAACCCCGGGAACTCTTTCCCGACGAAGCAGGGAAAGGATCCCTCATCTCGAGCTACGAGGCGGAAACGGGGCTCCTCTGGATGTGGTTGGAACCCTCGTGTTTCCTCTCGAGTGGAGACGGGTATGTCGGGGAACTTCTTGATTTGCACCAAGGGTATGAAGGACCCTTTCGAAGTTTCAGAGGTGAGGTGTGATCAGCCTCGAGACGCCTCAGTGGAAATCGGCCTCATCTCGCCTGGAGGGGAGAACCTCCTGGATTTTCTCCAGTTGCGGCAGGTCTTCTCGAGTTACGACGGGGACCTCAGGGACCCGCTCTGGTGGCCTCAGGAAAGGCCAGTCCACATGCGAGTTGCTAGGGGACCTCTCGGGATTCCTCTCCCGTCCATGCCGGGGCCTCAGTCCTTGTGTGGAGTCGGGGCCGGAACCTGAGGTTTCCTCTCCAGTGTTGCCATGGACCTTGGGGTGCTTCTGAGTCTCCCCAGGGGAGTCAGGCCTCGTCTCGAGTGGGGGCATGCACGTGCGCTTTCCTCCCGAGCTGCAGCAGTAGTGTCACGCTTCCTGTCACGTGGATCAAGGGATCTGTGGCTTTCCCTCGAGGCTGTCCCTCGAGGCTTTCCCACGAGGCTTTCCCACAGGGCTGTGCCACGTGCCACCTTGGTGTGAGTCGATCCTCGGCGTGAAAGACGAGCGGGTGAAGGGAGAAGAGGTTCCTCTGGAATGGACCGAGACATCTGGGGGACTCTTGGAATGGTGGCACGACCCTGGAGTTCCTCTCGCCGTTCCTGTTGAGAGGGCCTCCTCTTGAGATGCGACGGGAACGCCGGGAAATCTTTCCCGACGAAGCAGGGAAAGGATCCCTCATCTCGAGCTACGAGGCGGAAACGGGGCTTCTCTGGATGGGGGCGGGACCCTCGTGTTTCCTCTCGAGTGGAGACGGGTATGTCGGGGAACTTCTTGATTTGCACCAAGGGTGTGAAAAACCCTTTCGAAGTTCCAGAGGGGAGGTGTGATCAGCCTCGAGACGCCTCAGCGGAAATGGGCCTCATCTCGCCTGGAGGGGAGAACCTCCTGGATTTTCTCGAGTTGCGGCAGGTCTTCTCGAGTTACGACGGGGACCTCAGGGACCCGCTCTGGTGGCCTCAGGAAAGGCCAGTCCCCATACGAGTTGCTAGGGGACCTCTCGGGATTCCTCTCCCGTCCATGCCGGGGCCTCAGTCCTTGTGTGGAGTCGGGGCCGGAACCTGAGCATTCCTGTCCAGTGTTGACATGGATCTTGGGGTGCTTCTGAGTCTCCCCAGGGGAGTCAGGCCTCATCTTGAGTGGGGGCATGCACGTGCGCGTTCCTCCCGAGCTGCAGCAGTAGTGTCACGCTCCCTGTTCCGTGGATCAAGTGATCTGTGGCTTTCCCTCGAGGCTGTCCCTCGAGGTTTTCCCACGAGGCTTTCCCACAGGGCTGTGCCACGTGTCACCTTGGTGTGACTCGATCCTCGGCGTGAAAGACGAGCCGGTGAAGGGAAAAGTGGTTCCTCTGGAATGGACTGATATATCTGGGGGACTCTTGGAATGGTGGCACGACCCTGGAGTTCCTCTCGCCGTTCCTGTTGAGAGGGCCTCCTCTTGAGATGCGACGGGAACGCCGGGAACTCTTTCCCGACGAAGCAGGGAAAGGATCCCTCATCTCGAGCTACGAGGCGGAAACGGGGCTCCTCTGGATGTGGGCGGGACCCTCGTGTTTCCTCTCGAGTGGAGACGGGTATGTCGGGGAACTTCTTGATTTGCACCAAGGGTGTGAAGGACCCTTTCCACGTTCCAGAGGTGAGGTGTGATCAGCCTCGAGACGCCTCAGTGGAAATCGGCCTCATCTCGCCTGGAGGGGAGAACCTCCTGGATTTTCTCCAGTTGCGGCAGGTCTTCTCGAGTTACGACGGGGACCTCAGGGACCCGCTCTGGTGGCCTCAGGAAAGGCCAGTCCACATGCGAGTTGCTAGGGGACCTCTCGGGATTCCTCTCCCGTCCATGCCGGGGCCTCAGTCCTTGTGTGGAGTCGGGGCCGGAACCTGAGGTTTCCTCTCCAGTGTTGCCATGGACCTTGGGGTGCTTCTGAGTCTCCCCAGGGGAGTCAGGCCTCGTCTCGAGTGGGGGCATGCACGTGCGCTTTCCTCCCGAGCTGCAGCAGTAGTGTCACGCTTCCTGTCACGTGGATCAAGGGATCTGTGGCTTTCCCTCGAGGCTGTCCCTCGAGGCTTTCCCACGAGGCTTTCCCACAGGGCTGTGCCACGTGCCACCTTGGTGTGAGTCGATCCTCGGCGTGAAAGACGAGCGGGTGAAGGGAGAAGAGGTTCCTCTGGAATGGACCGAGACATCTGGGGGACTCTTGGAATGGTGGCACGACCCTGGAGTTCCTCTCGCCGTTCCTGTTGAGAGGGCCTCCTCTTGAGATGCGACGGGAACGCCGGGAAATCTTTCCCGACGAAGCAGGGAAAGGATCCCTCATCTCGAGCTACGAGGCGGAAACGGGGCTCCTCTGGATGGGGGCGGGACCCTCGTGTTTCCTCTCGAGTGGAGACGGGTATGTCGGGGAACTTCTTGATTTGCACCAAGGGTGTGAAAAACCCTTTCGAAGTTCCAGAGGGGAGGTGTGATCAGCCTCGAGACGCCTCAGCGGAAATGGGCCTCATCTCGCCTGGAGGGGAGAACCTCCTGGATTTTCTCGAGTTGCGGCAGGTCTTCTCGAGTTACGACGGGGACCTCAGGGACCCGCTCTGGTGGCCTCAGGAAAGGCCAGTCCCCATACGAGTTGCTAGGGGACCTCTCGGGATTCCTCTCCCGTCCATGCCGGGGCCTCAGTCCTTGTGTGGAGTCGGGGCCGGAACCTGAGCATTCCTGTCCAGTGTTGACATGGATCTTGGGGTGCTTCTGAGTCTCCCCAGGGGAGTCAGGCCTCATCTTGAGTGGGGGCATGCACGTGCGCGTTCCTCCCGAGCTGCAGCAGTAGTGTCACGCTCCCTGTCCCGTGGATCAAGTGATCTGTGGCTTTCCCTCGAGGCTGTCCCTCGAGGTTTTCCCACGAGGCTTTCCCACAGGGCTGTGCCACGTGTCACCTTGGTGTGACTCGATCCTCGGCGTGAAAGACGAGCCGGTGAAGGGAAAAGTGGTTCCTCTGGAATGGACTGATATATCTGGGGGACTCTTGGAATGGTGGCACGACCCTGGAGTTCCTCTCGCCGTTCCTGTTGAGAGGGCCTCCTCTTGAGATGCGACGGGAACGCCGGGAACTCTTTCCCGACGAAGCAGGGAAAGGATCCCTCATCTCGAGCTACGAGGCGGAAACGGGGCTCTTCTGGATGTGGGCGGGACCCTCGTGTTTCCTCTCGAGTGGAGACGGGTATGTCGGGGAACTTCTTGATTTGCACCAAGGGTGTGAAGGACCCTTTCTAAGTTCCAGAGGGGAGGTGTGATCAGCCTCGAGATGCCTCAGCGGAAATGGGCCTCATCTCGCCTGGAGGGGAGAACCTCCTGGATTTTCTCGAGTTGCGGTAGGACTTCTCGAGTTACGACGGGGACCTCAGGGACCCGCTCTGGTGGCCTCAGGAAAGGCCAGTCCCGATGCGAGTTGCTAGGGGACCTCTCGGGATTCCTCTCCCGTCCATGCCGGGGCCTCAGTCCTTGTGTGGAGTCGGGACCGGAACCTGAGGATTCCTCTCCAGTGTTGCCATGAATCTTGGGGTTCTTCTGAGTCTCCCCAGGGGAGTCAGGACTCGTCTCGAGTGGGGGCATGCACGTGCGCTTTCCTCCCGAGCTGCAGCAGTAGTGTCACGCTTCCTGTCACGTGGATCAAGGGATCTGTGGCTTTCCCTCGAGGCTGTCCCTCGAGGCTTTCCCACGAGGCTTTCCCACAGGGCTGTGCCACGTGCCACCTTGGTGTGAGTCGATCCTCGGCGTGAAAGACGAGCGGGTGAAGGGAGAAGAGGTTCCTCTGGAATGGACCGAGACATCTGGGGGACTCTTGGAATGGTGGCACGACCCTGGAGTTCCTCTCGCCGTTCCTGTTGAGAGGGCCTCCTCTTGAGATGCGACGGGAACGCCGGGAACTCTTTCCCGACGAAGCAGGGAAAGGATCCCTCATCTCGAGCTACGAGGCGGAAACGGGGCTCCTCTGGATGTGGGCGGGACCCTCGTGTTTCCTCTCGAGTGGAGACGGGTATGTCGGGGAACTTCTTGATTTGCACCAAGGGTGTGAAGAACCCTTTCGAAGTTCCAGAGGGGAGGTGTGATCAGCCTCGAGACGCCTCAGCGGAAATGGGCCTCATCTCGCCTGGAGGGGAGAACCTCCTGGATTTTCTCGAGTTGGGGCAGGTCTTCTCGAGTTACGACGGGGACCTCAGCGACCCGCTCTGGTGGCCTCAGGAAAGGCCAGTCGCCATACGAGTTGCTAGGGGACCTCTCGGGATTCCTCTCCCGTCCATGCCGGGGCCTCAGTCCTTGTGTGGAGTCGGGGCCGGAACCTGAGCATTCCTCTCCAGTGTTGCCATGGATCTTGGGGTGCTTCTGAGTCTCCCCAGGGGAGTCAGGCCTCGTCTCGAGTGGGGGCATGCACGTGCGCTTTCCTCCCGAGCTGCAGCAGTAGTGTCACGCTTCCTGTCACGTGGATCAAGGGATCTGTGGCTTTCCCTCGAGGCTGTCCCTCGAGGCTTTCCCACGAGGCTTTCCCACAGGGCTGTGCCACGTGCCACCTTGGTGTGAGTCGATCATCGGCGTGAAAGACGAGCGGGTGAAGGGAGAAGAGGTTCCTCTGGAATGGACCGAGACATCTGGGGGACTCTTGGAATGGTGGCACGACCCTGGAGTTCCTCTCGCCGTTCCTGTTGAGAGGGCCTCCTCTTGAGATGCGACGGGAACGCCGGGAAATCTTTCCCGACGAAGCAGGGAAAGGATCCCTCATCTCGAGCTACGAGGCGGAAACGGGGCTCCTCTGGATGTGGGCGGGACCCTCGTGTTTCCTCTCGAGTGGAGACGGGTATGTCGGGGAACTTCTTGATTTGCACCAAGGGTGTGAAAAACCTTTCGATGTTCCAGAGGGGAGGTGTGATCAGCCTCGAGACGCCTCAGCGGAAATGGGCCTCATCTCGCCTGGAAGGGAGAACCTCCAGGATTTTCTCGAGTTGCGGCAGGTCTTCTCGAGTTACGAGGGGGTCCTCAGGGACCCGCTCTGGTGGCCTCAGGAAAGGCCAGTCCCCATACGAGTTGCTAGGGGACCTCTCGGGATTCCTCTCCCGTCCATGCCGGGGCCTCAGTCCTTGTGTGGAGTTGGGGCCGGAACCTGAGCATTCCTCTCCAGTGTTCCCATGAATCTTGGGGTGCTTCTGAGTCTCCCCAGGGGAGTCAGGCCTCGTCTCGAGTGGGGGCATGCACGTGCGCTTTCCTCCCGAGCTGCAGCAGTAGGGTCACGCTTCCTGTCACGTGGATCAAGGCATCTGTGGCTTTCCCTCGAGGCTGTCCCTCGAGGCTTTCCCACGAGGCTTTCCCACAGGGCTGTGCCACGTGCCACCTTGGTGTGAGTCGATCCTCGGCGTGAAAGACGAGCGGGTGAAGGGAGAAGAGGTTCCTCTGGAATGGACCGAGACATCTGGGGGACTCTTGGAATGGTGGCACGACCCTGGAGTTCCTCTCGCCGTTCCTGTTGAGAGGGCCTCCTCTTGAGATGCGACGGGAACGCCGGGAACTCTTTCCCGACGAAGCAGGGAAAGGATCCCTCTTCTCGAGCTACGAGGCGGAAACGGGGCTCCTCTGGATGTGGGCGGGACCCGCGTGTTTCCTCTCGAGTGGAGACGGGTATGTCGGGGAACTTCTTGATTTGCACCAAGGGTGTGAAGAACCCTTTCGAAGTTCCAGAGGGGAGGTGTGATCAGCCTCGAGACGCCTCAGCGGAAATGGGCCTCATCTCGCCTGGAGGGGAGAACCTCCTGGATTTTCTCGAGTTGCAGCAGGTCTTCGCGAGTTACGACGGGGACCTCAGGGACCCGCTCTGGTGGCCTCAAGAAAGGCCAGTCCACATGCGAGTTGCTAGGGGACCTCTCGGGATTCCTCTCCCGTCCATGCCGGGGCCTCAGTCCTTGTGTGGAGTCGGGGCCGGAACCTGAGGATTCCTCTCCAGTGTTGCCATGGATCTTGGGGGGCTTCTGAGTCTCCCCAGGGGAGTCAGGCCTCGTCTCTAGTGGGGGCATGCACGTGCGCTTTCCTCCCGAGCTGCAGCAGTAGTGTCACGCTTCCTGTCACGTGGATCAAGTGATCTGTGGCTTTCCCTCGAGGCTGTCCCTCGAGGCTTTCCCACGAGGCTTTCCCACAGGGCTGTGCCACGTGCCACCTTGGTGTGAGTCGATCCTCGGCGTGAAAGACGAGCGGGTGAAGGGAGAAGAGGTTCCTCTGGAATGGACCGAGACATCTGGGGGACTCTTGGAATGGTGGCACGACCCTGGAGTTCCTCTCGCCGTTCCTGTTGAGAGGGCCTCCTCTTGAGATGCGACGGGAACGCCGGGAACTCTTTCCCGACGAAGCAGGGAAAGGATCCCTCATCTCGAGCTACGAGGCGGAAACGGGGCTCCTCTGGATGTGGGCGGGACCCTCGTGTTTCCTCTCGAGTGGAGACGGGTATGTCGGGGAACTTCTTGATTTGCACCAAGGGTGTGAAAAACCCTTTCGATGTTCCAGAGGGGAGGTGTGATCAGCCTCGAGACGCCTCAGCGGAAATGGGCCTCATCTCGCCTGGAAGGGAGAACCTCCAGGATTTTCTCGAGTTGCGGCAGGTCTTCTCGAGTTACGAGGGGGTCCTCAGGGACCCGCTCTGGTGGCCTCAGGAAAGGCCAGTCCCCATACGAGTTGCTAGGGGACCTCTCGGGATTCCTCTCCCGTCCATGCCGGGGCCTCAGTCCTTGTGTGGAGTTGGGGCCGGAACCTGAGCATTCCTCTCCAGTGTTGCCATGAATCTTGGGGTGCTTTTGAGTCTCCCCAGGGGAGTCAGGCCTCGTCTCGAGTGGGGGCATGCACGTGCGCTTTCCTCCCGAGCTGCAGCAGTAGGGTCACGCTTCCTGTCACGTGGATCAAGGGATCTGTGGCTTTCCCTCGAGGCTGTCCCTCGAGGCTTTCCCACGAGGCTTTCCCACAGGGCTGTGCCACGTGCCACCTTGGTGTGAGTCGATCCTCGGCGTGAAAGACGAGCGGGTGAAGGGAGAAGAGGTTCCTCTGGAATGGACCGAGACATCTGGGGGACTCTTGGAATGGTGGCACGACCCTGGAGTTCCTCTCGCCGTTCCTGTTGAGAGGGCCTCCTCTTGAGATGCGACGGGAACGCCGGGAAATCTTTCCCGACGAAGCAGGGAAAGGATCCCTCATCTCGAGCTACGAGGCGGAAACGGGGCTCCTCTGGATGTGGGCGGGACCCTCGTGTTTCCTCTCGAGTGGAGACGGGTATGTCGGGGAACTTCTTGATTTGCACCAAGGGTGTGAAGGACCCTTTCGAAGTTCCAGAGGTGAGGTGTGATCAGCCTCGAGACGCCTCTGCGGAAATGGTCCTAATCTCGCCTGGAGGGGAGAACCTCCTGGATTTTCTCGAGTTGCGGCAGGTCTTCGCGAGTTACGACGGGGACCTCAGGGACCCGCTCTGGTGGCCTCAAGAAAGGCCAGTCCCCATGCGAGTTGCTAGGGGACCTCTCGGGATTCCTCTCCCGTCCATGCCGGGGCCTCAGTCCTTGTGTGGAGTCGGGGCCGGAACCTGAGGATTCCTCTCCAGTGTTGCCATGGATCTTGGGGGGCTTCTGAGTCTCCCCAGGGGAGTCAGGCCTCGTCTCGAGTGGGGGCATGCACGTGCGCTTTCCTCCCGAGCTGCAGCAGTAGTGTCACGCTTCCTGTCACGTGGATCAAGGGATCTGTGGCTTTCCCTCGAGGCTGTCCCTCGAGGCTTTCCCACGAGGCTTTCCCACAGGGCTGTGCCACGTGCCACCTTGGTGTGAGTCGATCCTCGGCGTGAAAGACGAGCGGGTGAAGGGAGAAGAGGTTCCTCTGGAATGGACCGAGACATCTGGGGGACTCTTGGAATGGTGGCACGACCCTGGAGTTCCTCTCGCCGTTCCTGTTGAGAGGGCCTCCTCTTGAGATGCGACGGGAACGCCGGGAACTCTTTCCCGACGAAGCAGGGAAAGGATCCCTCTTCTCGAGCTACGAGGCGGAAACGGGGCTCCTCTGGATGTGGGCGGGACCCGCGTGTTTCCTCTCGAGTGGAGACGGGTATGTCGGGGAACTTCTTGATTTGCACCAAGGGTGTGAAGAACCCTTTCGAAGTTCCAGAGGGGAGGTGTGATCAGCCTCGAGACGCCTCAGCGGAAATGGGCCTCATCTCGCCTGGAGGGGAGAACCTCCTGGATTTTCTCGAGTTGCAGCAGGTCTTCGCGAGTTACGACGGGGACCTCAGGGACCCGCTCTGGTGGCCTCAAGAAAGGCCAGTCCACATGCGAGTTGCTAGGGGACCTCTCGGGATTCCTCTCCCGTCCATGCCGGGGCCTCAGTCCTTGTGTGGAGTCGGGGCCGGAACCTGAGGATTCCTCTCCAGTGTTGCCATGGATCTTGGGGGGCTTCTGAGTCTCCCCAGGGGAGTCAGGCCTCGTCTCTAGTGGGGGCATGCACGTGCGCTTTCCTCCCGAGCTGCAGCAGTAGTGTCACGCTTCCTGTCACGTGGATCAAGGGATCTGTGGCTTTCCCTCGAGGCTGTCCCTCGAGGCTTTCCCACGAGGCTTTCCCACAGGGCTGTGCCACGTGCCACCTTGGTGTGAGTCGATCCTCGGCGTGAAAGACGAGCGGGTGAAGGGAGAAGAGGTTCCTCTGGAATGGACCGAGACATCTGGGGGACTCTTGGAATGGTGGCACGACCCTGGAGTTCCTCTCGCCGTTCCTGTTGAGAGGGCCTCCTCTTGAGATGCGACGGGAACGCCGGGAACTCTTTCCCGACGAAGCAGGGAAAGGATCCCTCATCTCGAGCTACGAGGCGGAAACGGGGCTCCTCTGGATGTGGGCGGGACCCTCGTGTTTCCTCTCGAGTGGAGACGGGTATGTCGGGGAACTTCTTGATTTGCACCAAGGGTGTGAAAAACCCTTTCGATGTTCCAGAGGGGAGGTGTGATCAGCCTCGAGACGCCTCAGCGGAAATGGGCCTCATCTCGCCTGGAAGGGAGAACCTCCAGGATTTTCTCGAGTTGCGGCAGGTCTTCTCGAGTTACGAGGGGGTCCTCAGGGACCCGCTCTGGTGGCCTCAGGAAAGGCCAGTCCCCATACGAGTTGCTAGGGGACCTCTCGGGATTCCTCTCCCGTCCATGCCGGGGCCTCAGTCCTTGTGTGGAGTTGGGGCCGGAACCTGAGCATTCCTCTCCAGTGTTGCCATGAATCTTGGGGTGCTTTTGAGTCTCCCCAGGGGAGTCAGGCCTCGTCTCGAGTGGGGGCATGCACGTGCGCTTTCCTCCCGAGCTGCAGGAGTAGGGTCACGCTTCCTGTCACGTGGATCAAGGCATCTGTGTCTTTCCCTCGAGGCTGTCCCTCGAGGCTTTCCCACGAGGCTTTCCCACAGGGCTGTGCCACGTGCCACCTTGGTGTGAGTCGATCCTCGGCGTGAAAGACGAGCGGGTGAAGGGAGAAGAGGTTCCTCTGGAATGGACCGAGACATCTGGGGGACTCTTGGAATGGTGGCACGACCCTGGAGTTCCTCTCGCCGTTCCTGTTGAGAGGGCCTCCTCTTGAGATGCGACGGGAACGCCGGGAACTCTTTCCCGACGAAGCAGGGAAAGGATCCCTCATCTCGAGCTACGAGGCGGAAACGGGGCTCCTCTGGATGTGGGCGGGACCCTCGTGTTTCCTCTCGAGTGGAGACGGGTATGTCGGGGAACTTCTTGATTTGCACCAAGGGTGTGAAAAACCCTTTCGATGTTCCAGAGGGGAGGTGTGATCAGCCTCGAGACGCCTCAGCGGAAATGGGCCTCATCTCGCCTGGAAGGGAGAACCTCCAGGATTTTCTCGAGTTGCGGCAGGTCTTCTCGAGTTACGAGGGGGTCCTCAGGGACCCGCTCTGGTGGCCTCAGGAAAGGCCAGTCCCCATACGAGTTGCTAGGGGACCTCTCGGGATTCCTCTCCCGTCCATGCCGGGGCCTCAGTCCTTGTGTGGAGTTGGGGCCGGAACCTGAGCATTCCTCTCCAGTGTTGCCATGAATCTTGGGGTGCTTTTGAGTCTCCCCAGGGGAGTCAGGCCTCGTCTCGAGTGGGGGCATGCACGTGCGCTTTCCTCCCGAGCTGCAGGAGTAGGGTCACGCTTCCTGTCACGTGGATCAAGGCATCTGTGTCTTTCCCTCGAGGCTGTCCCTCGAGGCTTTCCCACGAGGCTTTCCCACAGGGCTGTGCCACGTGCCACCTTGGTGTGAGTCGATCCTCGGCGTGAAAGACGAGCGGGTGAAGGGAGAAGAGGTTCCTCTGGAATGGACCGAGACATCTGGGGGACTCTTGGAATGGTGGCACGACCCTGGAGTTCCTCTCGCCGTTCCTGTTGAGAGGGCCTCCTCTTGAGATGCGACGGGAACGCCGGGAAATCTTTCCCGACGAAGCAGGGAAAGGATCCCTCATCTCGAGCTACGAGGCGGAAACGGGGCTCCTCTGGATGTGGGCGGGACCCTCGTGTTTCCTCTCGAGTGGAGACGGGTATGTCGGGGAACTTCTTGATTTGCACCAAGGGTGTGAAGGACCCTTTCCACGTTCCAGAGGTGAGGTGTGATCAGCCTCGAGACGCCTCTGCGGAAATGGTCCTCATCTCGCCTGGAGGGGAGAACCTCCTGGATTTTCTCGAGTTGCGGCAGGTCTTCGCGAGTTACGACGGGGACCTCAGGGACCCGCTCTGGTGGCCTCAAGAAAGGCCAGTCCCCATGCGAGTTGCTAGGGGACCTCTCGGGATTCCTCTCCCGTCCATGCCGGGGCCTCAGTCCTTGTGTGGAGTCGGGGCCGGAACCTGAGGATTCCTCTCCAGTGTTGCCATGGATCTTGGGGGGCTTCTGAGTCTCCCCAGGGGAGTCAGGCCTCGTCTCTAGTGGGGGCATGCACGTGCGCTTTCCTCCCGAGCTGCAGCAGTAGTGTCACGCTTCCTGTCACGTGGATCAAGGGATCTGTGGCTTTCCCTCGAGGCTGTCCCTCGAGGCTTTCCCACGAGGCTTTCCCACAGGGCTGTGCCACGTGCCACCTTGGTGTGAGTCGATCCTCGGCGTGAAAGACGAGCGGGTGAAGGGAGAAGAGGTTCCTCTGGAATGGACCGAGACATCTGGGGGACTCTTGGAATGGTGGCACGACCCTGGAGTTCCTCTCGCCGTTCCTGTTGAGAGGGCCTCCTCTTGAGATGCGACGGGAACGCCGGAAAATCTTTCCCGACGAAGCAGGGAAAGGATCCCTCATCTCGAGCTACGAGGCGGAAACGGGGCTCCTCTGGATGTGGGCGGGACCCTCGTGTTTCCTCTCGAGTGGAGACGGGTATGTCGGGGAACTTCTTGATTTGCACCAAGGGTGTGAAAAACCCTTTCGATGTTCCAGAGGGGAGGTGTGATCAGCCTTGAGACGCCTCAGCGGAAATGGGCCTCATCTCGCCTGGAAGGGAGAACCTCCAGGATTTTCTCGAGTTGCGGCAGGTCTTCTCGAGTTACGAGGGGGACCTCAGGGACCCGCTCTGGTGGCCTCAGGAAAGGCCAGTCCCCATGCGAGTTGCTAGGGGACCTCTCGGGATTCCTCTCCCGTCCATGCCGGGGCCTCAGTCCTTGTGTGGAGTCGGGGCCGGAACATGAGGATTCCTCTCCAGTGTTGCCATGGATTTTGGGGGGCTTCTGAGTCTCCCCAGGGGAGTCAGGCCTCGTCTGGAGTGGGGGCATGCACGTGCGCTTTCCTCCCGAGGTGCAGCAGTAGTGTCACGCTTCCTGTCACGTGGATCAAGGGATCTGTGGCTTTCCCTCGAGGCTGTCCCTCGAGGCTTTCCCACGAGGCTTTCCCACAGGGCTGTGCCACGTGCCACCTTGGTGTGAGTCGATCCTCGGCGTGAAAGACGAGCGGGTGAAGGGAGAAGAGGTTCCTCTGGAATGGACCGAGACATCTGGGGGACTCTTGGAATGGTGGCACGACCCTGGAGTTCCTCTCGCCGTTCCTGTTGAGAGGGCCTCCTCTTGAGATGCGACGGGAACGCCGGGAACTCTTTGCCGACGAAGCAGGGAAAGGATCCCTCTTCTCGAGCTACGAGGCGGAAACGGGGCTCCTCTGGATGTATTTGGGACCCTCGTGTTTCCTCTCGAGTGGAGACGCGTATGTCGGGGAACTTCTTGATTTGCACCAAGGGTGTGAAGGACACTTTCGAAGTTCCAGAGGTGAGGTGTGATCAGCCTCGAGACGCCTCAGCGGAAATGGGCCTCATCTCGCCTGTAGGGGAGAACCTCCAGGATTTTCTCGAGTTGCGGCAGGTCTTCTCGAGTTACGACGGGGACCTCAGGGACCCGCTCTGGTGGCCTCAGGAAAGGCCAGTCCCCATGGGAGTTGCTAGGGGACCTCTCGGGATTCCTCTCCCGTCCATGCCGGGGCCTCAGTCCTTGTGTGGAGTCGGGGCCGGAACCTGAGGATTCCTCTCCAGTGTTGCCATGGATCTTGGGGTGCTTCTGAGTCTCCCCAGGGGAGTCAGGCCTCGTCTGGAGTGGGGGCATGCACGTGCGCTTTCCTCCCGAGGTGCAGCAGTAGTGTCACGCTTCCTGTCACGTGGATCAAGGGATCTGTGGCTTTCCCTCGAGGCTGTCCCTCGAGGCTTTCCCACGAGGCTTTCCCACAGGGCTGTGCCACGTGCCACCTTGGTGTGAGTCGATCCTCGGCGTGAAAGACGAGCGGGTGAAGGGAGAAGAGGTTCCTCTGGAATGGACCGAGACATCTGGGGGACTCTTGGAATGGTGGCACGACCCTGGAGTTCCTCTCGCCGTTCCTGTTGAGAGGGCCTCCTCTTGAGATGCGACGGGAACGCCGGGAAATCTTTCCCGACGAAGCAGGGAAAGGATCCCTCTTCTCGAGCTACGAGGCGGAAACGGGGCTCCTCTGGATGTGGGCGGGACCCTCGTGTTTCCTCTCGAGTGGAGACGGGTATGTCGGGGAACTTCTTGATTTGCACCAAGGGTGTGAAGGACCCTTTCCACGTTCCAGAGGTGAGGTGTGATCAGCCTCGAGACGCCTCTGCGGAAATGGTCCTCATCTCGCCTGGAGGGGAGAACCTCCTGGATTTTCTCCAGTTGCGGCAGGTCTTCGCGAGTTACGACGGGGACCTCAGGGACCCGCTCTGGTGGCCTCAAGAAAGGCCAGTCCCCATGCGAGTTGCTAGGGGACCTCTCGGGATTCCTCTCCCGTCCATGCCGGGGCCTCAGTCCTTGTGTGGAGTCGGGGCCGGAACCTGAGGATTCCTCTCCAGTGTTGCCATGGATCTTGGGGGGCTTCTGAGTCTCCCCAGGGGAGTCAGGCCTCGTCTCGAGTGGGGGCATGCACGTGCGCTTTCCTCCCGAGCTGCAGCAGTAGTGTCACGCTTCCTGTCACGTGGATCAAGGGATCTGTGGCTTTCCCTCGAGGCTGTCCCTCGAGGCTTTCCCACGAGGCTTTCCCACAGGGCTGTGCCACGTGCCACCTTGGTGTGAGTCGATCCTCGGCGTGAAAGACGAGCGGGTGAAGGGAGAAGAGGTTCCTCTGGAATGGACCGAGACATCTGGGGGACTCTTGGAATGGTGGCACGACCCTGGAGTTCCTCTCGCCGTTCCTGTTGAGAGGGCCTCCTCTTGAGATGCGACGGGAACGCCGGAAAATCTTTCCCGACGAAGCAGGGAAAGGATCCCTCATCTCGAGCTACGAGGCGGAAACGGGGCTCCTCTGGATGTGGGCGGGACCCACGTGTTTCCTCTCGAGTGGAGACGGGTATGTCGGGGAACTTCTTGATTTGCACCAAGGGTGTGAAAAACCCTTTCGATGTTCCAGAGGGGAGGTGTGATCAGCCTTGAGACGCCTCAGCGGAAATGGGCCTCATCTCGCCTGGAAAGGAGAACCTCCAGGATTTTCTCGAGTTGCGGCAGGTCTTCTCGAGTTACGAGGGGACCTCAGGGACCCGCTCTGGTGGCCTCAGGAAAGGCCAGTCCCCATGCGAGTTGCTAGGGGACCTCTCGGGATTCCTCTCCCGTCCATGCCGGGGCCTCAGTCCTTGTGTGGAGTCGGGGCCGGAACATGAGGATTCCTCTCCAGTGTTGCCATGGATTTTGGGGGGCTTCTGAGTCTCCCCAGGGGAGTCAGGCCTCGTCTCGAGTGGGGGCATGCACGTGCGCTTTCCTCCCGAGCTGCAGCAGTAGTGTCACGCTTCCTGTCACGTGGATCAAGGGATCTGTGGCTTTCCCTCGAGGCTGTCCCTCGAGGCTTTCCCACGAGGCTTTCCCACAGGGCTGTGCCACGTGCCACCTTGGTGTGAGTCGATCCTCGGCGTGAAAGACGAGCGGGTGAAGGGAGAAGAGGTTCCTCTGGAATGGACCGAGACATCTGGGGGACTCTTGGAATGGTGGCACGACCCTGGAGTTCCTCTCGACGTTCCTGTTGAGAGGGCCTCCTCTTGAGATGCGACGGGAACGCCGGGAACTCTTTCCCGACGAAGCAGGGAAAGGATCCCTCTTCTCGAGCTACGAGGCGGAATCGGGGCTCCTCTGGATGTATTTGGGACCCTCGTGTTTCCTCTCGAGTGGAGACGCGTATGTCGGGGAACTTCTTGATTTGCACCAAGGGTGTGAAGGACACTTTCGAAGTTCCAGAGGTGAGGTGTGATCAGCCTCGAGACGCCTCAGCGGAAATGGGCCTCATCTCGCCTGTAGGGGAGAACCTCCAGGATTTTCTCGAGTTGCGGCAGGTCTTCTCGTGTTACGACGGGGACCTCAGGGACCCGCTCTGGTGGCCTCAGGAAAGGCCAGTCCCCATGGGAGTTGCTAGGGGACCTCTCGGGATTCCTCTCCCGTCCATGCCGGGGCCTCAGTCCTTGTGTGGAGTCGGGGCCGGAACCTGAGGATTCCTCTCCAGTGTTGCCATGGATCTTGGGGTGCTTCTGAGTCTCCCCAGGGGAGTCAGGCCTCGTCTGGAGTGGGGGCATGCACGTGCGCTTTCCTCCCGAGGTGCAGCAGTAGTGTCACGCTTCCTGTCACGTGGATCAAGGGATCTGTGGCTTTCCCTCGAGGCTGTCCCTCGAGGCTTTCCCACGAGGCTTTCCCACAGGGCTGTGCCACGTGCCACCTTGGTGTGAGTCGATCCTCGGCGTGAAAGACGAGCGGGTGAAGGGAGAAGAGGTTCCTCTGGAATGGACCGAGACATCTGGGGGACTCTTGGAATGGTGGCACGACCCTGGAGTTCCTCTCGCCGTTCCTGTTGAGAGGGCCTCCTCTTGAGATGCGACGGGAACGCCGGAAAATCTTTCCCGACGAAGCAGGGAAAGGATCCCTCATCTCGAGCTACGAGGCGGAAACGGGGCTCCTCTGGATGTGGGCGGGACCCTCGTGTTTCCTCTCGAGTGGAGACGGGTATGTCGGGGAACTTCTTGATTTGCACCAAGGGTGTGAAAAACCCTTTCGATGTTCCAGAGGGGAGGTGTGATCAGCCTTGAGACGCCTCAGCGGAAATGGGCCTCATCTCGCCTGGAAAGGAGAACCTCCAGGATTTTCTCGAGTTGCGGCAGGTCTTCTCGAGTTACGAGGGGGACCTCAGGGACCCGCTCTGGTGGCCTCAGGAAAGGCCAGTCCCCATGCGAGTTGCTAGGGGACCTCTCGGGATTCCTCTCCCGTCCATGCCGGGGCCTCAGTCCTTGTGTGGAGTCGGGGCCGGAACATGAGGATTCCTCTCCAGTGTTGCCATGGATTTTGGGGGGCTTCTGAGTCTCCCCAGGGGAGTCAGGCCTCGTCTCGAGTGGGGGCATGCACGTGCGCTTTCCTCCCGAGCTGCAGCAGTAGTGTCACGCTTCCTGTCACGTGGATCAAGGGATCTGTGGCTTTCCCTCGAGGCTGTCCCTCGAGGCTTTCCCACGAGGCTTTCCCACAGGGCTGTGCCACGTGCCACCTTGGTGTGAGTCGATCCTCGGCGTGAAAGACGAGCGGGTGAAGGGAGAAGAGGTTCCTCTGGAATGGACCGAGACATCTGGGGGACTCTTGGAATGGTGGCACGACCCTGGAGTTCCTCTCGACGTTCCTGTTGAGAGGGCCTCCTCTTGAGATGCGACGGGAACGCCGGGAACTCTTTCCCGACGAAGCAGGGAAAGGATCCCTCTTCTCGAGCTACGAGGCGGAATCGGGGCTCCTCTGGATGTATTTGGGACCCTCGTGTTTCCTCTCGAGTGGAGACGCGTATGTCGGGGAACTTCTTGATTTGCACCAAGGGTGTGAAGGACACTTTCGAAGTTCCAGAGGTGAGGTGTGATCAGCCTCGAGACGCCTCAGCGGAAATGGGCCTCATCTCGCCTGTAGGGGAGAACCTCCAGGATTTTCTCGAGTTGCGGCAGGTCTTCTCGTGTTACGACGGGGACCTCAGGGACCCGCTCTGGTGGCCTCAGGAAAGGCCAGTCCCCATGGGAGTTGCTAGGGGACCTCTCGGGATTCCTCTCCCGTCCATGCCGGGGCCTCAGTCCTTGTGTGGAGTCGGGGCCGGAACCTGAGGATTCCTCTCCAGTGTTGCCATGGATCTTGGGGTGCTTCTGAGTCTCCCCAGGGGAGTCAGGCCTCGTCTGGAGTGGGGGCATGCACGTGCGCTTTCCTCCCGAGGTGCAGCAGTAGTGTCACGCTTCCTGTCACGTGGATCAAGGGATCTGTGGCTTTCCCTCGAGGCTGTCCCTCGAGGCTTTCCCACGAGGCTTTCCCACAGGGCTGTGCCACGTGCCACCTTGGTGTGAGTCGATCCTCGGCGTGAAAGACGAGCGGGTGAAGGGAGAAGAGGTTCCTCTGGAATGGACCGAGACATCTGGGGGACTCTTGGAATGGTGGCACGACCCTGGAGTTCCTCTCGCCGTTCCTGTTGAGAGGGCCTCCTCTTGAGATGCGACGGGAACGCCGGGAACTCTTTGCCGACGAAGCAGGGAAAGGATCCCTCTTCTCGAGCTACGAGGCGGAAACGGGGCTCCTCTGGATGTATTTGGGACCCTCGTGTTTCCTCTCGAGTGGAGACGGGTATCTCGGGGAACTTCTTGATTTGCACCAAGGGTGTGAAGGACACTTTCGAAGTTCCAGAGGTGAGGTGTGATCAGCCTCGAGACGCCTCAGCGGAAATGGGCCTCATCTCGCCTGGAGGGGAGAACCTCCTGGATTTTTTCGAGTTGCGGCAGGTCTTCTCGAGTTACGACGGGGACCTCAGGGACCCGCTCTGGTGGCCTCAGGAAAGGCCAGTCCCCATGCGAGTTGCTAGGGGACCTCTCGGGATTACTCTCCCGTCCATGCCGGGGCCTCAGTCCTTGTGTGGAGTCGGGGCCGGAACCTGAGGATTCCTCTCCAGTGTTGCCATGGATCTTGGGGTGCTTCTGAGTCTCCCCAGGGGAGTCAGGCCTCGTCTCGAGTGGGGGCATGCACGTGCGCTTTCCTCCCGAGCTGCAGCAGTAGTGTTACGCTTCCTGTCACGTGGATCAAGGGATCTGTGGCTTTCCCTCGAGGCTGTCCCTCGAGGCTTTCCCACGAGGCTTTTCCACAGGGCTGTGCCACGTGCCTCCTTGGTGTGAGTCGATCCTCGGCGTGAAAGACGGGCCGGTTTAGGGAAAAGAGGGTCCTCTGGAATGGACTGAGACATCTGGGGGACTCTTGGAATGGTGGCACGACCCTGGAGTTCCTCTCGCCGTTCCTGTTGAGAGGGCCTCCTCTTGAGATGCGACGGGAACGCCGGGAACTCTTTCCCGACGAAGCAGGGAAAGGATCCCTCATCTCGAGCTACGAGGCGGAAACGGGGCTCCTCTGGATGTGGTTGGGACCCTCGTGTTTCCTCTCGAGTGGAGACGGGTATGTCGGGGAACTTCTTGATTTGCACCAAGGGTGTGAAGGACCCTTTCGAAGTTCCAGAGGGGAGGTGTGATCAGCCTCGAGACGCCTCAGCGGAAATGGGCCTCATCTCGCCTGGAGGGGAGAACCTCCTGGATTTTCTCGAGTTGCGGCAGGTCTTCTCGAGTTACGACGGGGAACTCAGGGACCCGCTCTGGTGGCCTCAGGAAAGGCCAGTCCCCATGGGAGTTGCTATGGGACCTCTCGGGATTCCTCTCCCGTCCATGCCGGGGCCTAAGACCTTGTGTGGAGTCGGGGCCGGAACCTGAGGATTCCTCTCCAGTGTTGCCATGGATCTTGGG
Organism: Budorcas taxicolor; assembly: GCF_023091745.1. NCBI lineage: Eukaryota > Metazoa > Chordata > Mammalia > Artiodactyla > Bovidae > Budorcas > Budorcas taxicolor. Next base: position 998,564 of record NW_026291670.1, read on the forward strand.
GTGCTTCTGAGTCTCCCCAGGGGAGTCAGGCCTCGTCTCGAGTGGGGGCATGCACGTGCGCTTTCCTCCCGAGCTGCAGCAGTTGTGTCACGCTTCCTGTCACGTGGATCAAGGGATCTGTGGCTTTCCCTCGAGGCTGTCCCTCGAGGCTTTCCCACGAGGCTTTCCCACAGGGCTGTGCTCGTGCCACCTTGGTGTGAGTCGATCCTCGGCGTGAAAGACGAGCGGGTGAAGGGAGAAGAGGTTCCTCTGGAATGGACCGAGACATCTGGGGGACTCTTGGAATGGTGGCACGACCCTGGAGTTCCTCGCGCCGTTCCTGTTGAGAGGGCCTCCTCTTGAGATGCGACGGGAACGCCGGGAAATCTTTCCCGTCGAAGCAGGGAAAGGATCCCTCATCTCGAGCTACGAGGCGGAAACGGGGCTCCTCTGGATGTGGGCGGGACCCTCGTGTTTCCTCTCGAGTGGAGACGGGTATGTCGGGGAACTTCTTGATTTGCACCAAGGGTGTGAAAAACCCTTTCGATGTTCCAGAGGGGAGGTGTGATCAGCCTCGAGACGCCTCAGCGGAAATGGGCCTCATCTCGCCTGGAAGGGAGAACCTCCAGGATTTTCTCGAGTTGCGGCAGGTCTTCTCGAGTTACGAGGGGGACCTCAGGGACCCGCTCTGGTGGCCTCAGGAAAGGCCAGTCCCCATACGAGTTGCTAGGGGACCTCTCGGGATTCCTCTCCCGTCCATGCCGGGGCCTCAGTCCTTGTGTGGAGTCGGGGCCGGAACCTGAGGATTCCTCTCCAGTGTTGCCATGGATGTTGGGGTGCTTCTGAGTCTCCCCAGGGGAGTCAGGCCTCGTCTCGAGTGGGGGCATGCACGTGCGCTTTCCTCCCGAGCTGCAGCAGTAGTGTTACGCTTCCTGTCACGTGGATCAAGGGATCTGTGGCTTTCCCTCGAGGCTGTCCCTCGAGGCTTTCCCACGAGGCTTTCCCACAGGGCTGTGCCACGTGCCACCTTGGTGTGAGTCGATCCTCGGCATGAAAGACGGGCCGGTGTAGGGAAAAGAGGGTCCTCTGGAATGGACTGAGACATCTGGGGGACTCTTGGAATGGTGGCACGACCCTGGAGTTCCTCTCGCCGTTCCTGTTGAGAGGGCCTCCTCTTGAGATGCGACGGGAACGCCGGGAACTCTTTCCCGACGAAGCAGGGAAAGGATCCCTCATCTCGAGCTACGAGGCGGAAACGGGGCTCCTCTGGATGTGGGCGGGACCCTCGTGTTTCCTCTCGAGTGGAGACGGGTATGTCGGGGAACTTCTTGATTTGCACCAAGGGTGTGAAGGACCCTTTCGAAGTTCCAGAGGTGAGGTGTGATCAGCCTCGAGACGCCTCAGCGGAAATGGGCCTCATCTCGCCTGGAGGGGAGAACCTCCTGGATTTTCTCGAGTTGCGGCAGGTCTTCTCGAGTTACGACGGAGACCTCAGGGACCCGCTCTGGTGGCCTCAGGAAAGGGCAGTCCCCATGCGAGTTGCTAGGGGACCTCTCGGGATTCCTCTCCCTTCCATGCCGGGGCCTAAGACCTTGTGTGGAGTCGGGGCCGGAACCTGAGGATTCCTCTCCAGTGTTGCCATGGATCTTGGGGTGCTTCTGAGTCTCCCCAGGGGAGTCAGGCCTCGTCTCGAGTGGGGGCATGCACGTGCGCTTTCCTCCCGAGCTGCAGCAGTAGTGTCACGCTTCCTGTCACGTGGATCAAGGGATCTGTGGCTTTCCCTCGAGGCTGTCCCTCGAGGCTTTCCCACGAGGCTTTCCCACAAAGCTGTGCCACGTGCCACCTTGGTGTGAGTCGATCCTCGGCGTGAAAGACGAGCCGGTGAAGGGAAAAGAGGTTCCTCTGGAATGGACTGAGACATCTGGGGGACTCTTGCAATGGTGGCACGACCCTGGAGTTCCTCTCGCCGTTCCTGTTGAGAATGCCTCCTCTTGAGATGCGACGGGAAGGCCGGGAACTCTTTCCGACGAAGCAGGGAAAGGAAACCTCATCTCGAGCTACGACGCGGAAACGGGGCTCCTCTGGATGTGGGCGGGACCCTCGTGTTTCCTCTCGAGTGGAGACGGGTATGTCGGGGAACTTCTTGATTTGCACCAAGGGTATGAAGGACCCTTTCGAAGTTCCAGAGGTGAGGTGTGATCAGCCTCGAGACGCCTCAGTGGAAATGGGCCTCATCTCGCCTGGAGGGGAGAACCTCCTGGATTTTCTCGAGTTGCGGCAGGTCTTCTCGAGTTACGACGGGGACCTCAGGGACCCGCTCTGGTGGCCTCAGGAAAGGCCAGTCCACATGCGAGTTGCTAGGGGACCTCTCGGGATTCCTCTCCCGTCCATGCCGGGGCCTCAGTCCTTGTGTGGAGTCGGGGCCGGAACCTGAGGTTTCCTCTCCAGTGTTGCCATGGACCTTGGGGTTCTTCTGAGTCTCCCCAGGGGAGTCAGGCCTCGTCTCGAGTGGGGGCATGCACGTGCGCTTTCCTCCCGAGCTGCAGCTGTAGTGTCACGCTTCCTGTCACGTGGATCAAGGGATCTGTGGCTTTCCCTCGAGGCTGTCCCTCGAGGCTTTCCCACGAGGCTTTCCCACAGGGCTGTGCCACGTGCCACCTTGGTGTGAGTCGATCCTCGGCGTGAAAGACGAGCGGGTGAAGGGAGAAGAGGTTCCTCTGGAATGGACCGAGACATCTGGGGGACTCTTGGAATGGTGGCACGACCCTGGAGTTCCTCTCGCCGTTCCTGTTGAGAGGGCCTCCTCTTGAGATGCGACGGGAACGCCGGGAACTCTTTCCCGACGAAGCAGGGAAAGGATCCCTCATCTCGAGCTACGAGGCGGAAACGGGGCTCCTCTGGATGTGGGCGGGACCCTCGTGTTTCCTCTCGAGTGGAGACGGGTATGTCGGGGAACTTCTTGATTTGCACCAAGGGTGTGAAAAACCCTTTCGATGTTCCAGAGGGGATGTGTGATCAGCCTCGAGACGCCTCAGCGGAAATGGGCCTCATCTCGCCTGGAAGGGAGAACCTCCAGGATTTTCTCGAGTTGCGGCAGGTCTTCTCGAGTTACGAGGGGGACCTCAGGGACCCGCTCTGGTGGCCTCAGGAAAGGCCAGTCCCCATACGAGTTGCTAGGGGACCTCTCGGGATTCCTCTCCCGTCCATGCCGGGGCCTCAGTCCTTGTGTGGAGTTCGGGCCGGAACCTGAGCATTCCTCTCCAGTGTTGCCATGGATTTTGGGGGGCTTCTGAGTCTCCCCAGGGGAGTCAGGCCTCGTCTCGAGTGGGGGCATGCACGTGCGCATTCCTCCCGAGCTGCAGCAGTAGTGTCACGCTTCCTGTCACGTGGATCAAGGGATCTGTGGCTTTCCCTCGAGGCTGTCCCTCGAGGCTTTCCCACGAGGCTTTCCCACAGGGCTGTGCCACGTGCCACCTTGGTGTGAGTCGATCCTCGGCGTGAAAGACGAGCGGGTGAAGGGAGAAGAGGTTCCTCTGGAATGGACCGAGACATCTGGGGGACTCTTGGAATGGTGGCACGACCCTGGAGTTCCTCTCGCCGTTCCTGTTGAGAGGGCCTCCTCTTGAGATGCGACGGGAACGCCGGGAACTCTTTCCCGACGAAGCAGGGAAAGGATCCCTCTTCTCGAGCTACGAGGCGGAAACGGGGCTCCTCTGGATGTATTTGGGACCCTCGTGTTTCATCTCGAGTGGAGACGGGTATGTCGGGGAACTTCTTGATTTGCACCAAGGGTGTGAAGGACACTTTCGAAGTTCGAGAGGTGAGGTGTGATCAGCCTCGAGACGCCTCAGCGGAAATGGGCCTCATCTCGCCTGGAGGGGAGAACCTCCTGGATTTTCTCGAGTTGCGGCAGGTCTTCTCGAGTTACGACGGGGACCTCAGGGACCCGCTCTGGTGGCCTCAGGAAAGGCCAGTCCCCATGCGAGTTGCTAGGGGACCTCTCGGGATTACTCTCCCGTCCATGCCGGGGCCTCAGTCCTTGTGTGGAGTCGGGGCCGGAACCTGAGGATTCCTCTCCAGTGTTGCCATGGATCTTGGGGTGCTTCTGAGTCTCCCCAGGGGAGTAAGGCCTCGTCTCGAGTGGGGGCATGCACGTGCGCTTTCCTCCCGAGCTGCAGCAGTAGTGTTACGCTTCCTGTCACGTGGATCAAGGGATCTGTGGCTTTCCCTCGAGGCTGTCCCTCGAGGCTTTCCCACGAGGCTTTCCCACAGGGCTGTGCCACGTGCCACCTTGGTGTGAGTCGATCCTCGGCGTGAAAGACGGGCCGGTGTAGGGAAAAGAGGGTCCTCTGGAATGGACTGAGACATCTGGGGGACTCTTGCAATGGTGGCACGACCCTGGAGTTCCTCTCGCCGTTCCTGTTGAGAGGGCCTCCTCTTGAGATGCGACGGGAAGGCCGGGAACTCTTTCCGACGAAGCAGGGAAAGGAAACCTCATCTCGAGCTACGACGCGGAAACGGGGCTCCTCTGGATGTGGGCGGGACCCTCGTGTTTCCTCTCGAGTGGAGACGGGTATGTCGGGGAACTTCTTGATTTGCACCAAGGGTATGAAGGACCCTTTCGAAGTTCCAGAGGTGAGGTGTGATCAGCCTCGAGACGCCTCAGTGGAAATGGGCCTCATCTCGCCTGGAGGGGAGAACCTCCTGGATTTTCTCCAGTTGCGGCAGGTCTTCTCGAGTTACGACGGGGACCTCAGGGACCCGCTCTGGTGGCCTCAGGAAAGGCCAGTCCACATGCGAGTTGCTAGGGGACCTCTCGGGATTCCTCTCCCGTCCATGCCGGGGCCTCAGTCCTTGTGTGGAGTCGGGGCCGGAACCTGAGGTTTCCTCTCCAGTGTTGCCATGGACCTTGGGGTGCTTCTGAGTCTCCCCAGGGGAGTCAGGCCTCGTCTCGAGTGGGGGCATGCACGTGCGCTTTCCTCCCGAGCTGCAGCAGTAGTGTCACGCTTCCTGTCACGTGGATCAAGGGATCTGTGGCTTTCCCTCGAGGCTGTCCCTCGAGGCTTTCCCACGAGGCTTTCCCACAGGGCTGTGCCACGTGCCACCTTGGTGTGAGTCGATCCTCGGCGTGAAAGACGAGCGGGTGAAGGGAGAAGAGTTTCCGCTGGAATGGACCGAGACATCTGGGGGACTCTTGCAATGGTGGCACGACCCTGGAGTTCCTCTCGCCGTTCCTGTTGAGAGGGCCTCCTCTTGAGATGCGACGGGAACGCCGGGAAATCTTTCCCGACGAAGCAGGGAAAGGATCCCTCATCTCGAGCTACGAGGCGGAAACGGGGCTCCTCTGGATGTGGGCGGGACCCTCGTGTTTCCTCTCGAGTGGAGACGGGTATGTCGGGGAACTTCTTGATTTGCACCAAGGGTGTGAAAAACCCTTTCGATGTTCCAGAGGGGAGGTGTGATCAGCCTCGAGACGCCTCAGCGGAAATGGGCCTCATCTCGCCTGGAAGGGAGAACCTCCAGGATTTTCTCGAGTTGCGGCAGGTCTTCTCGAGTTACGAGGGGGACCTCAGGGACCCGCTCTGGTGGCCTCAGGAAAGGCCAGTCCCCATACGAGTTGCTAGGGGACCTCTCGGGATTCCTCTCCCGTCCATGCCGGGGCCTCAGTCCTTGTGTGGAGTTCGGGCCGGAACCTGAGCATTCCTCTCCAGTGTTGCCATGGATCTTGGGGTGCTTCTGAGTCTCCCCAGGGGAGTCAGGCCTCGTCTCGAGTGGGGGCATGCACGTGCGCTTTCCTCCCGAGCTGCAGCAGTAGTGTCACGCTTCCTGTCACGTGGATCAAGGGATCTGTGGCTTTCCCTCGAGGCTGTCCCTCGAGGCTTTCCCACGAGGCTTTCCCACAGGGCTGTGCCACGTGCCACCTTGGTGTGAGTCGATCCTCGGCGTGAAAGACGGGCCGGTGTAGGGAAAAGAGGGTCCTCTGGAATGGACTGAGACATCTGGGGGACTCTTGGAATGGTGGCACGACCCTGGAGTTCCTCTCGCCGTTCCTGTTGAGAGGGCCTCCTCTTGAGATGCGACGGGAACGCCGGGAACTCTTTCCCGACGAAGCAGGGAAAGGATCCCTCATCTCGAGCTACGAGGCGGAAACGGGGCTCCTCTGGATGTGGTTGGGACCCTCGTGTTTCCTCTCGAGTGGAGACGGGTATGTCGGGGAACTTCTTGATTTGCACCAAGGGTGTGAAGGACCCTTTCGAAGTTCCAGAGGTGAGGTGTGATCAGCCTCGAGACGCCTCAGTGGAAATGGGCCTCATCTCGCCTGGAGGGGAGAACCTCCTGGATTTTCTCGAGTTGCGGCAGGTCTTCTCGAGTTACGACGGGGACCTCAGGGACCCGCTCTGGTGGCCTCAGGAAAGGCCAGTCCCCATGCGAGTTGCTAGGGGACCTCTCGGGATTCCTCTCCCGTCCATGCCGGGGCCTAAGACCTTGTGTGGAGTCGGGGCCGGAACCTGAGGATTCACCTCCAGTGTTGCCATGGATCTTGGGGTGCTTCTGAGTCTCCCCAGGGGAGTCAGGCCTCGTCTCGAGTGGGGGCATGCACGTGCGCTTTCCTCCCGAGCTGCAGCAGTAGTGTCACGCTTCCTGTCACGTGGATCAAGGGATCTGTGGCTTTCCCTCGAGGCTGTCCCTCGAGGCTTTCCCACGAGGCTTTCCCACAAAGCTGTGCCACGTGCCACCTTGGTGTGAGTCGATCCTCGGCGTGAAAGACGAGCGGGTGAAGGGAAAAGAGGTTCCTCTGGAATGGACTGAGACATCTGGGGGACTCTTGCAATGGTGGCACGACCCTGGAGTTCCTCTCGCCGTTCCTGTTGAGAGGGCCTCCTCTTGAGATGCGACGGGAAGGCCGGGAAATCTTTCCCGACGAAGCAGGGAAAGGATCCCTCATTTCGAGCTACGAGGCGGAAACGGGGCTCCTCTGGATGTGGGCGGGACCCTCGTGTTTCCTCTCGAGTGGAGACGGGTATGTCGGGGAACTTCTTGATTTGCACCAAGGGTGTGAAAAACCCTTTCGAAGTTCCAGAGGGGAGGTGTGATCAGCCTCGAGACGCCTCAGCGGAAATGGGCCTCATCTCGCCTGGAGGGGAGAACCTCCTGGATTTTCTGGAGTGCGGCAGGTCTTCTCGAGTTACGACGGGGACCTCAGGGACCCGCTCTGGTGGCCTCAGGAGAGGCCAGTCCCCATACGAGTTGCTAGGGGACCTCTCGGGATTCCTCTCCCGTCCATGCCGGGGCCTCAGTCCTTGTGTGGAGACAGGGCCGGAACCTGAGCATTCCTGTCCAGTGTTGACATGGATCTTGGGGTGCTTCTGAGTCTCCCCAGGGGAGTCAGGCCTCGTCTTGAGTGGGGGCATGCACGTGCGCGTTCCTCCCGAGCTGCAGCAGTAGTGTCACGCTCCCTGTCCCGTGGATCAAGTGATCTGTGGCTTTCCTTCGAGGCTGTCCCTCGAGGCTTTCCCACGAGGCTTTCCCACAGGGCTGTGCCACGTGTCACCTTGGTGACTCGATCCTCGGCGTGAAAGACGAGCCGGTGAAGGGAAAAGTGGTTCCTCTGGAATGGACTTATATATCTGGGGGACTCTTGGAATGGTGGCACGACCCTGGAGTTCCTCTCGCCGTTCCTGTTGAGAGGGCCTCCTCTTGAGATGCGACGGGAACGCCGGGAACTCTTTCCCGACGAAGCAGGGAAAGGATCCCTCATCTCGAGCTACGAGGCGGAAACGGGGCTCCTCTGGATGTGGGCGGGACCCTCGTGTTTCCTCTCGAGTGGAGACGGGTATGTCGGGGAACTTCTGGATTTGCACCAAGGGTGTGAAGGACCCTTTCGAAGTTCCAGAGGTGAGGTGTGATCAGCCTCGAGACGCCTCAGCGGAAATGGGCCTCATCTCGCCTGGAGGGGAGAACCTCCTGGATTTTCTCGAGTTGCGGCAGGTCTTCTCGAGGTACGACGGGGACCTCAGGGACCCGCTCTGGTGGCCTCAGGAAAGGCCAGTCCCCATGCGAGTTGCTAGGGGACCTCTCGGGATTCCTCACACGTCCATGCCGGGGCCTCAGTCCTTGTGTGAAGTCGGGGCCGGAACCTGAGGATTCCTCTCCAGTGTTGCCATGAATCTTGGGGTGCTTCTGAGTCTCCCCAGGGGAGTCAGGCCTCGTCTCGAGTGGGGGCATGCACGTGCGCTTTCCTCCCGAGCTGCAGCAGTAGGGTCACGCTTCCTGTCACGTGGATCAAGGGATCTGTGGCTTTCCCTCGAGGCTGTCCCTCGAGGCTTTCCCACGAGGCTTTCCCACAGGGCTGTGCCACGTGCCACCTTGGTGTGAGTCGATCCTCGGAGTGAAAGACGAGCGGGTGAAGGGAGAAGAGGTTCCTCTGGAATGGACCGAGACATCTGGGGGACTCTTGGAATGGTGGCACGACCCTGGAGTTCCTCTCGCCGTTCCTGTTGAGAGGGCCTCCTCTTGAGATGCGACGGGAACGCCGGGAACTCTTTCCCGACGAAGCACGCAAAGGATCCCTCTTCTCGAGCTACGAGGCGGAAACGGGGCTCCTCTGGATGTGGGCGGGACCCTCGTGTTTCCTCTCGAGTGGAGACGGGTATGTCGGGGATCTTCTTGATTTGCACCAAGGGTGTGAAGGACCCTTTCCACGTTCCAGTGGTGAGGTGTGATCAGCCTCGAGACGCCTCAGCGGAAATGGTCCTCATCTCGCCTGGAGGGGAGAACCTCCTGGATTTTCTCGAGTTGCAGCAGCTCTTCGCGAGTTACGACGGGGACCTCAGGGACCCGCTCTGGTGGCCTCAAGAAAGGCCAGTCCCCATGCGAGTTGCTAGGGGACCTCTCGGGATTCCTCTCCCGTCCATGCCGGGGCCTCAGTCCTTGTGTGGATTCGGGGCGGGAACCTGAGGATTCCTCTCCAGTGTTGCCATGGATCTTCGGGGGCTTCTGAGTCTCCCCAGGGGAGTCAGGCCTCGTCTCGAGTGGGGGCATGCACGTGCGCTTTCCTCCCGAGCTGCAGCAGTAGTGTCACGCTTCCTGTCACGTGGATCAAGGGATCTGTGGCTTTCCCTCGAGGCTGTCCCTCGAGGCTTTTCCACGAGGCTTTCCCACAGGGCTGTGCCACGTGCCACCTTGGTGTGAGTCGCTCCTCGGCGTGAAAGATGAGCGGGTGAAGGGAGAAGAGGTTCCTCTGGAATGGACCGAGACATCTGGGGGACTCTTGGAATGGTGCCACCACCCTGGAGTTCCTCTCGCCGTTCCTGTTGAGAGGGCCTTCTCTTGAGATGCGACGGGAAGGCCGGGAACTCTTTCCCGACGAAGCAGGGAAAGGATCCCTCATCTCGAGCTACGAGGCGGAAAGGGGGCTCCTCTGGATGTGGGCGGGACCCTCGTGTTTCCTCTCGAGTGGAGACGGGTATGTCGGGGAACTTCTTGATTTGCACCAAGGGTGTGAAGGACCCTTTCGAAGTTCCAGAGGGGAGGTGTGATCAGCCTCGAGACGCCTCAGCGGAAATGGGCCTCATCTCGCCTGGAGGGGAGAACCTCCTGGATTTTCTCCAGTTGCGGCAGGTCTTCTCGAGTTACGACGGGGACCTCAGGGACCCGCTCTGGTGGCCTCAGGAAAGGCCAGTCCCCATGCGAGTTGCTAGGGGACCTCTCGGGATTCCTCTCCCGTCCATGCCAGGGCCTCAGTCCTTGTGTGGAGTCGGGGCCGGAACCTGAGGTTTCCTCTCCAGTGTTGCCATGGACCTTGGGGTTCTTCTGAGTCTCCCCAGGCGAGTCAGGCCTCGTCTCGAGTGGGGGCATGCACGTGCGCTTTCCTCCTGAGCTGCAGCAGTAATGTCACGCTTCCTGTCACGTGGATCAAGGGATCTGTGGCTTTCCCTCGAGGCTGTCCCTCGAGGCTTTCCCACGAGGCTTTCCCACAGGGCTGTGCCACGTGCCACCTTGGTGTGAGTCGATCCTCGGCGTGAAAGACGAGCCGGTGAAGGGAAAAGAGGTTCCTCTGGAATGGACTGAGACATCTGGGGGACTCTTGCAATGGTGGCACGACCCTGGAGTTCCTCTCGCCGTTCCTGCTGAGAGGGCCTCCTCTTGAGATGCGACGGGAACGCCGGGAAATCTTTCCCGACGAAGCAGGGAAAGGATCCCTCATCTCGAGCTACGAGGCGGAAACGGGGCTCCTCTGGATGTGGGCGGGACCCTCGTGTTTCCTCTCGAGTGGAGACGGGTATGTCGGGGAACTTCTTGATTTGCACCAAGGGTGTGAAGGACCCTTTCGAAGTTCCAGAGGTGAGGTGTGATCAGCCTCGAGACGCCTCAGCGGAAATGGGCCTCATCTCGCCTGGAGGGGAGAACCTCCTGGATTTTCTCCAGTTGCGGCAGGTCTTCTCGAGTTACGACGGGGACCTCAGGGACCCGCTCTGGTGGCCTCAGGAAAGGCCAGTCCCCATGCGAGTTCCTAGGGGACCTCTCGGGATTCCTCTCCCGTCCATGCCGGGGCCTCAGTCCTTGTGTGGAGACGGGGCCGGAACCTGAGGATTCCTCTCCAGTGTTGCCATGGATCTTGGCGTGCTTCTGAGTCTCCACAGGGGAGTCAGGCCTCGTCTCGAGTGGGAGCATGCACGTGCACTTTCCGCCCGAGCTGCAGCAGTAGTGTCACGCTTCCTGTCACGTGGATCAAGGGATCTGTGGCTTTCCCTCGAGGCTGTCCCTCGAGGCTTTCCCACGAGGCTTTCCCACAGGGCTGTGACACGTGCCCCCTTTTGTGAGTCGATCCACGGCGTGAAAGACGAGCCGGTGAAGGGAAAAGAGGTTCCTCTGGAATGGACTGAGACATCTGGGGGACTCTTGGAATGGTGGCACGACCCTGGAGATTCTCTCGCTGTTCCTGTAGAGAGGGCCTCCTCTTGAGATGCGACGGGAACGCCGGGAACTCTTTCCCGACGAAGCAGGGAAAGGGTCCCTCATCTCGAGCGACGAGGCGGAAACGGGGCTCCTCTGGATGTGGTTGGGACCCTCGTGTTTCCTCTCGAGGGGAGACGGGTATGTGGGGGAACTTCTTGATTTGCACCAAGGGTGTGAAGGACCCTTTCGAAGTTCCAGAGGTGAGGTGTGATCAGCCACGACGCCTCAGCGGAAATGGGCCTCATCTCGCCTGGAGGGGAGAACCTCCTGGATTTTCTCGAGTTGCGGCAGGTCTTCTCGAGTTACGAGGGGGACCTCAGGGACCCGCTCTTGTGGCCTCAGGAAAGGCCAGTCCCCATGCGAGTTGCTAGGGGACCTCTCGGGATTCCTCTCCCGTCCATGCCGGGGCCTCAGTCCTTGTGTGCAGTCGGCGCCGGAACCTGAGGTTTCCTCTCCAGTGTTGCCATGGATCTTGGGGTTCTTCTGAGTCTCCCCAGGGGAGTCAGGCCTCGTCTCGAGTGGGGGCATGCACGTGCGCTTTCCTCCCAAGCTGCAGCTGTAGTTTCACGATTCCTGTCACGTCGATCAAGGGATCTGTGGCTTTCCCTCGAGGCTATCCCTCGAGGCTTTCCCACGAGTCTTTCCCACAGGGCTGTGCCACGAGCCACCTTTGTGTGAGTCGATCCTCGGCGTGAAAGACGAGCCGGTGAAGGGAAAACAGGTTCCTCTGGAATGGACTGAGACATCTGGGGGACTCTTGGAATGGTGGCACGACCCTGGAGTTCCTCTCGCCGTTCCTGTTGAGAGGGCCTCCTCTTGAGATGCGACGGGAACGCCGGGAACTCTTTCCCGACGAAGCAGGGAAAGGATCCCTCATCTCGAGCTACGAGGCGGAAACGGGGCTCCTCTGGATGTGGTTGGGACCCTCGTGTTTCCTCTCGAGTGGAGACGGGTATGTCGGGGAACTTCTTGATTTGCACCAAGGGTGTGAAGGACCCTTTCGAAGTTCCAGAGGTGAGGTGTGATCAGCCTCGAGACGCCTCAGCGGAAATGGGCCTCATCTCGCCTGGAGGGGAGAACCTCCTGGATTTTCTCGAGTTGCGGCAGGTCTTCTCGAGTTACGAGGGGGACCTCAGGGACCCGCTCTGGTGGCCTCAGGAAAGGCCAGTCCCCATGCGAGTTGCTAGGGGACCTCTCGGGATTCCTCTCCCGTCCATGCCGGGGCCTCAGTCCTTGTGTGGAGTCGGGGCCGGAACCTGAGGATTCCTCTCCAGTGTTGCCATGGATCTTGGGGTTCTTCTGAGTCTCCCCAGGGGAGTCAGGCTTCGTCTCGATTGGGGGCATGCACGTGAGCTTTCCTCCCGAGCTGCAGCAGTAGTGTCACGCTTCCTGTCACGTGGATCAAGGGATCTGTGGCTTTCCCTCGAGGCTATCCCTCGAGGCTTTCCCACGAGGCTTTCCCAGAGGGCTGTGCCACGTGCCACCTTGGTGTGAGTTGATCCTCGGCGTGAAAGACGAGCCGGTGAAGGGAAAAGAGGTTCCTCTGGAATGGACTGAGACATCTGGGGGACTCTTGGAATGGTGGCACGACCCTAGAGTTCCTCTCGCCGTTCCTGTTGAGAGGGCCTCCTCTTGAGATGCGACGGGAACGGCTGGAACTCTTTCCCGACGAAGCAGGGAACGGATCCCTCATCTCGAGCTACGAGGTGGAAACGGGGCTCCTCTGGATGTGGTTGGGACCCTCGTGTTTCCTCTCGAGTGGAGACGGGTATGTCGGGGAACTTCTTGATTTGCACCAAGGGTGTGAAGGACCCTTTCGAAGTTCCAGAGGTGAGGTGTGATCAGCCTCGAGACGCCTCAGTGGAAATGGGCCTCATATCGCCTGGAGGGGAGAACCTCCTGGATTTTCTCGAGTTGCGCCAGGTCTTCTCGAGTTACGACAGGGACCTCAGGGACCCGCTCTGGTGGCCTCAGGAAAGGCCAGTCCCCATGCGAGTTGCTAGGGGACCTCTCGGGATTCCTCTCCCGTCCATGCCGGGGCCTCAGTCCTTGTGTGGAGTCGGGGCCGGAACCTGAGGATTCCTCTCCAGTGTTGCCATGGATCTTGGGGTGCTTCTCAGTATCCCCAGGGGAGTCAGGCCTCGTCTCGAGTGGGGGCATGCACGTGCGCTTTCCTCCCGAGCTGCAGCAGTAGTGTCACGCTTCCTGTCCCGTGGATCAAGGGATCTGTGGCTTTCCCTCGAGGCTGTCCCTCGAGGCTTTCCCACGAGGCTTTCCCACAGGGCTGTGCCACGTGCCACCTTGGTGTGAGTCGATCCTCGGCTTGAAAGACGGGCCGTTGTAGGGAAAAGAGTGTCCTCTGGAATGGACTGAGACATCTGGGGGCTCTTGGAATGGTGGCAAGACCCTGGAGTTCCTCTCGCCGTTCCTGTGGAGAGGGCCTCCTCTTGAGATGCGACGGGAACGCCGGGAACTCTTTCCCGACGAAGCAGGGAAAGGATCCCTCATCTCGAGCGATGAGGCGGAAACGGGGCTCCTCTGTATGTGGTTGGGACCCTCGTCTTTCCTCTCGAGTGGAGACGGGTATGTCGGGGAACTTCTTGATTTGCACCAAGGGTGTGAAGGACCCTTTCTAAGTTCCAGAGTTGAGGTGTGATCAGCCTCGAGACGCCTCAGCGGAAATGGGCCTCATCTCTCCTGGAGGGGAGAACCTCCTGGATTTTCTCGAGTTGCGGCAGGTCTTCTCGAGTTACGACGGGGACCTCAGGGACCCGCTCTGCTGGCCTCAGGAAAGGCCAGTCCCCATGCGAGTTGCTAGGGGACCTCTCGGGATTCCTCTCCCGTCCATGCCGGGGCCTAAGACCTTGTGTGGAGTCCGGGCCGGAACCTGAGGATTCCTCTCCAGTGTTGCCATGGATCTTGGGGTGCTTCTGAGTCTCCCCAGGGGAGTCAGGCCTCGTCTCGAGTGGGGGAATACACGTGCGCTTTCTTCCCGAGCTGCAGCAGTAGTGTCACGCTTCCTGTCACGTGGATCAAGGGATCTGTGGCTTTCCCTCGAGGCTGTCCCTCGAGGCTTTCCCACGAGGCTTTCCCACAAGGCTGTGCCACGTGCCACCTTGGTGTGAGTCGATCCTCGGCGTGAAAGACGAGCCGGTAAAGGGAAAAGAGGTTCCTCTGGAATGGACTGAGACATCTGGGGGACTCTTGCAATGGTGGCAAGACCCTGGAGTTCCTCTCTCCGTTCCTGTTGAGAGGGCCTCCTCTTGAGATGCGACGGGAACGCCGGGAACTCTTTCCCGACGAAGCAGGGAAAGGAAACCTCATCTCGAGATACGACGCGGAAACGGGGCTCCTCTGGAAGTGGGCGGGACCCTCGTGTTTCCTCTCGAGTGGAGACAGGTATGTCGGGGAACTTCTTGATTTGCACCAAGGGTGTGAAGGACCCTTTCGAAGTTCCAGAGGTGAGGTGTGATCAGCGTCGAGACGCCTCAGCGGAAATGGGCCTCATCTCACCTGGAGGGGAGAACCTCCTGGATTTTCTCGAGTTGGGGCAGGTCTTCTCGAGTTACGACGGGGACCTCAGGGACCCGCTCTGGTGGCCTCAGGAAAGGCCAGTCCCCATGCGAGTTGCTAGGGGACCTCTCGGGATTCCTCTCCCGTCCATGCCGGGGCCTCAGTCCTTGTGTGGAGTCGGGGCCGGAACCTGAGGTTTCCTCTCCAGTGTTGCCATGGATCTTGGGGTGCTTCTGAGTCTCCCCATGGGAGTCAGGCCTCGTCTCGAGTGGGGGCATGCACGTGCGCTTTCCTCCCGAGCTGCAGCAGTAGTGTCACGCTTCCTGTCACGTGGATCAAGGGATCTGTGGCTTTCCCTCGAGGCTGACCCTCGAGGCTTTCCCACGAGGCTTTCCCACAAGGCTGTGCCACGTGCCACCTTGGTGTGAGTCGATCCTCGGCGTGAAAGACGTGCCGGTGTAGGGAAAAGAGGGTCCTCTGGAATGGACTGAGACATCTGGGGGACTCTTGGAATGGTGGCACGACCCTGGAGTTCCTCTCGCCGTTCCTGTTGATAGGGCCTCATCTTGAGATGCGATGGGATCGCCGGAAACTCTTTCCCGACGAAGCAGGGAAAGGATCCCTCATCTCGAACTATGAGGCGGAAACAGGGCTCCTCTTGATGTGGTTGGGACCCTCGTGGTTCCTCTCGAGTGGAGACGGGTATGTCGGGGAACTTCTTGATTTGCACCAAGGGTGTGAAGGACACTTTCGAAGTTCCAGAGGTGAGGTGTGATCAGCCTCGAGACACCTCAGCGGAAATGGGCCTCATCTCGCCTGGAGGGGAGAACCTCCTGGATTTTCTCGAGTTGCGGCAGGTCTTCTCGAGTTACGACGGGGACCTCAGGGACCCGCTCTGCTGGCCTCAGGAAAGGCCAGTCCCCATGCAAGTTGCTAGGGACCTCTCGGGATTCCTCTCCCGTCCATGCCGGGGCCTCAGTCCTTGTGTGGATTCGGGGCCGGAACCTGAGGATTCCTCTCCAGTGTTGCCATGGAACTTGGGGTGCTTCTGAGTCTCCCCAGGGGAGTCAGGCCTCTTCTCGAGTGGGGGCATGCACGTGCGCTTTCCTCCCGAGATGCAGCAGTAGTGTCACGCTTCCTGTCACGTGGATCAAGGGATCTGTGGCTTTCCCTCGAGGCTGTCCCTCGAGGCTTTCCCACGAGGCTTACCCACAGGGCTGTGCCACGTGCCACCTTGGTGTGAGTCGATCCTCGGCGTGAAAGACGGGCCGGTGTAGGGAAAAGAGTTTCCTCTGGAATGGACTGAGACATCTGGGGTCTCTTGGAATGGTGGCACGACCCTGGAGTTCCTCTCGCCGTTCCTGTTGAGAGGGCCTCCTCTTGAGATTCGACGGGAACGCCGGGAACGCTTTCCCGACGAAGCAGGGAAAGGATCCCTCATCTCGAGCTACGAGGCGGAAACGGGGCTCCTCTGGATGTGGTTGGGACCCTCGTGTTTCCTCTCGAGTGGAGACGGGTATGTCGGGGAACTTCTTGATTTGCACCAAGGGTGTGAAGGACCCTTTCGAAGTTCCAGAGGTGAGGTGTGATCAGCCTGGAGACGCCTCAGCGGAAATGGGCCTCATCTCGCCTGGAGGGGAGAACCTCCTGGATTTTCTCGAGTTGCGGCAGGTCTTCTCGAGTTACGACGGGGACCTCAGGGACCCGCTCTGGTGGCCTCAGGAAAGGCCAGTCCCCATGCGAGTTGCTAGGGGACTTCTCGGGATTCCTCTCCCGTCCATGCCGGGGCCTCAGTCCTTGTGTGGAGTCGGAGCCGGAACCTGAGGTTTCCTCTCCAGTGTTGCCATGGATCTTGGGGTTCTTCCGAGTCTCCCCAGGGGAGTCAGGCCTCGTCTCGAGTGGGGGCATGCCCGTGCGCTTTCCTCCCGAGCTGCAGCAGTAGTGTCACGCTTCCTGTCACGTGGATCAAGGGATCTGTGGCTTTCCCTCGAGGCTGTCCCTCGAGGTTAACCCACGAGGCTTTCCCACAGGGCTGTGCCACGTGCCACCTTGGTGTGAGTCGATCCTCGGCGTGAAAGACGAGCCGGTGAAGGGAAAAGAGGTTCCTCTGGAATGGACTGAGACATCTGGGGGTCTCTTGGAATGGTGGCACGACCCTGGAGTTCCTCTCGCCGTTCCTGTTGAGAGGGCCTCCTCTTGAGATGCGACGGGAACGCCGGGAACTCTTTCCCGACGAAGCAGGGAAAGGATCCCTCATCTCGAGATACGAGGCGGAAACGGGGCTCCTCTGGATGTGGGCGGGACCCTCGTGTTTCCTCTCGAGTGGAGACGGGTATGTCGGGGAACTTCTTGATTTGCACCAAGGGTGTGAAGGACCCTTTCGAAGTTCCAGAGGGGAGGTGTGATCAGCCTCGAGACTCCTCAGCGGAAATGGGCCTCATCTCGCCTGGAGGGGAGAACCTCCTGGATTTTCTCGAGTTGCAGCAGGTCTTCTCGAGTTACGACGGGGACCTCAGGGACCCGCTCTGGTGGCCTCAGGAAAGGCCAGTCCCCATGCGAGTTGCTAGGGGACTTCTCGGGATTCCTCTCCCGTCCATGCCGGGGCCTCAGTCCTTGTGTGGAGTCAGGCCCGGAACCTGAGGATTCCTCTCCAGTGTTGCCATGGATCTTGGTGCGCTTCTGAGTCTTCCCAGGGGAGTCAGGCCTCGTCTCGAGTGGGGGCATGCACGTGCACTTTCCTCCCGAGCTGCAGCAGTAGTGTCACGCTTCCTGTCACGTGGATCAAGGGATCTGTGGCTTTCCCTCGAGGCTGTCCCTCGAGGCTTTCCCACGAGGCTTTCCCACAGGGCTGTGCCACGTGCCACCTTGGTGTGAGTCGATCCTCGGCGTGAAAGACGAGCCGGTGAAGGGAAAAGAGGTTCCTCTGGAATGGACAGAGACATCTGCGGGACTCTTGGAATGGTGGCACGACCCTGGAGTTCCTCTCGCCGTTCCTGTTGAGAGGGCCTCCTCTTGAGATACGACGGGATCGCCGGGAACTCTTTCCCGACGAAGCCGTGAAAGGATCCCTCATCTCGAACTACGAGGCGGAAACAGGGCTCCTCTGGATGTGGTTGGGACCCTCGTGGTTCCTCTCGAGTGGAGACGGGTATGTGGGGGAACTTCTTGATTTGCACCAAGGGTGTGAAGGACCCTTTCGAAGTTCCAGAGGTGAGGTGTGATCAGCCTCGAGACGCCTCAGCGGAAATGGGCCTCATCTCGCCTGGAGGGGAGAACCTCCTGGATTTTCTCGAGTTGCGGCAGGTCTTCTCGAGTTACGACGGGGACCTCAGGGACCCGCTCTGCTGGCCTCAGGAAAGGCCAGTCCCCATGCGAGTTGCTAGGGACCTCTTGGGATTCCTCTCCCGTCCATGCCTGGGCCTCAGTCCTTGTGTGGATTCGGAGCCGGAACCTGAGGTTTCCTCTCCAGTGTTGCCATGGATCTTGGGGTTCTTCCGAGTCTCCCCAGGGGAGTCAGGCCTCGTCTCGAGTGGGGGCATGCACGTGCGCTTTCCTCCCGAGCTGCAGCAGTAGTGTCACGCTTCCTGTCACGTGGATCAAGGGATCTGTGGCTTTCCCTCGAGGCTGTCCCTCGAGGCTTTCCCACGAGGCTTTCCCACAGGGCTGTGCCACGTGCCACCTTGGTGTGACTCGATCCTCGGCGTGAAAGACGAGCCGGTGAAGGGAAAAGAGGTTCCTCTGGAATGGACTGAGACATCTGGCGGTCTCTTGGAATGGTGGCACGACCCTGGAGTTCCTCTCGCCGTTCCTGTTGAGAGGGCCTCCTCTTGAGATGCGACGGGAACGCCGGGAACTCTTTCCCGACGAAGCAGGGAAAGGATCCCTCATCTCGAGATACGAGGCGGAAACGGGGCTCCTCTAGATGTGGGCGGGACCCTCGTGTTTCCTCTCGAGTGGCGACGGGTATGTCGGGGAACTTCTTGATTTGCACCAAGGGTGTGAAGGACCCTTTCGAAGTTCCAGAGGGGAGGTGTGATCAGCCTCGAGACTCCTCAGCGGAAATGGGCCTCATCTCGCCTGGAGGGGAGAACCTCCTGGATTTTCTCGAGTTGCAGCAGGTCTTCTCGAGTTACGACGGGGACCTCAGGGACCCGCTCTGGTGGCCTCAGGAAAGGCCAGTCCCCATGCGAGTTGCTAGGGGACTTCTCGGGATTCCTCTCCCGTCCATGCCGGGGCCTCAGTCCTTGTGTGGAGTCAGGCCCGGAACCTGAGGATTCCTCTCCAGTGTTGCCATGGATCTTGGTGTGCTTCTGAGTCTCCCCAGGGGAGTCAGGCCTCGTCTCGAGTGGGGGCATGCACGTGCGCTTTCCTCCCGAGCTGCAGCAGTAGTGTCACGCTTCCTGTCACGTGGATCAAGGGATCTGTGGCTTTCCCTCGAGGCTGTCCCTCGAGGCTTTCCCACGAGGCTTTCCCACAGGGCTGTGCCACGTGCCACCTTGGTGTGAGTCGATCCTCGGCGTGAAAGACGATCCGGTGAAGGAAAAAGAGGTTCCTCTGGAATGGACAGAGACATCAGCGGGACTCTTGGAATGGTGGCACGACCCTGGAGTTCCTCTCGCCTTTCCTGTTGAGAGGGCCTCCTCTTGAGATACGACGGGATCGCCGGGAACTCTTTCCCGACGAAGCCGGGAAAGGATCCCTCATCTCGAACTACGAGGCGGAAACAGGGCTCCTCTGGATGTGGTTGGGACCCTCGTGGTTCCTCTCGAGTGGAGACGGGTATGTCGGGGAACTTCTTGATTTGCACCAAGGGTGTGAAGGACCCTTTCGAAGTTCCAGAGGTGAGGTGTGATCAGCCTCGAGACGCCTCAGCGGAAATGGGCCTCATCTCGCCTGGAGGGGAGAACCTCCTGGATTTTCTCTAGTTGCGGCAGGTCTTCTCGAGTTACGACGGGGACCTCAGGGACCCGCTCTGCTGGCCTCAGGAAAGGCCAGTCCCCATGCGAGTTGCTAGGGATCTCTTGGGATTCCTCTCCCGTCCATGCCTGGGCCTCAGTCCTTGTGTGGAGTCGGAGCCGGAACCTGAGGTTTCCTCTCCAGTGTTGCCATGGATCTTGGGGTTCTTCCGAGTCTCCCCAGGGGAGTCAGGCCTCGTCTCGAGTGGGGGTATGCACGTGCGCTTTCCTCCTGAGCTGCAGCAGTAGTGTCACGCTTCCTGTCACGTGGATCAAGGGATCTGTGGCTTTCCCTCGAGGCTGTCCCTCGAGGCTTTCCCACGAGGCTTTCCCACAGGGCTGTGCCACGTGCCACCTTGGTGTGAGTCGATCCTCGGCGTGACAGACGAGCCGGTGAAGGGAAAAGAGGTTCCTCTGGAATGGACTGAGACATCTGGGGGTCTCTTGGAATGGTGGCACGACCCTGGAGTTCCTCTCGCCGTTCCTGTTGAGAGGGCCTCCTCTTGAGATGCGACGGGAACGCCGGGAACTCTTTCCCGACGAAGCAGGGAAAGGATCCCTCATCTCGAGATACGAGGCGGAAACGGGGCTCCTCTGGATGTGGGCGGGACCCTCGTGTTTCCTCTCGAGTGGAGACGGGTATGTCGGGGAACTTCTTGATTTGCACCAAGGGTGTGAAGGACCCTTTCGAAGTTCCAGAGAGGAGGTGTGATCAGCCTCGAGACTCCTCATTGGAAATGGGCCTCATCTCGCCTGGAGGGGAGAACCTCCTGGATTTTCTCGAGTTGCAGCAGGTCTTCTCGAGTTACGACGGGGACCTCAGGGACCCGCTCTGGTGGCCTCAGGAAAGGCCAGTCCCCATGCGAGTTGCTAGGGGACCTCTCGGGATTCCTCTCCCGTCCATGCCGGGGCCTCAGTCCTTGGGTGGAGTCAGGCCCGGAACCTGAGGATTCCTCTCCAGTGTTGCCATGGATCTTGGGGTGCTTCTGAGTCTCCCCAGGGGAGTCAGGCCTCGTCTCGAGTGGGGTCATGCACGTGCGCTTTCCTCCCGAGCTGCAGCAGTAGTGTCACGCTTCCTGTCACGTGGATCAAGGGATCTGTGGCTTTCCCTCGAGGCTGTCCCTCGAGGCTTTCCCAGGAGGCTTTCCCACAAGGCTGTGCCACGTTCCACCTTGGTGTGAGTCGATCCTCGGCGTGAAAGACGAGCCGGTGAAGGGAAAAGAGGTTCCTCTGGAATGGACTGAGACATCTGGAGGACTCTTGGAATGGTGACACGACCCTGGAGTTCCTCTCGCCGTTCCTGTTGAGAGGGCCTCCTCTTGAGATGCGACGGGAACGCCGGGAACTCTTTCCCGACGAAGCAGGGAAAGGATCCCTCATCTCGAGCTACGAGGCGGAAACGGGGCTCCTCTGGATGTGGTTGGGACCCTCGTGTTTCCTCTCGAGTGGAGACGGTTATGTCGGGGAACTTCTTGATTTGCACCAAGGGTGTGAAGGACACTTTCGAAGATCCAGAGGTGAGATGTGATCAGCCACGACGCCTCACTGGAAATGGGCCTCATCTCGCCTGGAGGGGAGAACCTCCTGGATTTTCTCGAGTTGCGGCAGGTCTTCTCGAGTTACGAGGGGGACCTCAGGGACCAGCCTGGTGGCCTCAGGAAAGGCCAGTCCCCATGCGACTTGCTAGGGGACCTCTCGGGATTCCTCTCCCGTCCATGCCGGGGCCTCAGTCCTTGTGTGGAGACGGGGCCGGAATCTGAGGTTTCCTCTCCAGTGTTGCCATGGATCTTGGGTTTCTTCTGAGTCTCCCCAGGGGAGTCAGGCCTCATCTCGAGTGGGAGCATGCACGTGCGCTTTCCTCCCGAGCTGCAGCAGTAGTGTCACGCTTCCTGTCACGTGGATCAAGGGATCTGTGGCTTTCCCTCGAGGCTGTCCCTCGAGGCTTTCCAACGAGGCTTTCCCACAGGGCTGTGCCACGTGCCACCGTGGTGTGAGTCGATCGTCGTCGTGAAAGACGAGCCGGTGAAGGGAAAAGAGGTTCCTCTGGAATGGACTGAGACATCTGGGGGTCTCTTGGAATGGTGGCACGACCCTGGAGTTCCTCTCGCCGTTCCTGTTGAGAGGGCCTCCTCTTGAGATGCGACGGGAACGCCGGGAACTCTTTCCCGACGAAGCAGGGAAAGGATCCCTCATCTCGAGCTACGAGGCGGAAACGGGGCTCCTCTGGATGTGGGCGGGACCCTCGTGTTTCCTCTCGAGTGGAGACGGGTATGTCGGGGAACTTCTTGATTTGCACCAAGGGTGTGAAGAACCCTTTCGAAGTTCCAGAGGGGAGGTGTGATCAGCCTCGAGACGCCTCAGCGGAAATGGGCCTCATCTCGCCTGGAGGGGAGAATCTCCTGGATTTTCTCGAGTTGCGGCAGGTCTTCTCGAGTTACGACGGGGACCTCAGGGACCCGCTCTGGTGGCCTCAGGAAAGGCCAGTCCCCATGCCAGTTGCTAGGGGACCTCTCGGGATTCCTCTCCCGTCCATGCCGGGGCCTCAGTCCTTGTGTGGAGTCAGGCCCGGAACCTGAGGATTCCTCTCCAGTGTTGCCATTGTTCTTGGGGTGCTTCTGAGTCTCCCCAGGGGAGTCAGGCCTCGTCTCGAGTGGGGGCATGCACGTGCGCTTTCCTCCCGAGCTGCAGCAGTAGTGTCACACTTCTTGTCACGTGGATCAAGGGATCTGTGGCTTTCCATCGAGGCTGTCCCTCGAGGCTTTCCCACGAGGCTTTCCCACAGGGCTGTGCCACGTGCCACCGTGGTGTGAGTCGATCCTTGGCGTGAAAGACGGGCCGGTGTAGGGAAAAGAGGTTCCTCTGGAATGGACTGAGACATCTGGGGTCTCTTGGAATGGTGGCACGACCCTGGAGTTCCTCTCGCCGTTCCTGTTGAGAGGTCCTCCTCTTGAGATGCGACGGAAACGCCGGGAACTCTTTCCCGACGAAGCAGGGAAAGGATCCCTCATCTCGAGCTACGAGGCGGAAACGGGGCTCCTCTGGATGTGGTTGGGACCCTCGTGTTTCCTCTCGAGTGGAGACGGGTATGTCGGGGAACTTCCTGATTTGCACCAAGGGTGTGAAGGACCCTTTCGAAGTTCCACAGGGGAGGTGTGATCAGCCTCGAGACGCCTCAGCGGAAATGGGCCTCATCTCGCCTGGAGGGGAGAATCTCCTGGATTTTCTCTAGTTGGGGCAGGTCTTCTCGAGTTACGACGGAGACCTCAGGGACCCGCTCTGGTGGCCTCAGGAAAGGCCAGTCCCCATGCGAGTTGCTAGGGGACCTCTCGGGATTCCTCTCCCATCCATGCCGGGGCCTCAGTCCTTGTGTGGAGTCGGGGCCGGAACCTGAGGATTCCTCTCAAGTGTTGCCATGGATCTTGGGTGCTTCTGAGTCTCCCCAGGGGAGTCAGACCTCCTCTTGTGTGGGGGCATGCACGTGAGCTTTCCTTCCGAGCTGCAGCAGTAGTGTCACGCTTCCTGTCACGTGGATCAAGGGATCTGTGGCTTTCCCTCAAGGCTGTCCCTCGAGGCTTTCCCACGAGCCTTTCCCACAGGGCTGTGCCACGTGTCAACTTGGTGTGAGTCGATCCTCGGCGTGGAAGACGAGCCGGTGAAGGGAAAAGAGGTTCCTCTGGAATGGACTGAGACATCTGGGGGACTCTTGGAATGGTGGCACGACCCTGGAGTTCCTCTCGCCGTTCCTGTTGAGAGGGCCTCCTCTTGAGATGCGACGGGAAGGCCGGGAACTCTTTCCCGACGAAGCAGGGAAAGGATCCCTCATCTCGAGCTACGAGGCGGAAACGGGGCTCCTCTGGATGTGGGCGGGACCCTCGTGTTTCCTCTCGAGTGGAGACGGGTATGTCGGGGAACTTCTTGATTTGCACCAAGGGTGTGAAGGACCCTTTCGAAGTTCCAGAGGGGAGGTGTGATCAGCCTCGAGACGCCTCAGCGGAAATGGGCCTCATCTCGCCTGGAGGGGAGAACCTCCTGGATTTTCTCGAGTTGCGGCAGGTCTTCTCGAGTTACGACGGGGACCTCAGGGACCCGCTCTGGTGGCCTCAGGAAAGGCCAGTCCCCATGCGAGTTGCTAGGGGACCTCTCGGGATTCCTCTCCTGTCCATGCCGGGGCCTCAGTCCTCGTGTGGAGTCGGGGCCGGAACCTGAGGATTCCTCTCCAGTGTTGCCATGGATCTTGGGTGCTTCTGAGTCTCCCCAGGGGAGTCAGGCCTCTTCTCGAGTGGGGGCATGCACGTGCGCTTTCCTCCCGAGTTGCAGCAGTAGTGTCACGCTTCCTGTCACGTGGATCAAGGGATCTGTGGCTTTCCCTCGAGGCTGTCCCTCGAGGCTTTCCCACGAGGCTTTCCCACAGGGCTGTGCCACGTGCCACCTTGGTGTGAGTCGATCCTCGGCGTGAAAGACGGGCCGGTGTAGGGAAAAGAGGTTCCTCTGGAATGGACTGAGACATCTGGGGTCTCTTGGAATGGTGGCACGACCCTGGAGTTCATCTCGCCGTTCCTGTTGAGAGGGCCTCCTCTTGAGATGCGACGGGAACGCCGGGAACTCTTTCCTGACGAAGCAGGGAAAGGATCCCTCATCTCGAGCTACGAGGCGGAAACGGGGCTCCTCTGGATGTGGTTAGGACCCTCGTGTTTCCTCTCGAGTGGATACGGGTATGTCGGGGAACTTCTTGATTTGCACCAAGGGTGTGAAGGACCCTTTCGAAGTTCCAGAGGTGAGGTGTGATCAGCCTCGAGACGCCTCAGCGGAAATGGGCCTCATCTCGCCTGGAGGGGAGAACCTCCTGGATTTTCTCGAGTTGCGGCAGGTCTTCTCGAGTTAAGACGGGGACCTCAGGGACCCGCTCTGCTGGCCTCAGGAAAGGCCAGTCCCCATGCGAGTTGCTAGGGACCTCTCGGGATTCCTCTCCCGTCCATGCCGGGTTCTGAGTCCTTGTGTGGAGTCGGAGACGGAACCTGAAGTTTCCTCTCCAGCGTTGCCATGGATCTTGGGGTTCTTCTGAGTCTCCCCAGGGGAGTCAGGCCTCATCTCGAGTGGGGGCATGCACGTGCGCTTTCCTCCCGAGCTGCAGCAGTAGTGTCACGCTTCCTGTCACGTGGATCAAGGGATCTGTGGCTTTCCCTCGAGGCTGTCCCTCGAGGCTTTCCCACGAGGCTTTCCCACAGGGCTGTGCCACGTGCCACCTTGGTGTGAGTCGATCCTCGGCGTGAAAGACGGGCCGGTGTAGGGAAAAGAGGTTCCTCTGGAATGGACTGAGACATCTGGGGTCTCTTGGAATGGTGGCACGACCCTGGAGTTCCTCTCGCCGTTCCTGTTGAGAGGGCCTCCTCTGGAGATGCGACGATAACGCCGGGAGCTCTTTCCCGACGAAGCAGGGAAAGGATCCCTCAGCTCGAGCTAAGAGGCGGAAACGGGGCTCCTCTGGATGTGGTTGGGACCCTCGTGTTTCCTCTCGAGGGGAGACGGGTATGTCGGGGAACTACTTGATTTGCACCAAGGGTGTGAAGGACACTTTCGACGTTCCAGAGGTGAGGTGAGATCAGCCACGACGCCTCAGCGGAAATGGGACTCATCTCGCCTGGAGGGGAGAACCTCCTGGATTTTCTCGAGTTGCAGCAGGACTTCTCGAGTTACGAGGGGGACCTCAGGGACCAGCACTGGTGGCCTCAGTAAAGGCCAGTCCCCATGCGAGTTGCTAGGGGACCTCTCGGGATTCCTCTCCCGTCCATGCCGGGGCCTCAGTCCTTGTGTGGAGACGGGGCCGGAATCTGAGGTTTCCTCTCCAGTGTTGCCATGGATCTTGGGGTACTTCTGAGTCTCCCCAGGGAAGTCAGGCCTCATCTCGAGTGGGGGCATGCACGTGCGCTTTCCTCCCGAGCTGCAGCAGTAGTGTCACGCTTCCTGTCACGTGGATCAAGGGATCTGTGGCTTTCCCTTGAGGCTGTCCCTCGAGGCTTTCCCACGAGGCTTTCCCACAGGGCTGTGCCACGTGCCACCTTGGTGTGAGTCGATCCTCGGCGTGAGAGACGATCCGGTGAAGGGAAAAGAGTTTCCTCTGGAATGGACAGAGACATCTGCGGGACTCTTGGAATGGTGGCACGACCCTGGAGTTCCTCTCGCCGTTCCTGTTGAGAGGGCCTCCTCTTGAGATACGACGGGATCGCCGGGAACTCTTTCCCGACGAAGCCGGGAAAGGATCCCTCATCTCGAACTACGAGGCGGAAACAGGGCTCCTCTGGATGTGGTTGGGACCCTCGTGGTTCCTCTCGAGTGGAGACGGGTATGTCGGGGAACTTCTTGATTTGCACCAAGGGTGTGAAGGACCCTTTCGAAGTTCCAGAGGTGAGGTGTGATCAGCCTCGAGA
This sequence comes from Budorcas taxicolor, assembly GCF_023091745.1. NCBI lineage: Eukaryota > Metazoa > Chordata > Mammalia > Artiodactyla > Bovidae > Budorcas > Budorcas taxicolor. The sequence goes on from NW_026291670.1 coordinate 1,024,395, forward strand.
CGCCTCAGCGGAAATGGGCCTCATCTCGCCTGGAGGGGAGAACCTCCTGGATTTTCTCGAGTTGCGGCAGGTCTTCTCGAGTTACGACGGGGACCTCAGGGACCCGCTCTGCTGGCCTCAGGAAAGGCCAGTCCCCATGCGAGTGGCTAGGGACCTCTCGGGATTCCTCTCCCGTCCATGCCGGGGCCTCAGTCCTTGTGTGGAGTCGGGGCCGGAACCTGAGGATTCCTCTCAAGTGTTGCCATGGATCTTGGGTGCTTCTGAGTCTCCGCAGGGGAGTCAGGCCTCCTCTTGTGTGGGGGCATGCACGTGAGCTTTCCTTCCGAGCTGCAGCAGTAGTGTCACGCTTCCTGTCACGTGGATCAAGGGATCTGTGGCTTTCCCTCAAGGCTGTCCCTCGAGGCTTTCCCACGAGCCTTTCCCACAGGGCTGTGCCACGTGTCAACTTGGTGTGAGTCGATCCTCGGCGTGGAAGACGAGCCGGTGAAGGGAAAAGAGGTTCCTCTGGAATGGACTGAGACATCTGGGGGACTCTTGGAATGGTGGCACGACCCTGGAGTTCCTCTCGCCGTTCCTGTTGAGAGGGCCTCCTCTTGAGATGCGACGGGAACGCCGGGAACTCTTTCCCGACGAAGCAGGGAAAGGATCCCTCATCTCGAGCTACGAGGCGGAAACGGGGCTCCTCTGGATGTGGGCGGACCCTCGTGTTTCCTCTCGAGTGAAGACGGGTATGTCGGGGAACTTCTTGATTTGCACCAAGGGTGTGAAGGACCCTTTCGAAGTTCCAGAGGGGAGGTGTGATCAGCCTCGAGACGCCTCAGCGGAAATGGGCCTCATCTCGCCTGGAGGGGAGAACCTCCAGGATTTTCTCGAGTTGCGGCAGGTCTTCTCGAGTTACGACGGGGACCTCAGGGACCCGCTCTGGTGGCCTCAGGAAAGGCCAGTCCCCATGCGAGTTGCTAGGGGACCTCTCGGGATTCCTCTCCCGTCCATGCCGGGGCCTCAGTCCTTGTGTGGAGTCAGGCCCGGAACCTGAGGATTCCTCTCCAGTGTTGCCATGGATCTTGGGGTGCTTCTGAGTCTCCCCAGGGGAGTCAGGCCTCGTCTCGAGTGGGGGCATGCACGTGCGCTTTCCTCCCGAGCTGCAGCAGTAGTGTCACACTTCTTGTCACGTGGATCAAGGGATCTGTGGCTTTCCCTCGAGGCTGTCCCTCGAGGCTTTCCCACGAGGCTTTCCCACAGGGCTGTGCCACGTGCCACCTTGGTGTGAGTCGATCCTCGGCGTGAAAGACGGGCCGGTGTAGGGAAAAGAGGTTCCTCTGGAATGGACTGAGACATCTGGGGTCTCTTGGAATGGTGGCACGACCCTGGAGTTCCTCTCGCCGTTCCTGTTGAGAGGGCCTCCTCTTGAGATGCGACGGGAACGCCGGGAACTCTTTCCTGACGAAGCAGGGAAAGGATCCCTCATCTCGAGCTACGAGGCGGAAACGGGGCTCCTCTGGATGTGGTTAGGACCCTCGTGTTTCCTCTCGAGTGGATACGGGTATGTCGGGGAACTTCTTGATTTGCACCAAGGGTGTGAAGGACCCTTTCGAAGTTCCAGAGGTGAGGTGTGATCAGCCTCGAGACGCCTCAGCGGAAATGGGCCTCATCTCGCCTGGAGGGGAGAACCTCCTGGATTTTCTCGAGTTGCGGCAGGTCTTCTCGAATTACGACGGGGACCTCAGGGACCCGCTCTGGTGGCCTCAGGAAAGGCCAGTCCCCATGCGAGTTGCTAGGGGACCTCTCGGGATTCCTCTCCCGTCCATGCCGGGGCCTCAGTCCTTGTGTGGAGTCAGGCCCGGAACCTGAGGATTCCTCTCCAGTGTTGCCATGGATCTTGGTGTGCTTCTGAGTCTCCCCAGGGGAGTCAGGCCTCGTCTCGAGTGGGGGCATGCACGTGCGCTTTCCTCCCGAGCTGCAGCAGTAGTGTCACGCTTCCTGTCACGTGGATCAAGGGATCTGTGGCTTTCCCTCTAGGCTGTCCCTCGAGGCTTTCCCACGAGGCTTTCCCACAGGGCTGTGCCACGTGCCACCTTGGTGTGAGTCGATCCTCGGCGTGAAAGACGAGCCGGTGAAGGGAAAAGAGGTTCCTCTGGAATGGACTGAGACATCTGGGGGTCTCTTGGAATGGTGGCACGACCCTGGAGTTCCTCTCGCCGTTCCTGTTGAGAGGGCCTCCTCTTGAGATGCGACGGGAACACCGGGAACTCTTTCCCGACGAAGCAGGGAAAGGATCCCTCATCTCGAGATACGAGGCGGAAACGGGGCTCCTCTGGATGTGGGCGGGACCCTCGTGTTTCCTCTCGAGTGGAGACGGGTATGTCGGGGAACTTCTTGATTTGCACCAAGGGTGTGAAGGACCCTTTCGAAGTTCCAGAGGGGAGGTGTGATCAGCCTCGAGACTCCTCATTGGAAATGGGCCTCATCTCGCCTGGAGGGGAGAACCTCCTGGATTTTCTCGAGTTGCAGCAGGTCTTCTCGAGTTACGACGGGGACCTCAGGGACCCGCTCTGGTGGCCTCAGGAAAGGCCAGTCCCCATGCGAGTTGCTAGGGGACCTCTCGGGATTCCTCTCCCGTCCATGCCGGGGCCTCAGTCCTAGGGTGGAGTCAGGCCCGGAACCTGAGGATTCCTCTCCAGTGTTGCCATGGATCTTGGGGTGCTTCTGAGTCTCCCCAGGGGAGTCAGGCCTCGTCTCGAGTGGGGTCATGCACGTGCGCTTTCCTCCCGAGCTGCAGCAGTAGTGTCACGCTTCCTGTCACGTGGATCAAGGGATCTGTGGCTTTCCCTCGAGGCTGTCCCTCGAGGCTTTCCCACGAGGCTTTCCCACAAGGCTGTGCCACGTGCCACCTTGGTGTGAGTCGATCCTCGGCGTGAAAGACGAGCCGGTGAAGGGAAAAGAGGTTCCTCTGGAATGGACTGAGACATCTGGAGGACTCTTGGAATGGTGGCAGGACCCTGGAGTTCCTCTCGCCGTTCCTGTTGAGAGGGCCTCCTCTTGAGATGCGACGGGAACGCCGGGAACTCTTTCCCGACGAAGCAGGGAAAGGATCCCTCATCTCGAGCTACGAGGCGGAAACGGGGCTCCTCTGGATGTGGTTGGGACCCTCGTGTTTCCTCTCGAGTGGAGACGGTTATGTCGGGGAACTTCTTGATTTGCACCAAGGGTGTGAAGGACACTTTCGAAGATCCAGAGGTGAGATATGATCAGCCACGACGCCTCACTGGAAATGGGCCTCATCTCGCCTGGAGGGGAGAACCTCCTGGATTTTCTCGAGTTGCGGCAGGTCTTCTCGAGTTACGAGGGGGACCTCAGGGACCAGCTCTGGTGGCCTCAGGAAAGGCCAGTCCCCATGCGACTTGCTAGGGGACCTCTCGGGATTCCTCTCCCGTCCATGCCGGGGCCTCAGTCCTTGTGTGGAGACGGGGCCGAAATCTGAGGTTTCCTCTCCAGTGTTGCCATGGATCTTGGGGTTCTTCTGAGTCTCCCCAGGGGAGTCAGGCCTCATCTCGAGTGGGGGCATGCACGTGCGCTTTCCTCCCGAGCTGCAGCAGTAGTGTCACGCTTCCTGTCACGTGGATCAAGGGATCTGTGGCTTTCCCTCGAGGCTGTCCCTCGAGGCTTTCCAACGAGGCTTTCCCACAGGGCTGTGCCACGTGCCACCTTGGTGTGAGTCGATCCTCGGCGTGAAAGACGATCCGGTGAAGGGAAAAGAGGTTCCTCTGGAATGGACAGAGACATCAGCGGGACTCTTGGAATGGTGGCACGACCCTGGAGTTCCTCTCGCCGTTCCTGTTGAGAGGGCCTCCTCTTGAGATACGACGGGATCGCCGGGAACTCTTTCCCGACGAAGCAGGGAAAGGATCCCTCATCTCGAGCTACGAGGCGGAAACAGGGCTCCTCTGGATGTGGTTGGGACCCTCGTGGTTCCTCTCGAGTGGAGATGGGTATGTCGGGGAACTTCTTGATTTGCACCAAGGGTGTGAAGGACCCTTTCGAAGTTCCAGAGGTGAGGTGTGATCAGCCTCGAGGTGCCTCAGCGGAAATGGGCCTCATCTCGCCTGGAGGGGAGAACCTCCTGGATTTTCTCGAGTTGCGGCAGGTCTTCTCGAGTTAAGACGGGGACCTCAGGGACCCGCTCTGCTGGCCTCAGGAAAGGCCAGTCCCCATGCGAGTTGCTAGGGACCTCTCGGGATTCCTCTCCCGTCCATGCCGGGTTCTCAGTCCTTGTGTGGAGTCGGAGACGGAACCTGAGGTTTCCTCTCCAGCGTTGCCATGGATCTTGGGGTTCTTCTGAGTCTCCCCAGGGGAGTCAGGCCTCATCTCGAGTGGGGGCATGCACGTGCGCTTTCCTCCCGAGCTGCAGCAGTAGTGTCACGCTTCCTGTCACGTGGATCAAGGGATCTGTGGCTTTCCCTCGAGGCTGTCCCTCGAGGCTTTCCCACGAGGCTTTCCCACAGGGCTGTACCACGTGCCACCTTGGTGTGAGTCGATCCTCGGCGTGAAAGACGGGCCGGTGTAGGGAAAAGAGGTTCCTCTGGAATGGACTGAGACATCTGGGGTCTCTTGGAATGGTGGCACGACCCTGGAGTTCCTCTCGCCGTTCCTGTTGAGAGGGCCTCCTCTTGAGATGCGACGGGAACGCCGGGAGCTCTTTCCCGACGAAGCAGGGAAAGGATCCCTCATCTCGAGCTAAGAGGCGGAAACGGGGCTCCTCTGAATGTGGTTGGGACCCTCGTGTTTCCTCTCGAGGGGAGACGGGTATGTCGGGGAACTACTTGATTTGCACCAAGGGTGTGAAGGACACTTTCGAAGTTCCAGAGGTGAGGTGAGATCAGCCACGACGCCTCAGCGGAAATGGGACTCATCTCGCCTGGAGGGGAGAACCTCCTGGATTTTCTCGAGTTGCAGCAGGACTTCTCGAGTTACGAGGGGGACCTCAGGGACCAGCACTGGTGGCCTCAGTAAAGGCCAGTCCCCATGCGAGTTGCTAGGGGACCTCTCGGGATTCCTCTCCCGTCCATGCCGGGGCCTCAGTCCTTGTGTGGAGACGGGGCCGGAATCTGAGGTTTCCTCTCCAGTGTTGCCATGGATCTTGGGGTTCTTCTGAGTCTCCCCAGGGGAGTCAGGCCTCATCTCGAGTGGGGGCATGCACGTGCGCTTTCCTCCCGAGCTGCAGCAGTAGTGTCACGCTTCCTGTCACGTGGATCAAGGGATCTGTGGCTTTCCCTTGAGGCTGTCCCTCGAGGCTTTCCCACGAGGCTTTCCCACAGGGCTGTGCCACGTGCCACCTTGGTGTGAGTCGATCCTCGGCGTGAAAGACGATCCGGTGAAGGGAAAAGAGGTTCCTCTGGAATGGACAGAGATATCTGCGGGACTCTTGGAATGGTGGCACGACCCTGGAGTTCCTCTCGCCGTTCCTGTTGAGAGGGCCTCCTCTTGAGATACGACGGGATCGCCGGGAACTCTTTCCCGACGAAGCAGGGAAAGGATCCCTCATCTCGAACTACGAGGCGGAAACAGGGCTCCTCTGGATGTGGTTGGGACCCTCGTGGTTCCTCTCGAGTGGAGACGGGTATGTCGGGGAACTTCTTGATTTGCACCAAGGGTGTGAAGGAACCTTTCGAAGTTCCAGAGGGGAGGTGTGATCAGCCTCGAGACGCCTCAGCGGAAATGGGCCTCATCTCGCCTGGAGGGGAGAACCTCCTGGATTTTCTCGAGTTGCGGCAGGTCTTCTCGAGTTACGACGGGGACCTCAGGGACCCGCTCTGCTGGCCTCAGGAAAGGCCAGTCCCCATGCGAGTTGCTAGGGACCTCTCGGGATTCCTCTCCCGTCCATGCCGGGGCCTCAGTCCTTGTGTGGAGTCGGGACCGGAACCTGAGGTTTCCTCTCCAGTGTTGCCATGGATCTTGGGGTTCTTCTGAGTCTCCCCAGGGGAGTCAGGCCTCGTCTCGAGTGGGGGCATGCACGTGCGCTTTCCTCCCGAGCTGCAGCAGTAGTGTCACGCTTCCTGTCACGTGGATCAAGGGATCTGTGGCTTTCCCTCGAGGCTGTCCCTCGAGACTTTCCCACGAGGCTTTCCCACAGGGCTGTGCCCCGTGCCACCTTGGTGTGAGTCGATCCTCGTCGTGAAAGACGAGCCGGTGAAGGGAAAAGAGGTTCCTCTGGAATGGACTGAGACATCTGGGGGTCTCTTGGAATGGTGGCACGACCCTGGAGTTCCTCTCGCCGTTCCTGTTGAGAGGGCCTCCTCTTGAGATGCGACGGGAACGCCGGGAACTCTTTCCCGACGAAGCAGGGAAAGGATCCCTCATCTCGAGCTACGAGGCGGAAACGGGGCTCCTCTGGATGTGGGCGGGACCCTCGTGTTTCCTCTCGAGTGGAGACGGGTATGTCGGGGAACTTCTTGATTTGCACCAAGGGTGTGAAGAACCCTTTCGAAGTTCCAGAGGGGAGGTGTGATCAGCCTCGAGACGCCTCAGCGGAAATGGGCCTCATCTCGCCTGGAGGGGAGAATCTCCTGGATTTTTTCGAGTTGCGGCAGGTCTTCTCGAGTTACGACGGGGACCTCAGGGACCCGCTCTGGTGGCCTCAGGAAAGGCCAGTCCCCATGCCAGTTGCTAGGGGACCTCTCGGGATTCCTCTCCCGTCCATGCCGGGGCCTCAGTCCTTGTGTGGAGTCAGGCCCGGAACCTGAGGATTCCTCTCCAGTGTTGCCATGGATCTTGGTGTGCTTCTGAGTCTCCCCAGGGGAGTCAGGCCTCGTCTCGATTGGGGGCATGCACGTGCGCTTTCCTCCCGAGCTGCAGCAGTAGTGTCACGCTTCCTGTCACGTGGATCAAGGGATCTGTGGCTTTCCCTCTAGGCTGTCCCTCGAGGCTTTCCCACGAGGCTTTCCCACAGGGCTGTGCCACGTGCCACCTTGGTGTGAGTCGATCCTCGGCGTGAAAGACGAGCCGGTGAAGGGAAAAGAGGTTCCTCTGGAATGGACTGAGACATCTGGGGGTCTCTTGGAATGGTGGCACGACCCTGGAGTTCCTCTCGCCGTTCCTGTTGAGAGGGCCTCCTCTTGAGATGCGACGGGAACACCGGGAACTCTTTCCCGACGAAGCAGGGAAAGGATCCCTCATCTCGAGATACGAGGCGGAAACGGGGCTCCTCTGGATGTGGGCGGGACCCTCGTGTTTCCTCTCGAGTGGAGACGGGTATGTCGGGGAACTTCTTGATTTGCACCAAGGGTGTGAAGGACCCTTTCGAAGTTCCAGAGGGGAGGTGTGATCAGCCTCGAGACTCCTCATTGGAAATGGGCCTCATCTCGCCTGGAGGGGAGAACCTCCTGGATTTTCTCGAGTTGCAGCAGGTCTTCTCGAGTTACGACGGGGACCTCAGGGACCCACTCTGGTGGCCTCAGGAAAGGCCAGTCCCCATGCGAGTTGCTAGGGGACCTCTCGGGATTCCTCTCCCGTCCATCCCGGGGCCTCAGTCCTAGGGTGGAGTCAGGCCCGGAACCTGAGGATTCCTCTCCAGTGTTGCCATGGATCTTGGGGTGCTTCTGAGTCTCCCCAGGGGAGTCAGGCCTCGTCTCGAGTGGGGTCATGCACGTGCGCTTTCCTCCCGAGCTGCAGCAGTAGTGTCACGCTTCCTGTCACGTGGATCAAGGGATCTGTGGCTTTCCCTCGAGGCTGTCCCTCGAGGCTTTCCCACGAGGCTTTCCCACAAGGCTGTGCCACGTGCCACCTTGGTGTGAGTCGATCCTCGGCGTGAAAGACGAGCCGGTGAAGGGAAAAGAGGTTCCTCTGGAATGGACTGAGACATCTGGGGGACTCTTGGAATGGTGGCAGGACCCTGGAGTTCCTCTCGCCGTTCCTGTTGAGATGGCCTCCTCTTGAGATGCGACGGGAACGCCGGGAACTCTTTCCCGACGAAGCAGGGAAAGGATCCCTCATCTCGAGCTACGAGGCGGAAACGGGGCTCCTCTGGATGTGGTTGGGACCCTCGTGTTTCCTCTCGAGTGGAGACGGTTATGTCGGGGAACTTCTTGATTTGCACCAAGGGTGTGAAGGACACTTTCGAAGATCCAGAGGTGAGATATGATCAGCCACGACGCCTCACTGGAAATGGGCCTCATCTCGCCTGGAGGGGAGAACCTCCTGGATTTTCTCGAGTTGCGGCAGGTCTTCTCGAGTTACGAGGGGGACCTCAGGGACCAGCTCTGGTGGCCTCAGGAAAGGCCAGTCCCCATGCGACTTGCTAGGGGACCTCTCGGGATTCCTCTCCCGTCCATGCCGGGGCCTCAGTCCTTGTGTGGAGACGGGGCCGAAATCTGAGGTTTCCTCTCCAGTGTTGCCATGGATCTTGGGGTTCTTCTGAGTCTCCCCAGGGGAGTCAGGCCTCATCTCGAGTGGGGGCATGCACGTGCGCTTTCCTCCCGAGCTGCAGCAGTAGTGTCACGCTTCCTGTCACGTGGATCAAGGGATCTGTGGCTTTCCCTCGAGGCTGTCCCTCGAGGCTTTCCAACGAGGCTTTCCCACAGGGCTGTGCCACGTGCCACCTTGGTGTGAGTCGATCCTCGGCGTGAAAGACGATCCGGTGAAGGGAAAAGAGGTTCCTCTGGAATGGACAGAGACATCAGCGGGACTCTTGGAATGGTGGCACGACCCTGGAGTTCCTCTCGCCGTTCCTGTTGAGAGGGCCTCCTCTTGAGATACGACGGGATCGCCGGGAACTCTTTCCCGACGAAGCAGGGAAAGGATCCCTCATCTCGAGCTACGAGGCGGAAACAGGGCTCCTCTGGATGTGGTTGGGACCCTCGTGGTTCCTCTCGAGTGGAGATGGGTATGTCGGGGAACTTCTTGATTTGCACCAAGGGTGTGAAGGACCCTTTCGAAGTTCCAGAGGTGAGGTGTGATCAGCCTCGAGGTGCCTCAGCGGAAATGGGCCTCATCTCGCCTGGAGGGGAGAACCTCCTGGATTTTCTCGAGTTGCGGCAGGTCTTCTCGAGTTAAGACGGGGACCTCAGGGACCCGCTCTGCTGGCCTCAGGAAAGGCCAGTCCCCATGCGAGTTGCTAGGGACCTCTCGGGATTCCTCTCCCGTCCATGCCGGGTTCTCAGTCCTTGTGTGGAGTCGGAGACGGAACCTGAGGTTTCCTCTCCAGCGTTGCCATGGATCTTGGGGTTCTTCTGAGTCTCCCCAGGGGAGTCAGGCCTCATCTCGAGTGGGGGCATGCACGTGCGCTTTCCTCCCGAGCTGCAGCAGTAGTGTCACGCTTCCTGTCACGTGGATCAAGGGATCTGTGGCTTTCCCTCGAGGCTGTCCCTCGAGGCTTTCCCACGAGGCTTTCCCACAGGGCTGTACCACGTGCCACCTTGGTGTGAGTCGATCCTCGGCGTGAAAGACGGGCCGGTGTAGGGAAAAGAGGTTCCTCTGGAATGGACTGAGACATCTGGGGTCTCTTGGAATGGTGGCACGACCCTGGAGTTCCTCTCGCCGTTCCTGTTGAGAGGGCCTCCTCTTGAGATGCGACGGGAACGCCGGGAGCTCTTTCCCGACGAAGCAGGGAAAGGATCCCTCATCTCGAGCTAAGAGGCGGAAACGGGGCTCCTCTGAATGTGGTTGGGACCCTCGTGTTTCCTCTCGAGGGGAGACGGGTATGTCGGGGAACTACTTGATTTGCACCAAGGGTGTGAAGGACACTTTCGAAGTTCCAGAGGTGAGGTGAGATCAGCCACGACGCCTCAGCGGAAATGGGACTCATCTCGCCTGGAGGGGAGAACCTCCTGGATTTTCTCGAGTTGCAGCAGGACTTCTCGAGTTACGAGGGGGACCTCAGGGACCAGCACTGGTGGCCTCAGTAAAGGCCAGTCCCCATGCGAGTTGCTAGGGGACCTCTCGGGATTCCTCTCCCGTCCATGCCGGGGCCTCAGTCCTTGTGTGGAGACGGGGCCGGAATCTGAGGTTTCCTCTCCAGTGTTGCCATGGATCTTGGGGTTCTTCTGAGTCTCCCCAGGGGAGTCAGGTCTCATCTCGAGTGGGGGCATGCACGTGCGCTTTCCTCCCGAGCTGCAGCAGTAGTGTCACGCTTCCTGTCACGTGGATCAAGGGATCTGTGGCTTTCCCATGAGGCTGTCCCTCGAGGCTTTCCCACGAGGCTTTCCCACAGGGCTGTGCCACGTGCCACCTTGGTGTGAGTCGATCCTCGGCGTGAAAGACGATCCGGTGAAGGGAAAAGAGGTTCCTCTGGAATGGACAGAGATATCTGCGGGACTCTTGGAATGGTGGCACGACCCTGGAGTTCCTCTCGCCGTTCCTGTTGAGAGGGCCTCCTCTTGAGATACGACGGGATCGCCGGGAACTCTTTCCCGACGAAGCAGGGAAAGGATCCCTCATCTCGAACTACGAGGCGGAAACAGGGCTCCTCTGGATGTGGTTGGGACCCTCGTGGTTCCTCTCGAGTGGAGACGGGTATGTCGGGGAACTTCTTGATTTGCACCAAGGGTGTGAAGGAACCTTTCGAAGTTCCAGAGGTGAGGTGTGATCAGCCTCGAGACGCCTCAGCGGAAATGGGCCTCATCTCGCCTGGAGGGGAGAACCTCCTGGATTTTCTCGAGTTGCGGCAGGTCTTCTCGAGTTACGACGGGGACCTCAGGGACCCGCTCTGCTGGCCTCAGGAAAGGCCAGTCCCCATGCGAGTTGCTAGGGACCTCTCGGGATTCCTCTCCCGTCCATGCCGGGGCCTCAGTCCTTGTGTGGAGTCGGGACCGGAACCTGAGGTTTCCTCTCCAGTGTTGCCATGGATCTTGGGGTTCTTCTGAGTCTCCCCAGGGGAGTCAGGCCTCGTCTCGAGTGGGGGCATGCACGTGCGCTTTCCTCCCGAGCTGCAGCAGTAGTGTCACGCTTCCTGTCACGTGGATCAAGGGATCTGTGGCTTTCCCTCGAGGCTGTCCCTCGAGACTTTCCCACGAGGCTTTCCCACAGGGCTGTGCCCCGTGCCACCTTGGTGTGAGTCGATCCTCGTCGTGAAAGACGAGCCGGTGAAGGGAAAAGAGGTTCCTCTGGAATGGACTGAGACATCTGGGGGTCTCTTGGAATGGTGGCACGACCCTGGAGTTCCTCTCGCCGTTCCTGTTGAGAGGGCCTCCTCTTGAGATGCGACGGGAACGCCGGGAACTCTTTCCCGACGAAGCAGGGAAAGGATCCCTCATCTCGAGCTACGAGGCGGAAACGGGGCTCCTCTGGATGTGGGCGGGACCCTCGTGTTTCCTCTCGAGTGGAGACGGGTATGTCGGGGAACTTCTTGATTTGCACCAAGGGTGTGAAGAACCCTTTCGAAGTTCCAGAGGGGAGGTGTGATCAGCCTCGAGACGCCTCAGCGGAAATGGGCCTCATCTCGCCTGGAGGGGAGAATCTCCTGGATTTTCTCGAGTTGCGGCAGGTCTTCTCGAGTTACGACGGGGACCTCAGGGACCCGCTCTGGTGGCCTCAGGAAAGGCCAGTCCCCATGCCAGTTGCTAGGGGACCTCTCGGGATTCCTCTCCCGTCCATGCCGGGGCCTCAGTCCTTGTGTGGAGTCAGGCCCGAACCTGAGGATTCCTCTCCAGTGTTGCCATGGATCTTGGGGTGCTTCTGAGTCTCCCCAGGGGAGTCAGGCCTCGTCTCGAGTGGGGGCATGCACGTGCGCTTTCCTCCCGAGCTGCAGCAGTAGTGTCACACTTCTTGTCACGTGGATCCAGGGATTTGTGGCTTTCCATCGAGGCTGTCCCTCGAGGCTTTCCCACGAGGCTTTCCCACAGCGCTGTGCCACGTGCCACCGTGGTGTGAGTCGATCCTCGGCGTGAAAGACGGGCCGGTGTAGGGAAAAGAGGTTCCTCTGGAATGGAATGAGACATCTGGGGTCTCTTGGAATGGTGGCACGTCCCTGGAGTTCCTCTCGCCGTTCCTGTTGAGAGGGCCTCCTCTTGAGATGCGACGGAAACGCCGGGAACTCTTTCCCGACGAAGCAGGGAAAGGATCCCTCATCTCGAGCTACGAGGCGGAAACGGGGCTCCTCTGGATGTGGTTGGGACCCTCGTGTTTCCTCTCGAGTGGAGACGGGTATGTCGGGGAACTTCCTGATTTGCACCAAGGGTGTGAAGGACCCTTTCGAAGTTCCAGAGGGGAGGTGTGATCAGCCTCGAGACGCCTCAGCGGAAATGGGCCTCATCTCGCCTGGAGGGGAGAATCTCCTGGATTTTCTCGAGTTGGGGCAGGTCTTCTCGAGTTACGACGGAGACCTCAGGGACCCGCTCTGGTGGCCTCAGGAAAGGCCAGTCCCCTTGCGAGTTGCTAGGGGACCTCTCGGGATTCCTCTCCCATCCATGCCGGGGCCTCAGTCCTTGTGTGGAGTCGGGGCCGGATCCTGAGGATTCCTCTCAAGTGTTGCCATGGATCTTGGGTGCTTCTGAGTCTCCCCAGGTGAGTCAGGCCTCCTCTTGTGTGGGGGCATGCACGTGAGCTTTCCTTCCGAGCTGCAGCAGTAGTGTCACGCTTCCTGTCACGTGGATCAAGGGATCTGTGGCTTTCCCTCAAGGCTGTCCCTCGAGGCTTTCCCACGAGCCTTTCCCACAGGGCTGTGCCACGTGTCAACTTGGTGTGAGTCGATCCTCGGCGTGGAAGACGAGCCGGTGAAGGGAAAAGAGGTTCCTTTGGAATGGACTGAGACATCTGGGGGACTCTTGGAATGGTGGCACGACCCTGGAGTTCCTCTCGCCGTTCCTGTTGAGAGGGCCTCCTCTTGAGATGCGACGGGAAGGCCGGGAACTCTTTCCCGACGAAGCAGGGAAAGGATCCCTCATCTCGAGCTACGAGGCGGAAACGGGGCTCCTCTGGATGTGGGCGGGACCCTCGTGTTTCCTCTCGAGTGGAGACGGGTATGTCGGGGAACTTCTTGATTTGCACCAAGGGTGTGAAGGACCCTTTCGAAGTTCCAGAGGGGAGGTGTGATCAGCCTCGAGACGCCTCAGCGGAAATGGGCCTCATCTCGCCTGGAGGGGAGAACCTCCTGGATTTTCTCGAGTTGCGGCAGGTCTTCTCGAGTTACGACGGGGACCTCAGGGACCCGCTCTGGTGGCCTCAGGAAAGGCCAGTCCCCATGCGAGTTGCTAGGGGACCTCTCGGGATTCCTCTCCTGTCCATGCCGGGGCCTCAGTCCTCGTGTGGAGTCGGGGCCGGAACCTGAGGATTCCTCTCCAGTGTTGCCATGGATCTTGGGTGCTTCTGAGTCTCCCCAGGGGAGTCAGGCCTCGTCTCGAGTGGGGGCATGCACGTGCGCTTTCCTCCCGAGCTGCAGCAGTAGTGTCACGCTTCCTGTCACGTGGATCAAGGGATCTGTGGCTTTCCCTCGAGGCTGTCCCTCGAGGCTTTCCCACGAGGCTTTCCCACAGGGCTGTGCCACGTGCCACCTTGGTGTGAGTCGATCCTCGTCGTGAAAGACGAGCCGGTGAAGGGAAAAGAGGTTCCTCTGGAATGGACTGAGACATCTGGGGGTCACTTGGAATGGTGGCACGACCCTGGAGTTCCTCTCGCCGTTCCTGTTGAGAGGGCCTCCTCTTGAGATGCGACGGGAACGCCGGGAACTCTTTCCCGACGAAGCAGGGAAAGGATCCCTCATCTCGAGCTACGAGGCGGAAACGGGGCTCCTCTGGATGTGGGCGGGACCCTCGTGTTTCCTCTCGAGTGAAGACGGGTATGTCGGGGAACTTCTTGATTTGCACCAAGGGTGTGAAGGACCCTTTCGAAGTTCCAGAGGGGAGGTGTGATCAGCCTCGAGACGCCTCAGCGGAAATGGGCCTCATCTCGCCTGGAGGGGAGAACCTCCAGGATTTTCTCGAGTTGCGGCAGGTATTCTCGAGTTACGACGGGGACCTCAGGGACCCGCTCTGGTGGCCTCAGGAAAGGCCAGTCCCCATGCGAGTTGCTAGGGGACCTCTCGGGATTCCTCTCCCGTCCATGCCGGGGCCTCAGTCCTTGTGTGGAGTCAGGCCCGGAACCTGAGGATTCCTCTCCAGTGTTGCCATGGATCTTGGTGTGTTTCTGAGCCTCCCCAGGGGAGTCAGGCCTCGTCTCGAGTGGGGGCATGCACGTGCGCTTTCCTCCCGAGCTGCAGCAGTAGTGTCACACTTCCTGTCACGTGGATCAAGGGATCTGTGGCTTTCCCTCGAGGCTGTCCCTCGAGGCTTTCCCACGAGGCTTTCCCACAGGGCTGTGCCACGTGCCACCGTGGTGTGAGTCGATCCTCGGCGTGAAAGACGGGCCAGTGTAGGGAAAAGAGGTTCCTCTGGAATGGACTGAGACATCTGGGGTCTCTTGGAATGGTGGCACGACCCTGGAGTTCCTCTCGCCGTTCCTTTGAGAGGGCCTCCTCTTGAGATGCGACGGGAACGCCGGGAACTCTTTCCCGACGAAGCAGGGAAAGGATCCCTCATCTCGAGCTACGAGGCAGAAACGTGGCTCCTCTGGATGTGGTTGGGGCCCTCGTGTTTCCTCTCGAGTGGAGACGGGTATGTCGGGGAAATTCTTGATTTGCACCAAGGGTGTGAAGGACCTTTTCGAAGTTCCAGAGGGGAGGTGTGATCAGCCTCGAGACGCCTCAGTGGAAATGGGCCTCATCTCGCCTGGAGGGGAGAATCTCCTGGATTTTCTCGAGTTGGGGCAGGTCTTCTCGAGTTACGACGGAGACCTCAGGGACCCGCTCTGGTGGCCTGAGGAAAGGCCAGTCCCCATGCGAGTTGCTAGGGGACCTCTCGGGATTCCTCTCCCGTCCATGCCAGGGCCTCAGTCCTTGTGTGGAGTCGGGGCGGGAACCTGAGGATTCCTCTCCAGTGTTGCCATGGATCTTGGGTTCTTCTGAGTCTCCCCAGGGGAGTCAGGCCTCGTCTTGTGTGGGGGCATGCACGTGAGCTTTCCTCCCGAGCTGCAGCAGTAGTGTCACGCTTCCTGTCACGTGGATCAAGGTATCTGTGGATTTCCCTCAAGGCTGTCCCTCGAGGCTTTCCCACGAGCCTTTCCCACAGGGCTGTGCCACGTTTCAACTTGTTGTGAGTCGATCCTCGGCGTGAAATTCGAGCCGGTGAAGGGAAAAGAGGTTCCTCTGGAATGGACTGAGACATCTGGGGGACTCTTGGAATGGTGGCACGACCCTGGAGTTCCTCTCGCCGTTCCTGTTGAGAGGGCCTCCTCTTGAGATGCGACGGGAACGCCGGGAACTCTTTCCCGACGAAGCAGGGAAAGGATCCCTCATCTCGAGTTACGAGGCGGAAACGGGGCTCCTCTGGATGTGGGCGAGACCCTCGTGTTTCCTCTCGAGTGGAGACGGGTATGTCGGGGAACTTCTTGATTTGCACCAAGGGTGTGAAGGACCCTTTCGAAGTTCCAGAGGGGAGGTGTGATCAGCTTCGAGACGCCTCAGCGGAAATGGGCCTCATCTCGCCTGGAGGGGAGAACCTCCTGGATTTTCTCGAGTTGCGGCAGGTCTTCTCGAATTACGACCGGGACCTCAGGGACCCGCTCTGGTGGCCTCAGGAAAGGCCAGTCCCCATGCGAGTTGCTAGGGGACCTCTCGGGATTCCTCTCCTGTCCATGCCGGGGCCTCAGTCCTCGTGTGGAGTCGGGGCCGGAACCTGAGGATTCCTCTCCAGTGTTGCCATGGATCTTGGGTGCTTCTGAGTCTCCCCAGGGGAGTCAGGCCTAGTCTCGAGTGGGGGCATGCACGTGCGCTTTCCTCCCGAGCTGCAGCAGTAGTGTCACGCTTCCTGTCACGTGGATCAAGGGATCTGTGGATTTCCCTCAAGGCTGTCCCTCGAGGCTTTCCCACGAGCCTTTCCCACAGGGCTGTGCCACGTGTCAACTTGTGAGTCTATCCTCGGCGTGGAAGACGAGCCGGTGAAGGGAAAAGAGGTTCCTCTGGAATGGACTGAGACATCTGGGGGACTCTTGGAATGGTGGCACGACCCTGGAGTTCCTCTCGCCGTTCCTGTTGAGAGGGCCTCCTCTTGAGATGCGACGGGAACGCCGGGAACTCTTTCCCGAAGAAGCAGGGAAAGGATCCCTCATCTCGAGCTACGAGGCGGAAACGGGGCTCCTCTGGATGTGGGCGGGACCCTCGTGTTTCCTCTCGAGTGGAGACGGGTATGTCGGGGAACTTCTTGATTTGCACCAAGGGTGTGAAGGACCCTTTCGAAGTTCCAGAGGGGAGGTGTGATCAGCCTCGAGACGCCTCAGCGGAAATGGGCCTCATCTCGCCTGGAGGGGAGAACCTCCTGGATTTTCTCGAGTTGCGGCAGGTCTTCTCGAATTACGACGGGGACCTCAGGGACCCGCTCTGGTGGCCTCAGGAAAGGCCAGTCCCCATGCGAGTTGCTAGGGGACCTCTCGGGATTCCTCTCCTGTCCATGCCGGGGCCTCAGTCCTCGTGTGGAGTCGGGGCCGGAACCTGAGGATTCCTCTCCAGTGTTGCCATGGATCTTGGGTGCTTCTGAGTCTCCCCAGGGGAGTCAGGCCTAGTCTCGAGTGGGGGCATGCACGTGCGCTTTCCTCCCGAGCTGCAGCAGTAGTGTCACGCTTCCTGTCACGTGGATCAAGGGATCTGTGGCTTTCCATCGAGGCTGTCCCTCGAGGCTTTCCCACGAGGCTTTCCCACAGGGCTGTGCCACGTGCCACCGTGGTGTGAGTCGATCCTCGGCGTGAAAGACGGGCCGGTGTAGGGAAAAGAGGTTCCTCTGGAATGGACTGAGACATCTGGGGTCTCTTGGAATGGTGGCACGACCCTGGAGTTCCTCTCGCCGTTAATGTTGAGAGGGCCTCCTCTTGAGATGCGACGGGAACGCCGGGAACTCTTTCCCGACGAAGCAGGGAAAGGATCCCTCATCTCGAGCTACGAGGCGGAAACGGGGCTCCTCTGGATATGGTTGGGACCCTCGTGTTTCCTCTCGAGTGGAGACGGGTATGTCGGGGAACTTCCTGATTTGCACCAAGGGTGTGAAGGACCCTTTCGAAGTTCCAGAGGGGAGGTGTGATCAGCCTCGAGACGCCTCAGCGGAAATGGGCCTCATCTCGCCTGGAGGGGAGAATCTCCTGGATTTTCTCGAGTTGGGGCAGGTCTTCTCGAGTTACGACGGAGACCTCAGGGACCCGCTCTGGTGGCCTCAGGAAAGGCCAGTCCCCATGCGAGTTGCTAGGGGACCTCTCGGGATTCCTCTCCCGTCCATGCCGGGGCCTCAGTCCTTGTGTGGAGTCGGGGCCGGAACCTGAGGATTCCTCTCAAGTGTTGCCATGGATCTTGGGTGCTTCTGAGTCTCCCCAGGGGAGTCAGGCCTCCTCTTGTGTGGGGGCATGCACGTGAGCTTTCCTCCCGAGCTGCAGCAGTAGTGTCACGCTTCCTGTCACGTGGATCAAGGGATCTGTGGCTTTCCCTCAAGGCTGTCCCTCGAGGCTTTCCCACGAGCCTTTCCCACAGGGCTGTGCCACGTGTCAACTTGGTGTGAGTGGATCCTCGGCGTGGAAGACGAGCCGGTGAAGGGAAAAGAGGTTCCTCTGGCATGGACTGAGACATCTGGGGGACTCTTGGAATGGTGGCACGACCCTGGAGTTCCTCTCGCCGTTCCTGTTGAGAGGGCCTCCTCTGGAGATGCGACGGGAAGGCCGGGAACTCTTTCCCGACGAAGCAGGGAAAGGATCCCTCATGTCGAGCTACGAGGCGGAAACGGGGCTCCTCTGGATGTGGGCGGGACCCTCGTGTTTCCTCTCCAGTGGAGACGGGTATGTCGGGGAACTTCTTGATTTGCACCAAGGGTGTGAAGGACCCTTTCGAAGTTCCAGAGGGGAGGTGTGATCAGCCTCGAGACGCCTCAGCGGAAATGGGCCTCATCTCGCCTGGAGGGGAGAACCTCCTGGATTTTCTCGAGTTGCGGCAGGTCTTCTCGAGTTACGACGGGGACCTCAGGGACCCGCTCTGGTGGCCTCAGGAAAGGCCAGTCCCCATGCGAGTTGCTAGGGGACCTCTCGGGATTCCTCTCCCGTCCATGCCGGGGCCTCAGTCCTCGTGTGGAGTCGGGGCCGGAACCTGAGGATTCCTCTCCAGTGTTGCCATGGATCTTGGGTGCTTCTGAGTCTCCCCAGGGGAGTCAGGCCTCGTCTCGAGTGGGGGCATGCACGTGCGCTTTCCTCCCGAGCTGCAGCAGTAGTGTCACGCTTCCTGTCACGTGGATCAAGGGATCTGTGGCTTTCCCTCTAGGCTGTCCCTCGAGGCTTTCCCACGAGGCTTTCCCACAGGGCTGTGCCACGTGCCACCGTGGTGTGAGTCGATCCTCGGCGTGAAAGACGGGCCAGTGTAGGGAAAAGAGGTTCCTCTGGAATGGACTGAGACATCTGGGGTCTCTTGGAATGGTGGCACGACCCTGGAGTTCCTCTCGCCGTTCCTGTTGAGAGGGCCTCCTCTTGAGAGGCGACGGGAAGGCCGGGAACTCTTTCCCGACGAAGCAGGGAAAGGATCCCACATCTCGAGCTACGAGGCGGAAACGGGGCTCCTCTGGATGTGGGCGGGACCCTCGTGTTTCCTCTCGAGTGGAGACGGGTATGTCGGGGAACTTCTTGATTTGCACCAAGGGTGTGAAGGACCCTTTCGAAGTTCCAGAGGGGAGGTGTGATCAGCCTCGAGACGCCTCAGCGGAAATGGGCCTCATCTCGCCTGGAGGGGAGAACCTCCTGGATTTTCTCGAGTTGCGGCAGGTCTTTTCGAATTACGACGGGGACCTCAGGGACCCGCTCTGGTGGCCTCAGGAAAGGCCAGTCCCCATGCGAGTTGCTAGGGGACCTCTCGGGATTCCTCTCCCGTCCATGCCGGGGCCTCAGTCCTTGTGTTGAGTCAGGCCCGGAACCTGAGGATTCCTCTCCAGTGTTGCCATGGATCTTGGTGTGCTTCTGAGTCTCCCCAGGGGAGTCAGGCCTCGTCTCGAGTGGGGGCATGCACGTGCGCTTTCCTCCCGAGCTGCAGCAGTAGTGTCACGCTTCCTGTCACGTGGATCAAGGGATCTGTGGCTTTCCCTCTAGGCTGTCCCTCGAGGCTTTCCCACGAGGCTTTCCCACAGGGCTGTGCCACGTGCCACCTTGGTGTGAGTCGATCCTCGGCGTGAAAGACGAGCGGGTGAAGGGAGAAGAGGTTCCTCTGGAATGGACTGAGACATCTGGAGGACTCTTGGAATGGTGGCACGACCCTGGAGTTCCTCTCGCCGTTCCTGTTGAGAGGGCCTCCTCTTGAGATGCGACGGGAACGCCGGGAACTCTTTCCCGACGAAGCAGGGAAAGGATCCCTCATCTCGAGCTACGAGGCGGAAACGTGGCTCCTCTGGATGTGGTTGGGACCCTCGTGTTTCCTCTCGAGTGGAGACGGGTATGTCGGGGAAATTCTTGATTTTCACCAAGGGTGTGAAGGACCCTTTCGAAGTTCCAGAGGTGAGGTGTGATCAGCCTCGAGACGCCTCAGCGGAAATGGGCCTCATCTCGCCTGGAGGGGAGAATCTCCTGGATTTTCTCGAGTTGGGGCAGGTCTTCTCGAGTTACGACGGAGACCTCAGGGACCCGCTCTGGTGGCCTGAGGAAAGGCCAGTCCCCATGCGAGTTGCTAGGGGACCTGTCGGGATTCCTCTCCGTCCATGCCAGGGCCTCAGTCCTTGTGTGGAGTCGGGGCCAGAACCTGAGGATTCCTCTCCAGTGTTGCCATGGATCTTGGGTGCTTCTGAGTCTCCCCAGGGGAGTCAGGCCTCGTCTTGTGTGGGGGCATGCACGTGAGCTTTCCTCCCGAGCTGCAGCAGTAGTGTCACGCTTCCTGTCACGTGGATCAAGGGATCTGTGGATTTCCCTCAAGGCTGTCCCTCGAGGCTTTCCCACGAGCCTTTCCCACAGGGCTGTGCCACGTGTCAACTTGTTGTGAGTCGATCCTCGGCGTGGAAGACGAGCCGGTGAAGGGAAAAGAGGTTCCTCTGGAATGGACTGAGACATCTGGGGGACTCTTGGAATGGTGGCACGACCCTGGAGTTCCTCTCGCCGTTCCTGTTGAGAGGGCCTCCTCTTGAGATGCGACGGGAACGCCGGGAACTCTTTCCCGACGAAGCAGGGAAAGGATCCCTCATCTCGAGCTACGAGGCGGAAACGGGGCTCCTCTGGATGTGGGCGGGACCCTCGTGTTTCCTCTCGAGTGGAGACGGGTATGTCGGGGAACTTCTTGATTTGCACCAAGGGTGTGAAGAACCCTTTCGAAGTTCCAGAGGGGAGGTGTGATCAGCCTCGAGACGCCTCAGCGGAAATGGGCCTCATCTCGCCTGGAGGGGAGAACCTCCTGGATTTTCTCGAGTTGCGGCAGGTCTTCTCGAATTACGACGGGGACCTCAGGGACCCGCTCTGGTGGCCTCAGGAAAGGCAAGTCCCCATGCGAGTTGCTAGGGGACCTCTCGGGATTCCTCTCCTGTCCATGCCGGGGCCTCAGTCCTCGTGTGGAGTCGGGGCCGGAACCTGAGGATTCCTCTCCAGTGTTGCCATGGATCTTGGGTGCTTCTGAGTCTCCCCAGGGGAGTCAGGCCTCGTCTCGAGTGGGGGCATGCACGTGCGCTTTCCTCCCGAGCTGCAGCAGTAGTGTCACGCTTCCTGTCACGTGGATCAAGGGATCTGTGGCTTTCCCTCGAGGCTGTCCCTCGAGGCTTTCCCACGAGGCTTTCCCACAAGGCTGTGCCACGTGCCACCTTGGTGTGAGTCGATCCTCGTCGTGAAAGACGAGCCGGTGAAGGGAAAAGAGGTTCCTCTGGAATGGACTGAGACATCTGGGGGTCTCTTGGAATTGTGGCACGACCCTGGAGTTCCTCTCGCTGTTCCTGTTGAGAGGGCCTCCTCTTGAGATGCGACGGGAACACCGGGAACTCTTTCCCGACGAACCAGGGAAAGAATCCCTCATCTCGAGATACGAGGCGGAAACGGGGCTCCTCTGGATGTGGGCGGGACCCTCGTGTTTCCTCTCGAGTGGAGACGGGTATGTCGGGGAACTTCTTGATTTGCACCAAGGGTGTGAAGGACCCTTTCGAAGTTCCAGAGGGGAGGTGTGATCAGCCTCGAGACGCCTCAGCGGAAATGGGCCTCATCTCGCCTGGAGGGGAGAATCTCCTGGATTTTCTCGAGTTGCGGCAGGTTTTCTCGAGTTACGACGGGGACCTCAGGGACCCGCTCTGGTGGCCTCAGGAAAGGCCAGTCCCCATGCGAGTTGCTAGGGGACCTCTCGGGATTCCTCTCCCGTCCATGCCGGGGCCTCAGTCCTTGTGTGGAGTCAGGCCCGGAACCTGAGGATTCCTCTCCAGTGTTGCCATGGATCTTGGGGTGCTTCTGAGTCTCCCCAGGGGAGTCAGGCCTCGTCTCGAGTGGGGGCATGCACGTGTGCTTTCCTCCAGAGCTGCAGCAGTAGTGTCACACTTCTTGTCACGTGGATCAAGGGATCTGTGGCTTTCCATCGAGGCTGTCCCTCGAGGCTTTCCCACGAGGCTTTCCCACAGGGCTGTGCCACGTGCCACCGTGGTGTGAGTCGATCCTCGGCGTGAAAGACGGGCCGGTGTAGGGAAAAGAGGTTCCTCTGGAATGGACTGAGACATCTGGGGTCTCTTGGAATGGTGGCACGACCCTGGAGTTCCTCTCGCCGTTCCTGTTGAGAGGGCCTCCTCTTGAGATGCGACGGGAACGCCGGGAACTCTTTCCCGACGAAGCAGGGAAAGGATCCCTCATCTCGAGCTACGAGGCGGAAACGGGGCTCCTCTGGATGTGGTTGGGACCCTCGTGATTCCTCTCGAGTGGAGACGGGTATGTCGGGGAACTTCCTGATTTGCACCAAGGGTGTGAAGGACCCTTTCGAAGTTCCAGAGGGGAGGTGTGATCAGCCTTGAGACGCCTCAGCGGAAATGGGCCTCATCTCGCCTGGAGGGGAGAATCTCCTGGATTTTCTCGAGTTGGGGCAGGTCTTCTCGAGTTACGACGGAGACCTCAGGGACCCGCTCTGGTGGCCTCAGGAAAGGCCAGTCCCCATGCGAGTTGCTAGGGGACCTCTCGGGATTCCTCTCCCGTCCATGCCGGGGCCTCAGTCCTTGTGTGGAGTCGGGGCCGGAACCTGAGGATTCCTCTCAAGTGTTGCCATGGATCTTGGGTGCTTCTGAGTCTCCCCAGGGGAGTCAGGCCTCCTCTTGTGTGGGGGCATGCACGTGAGCTTTCCTCCCGAGCTGCAGCAGTAGTGTCACGCTTCCTGTCACTTGGATCAAGGGATCTGTGGCTTTCCCTCAAGGCTGTCCCTCGAGGCTTTCCCACGAGCCTTTCCCACAGGGCTGTGCCACGTGTCAACTTGGTGTGAGTCGATCCTCGGCGTGGAAGACGAGCCGGTGAAGGGAAAAGAGGTTCCTCTGGCATGGACTGAGACATCTGGGGGACTCTTGGAATGGTGGCACGACCCTGGAGTTCCTCTCGCCGTTCCTGTTGAGAGGGCCTCCTCTTGAGATGTGACGGGAAGGCCGGGAACTCTTTCCCGACGAAGCAGGGAAAGGATCCCTCATCTCGAGCTACGAGGCGGAAACGGGGCTCCTCTGGATGTGGGCGGGACCCTCGTGTTTCCTCTCGTGTGGAGACGGGTATGTCGGGGAACTTCTTGATTTGCACCAAGGGTGTGAAGGACCCTTTCGAAGTTCCAGAGGGGAGGTGTGATCAGCCTCGAGACGCCTCAGCGGAAATGGGCCTCATCTCGCCTGGAGGGGAGAACCTCCTGGATTTTCTCGAGTTGCGGCAGGTCTTCTCGAGTTACGACGGGGACCTCAGGGACCCGCTCTGGTGGCCTCAGGAAAGGCCAGTCCCCATGCGAGTTGCTAGGGGACCTCTCGGGATTCCTCTCCTGTCCATGCCGGGGCCTCAGTCCTCGTGTGGAGTCGGGGCCGGAACCTGAGGATTCCTCTCCAGTGTTGCCATGGATCTTGGGTGCTTCTGAGTCTCCCCAGGGGAGTCAGGCCTCGTCTCGAGTGGGGGCATGCACGTGCGCTTTCCTCCCGAGCTGCAGCAGTAGTGTCACGCTTCCTGTCACGTGGATCAAGTGATCTCTGGCTTTCCCTCGAGGCTGTCCCTCGAGGCTTTCCCACGAGGCTTTCCCACAGGGCTGTGCCACGTGCCACCTTGGTGTGAGTCGATCCTCGCCCTGAAAGACGAGCCGGTGAAGGGAAAAGAGGGTCCTCTGGAATGGACTGAGACATCTGGGGTCTCTTGGAATGGTGGCACGACCCTGGAGTTTCTCTCGCCGTTCCTGTTGAGAGGGCCTCCTCTTGAGATGCGACGGGAACGCCGGGAACTCTTTCCCGACGAAGCAGGGAAAGGATCCCTCATCTCGAGCTACGAGGCGGAAACGGGGCTCCTCTGGATGTGGGCGGGACCCTCGTGTTTCCTCTCGAGTGGAGACGGCTAGGTCGGGGAACTTCTTGATTTGCACCAAGGGTGTGAAGGACCCTTTCGAAGTTCCAGAGGTGAGGTGTGATCAGCCTCGAGACGCCTCAGCGGAAATGGGCCTCATCTCGCCTGGAGGGGAGAACCTCCTGGATTTTCTCGAGTTGCAGCAGGTCTTCTCGAATTACGACGGGGACCTCAGGGACCCGCTCTGGTGGCCTCAGGAAAGGCCAGTCCCCATGCGAGTTGCTAGGGGACCTCTCGGGATTCCTCTCCCGTCCATGCCGGGGCCTCAGTCCTTGTGTGGAGTCAGGCCCGGAACCTGAGGATTCCTCTCCAGTGTTGCCATGGATCTTGGTGTGCTTCTGAGTCTCCCCAGGGGAGTCAGGCCTCGTCTCGAGTGGGGGCATGCACGTGTGCTTTCCTCCCGAGCTGCAGCAGTAGTGTCACGCTTCCTGTCACGTGGATCAAGGGATCTGTGGCTTTCCCTCGAGGCTGTCCCTCGAGGCTTTCCCACGAGGCTTTCCCACAGGGCTGTGCCACGTGCCACCTTGGTGTGAGTCGATCCTCGGCGTGAAAGACGAGAGGGTGAAGGGAGAAGAGGTTCCTCTGGAATGGACTGAGACATCTGGGGGACTCTTGGAATGGTGGCACGACCCTGGAGTTCCTCTCGCCGTTCCTGTTGAGAGGGCCTCCTCTTGAGATGCGACAGGAACGCCGGGAACTCTTTCCCGACGAAGCAGGGAAAGGATCCCTCATCTCGAGCTACGAGGCGGAAACGTGGCTCCTCTGGATGTGGTTGGGACCCTCGTGTTTCCTCTCGAGTGGAGACGGGTATGTCAGGGAACTTCTTGATTTGCACCAAGGGTGTGAAGGACCCTTTCGAAGTTCCAGAGGGGAGGTGTGATCAGCCTCGAGACGCCTCAGCGGAAATGGGCCTCATCTCGCCTGGAGGGGAGAACCTCCTGGATTTTCTCGAGTTGCGGCAGGTCTTCTCGAATTACGACGGGGACCTCAGGGACCCGCTCTGGTGGCCTCAGGAAAGGACAGTCCCCATGCGAGTTGCTAGGGGACCTCTCGGGATTCCTCTCCCGTCCATGCCGGGGCCTCAGTCCTCGTGTGGAGTCGGGGCCGGAACCTGAGGATTCCTCTCCAGTGTTGCCATGGATCTTGGGTGCTTCTGAGTCTCCCCAGGGGAGTCAGGCCTCGTCTCGAGTGGGGGCATGCACGTGCGCTTTCCTCCCGAGCTGCAGCAGTAGTGTCACGCTTCCTGTCACGTGGATCAAGTGATCTCTGGCTTTCCCTCGAGGCTGTCCCTCGAGGCTTTCCCACGAGGCTTTCCCACAGGGCTGTGCCACGTGCCACCTTGGTGTGAGTCGATCCTCGCCCTGAAAGACGAGCCGGTGAAGGGAAAAGAGGGTCCTCTGGAATGGACTGAGACATCTGGGGTCTCTTGGAATGGTGGCACGACCCTGGAGTTTCTCTCGCCGTTCCTGTTGAGAGGGCCTCCTCTTGAGATGCGACGGGAACGCCGGGAACTCTTTCCCGACGAAGCAGGGAAAGGATCCCTCATCTCGAGCTACGAGGCGGAAACGGGGCTCCTCTGGATGTGGGCGGGACCCTCGTGTTTCCTCTCGAGTGGAGACGGCTAGGTCGGGGAACTTCTTGATTTGCACCAAGGGTGTGAAGGACCCTTTCGAAGTTCCAGAGGTGAGGTGTGATCAGCCTCGAGACGCCTCAGCGGAAATGGGCCTCATCTCGCCTGGAGGGGAGAACCTCCTGGATTTTCTCGAGTTGCAGCAGGTCTTCTCGAATTACGACGGGGACCTCAGGGACCCGCTCTGGTGGCCTCAGGAAAGGCCAGTCCCCATGCGAGTTGCTAGGGGACCTCTCGGGATTCCTCTCCCGTCCATGCCGGGGCCTCAGTCCTTGTGTGGAGTCAGGCCCGGAACCTGAGGATTCCTCTCCAGTGTTGCCATGGATCTTGGTGTGCTTCTGAGTCTCCCCAGGGGAGTCAGGCCTCGTCTCGAGTGGGGGCATGCACGTGTGCTTTCCTCCCGAGCTGCAGCAGTAGTGTCACGCTTCCTGTCACGTGGATCAAGGGATCTGTGGCTTTCCCTCGAGGCTGTCCCTCGAGGCTTTCCCACGAGGCTTTCCCACAGGGCTGTGCCACGTGCCACCTTGGTGTGAGTCGATCCTCGGCGTGAAAGACGAGAGGGTGAAGGGAGAAGAGGTTCCTCTGGAATGGACTGAGACATCTGGGGGACTCTTGGAATGGTGGCACGACCCTGGAGTTCCTCTCGCCGTTCCTGTTGAGAGGGCCTCCTCTTGAGATGCGACAGGAACGCCGGGAACTCTTTCCCGACGAAGCAGGGAAAGGATCCCTCATCTCGAGCTACGAGGCGGAAACGTGGCTCCTCTGGATGTGGTTGGGACCCTCGTGTTTCCTCTCGAGTGGAGACGGGTATGTCAGGGAACTTCTTGATTTGCACCAAGGGTGTGAAGGACCCTTTCGAAGTTCCAGAGGGGAGGTGTGATCAGCCTCGAGACGCCTCAGCGGAAATGGGCCTCATCTCGCCTGGAGGGGAGAACCTCCTGGATTTTCTCGAGTTGCGGCAGGTCTTCTCGAATTACGACGGGGACCTCAGGGACCCGCTCTGGTGGCCTCAGGAAAGGACAGTCCCCATGCGAGTTGCTAGGGGACCTCTCGGGATTCCTCTCCCGTCCATGCCGGGGCCTCAGTCCTTGTGTGGAGTCGGGGTCGGAACCTGAGGATTCCTCTCCAGTGTTGCCATGGATCTTGGTGTGCTTCTGAGTCTCCCCAGGGGAGTCAGGCCTCGTCTCGAGTGGGGGCATGCACATGCGCTTTCCTCCCGAGCTGCAGCAGTAGTGTCACGCTTCCTGTCACGTGGATCAAGGGATCTGTGGCTTTCCCTCGAGGCTGTCCCTCGAGGCTTTCCCACGAGGCTTTCCCACAGGGCTGTGCCACGTGCCACCGTGGTGTGAGTCGATCTTCGGCGTGAAAGACGGGCCAGTGTAGGCAAAAGAGGTTCCTCTGGAATGGACTGAGACATCTGGGGTCTCTTGGAATGGTGGCACGACCCTGGAGTTCCTCTCGCCGTTCCTGTTGAGAGGGCCTCCTCTTGAGATGCGACGGGAACGCCGGGAACTCTTTCCCGACGAAGCAGGGAAAGGATCCCTCATCTCGAGCTACGAGGCGGAAACGGGGCTCCTCTGGATGTGGTTAGGACCCTCGTGTTTCCTCTCGAGTGGAGACGGGTATGTCGGGGAACTTCTTGATTTGCACCAAGGGTGTGAAGGACCCTTTCGAAGTTCCAGAGGTGAGGTGTGATCAGCCTCGAGACGCCTCAGCGGAAATGGGCCTCATCTCGCCTGGAGGGGAGAACCTCCTGGATTTTCTCGAGTTGCGGCAGGTTTTCTCGAGTTACGACGGGGACCTCAGGGACCCGCTCTGGTGGCCTCAGGAAAGGCCAGTCCCCATGCGAGTTGCTAGGGGACCTCTCGGGATTCCTCTCCCGTCCATGCCGGGGCCTCAGTCCTTGTGTGGAGTCAGGCCCGGAACCTGAGGATTCCTCTCCAGTGTTGCCATGGATCTTGGGGTGCTTCTGAGTCTCCCCAGGGGAGTCAGGCCTCGTCTCGAGTGGGGGCATGCACGTGTGCTTTCCTCCAGAGCTGCAGCAGTAGTGTCACACTTCTTGTCACGTGGATCAAGTGATCTGTGGCTTTCCATCGAGGCTGTCCCTCGAGGCTTTCCCACGAGGCTTTCCCACAGGGCTGTGCCACGTGCCACCGTGGTGTGAGTCGATCCTCGGCGTGAAAGACGGGCCGGTGTAGGGAAAAGAGGTTCCTCTGGAATGGACTGAGACATCTGGGGTCTCTTGGAATGGTGGCACGACCCTGGAGTTCCTCTCGCCGTTCCTGTTGAGAGGGCCTCCTCTTGAGATGCGACGGGAACGCCGGGAACTCTTTCCCGACGAAGCAGGGAAAGGATCCCTCATCTCGAGCTACGAGGCGGAAACGGGGCTCCTCTGGATGTGGTTGGGACCCTCGTGATTCCTCTCGAGTGGAGACGGGTATGTCGGGGAACTTCCTGATTTGCACCAAGGGTGTGAAGGACCCTTTCGAAGTTCCAGAGGGGAGGTGTGATCAGCCTTGAGACGCCTCAGCGGAAATGGGCCTCATCTCGCCTGGAGGGGAGAATCTCCTGGATTTTCTCGAGTTGGGGCAGGTCTTCTCGAGTTACGACGGAGACCTCAGGGACCCGCTCTGGTGGCCTCAGGAAAGGCCAGTCCCCATGCGAGTTGCTAGGGGACCTCTCGGGATTCCTCTCCCGTCCATGCCGGGGCCTCAGTCCTTGTGTGGAGTCGGGGCCGGAACCTGAGGATTCCTCTCAAGTGTTGCCATGGATCTTGGGTGCTTCTGAGTCTCCCCAGGGGAGTCAGGCCTCCTCTTGTGTGGGGGCATGCACGTGAGCTTTCCTCCCGAGCTGCAGCAGTAGTGTCACGCTTCCTGTCACTTGGATCAAGGGATCTGTGGCTTTCCCTCAAGGCTGTCCCTCGAGGCTTTCCCACGAGCCTTTCCCACAGGGCTGTGCCACGTGTCAACTTGGTGTGAGTCGATCCTCGGCGTGGAAGACGAGCCGGTGAAGGGAAAAGAGGTTCCTCTGGCATGGACTGAGACATCTGGGGGACTCTTGGAATGGTGGCACGACCCTGGAGTTCCTCTCGCCGTTCCTGTTGAGAGGGCCTCCTCTTGAGATGTGACGGGAAGGCCGGGAACTCTTTCCCGACGAAGCAGGGAAAGGATCCCTCATCTCGAGCTACGAGGCGGAAACGGGGCTCCTCTGGATGTGGGCGGGACCCTCGTGTTTCCTCTCGTGTGGAGACGGGTATGTCGGGGAACTTCTTGATTTGCACCAAGGGTGTGAAGGACCCTTTCGAAGTTCCAGAGGGGAGGTGTGATCAGCCTCGAGACGCCTCAGCGGAAATGGGCCTCATCTCGCCTGGAGGGGAGAACCTCCTGGATTTTCTCGAGTTGCGGCAGGTCTTCTCGAGTTACGACGGGGACCTCAGGGACCCGCTCTGGTGGCCTCAGGAAAGGCCAGTCCCCATGCGAGTTGCTAGGGGACCTCTCGGGATTCCTCTCCCGTCCATGCCGGGGCCTCAGTCCTTGTGTGGAGTCAGGCCCGGAACCTGAGGATTCCTCTCCAGTGTTGCCATGGATCTTGGTGTGCTTCTGAGTCTCCCCAGGGGAGTCAGGCCTCGTCTCGAGTGGGGGCATGCACGTGTGCTTTCCTCCCGAGCTGCAGCAGTAGTGTCACGCTTCCTGTCACGTGGATCAAGGGATCTGTGGCTTTCCCTCGAGGCTGTCCCTCGAGGCTTTCCCACGAGGCTTTCCCACAGGGCTGTGCCACGTGCCACCTTGGTGTGAGTCGATCCTCGGCGTGAAAGACGAGAGGGTGAAGGGAGAAGAGGTTCCTCTGGAATGGACTGAGACATCTGGGGGACTCTTGGAATGGTGGCACGACCCTGGAGTTCCTCTCGCCGTTCCTGTTGAGAGGGCCTCCTCTTGAGATGCGACGGGAACGCCGGGAACTCTTTCCCGACGAAGCAGGGAAAGGATCCCTCATCTCGAGCTACGAGGCGGAAACGTGGCTCCTCTGGATGTGGTTGGGACCCTCGTGTTTCCTCTCGAGTGGAGACGGGTATGTCAGGGAACTTCTTGATTTGCACCAAGGGTGTGAAGGACCCTTTCGAAGTTCCAGAGGGGAGGTGTGATCAGCCTCGAGACGCCTCAGCGGAAATGGGCCTCATCTCGCCTGGAGGGGAGAACCTCCTGGATTTTCTCGAGTTGCGGCAGGTCTTCTCGAATTACGACGGGGACCTCAGGGACCCGCTCTGGTGGCCTCAGGAAAGGACAGTCCCCATGCGAGTTGCTAGGGGACCTCTCGGGATTCCTCTCCCGTCCATGCCGGGGCCTCAGTCCTTGTGTGGAGTCGGGGTCGGAACCTGAGGATTCCTCTCCAGTGTTGCCATGGATCTTGGTGTGCTTCTGAGTCTCCCCAGGGGAGTCAGGCCTCGTCTCGAGTGGGGGCATGCACATGCGCTTTCCTCCCGAGCTGCAGCAGTAGTGTCACGCTTCCTGTCACGTGGATCAAGGGATCTGTGGCTTTCCCTCAAGGCTGTCCCTCGAGGCTTTCCCACGAGGCTTTCCCACAGGGCTGTGCCACGTGCCACCGTGGTGTGAGTCGATCTTCGGCGTGAAAGACGGGCCAGTGTAGGGAAAAGAGGTTCCTCTGGAATGGACTGAGACATCTGGGGTCTCTTGGAATGGTGGCACGACCCTGGAGTTCCTCTCGCCGTTCCTGTTGAGAGGGCCTCCTCTTGAGATGCGACGGGAACGCCGGGAACTCTTTCCCGACGAAGCAGGGAAAGGATCCCTCATCTCGAGCTACGAGGCGGAAACGGGGCTCCTCTGGATGTGGTTAGGACCCTCGTGTTTCCTCTCGAGTGGAGACGGGTATGTCGGGGAACTTCTTGATTTGCACCAAGGGTGTGAAGGACCCTTTCGAAGTTCCAGAGGTGAGGTGTGATCAGCCTCGAGACGCCTCAGCGGAAATGGGCCTCATCTCGCCTGGAGGGGAGAACCTCCTGGATTTTCTCGAGTTGCGGCAGGTCTTCTCGAGTTACGACGGGGACCTCAGGGACCCGCTCTGGTGGCCTCAGGAAAGGCCAGTCCCCATGCGAGTTGCTAGGGGACCTCTCGGGATTCCTCTCCTGTCCATGCCGGGGCCTCAGTCCTCGTGTGGAGTCGGGGCCGGAACCTGAGGATTCCTCTCCAGTGTTGCCATGGATCTTGGGTGCTTCTGAGTCTCCCCAGGGGAGTCAGGCCTCGTCTCGAGTGGTGGCATGCACGTGCGCTTTCCTCCCGAGCTGCAGCAGTAGTGTCACGCTTCCTGTCACGTGGATCAAGTGATCTCTGGCTTTCCCTCGAGGCTGTCCCTCGAGGCTTTCCCACGAGGCTTTCCCACAGGGCTGTGCCACGTGCCACCTTGGTGTGAGTCGATCCTCGCCCTGAAAGACGAGCCGGTGAAGGGAAAAGAGGGTCCTCTGGAATGGACTGAGACATCTGGGGTCTCTTGGAATGGTGGCACGACCCTGGAGTTCCTCTCGCCGTTCCTGTTGAGAGGGCCTCCTCTTGAGATGCGACGGGAACGCCGGGAACTCTTTCCCGACGAAGCAGGGAAAGGATCCCTCATCTCGAGCTACGAGGCGGAAACGGGGCTCCTCTGGATGTGGGCGGGACCCTCGTGTTTCCTCTCGAGTGGAGACGGCTAGGTCGGGGAACTTCTTGATTTGCACCAAGGGTGTGAAGGACCCTTTCGAAGTTCCAGAGGTGAGGTGTGATCAGCCTCGAGACGCCTCAGCGGAAATGGGCCTCATCTCGCCTGGAGGGGAGAACCTCCTGGATTTTCTCGAGTTGCGGCAGGTCTTCTCGAATTACGACGGGGACCTCAGGGACCCGCTCTGGTGGCCTCAGGAAAGGCCAGTCCCCATGCGAGTTGCTAGGGGACCTCTCGGGATTCCTCTCCCGTCCATGCCGGGGCCTCAGTCCTTGTGTGGAGTCAGGCCCGGAACCTGAGGATTCCTCTCCAGTGTTGCCATGGATCTTGGTGTGCTTCTGAGTATCCCCAGGGGAGTCAGGCCTCGTCTCGAGTGGGGGCATGCACGTGCGCTTTCCTCCCGAGCTGCAGCAGTAGTGTCACGCTTCCTGTCACGTGGATCAAGGGATCTGTGGCTTTCCCTCGAGGCTGTCCCTCGAGGCTTTCCCACGAGGCTTTCCCACAGGGCTGTGCCACATGCCACCTTGGTGTGAGTCGATCCTCGGCGTGAAAGACGAGAGGGTGAAGGGAGAAGAGGTTCCTCTGGAATGGACTGAGACATCTGGGGGACTCTTGGAATGGTGGCACGACCCTGGAGTTCCTCTCGCCGTTCCTGTTGAGAGGGCCTCCTCTTGAGATGCGACGGGAACGCCGGGAACTCTTTCCCGACGAAGCAGGGAAAGGATCCCTCATCTCGAGCTACGAGGCGGAAACGTGGCTCCTCTGGATGTGGTTGGGACCCTCGTGTTTCCTCTCGAGTGGAGACGGGTATGTCAGGGAACTTCTTGATTTGCACCAAGGGTGTGAAGGACCCTTTCGAAGTTCCAGAGGGGAGGTGTGATCAGCCTCGAGACGCCTCAGCGGAAATGGGCCTCATCTCGCCTGGAGGGGAGAACCTCCTGGATTTTCTCGAGTTGCGGCAGGTCTTCTCGAATTACGACGGGGACCTCAGGGACCCGCTCTGGTGGCCTCAGGAAAGGACAGTCCCCATGCGAGTTGCTAGGGGACCTCTCGGGATTCCTCTCCCGTCCATGCCGGGGCCTCAGTCCTTGTGTGGAGTCGGGGTCGGAACCTGAGGATTCCTCTCCAGTGTTGCCATGGATCTTGGTGTGCTTCTGAGTCTCCCCAGGGGAGTCAGGCCTCGTCTCGAGTGGGGGCATGCACATGCGCTTTCCTCCCGAGCTGCAGCAGTAGTGTCACGCTTCCTGTCACGTGGATCAAGGGATCTGTGGCTTTCCCTCGAGGCTGTCCCTCGAGGCTTTCCCACGAGGCTTTCCCACAGGGCTGTGCCACGTGCCACCGTGGTGTGAGTCGATCCTCGGCGTGAAAGACGGGCCAGTGTAGGGAAAAGAGGTTCCTCTGGAATGGACTGAGACATCTGGGGTCTCTTGGAATGGTGGCACGACCCTGGAGTTCCTCTCGCCGTTCCTGTTGAGAGGGCCTCCTCTTGAGATGCGACGGGAACGCCGGGAACTCTTTCCCGACGAAGCAGGGAAAGGATCCCTCATCTCGAGCTACGAGGCGGAAACGGGGCTCCTCTGGATGTGGTTAGGACCCTCGTGTTTCCTCTCGAGTGGAGACGGGTATGTCGGGGAACTTCTTGATTTGCACCAAGGGTGTGAAGGACCCTTTCGAAGTTCCAGAGGTGAGGTGTGATCAGCCTCGAGACGCCTCAGCGGAAATGGGCCTCATCTCGCCTGGAGGGGAGAACCTCCTGGATTTTCTCGAGTTGCGGCAGGTCTTCTCGAGTTACGACGGGGACCTCAGGGACCCGCTCTGGTGGCCTCAGGAAAGGCCAGTCCCCATGCGAGTTGCTAGGGGACCTCTCGGGATTCCTCTCCTGTCCATGCCGGGGCCTCAGTCCTCGTGTGGAGTCGGGGCCGGAACCTGAGGATTCCTCTCCAGTGTTGCCATGGATCTTGGGTGCTTCTGAGTCTCCCCAGGGGAGTCAGGCCTCGTCTCGAGTGGTGGCATGCACGTGCGCTTTCCTCCCGAGCTGCAGCAGTAGTGTCACGCTTCCTGTCACGTGGATCAAGTGATCTCTGGCTTTCCCTCGAGGCTGTCCCTCGAGGCTTTCCCACGAGGCTTTCCCACAGGGCTGTGCCACGTGCCACCTTGGTGTGAGTCGATCCTCGCCCTGAAAGACGAGCCGGTGAAGGGAAAAGAGGGTCCTCTGGAATGGACTGAGACATCTGGGGTCTCTTGGAATGGTGGCACGACCCTGGAGTTCCTCTCGCCGTTCCTGTTGAGAGGGCCTCCTCTTGAGATGCGACGGGAACGCCGGGAACTCTTTCCCGACGAAGCAGGGAAAGGATCCCTCATCTCGAGCTACGAGGCGGAAACGGGGCTCCTCTGGATGTGGGCGGGACCCTCGTGTTTCCTCTCGAGTGGAGACGGCTAGGTCGGGGAACTTCTTGATTTGCACCAAGGGTGTGAAGGACCCTTTCGAAGTTCCAGAGGTGAGGTGTGATCAGCCTCGAGACGCCTCAGCGGAAATGGGCCTCATCTCGCCTGGAGGGGAGAACCTCCTGGATTTTCTCGAGTTGCGGCAGGTCTTCTCGAATTACGACGGGGACCTCAGGGACCCGCTCTGGTGGCCTCAGGAAAGGCCAGTCCCCATGCGAGTTGCTAGGGGACCTCTCGGGATTCCTCTCCCGTCCATGCCGGGGCCTCAGTCCTTGTGTGGAGTCAGGCCCGGAACCTGAGGATTCCTCTCCAGTGTTGCCATGGATCTTGGTGTGCTTCTGAGTCTCCCCAGGGGAGTCAGGCCTCGTCTCGAGTGGGGGCATGCACGTGCGCTTTCCTCCCGAGCTGCAGCAGTAGTGTCACGCTTCCTGTCACGTGGATCAAGGGATCTGTGGCTTTCCCTCGAGGCTGTCCCTCGAGGCTTTCCCACGAGGCTTTCCCACAGGGCTGTGCCACGTGCCACCTTGGTGTGAGTCGATCCTCGGCGTGAAAGACGAGAGGGTGAAGGGAGAAGAGGTTCCTCTGGAATGGACTGAGACATCTGGGGGACTCTTGGAATGGTGGCACGACCCTGGAGTTCCTCTCGCCGTTCCTGTTGAGAGGGCCTCCTCTTGAGATGCGACGGGAACGCCGGGAACTCTTTCCCGACGAAGCAGGGAAAGGATCCCTCATCTCGAGCTACGAGGCGGAAACGTGGCTCCTCTGGATGTGGTTGGGACCCTCGTGTTTCCTCTCGAGTGGAGACGGGTATGTCAGGGAACTTCTTGATTTGCACCAAGGGTGTGAAGGACCCTTTCGAAGTTCCAGAGGGGAGGTGTGATCAGCCTCGAGACGCCTCAGCGGAAATGGGCCTCATCTCGCCTGGAGGGGAGAACCTCCTGGATTTTCTCGAGTTGCGGCAGGTCTTCTCGAATTACGACGGGGACCTCAGGGACCCGCTCTGGTGGCCTCAGGAAAGGACAGTCCCCATGCGAGTTGCTAGGGGACCTCTCGGGATTCCTCTCCCGTCCATGCCGGGGCCTCAGTCCTTGTGTGGAGTCGGGGTCGGAACCTGAGGATTCCTCTCCAGTGTTGCCATGGATCTTGGTGTGCTTCTGAGTCTCCCCAGGGGAGTCAGGCCTCGTCTCGAGTGGGGGCATGCACATGCGCTTTCCTCCCGAGCTGCAGCAGTAGTGTCACGCTTCCTGTCACGTGGATCAAGGGATCTGTGGCTTTCCCTCGAGGCTGTCCCTCGAGGCTTTCCCACGAGGCTTTCCCACAGGGCTGTGCCACGTGCCACCGTGGTGTGAGTCGATCCTCGGCGTGAAAGACGGGCCAGTGTAGGGAAAAGAGGTTCCTCTGGAATGGACTGAGACATCTGGGGTCTCTTGGAATGGTGGCACGACCCTGGAGTTCCTCTCGCCGTTCCTGTTGAGAGGGCCTCCTCTTGAGATGCGACGGGAACGCCGGGAACTCTTTCCCGACGAAGCAGGGAAAGGATCCCTCATCTCGAGCTACGAGGCGGAAACGGGGCTCCTCTGGATGTGGTTAGGACCCTCGTGTTTCCTCTCGAGTGGAGACGGGTATGTCGGGGAACTTCTTGATTTGCACCAAGGGTGTGAAGGACCCTTTCGAAGTTCCAGAGGTGAGGTGTGATCAGCCTCGAGACGCCTCAGCGGAAATGGGCCTCATCTCGCCTGGAGGGGAGAACCTCCTGGATTTTCTCGAGTTGCGGCAGGTCTTCTCGAGTTACGACGGGGACCTCAGGGACCCGCTCTGGTGGCCTCAGGAAAGGCCAGTCCCCATGCGAGTTGCTAGGGGACCTCTCGGGATTCCTCTCCTGTCCATGCCGGGGCCTCAGTCCTCGTGTGGAGTCGGGGCCGGAACCTGAGGATTCCTCTCCAGTGTTGCCATGGATCTTGGGTGCTTCTGAGTCTCCCCAGGGGAGTCAGGCCTCGTCTCGAGTGGTGGCATGCACGTGCGCTTTCCTCCCGAGCTGCAGCAGTAGTGTCACGCTTCCTGTCACGTGGATCAAGTGATCTCTGGCTTTCCCTCGAGGCTGTCCCTCGAGGCTTTCCCACGAGGCTTTCCCACAGGGCTGTGCCACGTGCCACCTTGGTGTGAGTCGATCCTCGCCCTGAAAGACGAGCCGGTGAAGGGAAAAGAGGGTCCTCTGGAATGGACTGAGACATCTGGGGTCTCTTGGAATGGTGGCACGACCCTGGAGTTCCTCTCGCCGTTCCTGTTGAGAGGGCCTCCTCTTGAGATGCGACGGGAACGCCGGGAACTCTTTCCCGACGAAGCAGGGAAAG
The DNA here is from genome assembly GCF_023091745.1 of Budorcas taxicolor. Lineage (NCBI taxonomy): Eukaryota > Metazoa > Chordata > Mammalia > Artiodactyla > Bovidae > Budorcas > Budorcas taxicolor. The sequence goes on from NW_026291670.1 coordinate 1,060,074, forward strand.
GATCCCTCATCTCGAGCTACGAGGCGGAAACGGGGCTCCTCTGGATGTGGGCGGGACCCTCGTGTTTCCTCTCGAGTGGAGACGGCTAGGTCGGGGAACTTCTTGATTTGCACCAAGGGTGTGAAGGACCCTTTCGAAGTTCCAGAGGTGAGGTGTGATCAGCCTCGAGACGCCTCAGCGGAAATGGGCCTCATCTCGCCTGGAGGGGAGAACCTCCTGGATTTTCTCGAGTTGCGGCAGGTCTTCTCGAATTACGACGGGGACCTCAGGGACCCGCTCTGGTGGCCTCAGGAAAGGCCAGTCCCCATGCGAGTTGCTAGGGGACCTCTCGGGATTCCTCTCCCGTCCATGCCGGGGCCTCAGTCCTTGTGTGGAGTCAGGCCCGGAACCTGAGGATTCCTCTCCAGTGTTGCCATGGATCTTGGTGTGCTTCTGAGTCTCCCCAGGGGAGTCAGGCCTCGTCTCGAGTGGGGGCATGCACGTGCGCTTTCCTCCCGAGCTGCAGCAGTAGTGTCACGCTTCCTGTCACGTGGATCAAGGGATCTGTGGCTTTCCCTCGAGGCTGTCCCTCGAGGCTTTCCCACGAGGCTTTCCCACAGGTCTGTGCCACGTGCCACCTTGGTGTGAGTCGATCCTCGGCATGAAAGACGAGTGGGTGAAGGGAGAAGAGGTTCCTCTGGAATGGACTGAGACATCTGGGGGACTCTTGGAATGGTGGCACGACCCTGGAGTTCCTCTCGCCGTTCCTGTTGAGAGGGCCTCCTCTTGAGATGCGACGGGAACGCCGGGAACTCTTTCCCGACGAAGCAGGGAAAGGATCCCTCATCTCGAGCTACGAGGCGGAAACGTGGCTCCTCTGGATGTGGTTGGGACCCTCGTGTTTCCTCTCGAGTGGAGACGGGTATGTCGGGGAACTTCTTGATTTGCACCAAGGGTGTGAAGGACCCTTTCGAAGTTCCAGAGGGGAGGTGTGATCAGCCTCGAGACGCCTCAGCGGAAATGGGCCTCATCTCGCCTGGAGGGGAGAACCTCCTGGATTTTCTCGAGTTGCGGCAGGTCTTCTCGAATTTCGACGGGGACCTCAGGGACCCGCTCTGCTGGCCTCAGGAAAGGCCAGTCCCCATGCGAGTTGCTAGGGACCTCTCGGGATTCCTCTCCCGTCCATGCCGGGGCCTCAGTCCTTGTGTGGAGACGGGGCCGGAATCTGAGGTTTCCTCTCCAGTGTTGCCATGGATCTTGGGGTTCTTCTGAGTCTCCCCAGGGGAGTCAGGCCTCATCTCGAGTGGGGGCATGCACGTGCGCTTTCCTCCCGAGCTGCAGCAGTAGTGTCACGCTTCCTGTCACGTGGATCAAGGGATCTGTGGCTTTCCCTTGAGGCTGTCCCTCGAGGCTTTCCCACGAGGCTTTCCCACAGGGCTGTGCCACGTGCCACCTTGGTGTGAGTCGATCCTCGGCGTGAAAGACGATCCGGTGAAGGGAAAAGAGGTTCCTCTGGAATGGACAGAGATATCTGCGGGACTCTTGGAATGGTGGCACGACCCTGGAGTTCCTCTCGCCGTTCCTGTTGAGAGGGCCTCCTCTTGAGATACGACGGGATCGCCGGGAACTCTTTCCCGACGAAGCAGGGAAAGGATCCCTCATCTCGAACTACGAGGCGGAAACAGGGCTCCTCTGGATGTGGTTGGGACCCTCGTGGTTCCTCTCGAGTGGAGACGGGTATGTCGGGGAACTTCTTGATTTGCACCAAGGGTGTGAAGGAACCTTTCGAAGTTCCAGAGGGGAGGTGTGATCAGCCTCGAGACGCCTCAGCGGAAATGGGCCTCATCTCGCCTGGAGGGGAGAACCTCCTGGATTTTCTCGAGTTGCGGCAGGTCTTCTCGAGTTACGACGGGGACCTCAGGGACCCGCTCTGCTGGCCTCAGGAAAGGCCAGTCCCCATGCGAGTTGCTAGGGACCTCTCGGGATTCCTCTCCCGTCCATGCCGGGGCCTCAGTCCTTGTGTGGAGTCGGGACCGGAACCTGAGGTTTCCTCTCCAGTGTTGCCATGGATCTTGGGGTTCTTCTGAGTCTCCCCAGGGGAGTCAGGCCTCGTCTCGAGTGGGGGCATGCACGTGCGCTTTCCTCCCGAGCTGCAGCAGTAGTGTCACGCTTCCTGTCACGTGGATCAAGGGATCTGTGGCTTTCCCTCGAGGCTGTCCCTCGAGACTTTCCCACGAGGCTTTCCCACAGGGCTGTGCCCCGTGCCACCTTGGTGTGAGTCGATCCTCGTCGTGAAAGACGAGCCGGTGAAGGGAAAAGAGGTTCCTCTGGAATGGACTGAGACATCTGGGGGTCTCTTGGAATGGTGGCACGACCCTGGAGTTCCTCTCGCCGTTCCTGTTGAGAGGGCCTCCTCTTGAGATGCGACGGGAACGCCGGGAACTCTTTCCCGACGAAGCAGGGAAAGGATCCCTCATCTCGAGCTACGAGGCGGAAACGGGGCTCCTCTGGATGTGGGCGGGACCCTCGTGTTTCCTCTCGAGTGGAGACGGGTATGTCGGGGAACTTCTTGATTTGCACCAAGGGTGTGAAGAACCCTTTCGAAGTTCCAGAGGGGAGGTGTGATCAGCCTCGAGACGCCTCAGCGGAAATGGGCCTCATCTCGCCTGGAGGGGAGAATCTCCTGGATTTTTTCGAGTTGCGGCAGGTCTTCTCGAGTTACGACGGGGACCTCAGGGACCCGCTCTGGTGGCCTCAGGAAAGGCCAGTCCCCATGCCAGTTGCTAGGGGACCTCTCGGGATTCCTCTCCCGTCCATGCCGGGGCCTCAGTCCTTGTGTGGAGTCAGGCCCGGAACCTGAGGATTCCTCTCCAGTGTTGCCATGGATCTTGGTGTGCTTCTGAGTCTCCCCAGGGGAGTCAGGCCTCGTCTCGATTGGGGGCATGCACGTGCGCTTTCCTCCCGAGCTGCAGCAGTAGTGTCACGCTTCCTGTCACGTGGATCAAGGGATCTGTGGCTTTCCCTCTAGGCTGTCCCTCGAGGCTTTCCCACGAGGCTTTCCCACAGGGCTGTGCCACGTGCCACCTTGGTGTGAGTCGATCCTCGGCGTGAAAGACGAGCCGGTGAAGGGAAAAGAGGTTCCTCTGGAATGGACTGAGACATCTGGGGGTCTCTTGGAATGGTGGCACGACCCTGGAGTTCCTCTCGCCGTTCCTGTTGAGAGGGCCTCCTCTTGAGATGCGACGGGAACACCGGGAACTCTTTCCCGACGAAGCAGGGAAAGGATCCCTCATCTCGAGATACGAGGCGGAAACGGGGCTCCTCTGGATGTGGGCGGGACCCTCGTGTTTCCTCCCGAGTGGAGACGGGTATGTCGGGGAACTTCTTGATTTGCACCAAGGGTGTGAAGGACCCTTTCGAAGTTCCAGAGGGGAGGTGTGATCAGCCTCGAGACTCCTCATTGGAAATGGGCCTCATCTCGCCTGGAGGGGAGAACCTCCTGGATTTTCTCGAGTTGCAGCAGGTCTTCTCGAGTTACGACGGGGACCTCAGGGACCCACTCTGGTGGCCTCAGGAAAGGCCAGTCCCCATGCGAGTTGCTAGGGGACCTCTCGGGATTCCTCTCCCGTCCATCCCGGGGCCTCAGTCCTAGGGTGGAGTCAGGCCCGGAACCTGAGGATTCCTCTCCAGTGTTGCCATGGATCTTGGGGTGCTTCTGAGTCTCCCCAGGGGAGTCAGGCCTCGTCTCGAGTGGGGTCATGCACGTGCGCTTTCCTCCCGAGCTGCAGCAGTAGTGTCACGCTTCCTGTCACGTGGATCAAGGGATCTGTGGCTTTCCCTCGAGGCTGTCCCTCGAGGCTTTCCCACGAGGCTTTCCCACAAGGCTGTGCCACGTGCCACCTTGGTGTGAGTCGATCCTCGGCGTGAAAGACGAGCCGGTGAAGGGAAAAGAGGTTCCTCTGGAATGGACTGAGACATCTGGGGGACTCTTGGAATGGTGGCAGGACCCTGGAGTTCCTCTCGCCGTTCCTGTTGAGAGGGCCTCCTCTTGAGATGCGACGGGAACGCCGGGAACTCTTTCCCGACGAAGCAGGGAAAGGATCCCTCATCTCGAGCTACGAGGCGGAAACGGGGCTCCTCTGGATGTGGTTGGGACCCTCGTGTTTCCTCTCGAGTGGAGACGGTTATGTCGGGGAACTTCTTGATTTGCACCAAGGGTGTGAAGGACACTTTCGAAGATCCAGAGGTGAGATATGATCAGCCACGACGCCTCACTGGAAATGGGCCTCATCTCGCCTGGAGGGGAGAACCTCCTGGATTTTCTCGAGTTGCGGCAGGTCTTCTCGAGTTACGAGGGGGACCTCAGGGACCAGCTCTGGTGGCCTCAGGAAAGGCCAGTCCCCATGCGACTTGCTAGGGGACCTCTCGGGATTCCTCTCCCGTCCATGCCGGGGCCTCAGTCCTTGTGTGGAGACGGGGCCGAAATCTGAGGTTTCCTCTCCAGTGTTGCCATGGATCTTGGGGTTCTTCTGAGTCTCCCCAGGGGAGTCAGGCCTCATCTCGAGTGGGGGCATGCACGTGCGCTTTCCTCCCGAGCTGCAGCAGTAGTGTCACGCTTCCTGTCACGTGGATCAAGGGATCTGTGGCTTTCCCTCGAGGCTGTCCCTCGAGGCTTTCCAACGAGGCTTTCCCACAGGGCTGTGCCACGTGCCACCTTGGTGTGAGTCGATCCTCGGCGTGAAAGACGATCCGGTGAAGGGAAAAGAGGTTCCTCTGGAATGGACAGAGACATCAGCGGGACTCTTGGAATGGTGGCACGACCCTGGAGTTCCTCTCGCCGTTCCTGTTGAGAGGGCCTCCTCTTGAGATACGACGGGATCGCCGGGAACTCTTTCCCGACGAAGCAGGGAAAGGATCCCTCATCTCGAGCTACGAGGCGGAAACAGGGCTCCTCTGGATGTGGTTGGGACCCTCGTGGTTCCTCTCGAGTGGAGATGGGTATGTCGGGGAACTTCTTGATTTGCACCAAGGGTGTGAAGGACCCTTTCGAAGTTCCAGAGGTGAGGTGTGATCAGCCTCGAGGTGCCTCAGCGGAAATGGGCCTCATCTCGCCTGGAGGGGAGAACCTCCTGGATTTTCTCGAGTTGCGGCAGGTCTTCTCGAGTTAAGACGGGGACCTCAGGGACCCGCTCTGCTGGCCTCAGGAAAGGCCAGTCCCCATGCGAGTTGCTAGGGACCTCTCGGGATTCCTCTCCCGTCCATGCCGGGTTCTCAGTCCTTGTGTGGAGTCGGAGACGGAACCTGAGGTTTCCTCTCCAGCGTTGCCATGGATCTTGGGGTTCTTCTGAGTCTCCCCAGGGGAGTCAGGCCTCATCTCGAGTGGGGGCATGCACGTGCGCTTTCCTCCCGAGCTGCAGCAGTAGTGTCACGCTTCCTGTCACGTGGATCAAGGGATCTGTGGCTTTCCCTCGAGGCTGTCCCTCGAGGCTTTCCCACGAGGCTTTCCCACAGGGCTGTACCACGTGCCACCTTGGTGTGAGTCGATCCTCGGCGTGAAAGACGGGCCGGTGTAGGGAAAAGAGGTTCCTCTGGAATGGACTGAGACATCTGGGGTCTCTTGGAATGGTGGCACGACCCTGGAGTTCCTCTCGCCGTTCCTGTTGAGAGGGCCTCCTCTTGAGATGCGACGGGAACGCCGGGAGCTCTTTCCCGACGAAGCAGGGAAAGGATCCCTCATCTCGAGCTAAGAGGCGGAAACGGGGCTCCTCTGAATGTGGTTGGGACCCTCGTGTTTCCTCTCGAGGGGAGACGGGTATGTCGGGGAACTACTTGATTTGCACCAAGGGTGTGAAGGACACTTTCGAAGTTCCAGAGGTGAGGTGAGATCAGCCACGACGCCTCAGCGGAAATGGGACTCATCTCGCCTGGAGGGGAGAACCTCCTGGATTTTCTCGAGTTGCAGCAGGACTTCTCGAGTTACGAGGGGGACCTCAGGGACCAGCACTGGTGGCCTCAGTAAAGGCCAGTCCCCATGCGAGTTGCTAGGGGACCTCTCGGGATTCCTCTCCCGTCCATGCCGGGGCCTCAGTCCTTGTGTGGAGACGGGGCCGGAATCTGAGGTTTCCTCTCCAGTGTTGCCATGGATCTTGGGGTTCTTCTGAGTCTCCCCAGGGGAGTCAGGCCTCATCTCGAGTGGGGGCATGCACGTGCGCTTTCCTCCCGAGCTGCAGCAGTAGTGTCACGCTTCCTGTCACGTGGATCAAGGGATCTGTGGCTTTCCCTTGAGGCTGTCCCTCGAGGCTTTCCCACGAGGCTTTCCCACAGGGCTGTGCCACGTGCCACCTTGGTGTGAGTCGATCCTCGGCGTGAAAGACGATCCGGTGAAGGGAAAAGAGGTTCCTCTGGAATGGACAGAGATATCTGCGGGACTCTTGGAATGGTGGCACGACCCTGGAGTTCCTCTCGCCGTTCCTGTTGAGAGGGCCTCCTCTTGAGATACGACGGGATCGCCGGGAACTCTTTCCCGACGAAGCAGGGAAAGGATCCCTCATCTCGAACTACGAGGCGGAAACAGGGCTCCTCTGGATGTGGTTGGGACCCTCGTGGTTCCTCTCGAGTGGAGACGGGTATGTCGGGGAACTTCTTGATTTGCACCAAGGGTGTGAAGGAACCTTTCGAAGTTCCAGAGGTGAGGTGTGATCAGCCTCGAGACGCCTCAGCGGAAATGGGCCTCATCTCGCCTGGAGGGGAGAACCTCCTGGATTTTCTCGAGTTGCGGCAGGTCTTCTCGAGTTACGACGGGGACCTCAGGGACCCGCTCTGCTGGCCTCAGGAAAGGCCAGTCCCCATGCGAGTTGCTAGGGACCTCTCGGGATTCCTCTCCCGTCCATGCCGGGGCCTCAGTCCTTGTGTGGAGTCGGGACCGGAACCTGAGGTTTCCTCTCCAGTGTTGCCATGGATCTTGGGGTTCTTCTGAGTCTCCCCAGGGGAGTCAGGCCTCGTCTCGAGTGGGGGCATGCACGTGCGCTTTCCTCCCGAGCTGCAGCAGTAGTGTCACACTTCTTGTCACGTGGATCCAGGGATTTGTGGCTTTCCATCGAGGCTGTCCCTCGAGGCTTTCCCACGAGGCTTTCCCACAGCGCTGTGCCACGTGCCACCGTGGTGTGAGTCGATCCTCGGCGTGAAAGACGGGCCGGTGTAGGGAAAAGAGGTTCCTCTGGAATGGAATGAGACATCTGGGGTCTCTTGGAATGGTGGCACGTCCCTGGAGTTCCTCTCGCCGTTCCTGTTGAGAGGGCCTCCTCTTGAGATGCGACGGAAACGCCGGGAACTCTTTCCCGACGAAGCAGGGAAAGGATCCCTCATCTCGAGCTACGAGGCGGAAACGGGGCTCCTCTGGATGTGGTTGGGACCCTCGTGTTTCCTCTCGAGTGGAGACGGGTATGTCGGGGAACTTCCTGATTTGCACCAAGGGTGTGAAGGACCCTTTCGAAGTTCCAGAGGGGAGGTGTGATCAGCCTCGAGACGCCTCAGCGGAAATGGGCCTCATCTCGCCTGGAGGGGAGAATCTCCTGGATTTTCTCGAGTTGGGGCAGGTCTTCTCGAGTTACGACGGAGACCTCAGGGACCCGCTCTGGTGGCCTCAGGAAAGGCCAGTCCCCTTGCGAGTTGCTAGGGGACCTCTCGGGATTCCTCTCCCATCCATGCCGGGGCCTCAGTCCTTGTGTGGAGTCGGGGCCGGATCCTGAGGATTCTTCTCAAGTGTTGCCATGGATCTTGGGTGCTTCTGAGTCTCCCCAGGTGAGTCAGGCCTCCTCTTGTGTGGGGGCATGCACGTGAGCTTTCCTTCCGAGCTGCAGCAGTAGTGTCACGCTTCCTGTCACGTGGATCAAGGGATCTGTGGCTTTCCCTCAAGGCTGTCCCTCGAGGCTTTCCCACGAGCCTTTCCCACAGGGCTGTGCCACGTGTCAACTTGGTGTGAGTCGATCCTCGGCGTGGAAGACGAGCCGGTGAAGGGAAAAGAGGTTCCTTTGGAATGGACTGAGACATCTGGGGGACTCTTGGAATGGTGGCACGACCCTGGAGTTCCTCTCGCCGTTCCTGTTGAGAGGGCCTCCTCTTGAGATGCGACGGGAAGGCCGGGAACTCTTTCCCGACGAAGCAGGGAAAGGATCCCTCATCTCGAGCTACGAGGCGGAAACGGGGCTCCTCTGGATGTGGGCGGGACCCTCGTGTTTCCTCTCGAGTGGAGACGGGTATGTCGGGGAACTTCTTGATTTGCACCAAGGGTGTGAAGGACCCTTTCGAAGTTCCAGAGGGGAGGTGTGATCAGCCTCGAGACGCCTCAGCGGAAATGGGCCTCATCTCGCCTGGAGGGGAGAACCTCCTGGATTTTCTCGAGTTGCGGCAGGTCTTCTCGAGTTACGACGGGGACCTCAGGGACCCGCTCTGGTGGCCTCAGGAAAGGCCAGTCCCCATGCGAGTTGCTAGGGGACCTCTCGGGATTCCTCTCCCGTCCATGGCGGGGCCTCAGTCCTTGTGTGGAGTCAGGCCCGGAACCTGAGGATTCCTCTCCAGTGTTGCCATGGATCTTGGTGTGCTTCTGAGCCTCCCCAGGGGAGTCAGGCCTCGTCTCGAGTGGGGGCATGCACGTGCGCTTTCCTCCCGAGCTGCAGCAGTAGTGTCACACTTCCTGTCACGTGGATCAAGGGATCTGTGGCTTTCCCTCGAGGCTGTCCCTCGAGGCTTTCCCACGAGCCTTTCCCACAGGGCTGTGCCACGTGCCACCGTGGTGTGAGTCGATCCTCGGCGTGAAAGACGGGCCAGTGTAGGGAAAAGAGGTTCCTCTGGAATGGACTGAGACATCTGGGGTCTCTTGGAATGGTGGCACGACCCTGGAGTTCCTCTCGCCGTTCCTTTGAGAGGGCCTCCTCTTGAGATGCGACGGGAACGCCGGGAACTCTTTCCCGACGAAGCAGGGAAAGGATCCCTCATCTCGAGCTACGAGGCAGAAACGTGGCTCCTCTGGATGTGGTTGGGGCCCTCGTGTTTCCTCTCGAGTGGAGACGGGTATGTCGGGGAAATTCTTGATTTGCACCAAGGGTGTGAAGGACCTTTTCGAAGTTCCAGAGGGGAGGTGTGATCAGCCTCGAGACGCCTCAGTGGAAATGGGCCTCATCTCGCCTGGAGGGGAGAATCTCCTGGATTTTCTCGAGTTGGGGCAGGTCTTCTCGAGTTACGACGGAGACCTCAGGGACCCGCTCTGGTGGCCTGAGGAAAGGCCAGTCCCCATGCGAGTTGCTAGGGGACCTCTCGGGATTCCTCTCCCGTCCATGCCAGGGCCTCAGTCCTTGTGTGGAGTCGGGGCGGGAACCTGAGGATTCCTCTCCAGTGTTGCCATGGATCTTGGGTTCTTCTGAGTCTCCCCAGGGGAGTCAGGCCTCGTCTTGTGTGGGGGCATGCACGTGAGCTTTCCTCCCGAGCTGCAGCAATAGTGTCACGCTTCCTGTCACGTGGATCAAGGTATCTGTGGATTTCCCTCAAGGCTGTCCCTCGAGGCTTTCCCACGAGCCTTTCCCACAGGGCTGTGCCACGTGTCAACTTGTTGTGAGTCGATCCTCGGCGTGAAAGTCGAGCCGGTGAAGGGAAAAGAGGTTCCTCTGGAATGGACTGAGACATCTGGGGGACTCTTGGAATGGTGGCACGACCCTGGAGTTCCTCTCGCCGTTCCTGTTGAGAGGGCCTCCTCTTGAGATGCGACGGGAACGCCGGGAACTCTTTCCCGACGAAGCAGGGAAAGGATCCCTCATCTCGAGTTACGAGGCGGAAACGGGGCTCCTCTGGATGTGGGCGAGACCCTCGTGTTTCCTCTCGAGTGGAGACGGGTATGTCGGGGAACTTCTTGATTTGCACCAAGGGTGTGAAGGACCCTTTCGAAGTTCCAGAGGGGAGGTGTGATCAGCTTCGAGACGCCTCAGCGGAAATGGGCCTCATCTCGCCTGGAGGGGAGAACCTCCTGGATTTTCTCGAGTTGCGGCAGGTCTTCTCGAATTACGACCGGGACCTCAGGGACCCGCTCTGGTGGCCTCGGGAAAGGCCAGTCCCCATGCGAGTTGCTAGGGGACCTCTCGGGATTCCTCTCCTGTCCATGCCGGGGCCTCAGTCCTCGTGTGGAGTCGGGGCCGGAACCTGAGGATTCCTCTCCAGTGTTGCCATGGATCTTGGGTGCTTCTGAGTCTCCCCAGGGGAGTCAGGCCTAGTCTCGAGTGGGGGCATGCACGTGCGCTTTCCTCCCGAGCTGCAGCAGTAGTGTCACGCTTCCTGTCACGTGGATCAAGGGATCTGTGGATTTCCCTCAAGGCTGTCCCTCGAGGCTTTCCCACGAGCCTTTCCCACAGGGCTGTGCCACGTGTCAACTTGTGAGTCTATCCTCGGCGTGGAAGACGAGCCGGTGAAGGGAAAAGAGGTTCCTCTGGAATGGACTGAGACATCTGGGGGACTCTTGGAATGGTGGCACGACCCTGGAGTTCCTCTCGCCGTTCCTGTTGAGAGGGCCTCCTCTTGAGATGCGACGGGAACGCCGGGAACTCTTTCCCGAAGAAGCAGGGAAAGGATCCCTCATCTCGAGCTACGAGGCGGAAACGGGGCTCCTCTGGATGTGGGCGGGACCCTCGTGTTTCCTCTCGAGTGGAGACGGGTATGTCGGGGAACTTCTTGATTTGCACCAAGGGTGTGAAGGACCCTTTCGAAGTTCCAGAGGGGAGGTGTGATCAGCCTCGAGACGCCTCAGCGGAAATGGGCCTCATCTCGCCTGGAGGGGAGAACCTCCTGGATTTTCTCGAGTTGCGGCAGGTCTTCTCGAATTACGACGGGGACCTCAGGGACCCGCTCTGGTGGCCTCAGGAAAGGCCAGTCCCCATGCGAGTTGCTAGGGGACCTCTCGGGATTCCTCTCCTGTCCATGCCGGGGCCTCAGTCCTCGTGTGGAGTCGGGGCCGGAACCTGAGGATTCCTCTCCAGTGTTGCCATGGATCTTGGGTGCTTCTGAGTCTCCCCAGGGGAGTCAGGCCTAGTCTCGAGTGGGGGCATGCACGTGCGCTTTCCTCCCGAGCTGCAGCAGTAGTGTCACGCTTCCTGTCACGTGGATCAAGGGATCTGTGGCTTTCCATCGAGGCTGTCCCTCGAGGCTTTCCCACGAGGCTTTCCCACAGGGCTGTGCCACGTGCCACCGTGGTGTGAGTCGATCCTCGGCGTGAAAGACGGGCCGGTGTAGGGAAAAGAGGTTCCTCTGGAATGGACTGAGACATCTGGGGTCTCTTGGAATGGTGGCACGACCCTGGAGTTCCTCTCGCCGTTAATGTTGAGAGGGCCTCCTCTTGAGATGCGACGGGAACGCCGGGAACTCTTTCCCGACGAAGCAGGGAAAGGATCCCTCATCTCGAGCTACGAGGCGGAAACGGGGCTCCTCTGGATATGGTTGGGACCCTCGTGTTTCCTCTCGAGTGGAGACGGGTATGTCGGGGAACTTCCTGATTTGCACCAAGGGTGTGAAGGACCCTTTCGAAGTTCCAGAGGGGAGGTGTGATCAGCCTCGAGACGCCTCAGCGGAAATGGGCCTCATCTCGCCTGGAGGGGAGAATCTCCTGGATTTTCTCGAGTTGGGGCAGGTCTTCTCGAGTTACGACGGAGACCTCAGGGACCCGCTCTGGTGGCCTCAGGAAAGGCCAGTCCCCATGCGAGTTGCTAGGGGACCTCTCGGGATTCCTCTCCCGTCCATGCCGGGGCCTCAGTCCTTGTGTGGAGTCGGGGCCGGAACCTGAGGATTCCTCTCAAGTGTTGCCATGGATCTTGGGTGCTTCTGAGTCTCCCCAGGGGAGTCAGGCCTCCTCTTGTGTGGGGGCATGCACGTGAGCTTTCCTCCCGAGCTGCAGCAGTAGTGTCACGCTTCCTGTCACGTGGATCAAGGGATCTGTGGCTTTCCCTCAAGGCTGTCCCTCGAGGCTTTCCCACGAGCCTTTCCCACAGGGCTGTGCCACGTGTCAACTTGGTGTGAGTGGATCCTCGGCGTGGAAGACGAGCCGGTGAAGGGAAAAGAGGTTCCTCTGGCATGGACTGAGACATCTGGGGGACTCTTGGAATGGTGGCACGACCCTGGAGTTCCTCTCGCCGTTCCTGTTGAGAGGGCCTCCTCTTGAGATGCGACGGGAAGGCCGGGAACTCTTTCCCGACGAAGCAGGGAAAGGATCCCTCATGTCGAGCTACGAGGCGGAAACGGGGCTCCTCTGGATGTGGGCGGGACCCTCGTGTTTCCTCTCGAGTGGAGACGGGTATGTCGGGGAACTTCTTGATTTGCACCAAGGGTGTGAAGGACCCTTTCGAAGTTCCAGAGGGGAGGTGTGATCAGCCTCGAGACGCCTCAGCGGAAATGGGCCTCATCTCGCCTGGAGGGGAGAACCTCCTGGATTTTCTCGAGTTGCGGCAGGTCTTCTCGAGTTACGACGGGGACCTCAGGGACCCGCTCTGGTGGCCTCAGGAAAGGCCAGTCCCCATGCGAGTTGCTAGGGGACCTCTCGGGATTCCTCTCCCGTCCATGCCGGGGCCTCAGTCCTCGTGTGGAGTCGGGGCCGGAACCTGAGGATTCCTCTCCAGTGTTGCCATGGATCTTGGGTGCTTCTGAGTCTCCCCAGGGGAGTCAGGCCTCGTCTCGAGTGGGGGCATGCACGTGCGCTTTCCTCCCGAGCTGCAGCAGTAGTGTCACGCTTCCTGTCACGTGGATCAAGGGATCTGTGGCTTTCCCTCTAGGCTGTCCCTCGAGGCTTTCCCACGAGGCTTTCCCACAGGGCTGTGCCACGTGCCACCGTGGTGTGAGTCGATCCTCGGCGTGAAAGACGGGCCAGTGTAGGGAAAAGAGGTTCCTCTGGAATGGACTGAGACATCTGGGGTCTCTTGGAATGGTGGCACGACCCTGGAGTTCCTCTCGCCGTTCCTGTTGAGAGGGCCTCCTCTTGAGAGGCGACGGGAAGGCCGGGAACTCTTTCCCGACGAAGCAGGGAAAGGATCCCACATCTCGAGCTAAGAGGCGGAAACGGGGCTCCTCTGGATGTGGGCGGGACCCTCGTGTTTCCTCTCGAGTGGAGACGGGTATGTCGGGGAACTTCTTGATTTGCACCAAGGGTGTGAAGGACCCTTTCGAAGTTCCAGAGGTGAGGTGTGATCAGCCTCGAGACGCCTCAGCGGAAATGGGCCTCATCTCGCCTGGAGGGGAGAACCTCCTGGATTTTCTCGAGTTGCGGCAGGTCTTTTCGAATTACGACGGGGACCTCAGGGACCCGCTCTGGTGGCCTCAGGAAAGGCCAGTCCCCATGCGAGTTGCTAGGGGACCTCTCGGGATTCCTCTCCCGTCCATGCCGGGGCCTCAGTCCTTGTGTTGAGTCAGGCCCGGAACCTGAGGATTCCTCTCCAGTGTTGCCATGGATCTTGGTGTGCTTCTGAGTCTCCCCAGGGGAGTCAGGCCTCGTCTCGAGTGGGGGCATGCACGTGCGCTTTCCTCCCGAGCTGCAGCAGTAGTGTCACGCTTCCTGTCACGTGGATCAAGGGATCTGTGGCTTTCCCTCTAGGCTGTCCCTCGAGGCTTTCCCACGAGGCTTTCCCACAGGGCTGTGCCACGTGCCACCTTGGTGTGAGTCGATCCTCGGCGTGAAAGACGAGCGGGTGAAGGGAGAAGAGGTTCCTCTGGAATGGACTGAGACATCTGGAGGACTCTTGGAATGGTGGCACGACCCTGGAGTTCCTCTCGCCGTTCCTGTTGAGAGGGCCTCCTCTTGAGATGCGACGGGAACGCCGGGAACTCTTTCCCGACGAAGCAGGGAAAGGATCCCTCATCTCGAGCTACGAGGCGGAAACGTGGCTCCTCTGGATGTGGTTGGGACCCTCGTGTTTCCTCTCGAGTGGAGACGGGTATGTCGGGGAAATTCTTGATTTTCACCAAGGGTGTGAAGGACCCTTTCGAAGTTCCAGAGGTGAGGTGTGATCAGCCTCGAGACGCCTCAGCGGAAATGGGCCTCATCTCGCCTGGAGGGGAGAATCTCCTGGATTTTCTCGAGTTGGGGCAGGTCTTCTCGAGTTACGACGGAGACCTCAGGGACCCGCTCTGGTGGCCTGAGGAAAGGCCAGTCCCCATGCGAGTTGCTAGGGGACCTGTCGGGATTCCTCTCCGTCCATGCCAGGGCCTCAGTCCTTGTGTGGAGTCGGGGCCAGAACCTGAGGATTCCTCTCCAGTGTTGCCATGGATCTTGGGTGCTTCTGAGTCTCCCCAGGGGAGTCAGGCCTCGTCTTGTGTGGGGGCATGCACGTGAGCTTTCCTCCCGAGCTGCAGCAGTAGTGTCACGCTTCCTGTCACGTGGATCAAGGGATCTGTGGATTTCCCTCAAGGCTGTCCCTCGAGGCTTTCCCACGAGCCTTTCCCACAGGGCTGTGCCACGTGTCAACTTGTTGTGAGTCGATCCTCGGCGTGGAAGACGAGCCGGTGAAGGGAAAAGAGGTTCCTCTGGAATGGACTGAGACATCTGGGGGACTCTTGGAATGGTGGCACGACCCTGGAGTTCCTCTCGCCGTTCCTGTTGAGAGGGCCTCCTCTTGAGATGCGACGGGAACGCCGGGAACTCTTTCCCGACGAAGCAGGGAAAGGATCCCTCATCTCGAGCTACGAGGCGGAAACGGGGCTCCTCTGGATGTGGGCGGGACCCTCGTGTTTCCTCTCGAGTGGAGACGGGTATGTCGGGGAACTTCTTGATTTGCACCAAGGGTGTGAAGAACCCTTTCGAAGTTCCAGAGGGGAGGTGTGATCAGCCTCGAGACGCCTCAGCGGAAATGGGCCTCATCTCGCCTGGAGGGGAGAACCTCCTGGATTTTCTCGAGTTGCGGCAGGTCTTCTCGAATTACGACGGGGACCTCAGGGACCCGCTCTGGTGGCCTCAGGAAAGGCAAGTCCCCATGCGAGTTGCTAGGGGACCTCTCGGGATTCCTCTCCTGTCCATACCGGGGCCTCAGTCCTCGTGTGGAGTCGGGGCCGGAACCTGAGGATTCCTCTCCAGTGTTGCCATGGATCTTGGGTGCTTCTGAGTCTCCCCAGGGGAGTCAGGCCTCGTCTCGAGTGGGGGCATGCACGTGCGCTTTCCTCCCGAGCTGCAGCAGTAGTGTCACGCTTCCTGTCACGTGGATCAAGGGATCTGTGGCTTTCCCTCGAGGCTGTCCCTCGAGGCTTTCCCACGAGGCTTTCCCACAAGGCTGTGCCACGTGCCACCTTGGTGTGAGTCGATCCTCGTCGTGAAAGACGAGCCGGTGAAGGGAAAAGAGGTTCCTCTGGAATGGACTGAGACATCTGGGGGTCTCTTGGAACGGTGGCACGACCCTGGAGTTCCTCTCGCTGTTCCTGTTGAGAGGGCCTCCTCTTGAGATGCGACGGGAACACCGGGAACTCTTTCCCGACGAACCAGGGAAAGAATCCCTCATCTCGAGATACGAGGCGGAAACGGGGCTCCTCTGGATGTGGGCGGGACCCTCGTGTTTCCTCTCGAGTGGAGACGGGTATGTCGGGGAACTTCTTGATTTGCACCAAGGGTGTGAAGGACCCTTTCGAAGTTCCAGAGGGGAGGTGTGATCAGCCTCGAGACGCCTCAGCGGAAATGGGCCTCATCTCGCCTGGAGGGGAGAATCTCCTGGATTTTCTCGAGTTGCGGCAGGTTTTCTCGAGTTACGACGGGGACCTCAGGGACCCGCTCTGGTGGCCTCAGGAAAGGCCAGTCCCCATGCGAGTTGCTAGGGGACCTCTCGGGATTCCTCTCCCGTCCATGCCGGGGCCTCAGTCCTTGTGTGGAGTCAGGCCCGGAACCTGAGGATTCCTCTCCAGTGTTGCCATGGATCTTGGGGTGCTTCTGAGTCTCCCCAGGGGAGTCAGGCCTCGTCTCGAGTGGGGGCATGCACGTGTGCTTTCCTCCAGAGCTGCAGCAGTAGTGTCACACTTCTTGTCACGTGGATCAAGGGATCTGTGGCTTTCCATCGAGGCTGTCCCTCGAGGCTTTCCCACGAGGCTTTCCCACAGGGCTGTGCCACGTGCCACCGTGGTGTGAGTCGATCCTCGGCGTGAAAGACGGGCCGGTGTAGGGAAAAGAGGTTCCTCTGGAATGGACTGAGACATCTGGGGTCTCTTGGAATGGTGGCACGACCCTGGAGTTCCTCTCGCCGTTCCTGTTGAGAGGGCCTCCTCTTGAGATGCGACGGGAACGCCGGGAACTCTTTCCCGACGAAGCAGGGAAAGGATCCCTCATCTCGAGCTACGAGGCGGAAACGGGGCTCCTCTGGATGTGGTTGGGACCCTCGTGATTCCTCTCGAGTGGAGACGGGTATGTCGGGGAACTTCCTGATTTGCACCAAGGGTGTGAAGGACCCTTTCGAAGTTCCAGAGGGGAGGTGTGATCAGCCTTGAGACGCCTCAGCGGAAATGGGCCTCATCTCGCCTGGAGGGGAGAATCTCCTGGATTTTCTCGAGTTGGGGCAGGTCTTCTCGAGTTACGACGGAGACCTCAGGGACCCGCTCTGGTGGCCTCAGGAAAGGCCAGTCCCCATGCGAGTTGCTAGGGGACCTCTCGGGATTCCTCTCCCGTCCATGCCGGGGCCTCAGTCCTTGTGTGGAGTCGGGGCCGGAACCTGAGGATTCCTCTCAAGTGTTGCCATGGATCTTGGGTGCTTCTGAGTCTCCCCAGGGGAGTCAGGCCTCCTCTTGTGTGGGGGCATGCACGTGAGCTTTCCTCCCGAGCTGCAGCAGTAGTGTCACGCTTCCTGTCACTTGGATCAAGGGATCTGTGGCTTTCCCTCAAGGCTGTCCCTCGAGGCTTTCCCACGAGCCTTTCCCACAGGGCTGTGCCACGTGTCAACTTGGTGTGAGTCGATCCTCGGCGTGGAAGACGAGCCGGTGAAGGGAAAAGAGGTTCCTCTGGCATGGACTGAGACATCTGGGGGACTCTTGGAATGGTGGCACGACCCTGGAGTTCCTCTCGCCGTTCCTGTTGAGAGGGCCTCCTCTTGAGATGTGACGGGAAGGCCGGGAACTCTTTCCCGACGAAGCAGGGAAAGGATCCCTCATCTCGAGCTACGAGGCGGAAACGGGGCTCCTCTGGATGTGGGCGGGACCCTCGTGTTTCCTCTCGTGTGGAGACGGGTATGTCGGGGAACTTCTTGATTTGCACCAAGGGTGTGAAGGACCCTTTCGAAGTTCCAGAGGGGAGGTGTGATCAGCCTCGAGACGCCTCAGCGGAAATGGGCCTCATCTCGCCTGGAGGGGAGAACCTCCTGGATTTTCTCGAGTTGCGGCAGGTCTTCTCGAGTTACGACGGGGACCTCAGGGACCCGCTCTGGTGGCCTCAGGAAAGGCCAGTCCCCATGCGAGTTGCTAGGGGACCTCTCGGGATTCCTCTCCTGTCCATGCCGGGGCCTCAGTCCTCGTGTGGAGTCGGGGCCGGAACCTGAGGATTCCTCTCCAGTGTTGCCATGGATCTTGGGTGCTTCTGAGTCTCCCCAGGGGAGTCAGGCCTCGTCTCGAGTGGGGGCATGCACGTGCGCTTTCCTCCCGAGCTGCAGCAGTAGTGTCACGCTTCCTGTCACGTGGATCAAGTGATCTCTGGCTTTCCCTCGAGGCTGTCCCTCGAGGCTTTCCCACGAGGCTTTCCCACAGGGCTGTGCCACGTGCCACCTTGGTGTGAGTCGATCCTCGCCCTGAAAGACGAGCCGGTGAAGGGAAAAGAGGGTCCTCTGGAATGGACTGAGACATCTGGGGTCTCTTGGAATGGTGGCACGACCCTGGAGTTTCTCTCGCCGTTCCTGTTGAGAGGGCCTCCTCTTGAGATGCGACGGGAACGCCGGGAACTCTTTCCCGACGAAGCAGGGAAAGGATCCCTCATCTCGAGCTACGAGGCGGAAACGGGGCTCCTCTGGATGTGGGCGGGACCCTCGTGTTTCCTCTCGAGTGGAGACGGCTAGGTCGGGGAACTTCTTGATTTGCACCAAGGGTGTGAAGGACCCTTTCGAAGTTCCAGAGGTGAGGTGTGATCAGCCTCGAGACGCCTCAGCGGAAATGGGCCTCATCTCGCCTGGAGGGGAGAACCTCCTGGATTTTCTCGAGTTGCAGCAGGTCTTCTCGAATTACGACGGGGACCTCAGGGACCCGCTCTGGTGGCCTCAGGAAAGGTCAGTCCCCATGCGAGTTGCTAGGGGACCTCTCGGGATTCCTCTCCCGTCCATGCCGGGGCCTCAGTCCTTGTGTGGAGTCAGGCCCGGAACCTGAGGATTCCTCTCCAGTGTTGCCATGGATCTTGGTGTGCTTCTGAGTCTCCCCAGGGGAGTCAGGCCTCGTCTCGAGTGGGGGCATGCACGTGTGCTTTCCTCCCGAGCTGCAGCAGTAGTGTCACGCTTCCTGTCACGTGGATCAAGGGATCTGTGGCTTTCCCTCGAGGCTGTCCCTCGAGGCTTTCCCACGAGGCTTTCCCACAGGGCTGTGCCACGTGCCACCTTGGTGTGAGTCGATCCTCGGCGTGAAAGACGAGAGGGTGAAGGGAGAAGAGGTTCCTCTGGAATGGACTGAGACATCTGGGGGACTCTTGGAATGGTGGCACGACCCTGGAGTTCCTCTCGCCGTTCCTGTTGAGAGGGCCTCCTCTTGAGATGCGACAGGAACGCCGGGAACTCTTTCCCGACGAAGCAGGGAAAGGATCCCTCATCTCGAGCTACGAGGCGGAAACGTGGCTCCTCTGGATGTGGTTGGGACCCTCGTGTTTCCTCTCGAGTGGAGACGGGTATGTCAGGGAACTTCTTGATTTGCACCAAGGGTGTGAAGGACCCTTTCGAAGTTCCAGAGGGGAGGTGTGATCAGCCTCGAGACGCCTCAGCGGAAATGGGCCTCATCTCGCCTGGAGGGGAGAACCTCCTGGATTTTCTCGAGTTGCGGCAGGTCTTCTCGAATTACGACGGGGACCTCAGGGACCCGCTCTGGTGGCCTCAGGAAAGGACAGTCCCCATGCGAGTTGCTAGGGGACCTCTCGGGATTCCTCTCCCGTCCATGCCGGGGCCTCAGTCCTTGTGTGGAGTCGGGGTCGGAACCTGAGGATTCCTCTCCAGTGTTGCCATGGATCTTGGTGTGCTTCTGAGTCTCCCCAGGGGAGTCAGGCCTCGTCTCGAGTGGGGGCATGCACATGCGCTTTCCTCCCGAGCTGCAGCAGTAGTGTCACGCTTCCTGTCACGTGGATCAAGGGATCTGTGGCTTTCCCTCGAGGCTGTCCCTCGAGGCTTTCCCACGAGGCTTTCCCACAGGGCTGTGCCACGTGCCACCGTGGTGTGAGTCGATCTTCGGCGTGAAAGACGGGCCAGTGTAGGGAAAAGAGGTTCCTCTGGAATGGACTGAGACATCTGGGGTCTCTTGGAATGGTGGCACGACCCTGGAGTTCCTCTCGCCGTTCCTGTTGAGAGGGCCTCCTCTTGAGATGCGACGGGAACGCCGGGAACTCTTTCCCGACGAAGCAGGGAAAGGATCCCTCATCTCGAGCTACGAGGCGGAAACGGGGCTCCTCTGGATGTGGTTAGGACCCTCGTGTTTCCTCTCGAGTGGAGACGGGTATGTCGGGGAACTTCTTGATTTGCACCAAGGGTGTGAAGGACCCTTTCGAAGTTCCAGAGGTGAGGTGTGATCAGCCTCGAGACGCCTCAGCGGAAATGGGCCTCATCTCGCCTGGAGGGGAGAACCTCCTGGATTTTCTCGAGTTGCGGCAGGTTTTCTCGAGTTACGACGGGGACCTCAGGGACCCGCTCTGGTGGCCTCAGGAAAGGCCAGTCCCCATGCGAGTTGCTAGGGGACCTCTCGGGATTCCTCTCCCGTCCATGCCGGGGCCTCAGTCCTTGTGTGGAGTCAGGCCCGGAACCTGAGGATTCCTCTCCAGTGTTGCCATGGATCTTGGGGTGCTTCTGAGTCTCCCCAGGGGAGTCAGGCCTCGTCTCGAGTGGGGGCATGCACGTGTGCTTTCCTCCAGAGCTGCAGCAGTAGTGTCACACTTCTTGTCACGTGGATCAAGTGATCTGTGGCTTTCCATCGAGGCTGTCCCTCGAGGCTTTCCCACGAGGCTTTCCCACAGGGCTGTGCCACGTGCCACCGTGGTGTGAGTCGATCCTCGGCGTGAAAGACGGGCCGGTGTAGGGAAAAGAGGTTCCTCTGGAATGGACTGAGACATCTGGGGTCTCTTGGAATGGTGGCACGACCCTGGAGTTCCTCTCGCCGTTCCTGTTGAGAGGGCCTCCTCTTGAGATGCGACGGGAACGCCGGGAACTCTTTCCCGACGAAGCAGGGAAAGGATCCCTCATCTCGAGCTACGAGGCGGAAACGGGGCTCCTCTGGATGTGGTTGGGACCCTCGTGATTCCTCTCGAGTGGAGACGGGTATGTCGGGGAACTTCCTGATTTGCACCAAGGGTGTGAAGGACCCTTTCGAAGTTCCAGAGGGGAGGTGTGATCAGCCTTGAGACGCCTCAGCGGAAATGGGCCTCATCTCGCCTGGAGGGGAGAATCTCCTGGATTTTCTCGAGTTGGGGCAGGTCTTCTCGAGTTACGACGGAGACCTCAGGGACCCGCTCTGGTGGCCTCAGGAAAGGCCAGTCCCCATGCGAGTTGCTAGGGGACCTCTCGGGATTCCTCTCCCGTCCATGCCGGGGCCTCAGTCCTTGTGTGGAGTCGGGGCCGGAACCTGAGGATTCCTCTCAAGTGTTGCCATGGATCTTGGGTGCTTCTGAGTCTCCCCAGGGGAGTCAGGCCTCCTCTTGTGTGGGGGCATGCACGTGAGCTTTCCTCCCGAGCTGCAGCAGTAGTGTCACGCTTCCTGTCACTTGGATCAAGGGATCTGTGGCTTTCCCTCAAGGCTGTCCCTCGAGGCTTTCCCACGAGCCTTTCCCACAGGGCTGTGCCACGTGTCAACTTGGTGTGAGTCGATCCTCGGCGTGGAAGACGAGCCGGTGAAGGGAAAAGAGGTTCCTCTGGCATGGACTGAGACATCTGGGGGACTCTTGGAATGGTGGCACGACCCTGGAGTTCCTCTCGCCGTTCCTGTTGAGAGGGCCTCCTCTTGAGATGTGACGGGAAGGCCGGGAACTCTTTCCCGACGAAGCAGGGAAAGGATCCCTCATCTCGAGCTACGAGGCGGAAACGGGGCTCCTCTGGATGTGGGCGGGACCCTCGTGTTTCCTCTCGTGTGGAGACGGGTATGTCGGGGAACTTCTTGATTTGCACCAAGGGTGTGAAGGACCCTTTCGAAGTTCCAGAGGGGAGGTGTGATCAGCCTCGAGACGCCTCAGCGGAAATGGGCCTCATCTCGCCTGGAGGGGAGAACCTCCTGGATTTTCTCGAGTTGCGGCAGGTCTTCTCGAGTTACGACGGGGACCTCAGGGACCCGCTCTGGTGGCCTCAGGAAAGGCCAGTCCCCATGCGAGTTGCTAGGGGACCTCTCGGGATTCCTCTCCCGTCCATGCCGGGGCCTCAGTCCTTGTGTGGAGTCAGGCCCGGAACCTGAGGATTCCTCTCCAGTGTTGCCATGGATCTTGGTGTGCTTCTGAGTCTCCCCAGGGGAGTCAGGCCTCGTCTCGAGTGGGGGCATGCACGTGTGCTTTCCTCCCGAGCTGCAGCAGTAGTGTCACGCTTCCTGTCACGTGGATCAAGGGATCTGTGGCTTTCCCTCGAGGCTGTCCCTCGAGGCTTTCCCACGAGGCTTTCCCACAGGGCTGTGCCACGTGCCACCTTGGTGTGAGTCGATCCTCGGCGTGAAAGACGAGAGGGTGAAGGGAGAAGAGGTTCCTCTGGAATGGACTGAGACATCTGGGGGACTCTTGGAATGGTGGCACGACCCTGGAGTTCCTCTCGCCGTTCCTGTTGAGAGGGCCTCCTCTTGAGATGCGACGGGAACGCCGGGAACTCTTTCCCGACGAAGCAGGGAAAGGATCCCTCATCTCGAGCTACGAGGCGGAAACGTGGCTCCTCTGGATGTGGTTGGGACCCTCGTGTTTCCTCTCGAGTGGAGACGGGTATGTCAGGGAACTTCTTGATTTGCACCAAGGGTGTGAAGGACCCTTTCGAAGTTCCAGAGGGGAGGTGTGATCAGCCTCGAGACGCCTCAGCGGAAATGGGCCTCATCTCGCCTGGAGGGGAGAACCTCCTGGATTTTCTCGAGTTGCGGCAGGTCTTCTCGAATTACGACGGGGACCTCAGGGACCCGCTCTGGTGGCCTCAGGAAAGGACAGTCCCCATGCGAGTTGCTAGGGGACCTCTCGGGATTCCTCTCCCGTCCATGCCGGGGCCTCAGTCCTTGTGTGGAGTCGGGGTCGGAACCTGAGGATTCCTCTCCAGTGTTGCCATGGATCTTGGTGTGCTTCTGAGTCTCCCCAGGGGAGTCAGGCCTCGTCTCGAGTGGGGGCATGCACATGCGCTTTCCTCCCGAGCTGCAGCAGTAGTGTCACGCTTCCTGTCACGTGGATCAAGGGATCTGTGGCTTTCCCTCAAGGCTGTCCCTCGAGGCTTTCCCACGAGGCTTTCCCACAGGGCTGTGCCACGTGCCACCGTGGTGTGAGTCGATCTTCGGCGTGAAAGACGGGCCAGTGTAGGGAAAAGAGGTTCCTCTGGAATGGACTGAGACATCTGGGGTCTCTTGGAATGGTGGCACGACCCTGGAGTTCCTCTCGCCGTTCCTGTTGAGAGGGCCTCCTCTTGAGATGCGACGGGAACGCCGGGAACTCTTTCCCGACGAAGCAGGGAAAGGATCCCTCATCTCGAGCTACGAGGCGGAAACGGGGCTCCTCTGGATGTGGTTAGGACCCTCGTGTTTCCTCTCGAGTGGAGACGGGTATGTCGGGGAACTTCTTGATTTGCACCAAGGGTGTGAAGGACCCTTTCGAAGTTCCAGAGGTGAGGTGTGATCAGCCTCGAGACGCCTCAGCGGAAATGGGCCTCATCTCGCCTGGAGGGGAGAACCTCCTGGATTTTCTCGAGTTGCGGCAGGTCTTCTCGAGTTACGACGGGGACCTCAGGGACCCGCTCTGGTGGCCTCAGGAAAGGCCAGTCCCCATGCGAGTTGCTAGGGGACCTCTCGGGATTCCTCTCCTGTCCATGCCGGGGCCTCAGTCCTCGTGTGGAGTCGGGGCCGGAACCTGAGGATTCCTCTCCAGTGTTGCCATGGATCTTGGGTGCTTCTGAGTCTCCCCAGGGGAGTCAGGCCTCGTCTCGAGTGGTGGCATGCACGTGCGCTTTCCTCCCGAGCTGCAGCAGTAGTGTCACGCTTCCTGTCACGTGGATCAAGTGATCTCTGGCTTTCCCTCGAGGCTGTCCCTCGAGGCTTTCCCACGAGGCTTTCCCACAGGGCTGTGCCACGTGCCACCTTGGTGTGAGTCGATCCTCGCCCTGAAAGACGAGCCGGTGAAGGGAAAAGAGGGTCCTCTGGAATGGACTGAGACATCTGGGGTCTCTTGGAATGGTGGCACGACCCTGGAGTTCCTCTCGCCGTTCCTGTTGAGAGGGCCTCCTCTTGAGATGCGACGGGAACGCCGGGAACTCTTTCCCGACGAAGCAGGGAAAGGATCCCTCATCTCGAGCTACGAGGCGGAAACGGGGCTCCTCTGGATGTGGGCGGGACCCTCGTGTTTCCTCTCGAGTGGAGACGGCTAGGTCGGGGAACTTCTTGATTTGCACCAAGGGTGTGAAGGACCCTTTCGAAGTTCCAGAGGTGAGGTGTGATCAGCCTCGAGACGCCTCAGCGGAAATGGGCCTCATCTCGCCTGGAGGGGAGAACCTCCTGGATTTTCTCGAGTTGCGGCAGGTCTTCTCGAATTACGACGGGGACCTCAGGGACCCGCTCTGGTGGCCTCAGGAAAGGCCAGTCCCCATGCGAGTTGCTAGGGGACCTCTCGGGATTCCTCTCCCGTCCATGCCGGGGCCTCAGTCCTTGTGTGGAGTCAGGCCCGGAACCTGAGGATTCCTCTCCAGTGTTGCCATGGATCTTGGTGTGCTTCTGAGTCTCCCCAGGGGAGTCAGGCCTCGTCTCGAGTGGGGGCATGCACGTGCGCTTTCCTCCCGAGCTGCAGCAGTAGTGTCACGCTTCCTGTCACGTGGATCAAGGGATCTGTGGCTTTCCCTCGAGGCTGTCCCTCGAGGCTTTCCCACGAGGCTTTCCCACAGGGCTGTGCCACATGCCACCTTGGTGTGAGTCGATCCTCGGCGTGAAAGACGAGAGGGTGAAGGGAGAAGAGGTTCCTCTGGAATGGACTGAGACATCTGGGGGACTCTTGGAATGGTGGCACGACCCTGGAGTTCCTCTCGCCGTTCCTGTTGAGAGGGCCTCCTCTTGAGATGCGACGGGAACGCCGGGAACTCTTTCCCGACGAAGCAGGGAAAGGATCCCTCATCTCGAGCTACGAGGCGGAAACGTGGCTCCTCTGGATGTGGTTGGGACCCTCGTGTTTCCTCTCGAGTGGAGACGGGTATGTCAGGGAACTTCTTGATTTGCACCAAGGGTGTGAAGGACCCTTTCGAAGTTCCAGAGGGGAGGTGTGATCAGCCTCGAGACGCCTCAGGGGAAATGGGCCTCATCTCGCCTGGAGGGGAGAACCTCCTGGATTTTCTCGAGTTGCGGCAGGTCTTCTCGAATTACGACGGGGACCTCAGGGACCCGCTCTGGTGGCCTCAGGAAAGGACAGTCCCCATGCGAGTTGCTAGGGGACCTCTCGGGATTCCTCTCCCGTCCATGCCGGGGCCTCAGTCCTTGTGTGGAGTCGGGGTCGGAACCTGAGGATTCCTCTCCAGTGTTGCCATGGATCTTGGTGTGCTTCTGAGTCTCCCCAGGGGAGTCAGGCCTCGTCTCGAGTGGGGGCATGCACATGCGCTTTCCTCCCGAGCTGCAGCAGTAGTGTCACGCTTCCTGTCACGTGGATCAAGGGATCTGTGGCTTTCCCTCGAGGCTGTCCCTCGAGGCTTTCCCACGAGGCTTTCCCACAGGGCTGTGCCACGTGCCACCGTGGTGTGAGTCGATCCTCGGCGTGAAAGACGGGCCAGTGTAGGGAAAAGAGGTTCCTCTGGAATGGACTGAGACATCTGGGGTCTCTTGGAATGGTGGCACGACCCTGGAGTTCCTCTCGCCGTTCCTGTTGAGAGGGCCTCCTCTTGAGATGCGACGGGAACGCCGGGAACTCTTTCCCGACGAAGCAGGGAAAGGATCCCTCATCTCGAGCTACGAGGCGGAAACGGGGCTCCTCTGGATGTGGTTAGGACCCTCGTGTTTCCTCTCGAGTGGAGACGGGTATGTCGGGGAACTTCTTGATTTGCACCAAGGGTGTGAAGGACCCTTTCGAAGTTCCAGAGGTGAGGTGTGATCAGCCTCGAGACGCCTCAGCGGAAATGGGCCTCATCTCGCCTGGAGGGGAGAACCTCCTGGATTTTCTCGAGTTGCGGCAGGTCTTCTCGAGTTACGACGGGGACCTCAGGGACCCGCTCTGGTGGCCTCAGGAAAGGCCAGTCCCCATGCGAGTTGCTAGGGGACCTCTCGGGATTCCTCTCCTGTCCATGCCGGGGCCTCAGTCCTCGTGTGGAGTCGGGGCCGGAACCTGAGGATTCCTCTCCAGTGTTGCCATGGATCTTGGGTGCTTCTGAGTCTCCCCAGGGGAGTCAGGCCTCGTCTCGAGTGGTGGCATGCACGTGCGCTTTCCTCCCGAGCTGCAGCAGTAGTGTCACGCTTCCTGTCACGTGGATCAAGTGATCTCTGGCTTTCCCTCGAGGCTGTCCCTCGAGGCTTTCCCACGAGGCTTTCCCACAGGGCTGTGCCACGTGCCACCTTGGTGTGAGTCGATCCTCGCCCTGAAAGACGAGCCGGTGAAGGGAAAAGAGGGTCCTCTGGAATGGACTGAGACATCTGGGGTCTCTTGGAATGGTGGCACGACCCTGGAGTTCCTCTCGCCGTTCCTGTTGAGAGGGCCTCCTCTTGAGATGCGACGGGAACGCCGGGAACTCTTTCCCGACGAAGCAGGGAAAGGATCCCTCATCTCGAGCTACGAGGCGGAAACGGGGCTCCTCTGGATGTGGGCGGGACCCTCGTGTTTCCTCTCGAGTGGAGACGGCTAGGTCGGGGAACTTCTTGATTTGCACCAAGGGTGTGAAGGACCCTTTCGAAGTTCCAGAGGTGAGGTGTGATCAGCCTCGAGACGCCTCAGCGGAAATGGGCCTCATCTCGCCTGGAGGGGAGAACCTCCTGGATTTTCTCGAGTTGCGGCAGGTCTTCTCGAATTACGACGGGGACCTCAGGGACCCGCTCTGGTGGCCTCAGGAAAGGCCAGTCCCCATGCGAGTTGCTAGGGGACCTCTCGGGATTCCTCTCCCGTCCATGCCGGGGCCTCAGTCCTTGTGTGGAGTCAGGCCCGGAACCTGAGGATTCCTCTCCAGTGTTGCCATGGATCTTGGTGTGCTTCTGAGTCTCCCCAGGGGAGTCAGGCCTCGTCTCGAGTGGGGGCATGCACGTGCGCTTTCCTCCCGAGCTGCAGCAGTAGTGTCACGCTTCCTGTCACGTGGATCAAGGGATCTGTGGCTTTCCCTCGAGGCTGTCCCTCGAGGCTTTCCCACGAGGCTTTCCCACAGGGCTGTGCCACGTGCCACCTTGGTGTGAGTCGATCCTCGGCGTGAAAGACGAGAGGGTGAAGGGAGAAGAGGTTCCTCTGGAATGGACTGAGACATCTGGGGGACTCTTGGAATGGTGGCACGACCCTGGAGTTCCTCTCGCCGTTCCTGTTGAGAGGGCCTCCTCTTGAGATGCGACGGGAACGCCGGGAACTCTTTCCCGACGAAGCAGGGAAAGGATCCCTCATCTCGAGCTACGAGGCGGAAACGTGGCTCCTCTGGATGTGGTTGGGACCCTCGTGTTTCCTCTCGAGTGGAGACGGGTATGTCAGGGAACTTCTTGATTTGCACCAAGGGTGTGAAGGACCCTTTCGAAGTTCCAGAGGGGAGGTGTGATCAGCCTCGAGACGCCTCAGCGGAAATGGGCCTCATCTCGCCTGGAGGGGAGAACCTCCTGGATTTTCTCGAGTTGCGGCAGGTCTTCTCGAATTACGACGGGGACCTCAGGGACCCGCTCTGGTGGCCTCAGGAAAGGACAGTCCCCATGCGAGTTGCTAGGGGACCTCTCGGGATTCCTCTCCCGTCCATGCCGGGGCCTCAGTCCTTGTGTGGAGTCGGGGTCGGAACCTGAGGATTCCTCTCCAGTGTTGCCATGGATCTTGGTGTGCTTCTGAGTCTCCCCAGGGGAGTCAGGCCTCGTCTCGAGTGGGGGCATGCACATGCGCTTTCCTCCCGAGCTGCAGCAGTAGTGTCACGCTTCCTGTCACGTGGATCAAGGGATCTGTGGCTTTCCCTCGAGGCTGTCCCTCGAGGCTTTCCCACGAGGCTTTCCCACAGGGCTGTGCCACGTGCCACCGTGGTGTGAGTCGATCCTCGGCGTGAAAGACGGGCCAGTGTAGGGAAAAGAGGTTCCTCTGGAATGGACTGAGACATCTGGGGTCTCTTGGAATGGTGGCACGACCCTGGAGTTCCTCTCGCCGTTCCTGTTGAGAGGGCCTCCTCTTGAGATGCGACGGGAACGCCGGGAACTCTTTCCCGACGAAGCAGGGAAAGGATCCCTCATCTCGAGCTACGAGGCGGAAACGGGGCTCCTCTGGATGTGGTTAGGACCCTCGTGTTTCCTCTCGAGTGGAGACGGGTATGTCGGGGAACTTCTTGATTT
Source organism: Budorcas taxicolor (assembly GCF_023091745.1). Lineage (NCBI taxonomy): Eukaryota > Metazoa > Chordata > Mammalia > Artiodactyla > Bovidae > Budorcas > Budorcas taxicolor. Next base: position 1,087,887 of record NW_026291670.1, read on the forward strand.
GCACCAAGGGTGTGAAGGACCCTTTCGAAGTTCCAGAGGTGAGGTGTGATCAGCCTCGAGACGCCTCAGCGGAAATGGGCCTCATCTCGCCTGGAGGGGAGAACCTCCTGGATTTTCTCGAGTTGCGGCAGGTCTTCTCGAGTTACGACGGGGACCTCAGGGACCCGCTCTGGTGGCCTCAGGAAAGGCCAGTCCCCATGCGAGTTGCTAGGGGACCTCTCGGGATTCCTCTCCTGTCCATGCCGGGGCCTCAGTCCTCGTGTGGAGTCGGGGCCGGAACCTGAGGATTCCTCTCCAGTGTTGCCATGGATCTTGGGTGCTTCTGAGTCTCCCCAGGGGAGTCAGGCCTCGTCTCGAGTGGTGGCATGCACGTGCGCTTTCCTCCCGAGCTGCAGCAGTAGTGTCACGCTTCCTGTCACGTGGATCAAGTGATCTCTGGTTTCCCTCGAGGCTGTCCCTCGAGGCTTTCCCACGAGGCTTTCCCACAGGGCTGTGCCACGTGCCACCTTGGTGTGAGTCGATCCTCGCCCTGAAAGACGAGCCGGTGAAGGGAAAAGAGGGTCCTCTGGAATGGACTGAGACATCTGGGGTCTCTTGGAATGGTGGCACGACCCTGGAGTTCCTCTCGCCGTTCCTGTTGAGAGGGCCTCCTCTTGAGATGCGACGGGAACGCCGGGAACTCTTTCCCGACGAAGCAGGGAAAGGATCCCTCATCTCGAGCTACGAGGCGGAAACGGGGCTCCTCTGGATGTGGGCGGGACCCTCGTGTTTCCTCTCGAGTGGAGACGGCTAGGTCGGGGAACTTCTTGATTTGCACCAAGGGTGTGAAGGACCCTTTCGAAGTTCCAGAGGTGAGGTGTGATCAGCCTCGAGACGCCTCAGCGGAAATGGGCCTCATCTCGCCTGGAGGGGAGAACCTCCTGGATTTTCTCGAGTTGCGGCAGGTCTTCTCGAATTACGACGGGGACCTCAGGGACCCGCTCTGGTGGCCTCAGGAAAGGCCAGTCCCCATGCGAGTTGCTAGGGGACCTCTCGGGATTCCTCTCCCGTCCATGCCGGGGCCTCAGTCCTTGTGTGGAGTCAGGCCCGGAACCTGAGGATTCCTCTCCAGTGTTGCCATGGATCTTGGTGTGCTTCTGAGTCTCCCCAGGGGAGTCAGGCCTCGTCTCGAGTGGGGGCATGCACGTGCGCTTTCCTCCCGAGCTGCAGCAGTAGTGTCACGCTTCCTGTCACGTGGATCAAGGGATCTGTGGCTTTCCCTCGAGGCTGTCCCTCGAGGCTTTCCCACGAGGCTTTCCCACAGGTCTGTGCCACGTGCCACCTTGGTGTGAGTCGATCCTCGGCATGAAAGACGAGTGGGTGAAGGGAGAAGAGGTTCCTCTGGAATGGACTGAGACATCTGGGGGACTCTTGGAATGGTGGCACGACCCTGGAGTTCCTCTCGCCGTTCCTGTTGAGAGGGCCTCCTCTTGAGATGCGACGGGAACGCCGGGAACTCTTTCCCGACGAAGCAGGGAAAGGATCCCTCATCTCGAGCTACGAGGCGGAAACGTGGCTCCTCTGGATGTGGTTGGGACCCTCGTGTTTCCTCTCGAGTGGAGACGGGTATGTCGGGGAACTTCTTGATTTGCACCAAGGGTGTGAAGGACCCTTTCGAAGTTCCAGAGGGGAGGTGTGATCAGCCTCGAGACGCCTCAGCGGAAATGGGCCTCATCTCGCCTGGAGGGGAGAACCTCCTGGATTTTCTCGAGTTGCGGCAGGTCTTCTCGAATTTCGACGGGGACCTCAGGGACCCGCTCTGGTGGCCTCAGGAAAGGCCAGTCCCCATGCGAGTTGCTAGGGGACCTCTCGGGATTCCTCTCCCGTCCATGCCGGGGCCTCAGTCCTTGTGTGGAGTCAGGCCCGGAACCTGAGGATTCCTCTCCAGTGTTGCCATGGATCTTGGTGTGCTTCTGAGTCTCCCCAGGGGAGTCAGGCCTCGTCTCGAGTGGGGGCATGCACGTGCGCTTTCCTCCCGAGCTGCAGCAGTAGTGTCACGCTTCCTGTCACGTGGATCAAGGGATCTGTGGCTTTCCCTCGAGGCTGTCCCTCGAGGCTTTCCCACGAGCCTTTCCCACAGGGCTGTGCCACGTGTCAACTTGGTGTGAGTCGATCCTCGGCGTGAAAGACGAGCCGGTGAAGGGAAAAGAGGTTCCTCTGGAATGGACTGAGACATCTGGGGGACTCTTGGAATGGTGGCACGACCCTGGAGTTCCTCTCGCCGTTCCTGTTGAGAGGGCCTCCTCTTGAGATGCGACGGGAACGCCGGGAACTCTTTCCCGACGAAGCAGGGAAAGGATCCCTCATCTCGAGCTACGAGGCGGAAACGGGGCTCCTCTGGATGTGGGCGGGACCCTCGTGTTTCCTCTCGAGTGGAGACGGGTATGTCGGGGAACTTCTTGATTTCACCAAGGGTGTGAAGGACCCTTTCGAAGTTCCAGAGGGGAGGTGTGATCAGCCTCGAGACGCCTCAGCGGAAATGGGCCTCATCTCGCCTGGAGGGGAGAACCCCCTGGATTTTCTCGAGTTGCGGCAGGTCTTCTCGAGTTACGACAGGGACCTCAGGGACCCGCTCTGGTGGCCTCAGGAAAGGCCAGTCCCCATACGAGTTGCTAGGGGACCTCTCCGGATTCCTCTCCCGTCTATGCCGGGGCCTCAGTCCTTGTGTGGAGTCGGGGCCGGAACCTGAGGATTCCTCTCCAGTGTTGCCAGGGATCTTGGGGTGCTTCTGAGTCTCCCCGGGGGAGTCAGGCCTCGTCTCGAATGGGGGCATGCACGTGCGCTTTCCTCCCGAGCTGCAGCAGTAGTGTCAAGCGTCCTGTCACGTGGATCAAGGGATCTGTGGCTTTCCCTCGAGGCTGTCCCTCGAGGCTTTCCCATGAGGCTTTCCCACAGGGCTGTGCCACGTGTCACCTTGGTGTGACTCGATCCTCGGCGTGAAAGACGAGCGGGTTAAAGGAGAAGAGGTTCCTCTGGAATTAACTGAGACATCTTGGGGACCCTTGGAATGGTGGCACGACCCTGGAGTTCCTCTCGCCGTTCCTGTTGAGCGGGCCTTCTCTTGAGATGCGACGGGAACGCCGGGAACTCTTTCCCGACGAAGCAGGGAAAGGATCCCTCATCTCGAGCTACGAGGCGGAAACGGGGCTCCTCTGGATGTGGGCGGGACCCTCGTGTTTCCTCTCGAGTGGAGACGGGTATGTCGGGGAACTTCTTGATTTGCACCAAGGGTGTGAAGGACCCTTTCGAAGTTCCAGAGGGGAGGTGTGATCAGCCTCGAGACGCCTCAGCGGAAATGGGCCTCATCTCGCCTGGAGGGGAGAACCTCCTGGATTTTCTCGAGTTGCGGCAGGTCTTCTCGAGTTACGACGGGGACCTCAGGGACCCGCTCTGGTGGCCTCAGGAAAGGCCAGTCCCCATGCGAGTTGCTAGGGGACATCTCGGGATTCCTCTCCCGTCCATGCCGGGGCCTCAGTCCTTGTGTGGAGTCGGGGCCGGAACCTGAGGATTCCTCTCCAGTGTTGCCATGGATCTTGGGGGGATTCTGAGTCTCCCCAGGGGAGTCAGGCCTCGTCTCGAGTGGGGGCATGCACGTGCGCTTTCCTCCCGAGCTGCAGCAGTAGTGTCACGCTTCCTGTCCCGTGGATCAAGGGATCTGTGGCTTTCCCTCGAGGCTGTCCCTCGAGGCTTTCCCACGAGGCTTTCCCACAGGGCTGTGCCACGTGCCACCTTGGTGTGAGTCGATCCTCGGCGTGAAAGACGAGCGGGTGAAGGGAGAAGAGGTTCCTCTGGAATGGACCGAGATATCTGGGGGACTCTTGGAATGGTGGCACGACCCTGGAGTTCCTCTCGCCGTTCCTTATGAGAGGGCCTCCTCTTGAGATGCGACGGGAACGCCGGGAACTCTTTCCCGACGAAGCAGGGAGAGGATCCCTCATCTCGAGCTACGAGGCGGAAACGGGGCTCCTCTGGATGTGAGCGGGACCCTAGTGTTTCCTCTCGGGTGGAGTCGGGTATGTCGGGGAACTTCTTGATTTGCACCAAGGATGTGAAGGACCCTTTCGAAGTTCCAGAGGGGACGTGTGATCAGCCTCGAGACGCCTCAGCGGAAATGGGCCTCATCTCGCCTGGAGGGGTGAACCTCCTGGATTTTCTCGAGTTGCGGAAGGTCTTCTCGAGTTACGACGGGGACCTCAGGGACCCGCTCTGGTGGCCTCAGGAAAGGCCAGTCCCCATGTGAGTTGCTAGGGGACCTCTCGTGATTCCTCTCCCGTACATGCCGGGGCCTCAGTCCTTGTGTGGAGTCGGGGCGGGAACCTGAGGATTCCTCTCCAATGTTGCCATGGATCTTGGGGTGCTTCTGAGTCTCCCCAGGGGAGTCAGGCCTCGTCTCGAGTGGGGGCATGCACGTGCGCTTTCCTCCCGAGCTGCAGCAGTAGTGTCACGCTTCCTGTCACGTGGATCAAGGGATCTATGGCTTTCCCTCGAGGCTGTCCCTCGAGGCTTTCCCACGAGGCTTTCCCACAGGGCTGTGCTACATGCCACCTAGGTGTGAGTCGATCCTCGGCGTGAAAGACGAGCGGGTGAAGGGAGAAGAGGTTCCTCTGGAATGGACCGAGACATCTGGGGGACTCTTGGAATGGTGGCACGACCCTGGAGTTCCTCTCGCCGTTCCTGTTGAGAGGGCCTCCTCTTGAGATGCGACGGGAACGCCGGGAACTCTTTCCCGACGAAGCAGGGAAAGGATCCCTCATCTCGAGCTACGAGGCGGAAACGGGGCTCCTCTTGATGTGGGCGGGACCCTCGTGTTTCCTCTCGAGTGGAGACGGGTGTGTCGGGGAACTTCTTGGTTTGCACGAAGGGTGTGAAGGACCCTTTCGAAGTTCCAGAGGTGAGGTGTGATCAGCCTCGAGACGCCTCAGTGGAAATGGGCCTCATCTCGCCTGGAGGGGTGAACCTCCTGGATTTTCTCGAGTTGCGGCAGGTCTTCTCGAGTTACGACGGGGACCTCAGGGACCCGCTCTGGTGGCCTCAGGAAAGGCCAGTTCCCATGCGAGTTGCTAGGGGACCTCTCGGGATTCCTCTCCCGTCCATGCCGGGGCCTCAGTCCTTGTGTGGAGTCAGGCCCGGAACCTGAGGATTCCTCTCCAGTGTTGCCATGGATCTTGGTGTGCTTCTGAGTCTCCCCAGGGGAGTCAGGCCTCGTCTCGAGTGGGGGCATGCACGTGCGCTTTCCTCCCGAGCTGCAGCAGTAGTGTCACGCTTCCTGTCACGTGGATCAAGGGATCTGTGGCTTTCCCTCGAGGCTGTCCCTCGAGGCTTTCCCACGAGGCTTTCCCACAGGGCTGTGCCACGTGCCACCTTGGTGTGAGTCGATCCTCGGCGTGAAAGACGAGTGGGTGAAGGGAGAAGAGGTTCCTCTGGAATGGACTGAGACATCTGGGGGACTCTTGGAATGGTGGCACGACCCTGGAGTTCCTCTCGCCGTTCCTGTTGAGAGGGCCTCCTCTTGAGATGCGACGGGAACGCCGGGAACTCTTTCCCGACGAAGCAGGGAAAGGATCCCTCATCTCGAGCTACGAGGCGGAAACGTGGCTCCTCTGGATGTGGTTGGGACCCTCGTGTTTCCTCTCGAGTGGAGACGGGTATGTCGGGGAACTTCTTGATTTGCACCAAGGGTGTGAAGGACCCTTTCGAAGTTCCAGAGGGGAGGTGTGATCAGCCTCGAGACGCATCAGCGGAAATGGGCCTCATCTCGCCTGGAGGGGAGAACCTCCTGGATTTTCTCGAGTTGCGGCAGGTCTTCTCGAATTTCGACGGGGACCTCAGGGACCCGCTCTGGTGGCCTCAGGAAAGGCCAGTCCCCATGTGAGTTGCTAGGGGACCTCTCGGGATTCCTCTCCCGTCCATGCCGGGGCCTCAGTCCTTGTGTGGAGTCAGGCCCGGAACCTGAGGATTCCTCTCCAGTGTTGCCATGGATCTTGGTGTGCTTCTGAGTCTCCCCAGGGGAGTCAGGCCTCGTCTCGAGTGGGGGCATGCACGTGCGCTTTCCTCCCGAGCTGCAGCAGTAGTGTCACGCTTCCTGTCACGTGGATCAAGGGATCTGTGGCTTTCCCTCGAGGCTGTCCCTCGAGGCTTTCCCACGAGCCTTTCCCACAGGGCTGTGCCACGTGTCAACTTGGTGTGAGTCGATCCTCGGCGTGAAAGACGAGCCGGTGAAGGGAAAAGAGGTTCCTCTGGAATGGACTGAGACATCTGGGGGACTCTTGGAATGGTGGCACGACCCTGGAGTTCCTCTCGCCGTTCCTGTTGACAGGGCCTCCTCTTGAGATGCGACGGGAACGCCGGGAACTCTTTCCCGACGAAGCAGGGAAAGGATCCCTCATCTCGAGCTACGAGGCAGAAACGAGGCTCCTCTGGATGTGGGCGGGACCCTCGTGTTTCCTCTCGAGTGGAGACGGGTATGTCGGGGAACTTCTTGATTTCACCAAGGGTGTGAAGGACCCTTTCGAAGTTCCAGAGGGGAGGTGTGATCAGCCTCGAGACGCCTCAGCGGAAATGGGCCTCATCTCGCCTGGAGGGGAGAACCCCCTGGATTTTCTCGAGTTGCGGCAGGTCTTCTCGAGTTACGACGGGGACCTCAGGGACCCGCTCTGGTGGCCTCAGGAAAGGCCAGTCCCCATACGAGTTGCTAGGGGACCTCTCGGGATTCCTCTCCCGTCTATGCCGGGGCCTCAGTCCTTGTGTGGAGTCGGGGCCGGAACCTGAGGATTCCTCTCCAGTGTTGCCAGGGATCTTGGGGTGCTTCTGAGTCTCCCCGGGGGAGTCAGGCCTCGTCTCGAATGGGGGCATGCACGTGCGCTTTCCTCCCGAGCTGCAGCAGTAGTGTCAAGCTTCCTGTCACGTGGATCAAGGGATCTGTGGCTTTCCCTCGAGGCTGTCCCTCGAGGCTTTCCCACGAGGCTTTCCCACAGGGCTGTGCCACGTGTCACCTTGGTGTGACTCGATCCTCGGCGTGAAAGACGAGCGGGTTAAAGGAGAAGAGGTTCCTCTGGAATTAACTGAGACATCTTGGGGACCCTTGGAATGGTGGCACGACCCTGGAGTTCCTCTCGCCGTTCCTGTTGAGAGGGCCTCCTCTTGAGATGCGACGGGAATGCCGGGAACTCTTTCCCGACGAAGCAGGGAAAGGATCCCTCATCTCGAGCTACGAGGCGGAAACGGGGCTCCTCTGGATGTGGGCGGGACCCTAGTGTTTCCTCTCGAGTGGAGACGGGTATGTCGGGGAACTTCTTGATTTGCACCAAGGGTGTGAAGGACCCTTTCGAAGTTCCAGAGGGGAGGTGTGATCAGCCTCGAGACGCCTCAGCGGAAATGGGCCTCATCTCGATTGGAGGGGAGAACCTCCTGGATTTTCTCGAGTTGCGGCAGGTCTTCTCGAGTTATGACGGGGACCTCAGGGACCCGCTCTGGTGGCCTCAGGAAAGGCCAGTCCCCATGCGAGTTGCTAGGGGACCTCTCGGGATTCCTCTCCCGTCCATGCCGGGGCCTCAGTCCTTGTGTGGAGTCGGGCCCGGAACCTGAGGATTCCTCTCCAGTTTTGCCATGGATCTTGGGGTGCTTCTGAGTCTCCCCAGGGGAGTCAGGACTCGTCTCGAGTGGGGGCATGCACGTGCGCTTTCCTCCCGAGCTGCAGCAGTAGTGTCACGCTTCCTGTCCCGTGGATCAAGGGATCTGTGGCTTTCCCTCGAGGCTGTCCCTCGAGGCGTTCCCACGAGGCTTTCCCACAGGGCTGTGCCACGTGCCACCTTGGTGTGAGTCGATCCTCGGCGTGAAAGACGAGCGGGTGAAGGGAGAAGAGGTTCCTCTGGAATGGACCGAGATATTGGGGGACTCTTGGAATGGTGGCACGACCCTGGAGTTCCTCTCGCCGTTCCTGATGAGAGGGCCTCCTCTTGAGATGCGACGGGAACGCCGGGAACTCTTTCCCGACGAAGCAGGGAGAGGATCCCTCATCTCGAGCTACGAGGCGGAAACGGGGCTCCTCTGGATGTGGGCGGGACCCTCGTGTTTCCTCTCGGGTGGAGTCGGGTATGTCGGGGAACTTCTTGATTTGCACCAAGGGTGTGAAGGACCCTTTCGAAGTTCCAGAGGGGCCGTGTGATCAGCCTCGAGACGCCTCAGCGGAAATGGGCCTCATCTCGCCTGGAGGGGTGAACCTCCTGGATTTTCTCGAGTTGCGGAAGGTCTTCTCGAGTTACGACGGGGACCTCAGGGACCCGCTCTGGTGGCCTCAGGAAAGGCCAGTCCCCATGTGAGTTGCTAGGGGACCTCTCGTGATTCCTCTCCCGTACATGCCGGGGCCTCAGTCCTTGTGTGGAGTCGGGGCGGGAACCTGAGGATTCCTCTCCAATGTTGCCATGGATCTTGGGGTGCTTCTGAGTCTCCCCAGGGGAGTCAGGCCTCGTCTCGAGTGGGGGCATGCACGTGCGCTTTCCTCCCGAGCTGCAGCAGTAGTGTCACGCTTCCTGTCACGTGGATCAAGGGATCTGTGGCTTTCCCTCGAGGCTGTCCCTCGAGGCTTTCCCACGAGGCTTTCCCTCAGGGCTGTGCCACGTGCCACCTTGGTGTGAGTCGATCCTCGGCGTGAAAGACGAGCGGGTGAAGGGTGAAGAGGTTCCTCTGGAATGGACTGAGACATCTGGGGGACTCTTGGAATGGTGGCACGACCCTGGAGTTCCTCTCGCCGTTCCTGTTGAGAGGGCCTCCTCTTGAGATGCGACGGGAACGCCGGGAACTCTTTCCCGACGAAGCAGGGAAAGGATCCCTCATCTCGAGCTACGAGGCGGAAACGGGGCTCCTCTGGATGTGGGCGCGACCCTCGTGTTTCCTCTCGAGTGGAGACGGGTATGTCGGGGAACTTCTTGGTTTGCACCAAGGGTGTCAACGACCCTTTCGAAGTTCCAGAGGTGAGGTGTGAACAGCCTCGAGACGCCTCAGCGGAAATGGGCCTCATCTCGCCTGGAGGGGAGAACCTCCTGGATTTTCTCGAGTTGCGGCAGGTCTTCTCGAGTTAGCACGGGGACCTCAGGGACCCGCTATGGTGGCCTCAGGAAAGGCCAGTCCCCGTGCGAGTTGCTAGGGGACCTCTCGAGATTCGTCTCCCGTCCATGCCGGGGCCTCAGTCCTTGTGTGGAGTCGAGACCGGAACCTGAGGATACCTCTCCAGTGTTGCCATGGATCTTGGGGTGCTTCTGAGTCTCCCCAGGGGAGTCAGGCCTCGTCTCGAGTGGGGGCATGCACGTGCGCTTTCCTCCCCAGCTGCCGCAGTAGTGTCACGCTTCCTGTCACGTGGATCAAGGGATCTGTGGCTTTTCCACGAGGCTTTCCCACAGGGCTGTGCCCGTGCCACCTTGGTGTGAGTCGATCCTCGGCGTGAAAGACGATCCAGTGAAGGGAAAAAAGTTTCCTATGGAATGGACTGAGACATCTGGGGGACTCTTGGAATGGTGGCACGACCCTGGAGTTCCTCTCGCCGTTCCTGTTGAGAGGGCCTCCTCTTGAGATGCGACGGGAACGCCGGGAACACTTTCCCGACGAAGCAGGGAAAGGATCCCTCATCACGAGCTACGAGGCGGAAACGGGGCTCCTCTGGATTTGGGCGGGACCCTCGTGTTTCCTCTCGAGGGGAGACGGGTATGTCGGGGAACTTCTTGAATTGCACCAAGGGTGTGAAGGACCCTTTCGATTTTCCAGATTTGAGGTGTGATCAGCCTCGAGACTCCTCATTGGAAATGGGCCTCGTCTCGCCTGGAGGGGAGAACCTCCTGGATTTTCTCGAGTTGTGGCAGGTCTTCTCGAGTTACGACGGGGACCTCAGGGACCCGCTCTGGTGGCCTCAGAAAGGCCAGTCCCCATGCGAGTTGCTAGGGGACCTCTCGGGTTACCTCTCCCGTCCATGCCGGGGCCTCAGTCCTTGTGTGGAGCCGGGGCCGAAACCTGAGGATTCCTCTCCAGTGTTGCCATGGATCTTGGGGTGCTTCTGAGTCTCCCCAGGGGAGTCAGGCCTCGTCTCGAGTGGGGGCATGCACGTGCGCTTTCCTCCCAAGCTGCAGCAATAGTGTCACGCTTCCTGTGACGTGGATCAAGGGATCTGTGGCTTTCCCTCGAGGCTGTCCCTCGAGGCTTTCCCACGAGGCTTTCCCACAGGGCTATGCCACGTGCCACCTTGGTGTGAGTCGATCCTCGGCGTGAAAGACGAGCCGGTGAAGGGAAAAGAGGTTCCTCTGGAATGGACTGAGACATCTGGGGGACTCTTGGAATGGTGGCACGACCCTGGAGTTCCTCTCGCCGTTCCTGTTTAGAGGGCTTCCTTTTGAGTTGCGACGGGAACGCCGGAAACTCTTTCCCGACGAAGCAGGGAAAGGATCCCTAATCTCGAGCTACGAGGCAGAAACGGGGCTCCTCTGGATGTGGTTCGGACCCTCGTGTTTCCTCTCGAGGGGAGACGGGTATGTCGGGGAACTACTTGATTTGCACCAAGGGTGTGAAGGACACTTTCGAAGTTCCAGAGGTGAGGTGAGATCAGCCACGACGCCTCAGAGGAAATGGGCCTCATCTCGCCTGGAGGGGAGAACCTCCTGGATTTTCTCGAGTTGCGGCAGGTCTTCTCGAATTACGACGGGGACCTCAGGGACCCGCTCTGGTGGCCTCAGGAAAGGCCAGTCCCCATGCGAGTTGCTAGGGGACCTCTCGGGATTCCTCTCCCGTCCATGCCGGGGCCTCAGTCCTTGTGTGGAGTCAGGCCCGGAACCTGAGGATTCCTCTCCAGTGTTGCCATGGATCTTGGTGTGCTTCTGAGTCTCCCCAGGGGAGTCAGGCCTCGTCTCGAGTGGGGGCATGCACGTGCGCTTTCCTCCCGAGCTGCAGCAGTAGTGTCACGCTTCCTGTCCCGTGGATCAAGGGATCTGTGGCTTTCCCTCGAGGCTGTCCCTCGAGGCTTTCCCACAGGGCTGTGCCACGTGGCACCTTGGTGTGAGTTGATCCTCGGCGTGAAAGACCAGCCGGTGAAGGAAAAAGAGTTTCCTCTGGAATGGACTGAGACATCTGGGTGACTCTTGGAATGGTGGCACGACCCTGGAGTTCCTCTCGCCGTTCCTGTTGAGAGGGCCTCCTCTTGAGATGCGACGGGAACGCCGGGAACTCTTTCCCGACGAAGCAGGGAAAGGATCCCTCATCTCGAGCTACGAGGCAGAAACGGGGCTCCTCTGGATGTGGGCGGGACCCTCGTGTTTCCTCTCGAGTGGAGACGGGTATGTCGGGGAACTTCTTGATTTCACCAAGGGTGTGAAGGACCCTTTCGAAGTTCCAGAGGGGAGGTGTGATCAGTCTCGAGACGCCTCAGCGGAAATGGGCCTCATCTCGCCTGGAGGGGAGAACCCCCTGGATTTTCTCGAGTTGCGGCAGGTCTTCTCGAGTTACGACGGGGACCTCAGGGACCCGCTCTGGTGGCCTCAGGAAAGGCCAGTCCCCATACGAGTTGCTAGGGGACCTCTCGGGATTCCTCTCCCGTCTATGCCGGGGCCTCAGTCCTTGTGTGGAGTCGGGGCCGGAACCTGAGGATTCCTCTCCAGTGTTGCCAGGGATCTTGGGGTGCTTCTGAGTCTCCCCGGGGGAGTCAGGCCTCGTCTCGAATGGGGGCATGCACGTGCGCTTTCCTCCCGAGCTGCAGCAGTAGTGTCAAGCTTCCTGTCACGTGGATCAAGGGATCTGTGGCTTTCCCTCGAGGCTGTCCCTCGAGGCTTTCCCACGAGGCTTTCCCACAGGGCTGTGCCACGTGTCACCTTGGTGTGACTCGATCCTCGGCGTGAAAGACGAGCGGGTTAAAGGAGAAGAGGTTCCTCTGGAATTAACTGAGACATCTTGGGGACCCTTGGAATGGTGGCACGACCCTGGAGTTCCTCTCGCCGTTCCTGTTGAGAGGGCCTCCTCTTGAGATGCGACGGGAACGCCGGGAACTCTTTCCCGACGAAGCAGGGAAAGGATCCCTCATCTCGAGCTACGAGGCGGAAACGGGGCTCCTCTGGATGTGGGCGGGACCCTCGTGTTTCCTCTCGAGTGGAGACGGGTATGTCGGGGAACTTCTTGATTTGCACCAAGGGTGTGAAGGACCCTTTCGAAGTTCCAGAGGGGAGGTGTGATCAGCCTCGAGACGCCTCAGCGGAAATGGGCCTCATCTCGCCTGGAGGGGAGAACCTCCTGGATTTTCTCGAGTTGCGGCAGGTCTTCTCTAGTTACGACGGGGACCTCAGGGACCCGCTCTGGTGGCCTCAGGAAAGGCCAGTCCCCATGCGAGTTGCTAGGGGACCTCTCGGGATTCCTCTCCCGTCCATGCCGGGGCCTCAGTCCTTGTGTGGAGTCGGGCCCGGAACCTGAGGATTCCTCTCCAGTTTTGCCATGGATCTTGGGGTGCTTCTGAGTCTCCCCAGGGGAGTCAGGACTCGTCTCGAGTGGGGGCATGCACGTGCGCTTTCCTCCCGAGCTGCAGCAGTAGTGTCACGCTTCCTGTCCCGTGGATCAAGGGATCTGTGGCTTTCCCTCGAGGCTGTCCCTCGAGGCGTTCCCACGAGGCTTTCCCACAGGGCTGTGCCACGTGCCACCTTGGTGTGAGTCGATCCTCGGCGTGAAAGACGAGCGGGTGAAGGGAGAAGAGGTTCCTCTGGAATGGACCGAGATATTGGGGGACTCTTGGAATGGTGGCACGACCCTGGAGTTCCTCTCGCCGTTCCTGATGAGAGGGCCTCCTCTTGAGATGCGAAGGGAACGCCGGGAACTCTTTCCCAAGGAAGCAGTGAGAGGATCCCTCATCTCGAGCTACGAGGCGGAAACGGGGCTCCTCTGGATGTGGGCGGGACCCTCGTGTTTCCTCTCGGGTGGAGTCGGGTATGTCGGGGAACTTCTTGATTTGCACCAAGGGTGTGAAGGACCCTTTCGAAGTTCCAGAGGGGCCGTGTGATCAGCCTCGAGACGCCTCAGTGGAAATGGGCCTCATCTCGCCTGGAGGGGTGAACCTCCTGGATTTTCTCGAGTTGCGGAAGGTCTTCTCGAGTTACGACGGGGACCTCAGGGACCCGCTCTGGTGGCCTCAGGAAAGGCCAGTCCCCATGTGAGTTGCTAGGGGACCTCTCGTGATTCCTCTCCCGTACATGCCGGGGCCTCAGTCCTTGTGTGGAGTCGGGGCGGGAACCTGAGGATTCCTCTCCAATGTTGCCATGGATCTTGGGGTGCTTCTGAGTCTCCCCAGGGGAGTCAGGCCTCGTCTCGAGTGGGGGCATGCACGTGCGCTTTCCTCCCGAGCTGCAGCAGTAGTGTCACGCTTCCTGTCACGTGGATCAAGGGATCTGTGGCTTTCCCTCGAGGCTGTCCCTCGAGGCTTTCCCACGAGGCTTTCCCACAGGGCTGTGCTACATGCCACCTAGGTGTGAGTCGATCCTCGGCGTGAAAGACGAGCGGGTGAAGGGAGAAGAGGTTCCTCTGGAATGGACCGAGACATCTGGGGGACTCTTGGAATGGTGGCACGACCCTGGAGTTCCTCTCGCCGTTCCTGTTGAGAGGGCCTCCTCTTGAGATGCGACGGGAACGCCGGGAACTCTTTCCCGACGAAGCAGGGAAAGGATCCCTCATCTCGAGCTACGAGGCGGAAACGGGGCTCCTCTTGATGTGGGCGGGACCCTCGTGTTTCCTCTCGAGTGGAGACGGGTGTGTCGGGGAACTTCTTGGTTTGCACGAAGGGTGTGAAGGACCCTTTCGAAGTTCCAGAGGTGAGGTGTGATCAGCCTCGAGACGCCTCAGCGGAAATGGGCCTCATCTCGCCTGGAGGGGAGAACCTCCTGGATTTTCTCGAGTTGCGGCAGGTCTTCTCGAGTTACGACGTGGACCTCAGGGACCCGATCTGGTGGCCTCAGGAAAGGCCAGTCCCCATGCGAGTTGCTAGGTAACCTCTCGGGATTCCTCTCCCGTCCATGCCGGGCCTCAGTCCTTGTGTAGAGACGGGGCTGGAACCTGAGGATTCCTCTCCAGTGTTGCCATGGATCTTGGGGTGCTTCTGAGTCTCCCCAGGGGAGTCAGGCGTCGTCTCGAGTGGGGGCATGCACGTGCGCTTTCCTCCCGAGCTGCAGCAGTAGTGTCACGCTTCCTGTCACGTGGATCAAGGGATCTGTGGCTTTCCCTCGAGGCTGTCCCTCGAGGCTTTCCCACGAGGCTTTCCCTCAGGGCTGTGCCACGTGCCACCTTGGTGTGAGTCGATCCTCGGCGTGAAAGACGAGCGGGTGAAGGGTGAAGAGGTTCCTCTGTAATGGACTGAGACATCTGGGGGACTCTTGGAATGGTGGCACGACCCTGGAGTTCCTCTCGCCGTTCCTGTTGAGAGGGCCTCCTCTTGAGATGCGACGGGAACGCCGGGAACTCTTTCCCGACGAAGCAGGGAAAGGATCCCTCATCTCGAGCTACGAGGCGGAAACGGGGCTCCTCTGGATGTGGGCGCGACCCTCGTGTTTCCTCTCGAGTGGAGACGGGTATGTCGGGGAACTTCTTGGTTTGCACCAAGGGTGTCAACGACCCTTTCGAAGTTCCAGAGGTGAGGTGTGAACAGCCTCGAGACGCCTCAGCGGAAATGGGCCTCATCTCGCGTGGAGGGGAGAACCTCCTGGATTTTCTCGAGTTGCGGCAGGTCTTCTCGAGTTACCACGGGGACCTCAGGGACCCGCTATGGTGGCCTCAGGAAAGGCCAGTCCCCGTGCGAGTTGCTAGGGGACCTCTTGAGATTCGTCTCCCGTCCATGCCGGGGCCTCAGTCCTTGTGTGGAGTCGAGACCGGAACCTGAGGATACCTCTCCAGTGTTGCCATGGATCTTGGGGTGCTTCTGAGTCTCCCCAGGGGAGTCAGGCCTCGTCTCGAGTGGGGGCATGCACGTGCGCTTTCCTCCCCAGCTGCCGCAGTAGTGTCACGCTTCCTGTCACGTGGATCAAGGGATCTGTGGCTTTTCCACGAGGCTTTCCCACAGGGCTGTGCCCGTGCCACCTTGGTGTGAGTCGATCCTCGGCGTGAAAGACGATCCAGTGAAGGGAAAAAAGTTTCCTATGGAATGGACTGAGACATCTGGGGGACTCTTGGAATGGTGGCACGACCCTGGAGTTCCTCTCGCTGTTCCTGTTGAGAGGGCCTCCTCTTGAGATGCGACGGGAACGCCGGGAACACTTTCCCGACGAAGCAGGGAAAGGATCCCTCATCACGAGCTACGAGGCGGAAACGGGGCTCCTCTGGATTTGGGCGGGACCCTCGTGTTTCCTCTCGAGGGGAGACGGGTATGTCGGGGAACTTCTTGAATTGCACCAAGGGTGTGAAGGACCCTTTCGATTTTCCAGATTTGAGGTGTGATCAGCCTCGAGACTCCTCATTGGAAATGGGCCTCGTCTCGCCTGGAGGGGAGAACCTCCTGGATTTTCTCGAGTTGTGGCAGGTCTTCTCGAGTTACGACGGGGACCTCAGGGACCCGCTCTGGTGGCCTCAGAAAGGCCAGTCCCCATGCGAGTTGCTAGGGGACCTCTCGGGTTACCTCTCCCGTCCATGCCGGGGCCTCAGTCCTTGTGTGGAGCCGGGGCCGAAACCTGAGGATTCCTCTCCAGTGTTGCCATGGATCTTGGGGTGCTTCTGAGTCTCCCCAGGGGAGTCAGGCCTCGTCTCGAGTGGGGGCATGCACGTGCGCTTTCCTCCCAAGCTGCAGCAATAGTGTCACGCTTCCTGTCACGTGGATCAAGGGATCTGTGGCTTTCCCTCGAGGCTGTCCCTCGAGGCTTTCCCACGAGGCTTTCCCACAGGGCTATGCCACGTGCCACCTTGGTGTGAGTCGATCCTCGGCGTGAAAGACGAGCCGGTGAAGGGAAAAGAGGTTCCTCTGGAATGGACTGAGACATCTGGGGGACTCTTGGAATGGTGGCACGACCCTGGAGTTCCTCTCGCCGTTCCTGTTTAGAGGGCTTCCTTTTGAGTTGCGACGGGAACGCCTGAAACTCTTTCCCGACGAAACAGGGAAAGGATCCCTAATCTCGAGCTACGAGGCGGAAACGGGGCTCCTCTGGATGTGGTTCGGACCCTCGTGTTTCCTCTCGAGGGGAGACGGGTATGTCGGGGAACTACTTGATTTGCACCAAGGGTGTGAAGGACACTTTCGAAGTTCCAGAGGTGAGGTGAGATCAGCCACGACGCCTCAGAGGAAATGGGCCTCATCTCGCCTGGAGGGGAGAACCTCCTGGATTTTCTCGAGTTGCGGCAGGTCTTCTCGAATTACGACCGGGACCTCAGGGACCCGCTCTGGTGGCCTCAGGAAAGGCCAGTCCCCATGCGAGTTGCTAGGGGACCTCTCGGGATTCCTCTCCCGTCCATGCCGGGGCCTCAGTCCTTGTGTGGAGTCAGGCCCGGAACCTGAGGATTCCTCTCCAGTGTTGCCATGGATCTTGGTGTGCTTCTGAGTCTCCCCAGGGGAGTCAGGCCTCGTCTCGAGTGGGGGCATGCACGTGCGCTTTCCTCCCGAGCTGCAGCAGTAGTGTCACGCTTCCTGTCCCGTGGATCAAGGGATCTGTGGCTTTCCCTCGAGGCTGTCCCTCGAGGCTTTCCCACAGGGCTGTGCCACGTGCCACCTTGGTGTGAGTTGATCCTCGGCGTGAAAGACCAGCCGGTGAAGGAAAAAGAGTTTCCTCTGGAATGGACTGAGACATCTGGGTGACTCTTGGAATGGTGGCACGACCCTGGAGTTCCTCTCGCCGTTCCTGTTGAGAGGGCCTCCTCTTGAGATGCGACGGGAACGCCGGGAACTCTTTCCCGACGAAGCAGGGAAAGGATCCCTCATCTCGAGCTACGAGGCGGAAACGGGGCTCCACTGGATGTGGGCGGGACCCTCGTGTTTCCTCTCGAGTGGAGACGGGTATGTCGGGGAACTTCTTGATTTGCACCAAGGGTGTGAAGGACCCTTTCGAAGTTCCAGAGGGGAGGTGTGATCAGCCTCGAGACGCCTCAGCGGAAATGGGCCTCATCTCGCCTGGAGGGGAGAACCTCCTGGATTTTCTCGAGTTGCGGCAGGTCTTCTCGAGTTACGACGGGGACCTCAGGGACCCGCTCTGGTGGCCTCAGGAAAGGCCAGTCCCCATGCGAGTTGCTAGGGGACATCTCGGGGTTCCTCTCCCGTCCATGCCGGGGCCTCAATCCTTGTTTGGAGTCAGGGCCGGAACCTGAGGATTCCTCTCCAGTGTTGCCATGGATCTTGGGGGGCTTCTGAGTCTCCCCAGGGGAGTCAGGCCTCGTCTCGAGTGGGGGCATGCACGTGCGCTTTCCTCCCGAGCTGCAGCAGTAGTGTCACGCTTCCTGTCCCGTGGATCAAGGGATCTGTGGCTTTCCCTCGAGGCTGTCCCTCGAGGCTTTCCCACGAGGCTTTCCCACAGGGCTGTGCCACGTGCCACCTTGGTGAGAGTCGATCCTCGGCGTGAAAGACGAGCCGGTGTAGGGAAAAGAGGTTCCTCTGGAATGGACTGAGACCTCTGGGGGACTCTTGGAATGGTGTCATGACACTGGAGTTCCTCTCGCCGTTCCTGTTGAGAGGGCCTCCTCTTGAGATGCGACGGGAACGCCGGGAACTCTTTCCCGACGAAGCAGGGAAAGGATCCCTCATCTCGAGCTACGAGACGGAAACGGGGCTCCTCTGGATGTGGGCGGAACCGTCGTCTTTCCTCTCGAGTGGAGACGGGTATGTCGGGGAACTTCTTGATTTGCACCAAGGGTGTGAAGGACCCTTTCGAAGTTCCAGAGGTGAGGTGTGATCAGCCTCGAGACGCCCGAGCAGAAATGGGCCTCCTCTCGCCTGGATGGGAGAACCTCCTGGATTTTCTCGAGTTGCGGCAGGTCTTCTCGAGTTACGACGGGGAACTCAGGGACCTGCTCTGGTGGCCTCAGGAAAGGCCAGTCCCCATGCGAGTTGCTAGGGGGCATTTCGGGATTCCTCTCCCGTCCATGCCGGGGCCTCAGTCCTTGTGTGGAGACGGGGCCGGAACCTGAGGATTCCTCTCCAGGGTTGCCATGGATCTTGGGGTGCTTCTGAGTCTCCTCAGGGGAGTCAGGCCTCGTCTCGAGTGGGGGCATGCACGTGCGCTTTCCTCCCGAGCTGCAGCAGTAGTGTCACGCTTCCTGTCACGTGGATCAATGGATCTGTGGCTTTCCCTTGAGGATCTCCCTCGAGGCTTTCCCACGATGCTTTCCCAAAGGGCTGAGGCACGTGCCACATTGGTGTGAGTCGATCCTCGGCGTGAAAGACGAGCCGGTGAAGGGAAAAGAGGTTCCTCTGAAATGGACTGAGACATCTGCGGGACTCTTGGAATGGTGGCACGACCCTGGAGTTCCTCTCGCCGTTCCTGTTGAGAGGGCCTCCTCTTGAGATGCGACGGGAACGCTGGGAACTCTTTCCCGACGAAGCAGGGAAAAGATCCCTCATCTCGAGCTACGAGGCGGAAACGGGGCTCCTCTGGATGTGGGCGGGACCCTCGTGTTTCCTCTCGAGTGGAGACGGGTATGTCGGGGAACTTCTTGACTTGCACCAAGGGTGTGAAGGACCCTTTCGAAGATCCTGAGGTGAGGTGTGATCAGCCTCGAGAGGCCTCAGCGGAAATGGGCCTCATCTCGCCTGGAGGGGAGAACATCCTGGATTTTCTCGAGTTGCGGCAGGTCTTCTCGAGTTACGACGGAGACCTCAGGGACCCGCTCTGGTGGCCTCAGGAAAGGCCAGTCCCCATGCGAGTTGCTAGGGGACCTCTCAGGATTCCTCTCATGTCCATGCCGGGGCCTCAGTCCTTGTGTGGAATCGGGGTCGGAACCTGAGGATTCCTCTCCAGTGTTGCCATGGATCCTGGGGTGCTTTTGAGTCTCCCCAGGGGAGTCAGCTCTCGTCTCGAGTGGGGGCATGCACGTGCGCTTTCCTCCCGAGCTGCAGCAGTAGTGTCAAGCTCCTGTCACGTGGATCAAGTGATCTGTGGCTTTCCCTCGAGGCTGTCCCTCGAGTCATTCCCACGAGGCTTTCCCACAGGGCTGTGCCACGTGCCACATTGGTGTGACTCGATCCTCGGCGTGAAAGACGAGCCGGTGAAGGGAAAAGAGGTTCCTCTGGAATGGACTGAGACATCTGGGGGACTCTTGGAATGGTGGCACGACCCTGGAGTTCCTCTCGCCGTTCCTGTTGAGAGGGCCTCCTCTTGAGATGCGACGGGAACACCGGGAACTCTTTCCCGACGAAGCAGGGAAAGGATCCCTCATCTCGAGCTACGAGGCGGAAACGGGGCTCATCTGGATGTGGGCGAGACCCTCGTGTTTCCTCTCGAGTGGAGACCGGTATGTCAGGGAACTTCTTGACTTGCACCAAGGGTGTGAAGGACCATTCGAAGTTCCAGAGGTGAGGTGTGATCAGCCTCGAGACGCCTGAGCGGAAATGGGCCTCCTTTCGCCTGGATGGGAGAACCTCCTGGATTTTCTCGAGTTGCGGCAGGTCTTCTCGAGTTACGACGGGGACCTCAGGGACCAGCTCTGGTGGCCTCAGGAAAGGCCAGTCCCCATGCGAGTTGCTAGGGGACCTCTCGGGATTCCTCTCCCATCCATGCCGGGGCCTCAGTCCTTGTGTGGAGTCGGGGCCGGAACCTGAGGATTCCTCTCCAGTGTTGCCATGGATCTTTGGGTGCTTCTGAGTCTCCCTAGGGGAGTCAGGCCTCGTCTCAAGTGGGGGCATGCACGTGCGCTTTACTCCCGAGCTGCAGCAGTAGTGTCACGCTTCCTGTCACGTGGATCAAGGGATCTGTGGATTTCCCTCGAGGCTCTCCGTCGAGGCTTTCCCACGAGGCTTTCCCAATGGGCTGAGGCACGTGCCACATTGGTGTGAGTCGATCCTCGGCGTGAAAGACGAGCCGGTGAAGGGAAAAGAGGTTCCTCTGGAATGGACTGAGACATCTGGGGGACTCTTGGAATGGTGGCACGACCCTGGAGTTCCTCTCGCCATTCCTGTTGATAGGGACTCCTCTTGAGATGTGACGGGAACGCCGGGAAATCTTTCCCAACGAAGCAGGGAAAGGATCCCTCATCTCGAGCCACGAGGCGGAAACGGGACTCCTCTGGATGTGGGCGGGACCCTCGTGTTTCCTCTCGAGTGGAGACGGGTATGTCGGGGAACTTCTTGATTTGCACCAAGGGTGTGAAGGACCCTTTCGAAGTTCCAGAGGTGAGGTGTGATCAGCCTCGAGACGCCTCAGCGGAAATGGGCCTCATATCGCCTGGAGGGGGGAACCTCCTGGATTTTCTCGAGTTGCGGCAGGTCTTCTCGAGTTACGACAGAGACCTCAGGGACCCGCTCTGGTGGCCTCAGGAAAGGCCAGTCCCCATGCGAGTTGCTAGGGGACCTCTCAGGATTCCTCTCATGTCCATGCCGGGGCCTCAGTTCTTATGTGGAGTCGGGGCCGGAACCTGAGGATTCCTCTCCCGTGTTGCCATGGATCCTGGGGTGCTTTTGAGTCTCCCCAGGGGAGTCAGGCCTCGTCTCGAGTGGGGGCATGCACGTGCGCTTTCCTCCCGAGCTGCAGCAGTAGTGTCAAGCTTCCTGTCACGTGGATCAAGGGATCTGTGGCTTTCCCTCGAGGCTGTCCCTCGAGTCATTCCCACGAGGCTTTCCCACAGGGCTGTGCCACGTGCCACCTTGGTGTGAGTCGATCCTCGGCGTGAAAGACGAGCCGGTGAAGGGAAAAGAGGTTCCTCTGGAATGGACTGAGACATCTGGGGGACTCTTGGAATGGTGGCACGACCCTGGAGTTCCTCTCGCCTTTCCTGTTGAGAGGGCCTCCTCTTGAGATGCGACGGGAAGGCCGGGAACTCTTTCCCGACCAAGCAGGGAAAGGATCCCTCATCTCAAGCTACGAGGCGGAAACGGGGTTCCTCTGGATGTGGGCGAGACCCTCGTGTTTCCTCTCGAGTGGAGACCGGTATGTCAGGGAACTTCTTGACTTGCACCAAGGGTGTGAAGGACCCTTCGAAGTTCCAGAGGTGAGGTGTGATCAGCCTCGAGACGCCTCAGCGGAAATGGGCCTCATCTCGCCTGGAGGGGAGAACCTCCTGGATTTTCTCGAGTTGCGGCAGGTCTTCTCGAGTTACGACGGGGACCTCAGGGACCCGCTATGGTGGCCTCAGGAAAGGCCAGTCCCCATGCGAGTTGCTAGGGGACCTCTCGGGATTCCTCTCCCGTCCATGCCGGGGCCTCAGTCCTTGTGTGGAGTCGAGACCGGAACCTGAGGATACCTCTCCAGTGTTGCCATGGATCTTGGGGTGCTTCTGAGTCTCCCCAGGGGAGTCAGGCCTCGTCTCGAGTGGGGGCATGCACGTGCGCTTTCCTCCCGAGCTGCCGCAGTAGTGTCACGCTTCCTGTCACGTGGATCAAGGGATCTGTGGCTTTTCCACGAGGCTTTCCCACAGGGCTGTGCCCGTGCCACCTTGGTGTGAGTCGATTCTCGGCGTGAAAGACGATCCGGTGAAGGGAAAAAAGTTTCCTATGGAATGGACTGAGACATCTGGGGGACTCTTGGCATGGTGGTACGACCCTGGAGTTCCTCTCGCCGTTCCTGTTGAGAGGGCCTCCTCTTGAGATGCGACGGGAACGCCGGGAACTCTTTCCCGACGAAGCAGGGAAAGGATCCCTCATCTCGAGATACGAGGCGGAAACGGGGCTCCTCTGGATGTGGTTGGGACTCTGGTGTTTCCTCTCGAGTGGAGACGGGTATGTCGGGGAACTTCTTGATTTGCACCAAGGGTGTGAAGGACCCTTTCGAAGTTCGAGAGCTGAGGTGTGATCAGCCTCGAGACGCCTCAGCGGAAATGGGCCTCGTCTCGCCTGGAGGGGAGAACCTCCTGGATTTTCTCGAGTTGTGGCAGGTCTTCTCGAGTTACGACGGGGACCTCAGGGACCCGCTCTGGTGGCCTCAGAAAGGCCAGTCCCCATGCGAGTTGCTAGGGGACCTCTCGGGTTACCTCTCCCGTCCATGCCGGGGCCTCAGTCCTTGTGTGGAGTCGGGGCCGAAACCTGAGGATTCCTCTCCAGTGTTGCCATGGATCTTGGGGTGCTTCTGAGTCTCCCCAGGGGAGTCAGGCCTCGTCTCGAGTGGGGGCATGCACGTGCGCTTTCCTCCCGAGCTGCAGCAATAGTGTCACGCTTCCTGTGACGTGGATCAAGGGATCTGTGGCTTTCCCTCGAAGCTGTCCCTCGAGGCTTTCCCACGAGGCTTTCCCACAGGGCTATGCCACGTGCCACCTTGGTGTGAGTCGATCCTCGGCGTGAAAGACGAGCCGGTGAAGGGAAAAGAGGTTCCTCTGGAATGGACTGAGACATCTGGGGGACTCTTGGAATGGTGGCACGACCCTGGAGTTCCTCTCGCCGTTCCTGTTTAGAGGGCTTCCTTTTGAGTTGCGACGGGAACGCCGGAAACTCTTTCCCGACGAAGCAGGGAAAGGATCCCTCATCTCGAGCTACGAGGCAGAAACGGGGCTCCTCTGGATGTGGGCGGGACCCTCGTGTTTCCTCTCGAGTGGAGACGGCTATGTCGGGGAACTTCTTGAGTTGCACCAAGGGTGGGAAGGACCCTTTCTAAGTTCCAGAGGGGAGCTGTGATCAGTCTCGAGACGCCTCAGCGGAAATGGGCCTCATCTCGCCTGGAGGGGAGAACCTCCTGGATTTTCTCAAGTTGCGGCAGGTCTTCTCGAGTTACGACGGGGACCTCAGGGACCCGCTCTGGTGGCTTCAGGAAAGGCCAGTCCCCATGCGAGTTGCTAGGGGACCTCTCGGGATTCCTCTCCCGTCCATCCCGGGGCCTCAGTCCTTGTGTGGAGTCGGGGCCGGAACCTGAGGATTCCTCTCCAGTGTTGCCATGGATCTTGGGGTGCTTCTCAGTATCCCCAGGGGAGTCAGGCCTCGTCTCGAGTGGGGGCATGCACGTGCGCTTTCCTCCCGAGCTGCAGCAGTAGTGTCACGCTTCCTGTCCCGTGGATCAAGGGATCTGTGGCTTTCCCTCGAGGCTGTCCCTCGAGGCTTTACCACGAGGCTTTCCCATAGGGCTGTGCCACGTGCCACCTTGGTGTGAGTCGATCCTCGGCGTGAAAGACGAGCCAGTGAAGGGAAAAGAGGTTCCTCTGGAATGGACTGAGACATCTGGGGGACTCTTGGAATGGTGGCACGACCCTGGAGTTCCTCTCGCCGTTCCTGTTGAGAGGGCCTCCTCTTGAGATGCGACGGGAAGGCCGGGAACTCTTTCCCGACGAAGCAGGGAAAGGATCCCTCATCTCGAGCTACGAGGCGGAAACGGGGCTCCTCTGGATAGGGGCGGGACCCTCGTGATTCCTCTCGAGTGGAGACGGGTATGTCGGGGAACTTCTTGATTTCCACCAAGGGTGTGAAGGAGCCTTTCGAAGTTCCAGAGGTGAGGTGTGATCAGCCTCGAGACGCCTCAGCGGAAATGGGCCTCATCTCGCCTGGAGGGGAGAACCTCCTGGATTTTCTCGAGTTGCGGCAGGTCTTCTCGAGTTACGACGGGGACCTCAGGGACCCGCTCTGGTGGCCTCAGGAAAGGCCAGTCCCCATGCGAGTTGCTAGGGGACCTCTCGGGATTCCTCTCCCGTCCATGCCGGGGCCTGAGTCCTTGTGTGGAGTCGGGGCCGGAACCTGAGGATTCCTCTCCAGTGTTGCCATGGATCTTGGGGTGCTTCTGAGTCTCCCCAGGGGAGTCAGGCCTCGTCTCGAGAGGGGGAATGCACGTGCGCTTTCCTCCCGAGCTGCAGCAGTAGTGTCACGCTTCCTGTCACGTGGATCAAGGGATCTGTGGCTTTCCCTCGAGGCTGTCCCTCGAGGCTTTCCCACGAGGCTTTCCCATAGGGCTGTGGCACGTGCCACCTTGGTGTGAGTCGATCCTCGGCGTGAAAGACGAGCCGGTGAAGGGAAAAGAGGTTCCTCTGGAATGGACTGAGACATCTGGGGGACTCTTGGAATGGTGGCACGACCCTGCAGTTCCTCTCGCCGTTCCTGTTGAGAGGGCCTCCTCTTGAGATGCGACGGGAACGCCGGGAACTCTTTCCCGACGAAGCAGGGAAAGGATCCCTCATCTCGAGCTACGAGGCGGAAACGGGGCTCCTCTGGATGTGGGCGGGACCCTCGTGATTCCTCTCGAGTGGAGACGGGTATGTCGGGGAACTTCTTGATTTGCACCAAGGGTGTGAAGGACCCTTTCGAAGTTCCAGAGGTGAGGTGTGAGCAGCCTCGAGACGCCTCAGCGGAAATGGGCCTCATCTCGCCTGGGGGGGAGAACCTCCTGGATTTTCTCGAGTTGCGGCAGGTCTTCTGGAGTTACGACGGGGACCTCAGGGACCCGCTCTGGTGGCCTCAGGAAAGGCCAGTCCCCATGCGAGTTGCTAGGGGACCTCTCGGGATTCCTCTCCCGTCCATGCCGGGGCCTCAGTCCTTGTGTGGAGTCGGAGCCGGAACCTGAGGATTCCTCTCCAGTGTTGCCATGGATCTTGGGGTGCTTCTGAGTCTCCCCAGGGGAGTCAGGCCTCGTCTCGAGTGGGGGCATGCACGTGCGCTTGCCTCCCGAGCTGCAGCAGTAGTGTCACGCTTCCTGTCACGTGGATCAAGGGATCTGTGGCTTTCCCTCGAGGCTGTCCCTCGAGGCTTTCCCACGAGGCTTTCCCACAGGGCTGTGCCACGTGCCACCTTGGTGTGAGTCGATCCTCGGCGTGAAAGACGAGCCGGTGAAGGGAAAAGAGGTTCCTCTGGAATGGACTGAGACATCTGGGGGACTCTTGGAATGGTGGCACGACCCTGGAGTTCCTCTCGCCGTTCCTGTTGAGAGGGCCTCCTCTTGAGATGCGACGGGAAGCCCGGGAACTCTTTCCCGACGAAGCAGGGAAAGGATCCCTCATCTCGAGCTACGAGGCGGAAACGGGGCTCCTCTGGATGTGGGCGGGACCCACGTGATTCCTCTCGAGTGGAGACGGCTAGGTCGGGGAACTTCTTGATTTGCACCAAGGGTGTGAAGGAGCCTTTCGAAGTTCCAGAGGTGAGGTGTGATCAGCCTCGAGACGCCTCAGCGGAAATGGGCCTCATCTCGCCTGGAGGGGAGAACCTCCTGGATTTTCTCGAGTTGCGGCAGGTCTTCTCGAGTTACCACGGGGACCACAGGGACACGCTCTGGTGGCCTCAGGAAAGGCCAGTCCCCATGCGAGTTGCTAGGGGACCTCTCGGGATTCCTCTCCCGTCCATGCCGGGACCTCAGAACCTTGTGTGGAGTCGGAGCCGGAACCTGAGGATTCCTCTCCAGTGTTGCCATGGATCTTGGGGTGCTTCTGTGTCTCCCCAGGGGAGTCAGGCCTCGTCTCGAGTGGGGGCATGCACGAGCGCTTTCCTCCCGAGCTGCAGCATTAGTGTCACGCTTCCTGTCACGTGGATCATGGGATCTGTGGCTTTCCCTTGAGGCTGTCCCTCGAGGCTTTCCCACGAGGCTTTCCCACAGGGCTGTGCCACGTGCCACCTTGGTGTGAGTCGATCCTCGGCGTGAAAGACGAGCCGGTGAAGGGAAAAGAGGTTCCTCTGGAATGGACTGAGACATCTGGGGGACTCTTGGAATGGTGGCACGACCCTGGAGTTCCTCTCGCCGTTCCTGTTGAGAGGGCCTCCACTTGAGATGCGACGGGAAGGCCGGGAACTCTTTCCCGACGATGCAGGGAAAGGATCCCTCATCTCGAGCTACGAGGCGGAAACGGGGCTCCTCTGGATGTGGGCGGGACCCTCGTGATTCCTCTCGAGTGGAGACGGGTATGTCGGGGAACTTCTTGATTTCCACCAAGGGTGTGAAGGAGCCTTTCGAAGTTCCAGAGGTGAGGTGTGATCAGCCTCGAGACGCCTCAGCGGAAATGGGCCTCATCTCGCCTGGAGGGGAGAACCTCCTGGATTTTCTCGAGTTGCGGCAGGTCTTCTCGAGTTACGACGGGGACCTCAGGGACCCGCTCTGGTGGCCTCAGGAAAGGCCAGTCCCCATGCGAGTTGCTAGGGGACCTCTCGGGATTCCTCTCCCGTCCATGCCGGGGCCTCAGTCCTTGTGTGGAGTCGGGGCCGGAACCTGAGGATTCCTCTCCAGTGTTGCCATGGATCTTGGGGTGCTTCTGAGTCTCCCCAGGGGAGTCAGGCCTCGTCTCGAGAGGGGGAATGCACGTGCGCTTTCCTCCCGAGCTGCAGCAGTAGTGTCACGCTTCCTGTCACGTGGATCAAGGGATCTGTGGCTTTCCCTCGAGGCTGTCCCTCGAGGCTTTCCCACGAGGCTTTCCCACAGGGCTGTGCCACGTGCCACCTTGGTGTGAGTCGATCCTCGGCGTTAAAGACGAGCCAGTGAGGGGAAAAGAGGTTCCTCTGGAATGGACTGAGACATCTGGGGGACTCTTGGAATGGTGGCACGACCCTGGAGTTCCTCTCGCCGTTCCTGTTGAGAGGGCCTCCTCTTGAGATGCGACGGGAAGGCCGGGAACTCTTTCCCGACGAAGCAGGGAAAGGATCCCTCATCTCGAGCTACGAGGCGGAAACGGGGCTCCTCTGGATGTGGGCGGGACCCACGTGATTCCTCTCGAGTGGAGACGGCTAGGTCGGGGAACTTCTTGATTTGCACCAAGGGTGTGAAGGAGCCTTTCGAAGTTCCAGAGGTGAGGTGTGATCAGCCTCGAGACGCCTCAGCGGAAATGGGCCTCATCTCGCCTGGAGGGGAGAACCTCCTGGATTTTCTCGAGTTGCGGCAGGTCTTCTCGAGTTACCACGGGGACCACAGGGACCCGCTCTGGTGGCCTCAGGAAAGGCCAGTCCCCATGCGAGTTGCTAGGGGACCTCTCGGGAATTCCTCTCCCGTCCATGCCGGCGCCTCAGTACTTGTGTGGAGTCGGGGCCGGAACCTGAGGATTCCTCTCCAGTGTTGCCATGGATCTTGGGTGCTTCTGAGTCTCCCCAGGGGAGTCAGGCCTCGTCTCGAGTGGGGGCATGCACGTGCGCTTTCCTCCCGAGCTGCAGCAGTAGTGTCACGCTTCCTGTCACGTGGATCAAGGGATCTGTGGCTTTCCCTTCAGGCTGTCCCTCGAGGCTTTCCACGAGGCTTTCCCACAGGGCTGTGCCACGTGCCACCTTGGTGTGAGTCGATCCTCGGCGTGAAAGACGAGCCGGTGAAGGGAAAAGAGGTTCCTCTGGAATGGACTGAGACATCTGGGGGACTCTTGGAATGGTGGCACGACCCTGGAGTTCCTCTCGCCGTTCCTGTTGAGAGGGCCTCCTCTTGAGATGCGACGGGAAGGCCGGGAACTCTTTCCCGACGAAGCAGGGAAAGGATCCCTCATCTCGAGCTACGAGGCGGAAACGGGGCTCCTCTGGATGTGGGCGGGACCCACGTGATTCCTCTCGAGTGGAGACGGCTAGGTCGGGGAACTTCTTGATTTGCACCAAGGGTGTGAAGGAGCCTTTCGAAGTTCCAGAGGTGAGGTGTGATCAGCCTCGAGACGCCCTCAGCGGAAATGGGCCTCATCTCGCCTGGAGGGGAGAACCTCCTGGATTTTCTCGAGTTGCGGCAGGTCTTCTCGAGTTACCACGGGGACCACAGGGACCCGCTCTGGTGGCCTCAGGAAAGGCCAGTCTCCATGCGAGTTGCTAGGGGACCTCTCGGGATTCCTCTCCCGTCCATGCCGGGACCTCAGACCTTGTGTGGAGTCGGAGCCGGAACCTGAGGATTCCTCTCCAGTGTTGCCATGGATCTTGGGGTGCTTCTGTGTCTCCCCAGGGGAGTCAGGCCTCGTCTCGAGTGGGGGCATGCACGTGCGCTTGCCTCCCGAGCTGCAGCAGTAGTGTCACGCTTCCTGTCACGTGGATCAAGGGATCTGTGGCTTTCCCTGGAGGCTGTCCCTCGAGGCTTTCCCACGAGGCTTTCCCACAGGGCTGTGCCACGTGCCACCTTGGTGTGAGTCGATCCTCGGCGTGAAAGACGAGCCGGTGAAGGGAAAAGAGGTTCCTCTGGAATGGACTGAGACATCTGGGGGACTCTTGGAATGGTGGCACGACCCTGGAGTTCCTCTCGCCGTTCCTGTTGAGAGGGCCTCCTCTTGAGATGCGACGGGAACGCCGGGAACTCTTTCCCGACGAAGCAGGGAAAGGATCCCTCATCTCGAGCTACGAGGCGGAAACGGGGCTCCTCTGGATGTGGGCGGGACCCTCGTGATTCCTCTCGAGTGGAGACGGGTATTTCGGGGAACTTCATGATTTGCACCAAGGGTGTGAAGGACCCTTTCGAAGTTCCAGAGGGGAGGTGTGATCAGCCTCGAGACGCCTCAGCGGAAATGGGCCTCATCTCGCCTGGAGGGGAGAACCTCCTGGATTTTCCGTCGAGTTGCGGCATGTCTTCTCGAGTTACGACGGGGACCTCAGTTACCGGCCCTGATGGCCTCAGGAAAGGCCAGTCCCCATGCGAGTTGCTAGGGGACTATCTCGGGATTCTCTCCCGTCCATGCCGGGGCCTCAGTCCTTGTGTGGAGTCGGGGCCGGAACCTGAGGATTCCTCTCCAGTGTTGCCATGGATCTTGGGGTGCTTCTGAGTCTCCCCAGGGGAGTCAGGCCTCGTCTCGAGTGGGGGCATGCACGTGCGCTTTCCTGCCGAGCTGCAGCAGTAGTGTCAGGCTTCCTGTCACGTGGATCAAGGGATCTGTGGCTTTCCCTCGAGCCTGTCCCTCGAGGTTTTCCCACGAGGCTTTCCCACAGGGCTGTGCCACGTGCCACCTTGGTGTGAGTCGATCCTCGGCGTGAAAGACGAGCCGGTGAAGGAAAAGAGGTTCCTCTGGAATGGACTGAGACATCTGGGGGACTCTTGGAATGGTGGCACGACCCTGGAGTTCCTCTCGCCGTTCCTGTTGAGAGGGCCTCCTCTTGAGATGCGACGGGAACGCCGGGAACTCTTTCCCGACGAAGCAGGGAAAGGATCCCTCATCTCGAGCTACGAGGCGGAAACGGGGCTCCTCTGGATGTGGGCGGTACCCACGTGATTCCTCTCGAGTGGAGACTGCTAGGTCGGGGAAATTCTTGATTTGCACCAAGGGTGTGAAGGAGCCTTTCGAAGTTCCAGAGGTGAGGTGTGATCAGCCTCGAGACGCCTCAGCGGAAATGGGCCTCATCTCGCCTGGAGGGGAGAACCTCCTGGATTTTCTCGAGTTGCGGCAGGTCTTCTCGAGTTACCACGGGGACCACAGGGACCCGCTCTGGTGGCCTCAGGAAAGGCCAGTCCCCATGCGAGTTGCTAGGGGACCTCTCGGGATTCCTCTCCCGTCCATGCCGGGAACTCAGACCTTGTGTGGAGACGGAGCCGGAACCTGAGGATTCCTCTCCAGTGTTGCCATGGATCTTGGGGTGCTTCTGTGTCTCCCCAGGGGAGTCAGGCCTCGTTTCGAGTGGGGGCATGCACGTGCGCTTTCCTCCCGAGCTGCAGCAGTAGTGTCACGCTTCCTGTCACGTGGATCAAGGGATCTGTGGCTTTCCCTCGAGGCTGTCCCTCGAGGCTTTCCCACGAGGCTTTCCCACAGGGCTGTGCCACGTGCCACCTTGGTGTGAGTCGATCTCGGCGTGAAAGACGAGCCGGTGAAGGGAAAAGAGGTTCCTCTGGAATGGACTGAGACATCTGGGGGACTCTTGGAATGGTGGCACGGACCCTGCAGTTCCTCTCGCCGTTCCTGTTGAGAGGGCCTCCTCTTGAGATGCGACGGGAAGGCCGGGAACTCTTTCCCGACGAAGCAGGGAAAGGATCCCTCATCTCGAGCTACGAGGCGGAAACGGGGCTCCTCTGGATGTGGGCGGGACCCTCGTGATTCCTCTCGAGTGGAGACCGGTATGTCGGGGAACTTCTTGATTTGATTTCCACCAAGGGTGTGAAGGAGCCTTTCGAAGTTCCAGAGGTGAGGTGTGATCAGCCTCGAGACGCCTCAGCGGAAATGTGCCTCATCTCGCCTGGAGGGGAGAACCTCCTGGATTTATCTCGAGTTGCGGCAGGTCTTCTCGAGTTACGACGGGGACCTCAGGGACCCGCTCTGGTGGCCTCAGGAAAGGCCAGTCCCCTGCGAGTTGCTAGGGGACCTCTCGGGATTCCTCTCCGTCCATGCCGGGACCTCATTCCTTGTGTGGAGTCGGAGCCGGAACCTGAGGATTCCTCTCCAGTGTTGCCATGGATTTGGGGTGCTTCTGAGTCTCCCCAGGGGGAGTCAGGCCTCGTCTCGAGTGGGGGCATGCACGTGCGCATTCCTCCCGAGTTGCAGCAGTAGTGTCACGCTTCCTGTCACGTGGATCAAGGGATCTGTGGCTTTCCCTCGAGGCTGTCCCTCGAGGCTTTCCCACGAGGCTTTCCCACAGGGCTGTGCCACGTGCCACCTTGGTGTGAGTCGATCCTCGGCGTGAAAGACGAGCCGGTGAAGGGAAAAGAGGTTCCTCTGGAATGGACTGAGACATCTGGGGGACTCTTGGAATGGTGGCACGACCCTGGAGTTCCTCTCGCCGTTCCTGTTGAGAGGGCCTCCTCTTGAGATGCGACGGGAACGCCGGGAACTATTTCCCGACGAAGCAGGGAAAGGATCCCTCATCTCGAGCTACGAGGCGGAAACGGGGCTCCTCTGGATGTGGGCGGGACCCTCGTGATTCCTCTCGAGTGGAGACGGCTAGGTCGGGGAACTTCTTGATTTGCACCAAGGGTGTGAAGGAGCCTTTCGAAGTTCCAGAGGTGAGGTGTGATCAGCCTCGAGACGCCTCAGCGGAAATGGGCCTCATCTCGCCTGGAGGGGAGAACCTCCTGGATTTTCTCGAGTTGCGGCAGGTCTTCTCGAGTTACCACGGGGACCACAGGGACCCGCTCTGGTGGCCTCAGGAAAGGCCAGTCCCCATGCGAGTTGCTAGGGGACCTCTCGGGATTCCTCTCCCGTCCATGCCGGGACCTCAGACCTTGTGTGGAGTCGGAGCCGGAACCTGAGGATTCCTCTCCAGGGTTGCCATGGATCTTGGGGTGCTTCTGAGTCTCCCCAGGGGAGTCAGGCCTCGTCTCGAGTGGGGGCATGCACGTGCGCTTTCCTCCCGAGCTGCAGCATTAGTGTCACGCTTCCTGTCACGTGGATCAAGGGATCTGTGGCTTTCCCTCGAGGCTGTCCCTCGAGGCGTTCCCACGAGGCTTTCCCACAGGGCTGTGCCACGTGCCACCTTGGTGTGAGTCGATCCTCGGCGTGAAAGACGAGCCGGTGAAGGGAAAAGAGGTTCCTCTGGAATGGACTGAGACATCTGGGGGACTCTTGGAATGGTGGCACGACCCTGGAGTTCCTCTCGCCGTTCCTGTTGAGAGGGCCTCCTCTTGAGATGCGACGGGAACGCCGGGAACTCTTTCCCGACGAAGCAGGGAAAGGATCCCTCATCTCGAGCTACGAGGCGGAAACGGGGCTCCTCTGGATGTGGGCGGTACCCACGTGATTCCTCTCGAGTGGAGACTGCTAGGTCGGGGAAATTCTTGATTTGCACCAAGGGTGTGAAGGAGCCTTTCGAAGTTCCAGAGGTGAGGTGTGATCAGCCTCGAGACGCCTCAGCGGAAATGGGCCTCATCTCGCCTGGAGGGGAGAACCTCCTGGATTTTCTCGAGTTGCGGCAGGTCTTCTCGAGTTACCACGGGGACCACAGGGACCCGCTCTGGTGGCCTCAGGAAAGGCCAGTCCCCATGCGAGTTGCTAGGGGACCTCTCGGGATTCCTCTCCCGTCCATGCCGGGAACTCAGACCTTGTGTGGAGACGGAGCCGGAACCTGAGGATTCCTCTCCAGTGTTGCCATGGATCTTGGGGTGCTTCTGTGTCTCCCCAGGGGAGTCAGGCCTCGTCTCGAGTGGGGGCATGCACGTGCGCTTTCCTCCCGAGCTGCAGCAGTAGTGTCACGCTTCCTGTCACGTGGATCAAGGGATCTGTGGCTTTCCCTCGAGGCTGTCCCTCGAGGCTTTCCCACGAGGCTTTCCCACAGGGCTGTGCCACGTGCCACCTTGGTGTGAGTCGATCCTCGGCGTGAAAGACGAGCCGGTGAAGGGAAAAGAGGTTCCTCTGGAATGGACTGAGACATCTGGGGGACTCTTGGAATGGTGGCACGACCCTGCAGTTCCTCTCGCCGTTCCTGTTGAGAGGGCCTCCTCTTGAGATGCGACGGGAAGGCCGGGAACTCTTTCCCGACGAAGCAGGGAAAGGATCCCTCATCTCGAGCTACGAGGCGGAAACGGGGCTCCTCTGGATGTGGGCGGGACCCTCGTGATTCCTCTCGAGTGGAGACCGGTATGTCGGGGAACTTCTTGATTTCCACCAAGGGTGTGAAGGAGCCTTTCGAAGTTCCAGAGGTGAGGTGTGATCAGCCTCGAGACGCCTCAGCGGAAATGTGCCTCATCTCGCCTGGAGGGGAGAACCTCCTGGATTTTCTCGAGTTGCGGCAGGTCTTCTCGAGTTACGACGGGGACCTCAGGGACCCGCTCTGGTGGCCTCAGGAAAGGCCAGTCCCCATGCGAGTTGCTAGGGGACCTCTCGGGATTCCTCTCCCGTCCATGCCGGGACCTCAGTCCTTGTGTGGAGTCGGAGCCGGAACCTGAGGATTCCTCTCCAGTGTTGCCATGGATTTGGGGTGCTTCTGAGTCTCCCCAGGGGAGTCAGGCCTCGTCTCGAGTGGGGGCATGCACGTGCGCATTCCTCCCGAGTTGCAGCAGTAGTGTCACGCTTCCTGTCACGTGGATCAAGGGATCTGTGGCTTTCCCTCGAGGCTGTCCCTCGAGGCTTTCCCACGAGGCTTTCCCACAGGGCTGTGCCACGTGCCACCTTGGTGTGAGTCGATCCTCGGCGTGAAAGACGAGCCGGTGAAGGGAAAAGAGGTTCCTCTGGAATGGACTGAGACATCTGGGGGACTCTTGGAATGGTGGCACGACCCTGGAGTTCCTCTCGCCGTTCCTGTTGAGAGGGCCTCCTCTTGAGATGCGACGGGAACGCCGGGAACTATTTCCCGACGAAGCAGGGAAAGGATCCCTCATCTCGAGCTACGAGGCGGAAACGGGGCTCCTCTGGATGTGGGCGGGACCCTCGTGATTCCTCTCGAGTGGAGACGGCTAGGTCGGGGAACTTCTTGATTTGCACCAAGGGTGTGAAGGAGCCTTTCGAAGTTCCAGAGGTGAGGTGTGATCAGCCTCGAGACGCCTCAGCGGAAATGGGCCTCATCTCGCCTGGAGGGGAGAACCTCCTGGATTTTCTCGAGTTGCGGCAGGTCTTCTCGAGTTACCACGGGGACCACAGGGACCCGCTCTGGTGGCCTCAGGAAAGGCCAGTCCCCATGCGAGTTGCTAGGGGACCTCTCGGGATTCCTCTCCCGTCCATGCCGGGACCTCAGACCTTGTGTGGAGTCGGAGCCGGAACCTGAGGATTCCTCTCCAGGGTTGCCATGGATCTTGGGGTGCTTCTGAGTCTCCCCAGGGGAGTCAGGCCTCGTCTCGAGTGGGGGCATGCACGTGCGCTTTCCTCCCGAGCTGCAGCATTAGTGTCACGCTTCCTGTCACGTGGATCAAGGGATCTGTGGCTTTCCCTCGAGGCTGTCCCTCGAGGCGTTCCCACGAGGCTTTCCCACAGGGCTGTGCCACGTGCCACCTTGGTGTGAGTCGATCCTCGGCGTGAAAGACGAGCCGGTGAAGGGAAAAGAGGTTCCTCTGGAATGGACTGAGACATCTGGGGGACTCTTGGAATGGTGGCACGACCCTGGAGTTCCTCTCGCCGTTCCTGTTGAGAGGGCCTCCTCTTGAGATGCGACGGGAAGGCCGGGAACTCTTTCCCGACGAAGCAGGGAAAGGATCCCTCATCTCGAGCTACGAGGCGGAAACGGGGCTCCTCTGGATGTGGGCGGGACCCACGTGATTCCTCTCGAGTGGAGACGGCTAGGTCGGGGAACTTCTTGATTTGCACCAAGGGTGTGAAGGAGCCTTTCGAAGTTCCAGAGGTGAGGTGTGATCAGCCTCGAGACGCCTCAGCGGAAATGGGCCTCATCTCGCCTGGAGGGGAGAACCTCCTGGATTTTCTCGAGTTGCGGCAGGTCTTCTCGAGTTACGACGGGGACCTCAGGGACCCGCTCTGGTGGCCTCAGGAAAGGCCAGTCCCCATGCGAGTTGCTAGGGGACCTCTCGGGATTCCTCTCCCGTCCATGCCGGGACCTCAGTCCTTGTGTCGAGTCGGAGCCGGAACCTGAGGATTCCTCTCCAGTGTTGCCATGGATTTGGGGTGCTTCTGAGTCTCCCCAGGGGAGTCAGGCCTCGTCTCGAGTGGGGGCATGCACGTGCGCTTTCCTGACGAGCTGCAGCAGTAGTGTCACGCTTCCTGTCACGTGGATCAAGGGATCTGTGGCTTTCCCTGGAGGCTGTCCCTCGAGGCTTTCCCACGAGGCTTTCCCGCAGGGCTGTGCCACGTGCCACCTTGGTGTGAGTCGATCCTCGGCGTGAAAGACGAGCCGGTGAAGGGAAAAGAGGTTCCTCTGGAATGGACTGAGACATCTGGGGGACTCTTGGAATGGTGGCACGACCCTGGAGTTCCTCTCGCCGTTCCTGTTGAGAGGGCCTCCTCTTGAGATGCGACGGGAACGCCGGGAACTCTTTCCCGACGAAGCAGGGAAAGGATCCCTCATCTCGAGCTACGAGGCGGAAACGGGGCTCCTCTGGATGTGGGCGGGACCCTCGTGATTCCTCTCGAGTGGAGACGGGTATTTCGGGGAACTTCATGATTTGCACCAAGGGTGTGAAGGACCCTTTCGAAGTTCCAGAGGGGAGGTGTGATCAGCCTCGAGACGCCTCAGCGGAAATGGGCCTCATCTCGCCTGGAGGGGAGAACCTCCTGGATTTTCTCGAGTTGCGGCAGGTCTTCTCGAGTTACGACGGGGACCTCAGTTACCGGCCCTGATGGCCTCAGGAAAGGCCAGTCCCCATGCGAGTTGCTAGGGGACCTCTCGGGATTCCTCTCCCGTCCATGCCGGGGCCTCAGTCCTTGTGTGGAGTCGGGGCCGGAACCTGAGGATTCCTCTCCAGTGTTGCCATGGATCTTGGGGTGCTTCTGAGTCTCCCCAGGGGAGTCAGGCCTCGTCTCGAGTGGGGGCATGCACGTGCGCTTTCCTGCCGAGCTGCAGCAGTAGTGTCACGCTTCCTGTCACGTGGATCAAGGGATCTGTGGCTTTCCCTCGAGCCTGTCCCTCGAGGTTTTCCCACGAGGCTTTCCCACAGGGCTGTGCCACGTGCCACCTTGGTGTGAGTCGATCCTCGGCGTGAAAGACGAGCCGGTGAAGGGAAAAGAGGTTCCTCTGGAACGGACTGAGACATCTGGGGGACTCTTGGAATGGTGGCACGACCCTGGAGTTCCTCTCGCCGTTCCTGTTGAGAGGGCCTCCTCTTGAGATGCGACGGGAACGCCGGGGACTCTTTCCCGACGAAGCAGGGAAAGGATCCCTCATCTCGAGCTACGAGGCGGAAACGGGGCTCTTCTGGATGTGGGCGGGACCCACGTGATTCCTCTCGAGTGGAGACTGCTAGGTCGGGGAAATTCTTGATTTGCACCAAGGGTGTGAAGGAGCCTTTCGAAGTTCCAGAGGTGAGGTGTGATCAGCCTCGAGACGCCTCAGCGGAAATGGGCCTCATCTCGCCTGGAGGGGAGAACCTCCTGGATTTTCTCGAGTTGCCGCAGGTCTTCTCGAGTTACCACGGGGACCACAGGGACCCGCTCTGGTGGCCTCAGGAAAGGCCAGTCCCCATGCGAGTTGCTAGGGGACCTCTCGGGATTCCTCTCCCGTCCATGCCGGGAACTCAGACCTTGTGTGGAGACGGAGCCGGAACCTGAGGATTCCTCTCCAGTGTTGCCATGGATCTTGGGGTGCTTCTGTGTCTCCCCAGGGGAGTCAGGCCTCGTCTCGAGTGGGGGCATGCACGTGCGCTTTCCTCCCGAGCTGCAGCAGTAGTGTCATGCTTCCTGTCACGTGGATCAAGGGATCTGTGGCTTTCCCTCGAGGCTGTCCCTCGAGGCTTTCCCACGAGGCTTTCCCACAGGGCTGTGCCACGTGCCACCTTGGTGTGAGTCGATCCTCGGCGTGAAAGACGAGCCGGTGAAGGGAAAAGAGGTTCCTCTGGAATGGACTGAGACATCTGGGGGACTCTTGGAATGGTGGCACGACCCTGCAGTTCCTCTCGCCGTTCCTGTTGAGAGGTGCTCCTCTTGAGATGCGACGGGAAGGCCGGGAACTCTTTCCCGACGAAGCAGGGAAAGGATCCCTCATCTCGAGCTACGAGGCGGAAACGGGGCTCCTCTGGATGTGGGCGGGACCCTCGTGATTCCTCTCGAGTGGAGACGGGTATGTCGGGGAACTTCTTGATTTCCACCAAGGGTGTGAAGGAGCCTTTCGAAGTTCCAGAGGTGAGGTGTGATCAGCCTCGAGACGCCTCAGCGGAAATGTGCCTCATCTCGCCTGGAGGGGAGAACCTCCTGGATTTTCTCGAGTTGCGGCAGGTCTTCTCGAGTTACGACGGGGACCTCAGGGACCCACTCTGGTGGCCTCAGGAAAGGCCAGTCCCCATGCGAGTTGCTAGGGGACCTCTCGGGATTCCTCTCCCGTCCATGCCGGGACCTCAGTCCTTGTGTGGAGTCGGAGCCGGAACCTGAGGATTCCTCTCCAGGGTTGCCATGGATTTGGGGTGCTTCTGAGTCTCCCCAGGGGAGTCAGGCCTCGTCTCGAGTGGGGGCATGCACGTGCGCTTGCCTCCCGAGCTGCAGCAGTAGTGTCACGCTTCCTGTCACGTGGATCAAGGGATCTGTGGCTTTCCCTCGAGGCTGTCCCTCGAGGCTTTCCCACGAGGCTTTCCCACAGGGCTGTGCCACGTGCCACCTTGGTGTGAGTCGATCCTCGGCGTGGAAGACGAGCCGGTGAAGGGAAAAGAGGTTCCTCTGGAATGGACTGAGACATCTGGGGGACTCTTGGAATGGTGGCACGACCCTGGAGTTCCTCTCGCCGTTCCTGTTGAGAGGGCCTCCTCTTGAGATGCGACGGGAAGGCCGGGAACTCTTTCCCGACGAAGCAGGGAAAGGATCCCTCATCTCGAGCTACGAGGCGGAAACGGGGCTCCTCTGGATGTGGGCGGGACCCTCGTGATTCCTCTCGAGTGGAGACGGCTAGGTCGGGGAACTTCTTGATTTGCACCAAGGGTGTGAAGGAGCCTTTCGAAGTTCCAGAGGTGAGGTGTGATCAGCCTCGAGACGCCTCAGCGGAAATGGGCCTCATCTCGCCTGGAGGGGAGAACCTCCTGGATTTTCTCGAGTTGCGGCAGGTCTTCTCGAGTTACCACGGGGACCACAGGGACCCGCTCTGGTGGCCTCAGGAAAGGCCAGTCCCCATGGGAGTTGCTAGGGGACCTCTCGGGATTCCTCTCCCGTCCATGCCGGGACCTCAGACCTTGTGTGGAGTCGGAGCCGGAACCTGAGGATTCCTCTCCAGTGTTGCCATGGATCTTGGGGTGCTTCTGTGTCTCCCCAGGGGAGTCAGGCCTCGTCTCGAGTGGGGGCATGCACGTGCGCTTTCCTCCCGAGCTGCAGCACTAGTGTCACGCTTCCTGTCACGTGGATCAAGGGATCTGTGGCTTTCCCTTGAGGCTGTCCCTCGAGGCTTTCCCACGAGGCTTTCCCACAGGGCTGTGCCACGTGCCACCTTGGTGTAAGTCGATCCTCGGCGTGAAAGACGAGCCGGTGAAGGGAAAAGAGGTTCCTCTGGAATGGACTGAGACATCTGGGGGACTCTTGGAATGGTGGCACGACCCTGGAGTTCCTCTCGCCGTTCCTGTTGAGAGGGCCTCCTCTTGAGAAGCGACTGGAAGGCCGGGAACTCTTTCCCGTCTAAACAGGGAAAGGATCCCTCATCTCGAGCTACGAGGCGGAAACGGGGCTCCTCTGGATGTGGGCGGGACCCTCGTGATTCCTCTCGAGTGGAGACGGCTAGGTCGGGGAACTTCTTGATTTGCACCAAGGGTGTGAAGGACCCTTTCGAAGTTCCAGAGGTGATGTGTGATCTGCCTCGAGACGCCTCAGCGGAAATGGGCCTCATCTCGCCTGGAGGGGAGAAGCTCCTGGATTTTCTCGAGTTGCGGCAGGTCTTCTCGAGTTACGACGGGGACCTCAGGGACCCGCTCTGGTGGCCTCAGGAAAGGCCAGTCCCCATGCGTGTTGCTAGGGGACCTCTCGGGATTCCTCTCCCGTCCATGCCGGCGCCTCAGTACTTGTGTGGAGTCGGGGCCGGAACCTGAGGATTCCTCTCCAGGGTTGCCATGGATCTTGGGGTGCTTCTGAGTCTCCCCAGGGGAGTCAGGCCTCGTCTCGAGTGGGGGCATGCACGTGCGCTTTCCTCCCGAGCTGCAGCATTAGTGTCACGCTTCCTGTCACGTGGATCAAGGGATCTGTGGCTTTCCCTCGAGGCTGTCCCTCGAGGCTTTCCCACGAGGCTTTCCCACAGGGCTGTGCCACGTGCCACCTTGGTGTGAGTCGATCCTCGGCGTGAAAGACGAGCCGGTGAAGGGAAAAGAGGTTCCTCTGGAATGGACTGAGACATCTGGGGGACTCTTGGAATGGTGGCACGACCCTGGAGTTCCTCTCGCCGTTCCTGTTGAGAGGGCCTCCTCTTGAGATGCGACGGGAACGCCGGGAACTCTTTCCCGACGAAGCAGGGAAAGGATCCCTCATCTCGAGCTACGAGGCGGAAACGGGGCTCCTCTGGATGTGGGCGGGACCCTCGTGATTCCTCTCGAGTGGAGACGGGTATGTCGGGGAACTTCATGATTTGCACCAAGGGTGTGAAGGACCCTTTCGAAGTTCCAGAGGGGAGGTGTGATCAGCCTCGAGACGCCTCAGCGGAAATGGGCCTCATCTCGCCTGGAGGGGAGAACCTCCTGGATTTTCTCGAGTTGCGGCAGGTCTTCTCGAGTTACGACGGGGACCTCAGTTACCGGCCCTGATGGCCTCAGGAAAGGCCAGTCCCCATGCGAGTTGCTAGGGGACCTCTCGGGATTCCTCTCCCGTTCATGCCGGGGCCTCAGTCCTTGTGTGGAGTCGGGGCCGGAACCTGAGGATTCCTCTCCAGTGTTGCCATGGATCTTGGGGTGCTTCTGAGTCTCCCCAGGGGAGTCAGGCCTCGTCTCGAGTGGGGGCATGCACGTGCGCTTTCCTGCCGAGCTGCAGCAGTAGTGTCACGCTTCCTGTCACGTGGATCAAGGGATCTGTGGCTTTCCCTCGAGCCTGTCCCTCGAGGTTTTCCCACGAGGCTTTCCCACAGGGCTGTGCCACGTGCCACCTTGGTGTGAGTCGATCCTCGGCGTGAAAGACGAGCCGGTGAAGGGAAAAGAGGTTCCTCTGGAATGGACTGAGACATCTGGGGGACTCTTGGAATGGTGGCACGACCCTGGAGTTCCTCTCGCCGTTCCTGTTGAGAGGGCCTCCTCTTGAGATGCGACGGGAACGCCGGGGACTCTTTCCCGACGAAGCAGGGAAAGGATCCCTCATCTCGAGCTACGAGGCGGAAACGGGGCTCCTCTGGATGTGGGCGGGACCCACGTGATTCCTCTCGAGTGGAGACTGCTAGGTCGGGGAAATTCTTGATTTGCACCAAGGGTGTGAAGGAGCCTTTCGAAGTTCCAGAGGTGAGGTGTGATCAGCCTCGAGACGCCTCAGCGGAAATGGGCCTCATCTCGCCTGGAGGGGAGAACCTCCTGGATTTTCTCGAGTTGCCGCAGGTCTTCTCGAGTTACCACGGGGACCACAGGGACCCGCTCTGGTGGCCTCAGGAAAGGCCAGTCCCCATGCGAGTTGCTAGGGGACCTCTCGGGATTCCTCTCCCGTCCATGCCGGGAACTCAGACCTTGTGTGGAGACGGAGCCGGAACCTGAGGATTCCTCTCCAGTGTTGCCATGGATCTTGGGGTGCTTCTGTGTCTCCCCAGGGGAGTCAGGCCTCGTCTCGAGTGGGGGCATGCACGTGCGCTTGCCTCCCGAGCTGCAGCAGTAGTGTCACGCTTCCTGTCACGTGGATCAAGGGATCTGTGGCTTTCCCTCGAGGCTGTCCCTCGAGGCTTTCCCACGAGGCTTTCCCACA
The DNA here is from genome assembly GCF_023091745.1 of Budorcas taxicolor. NCBI lineage: Eukaryota > Metazoa > Chordata > Mammalia > Artiodactyla > Bovidae > Budorcas > Budorcas taxicolor. The sequence goes on from NW_026291670.1 coordinate 1,128,237, forward strand.
GGGCTGTGCCACGTGCCACCTTGGTGTGAGTCGATCCTCGGCGTGAAAGACGAGCCGGTGAAGGGAAAAGAGGTTCCTCTGGAATGGACTGAGACATCTGGGGGACTCTTGGAATGGTGGCACGACCCTGCAGTTCCTCTCGCCGTTCCTGTTGAGAGGGCCTCCTCTTCAGATGCGACGGGAAGGCCGGGAACTCTTTCCCGACGAAGCAGGGAAAGGATCCCTCATCTCGAGCTACGAGGCGGAAACGGGGCTCCTCTGGATGTGGGCGGGACCCTCGTGATTCCTCTCGAGTGGAGACGGGTATGTCGGGGAACTTCTTGATTTCCACCAAGGGTGTGAAGGAGCCTTTCGAAGTTCCAGAGGTGAGGTGTGATCAGCCTCGAGACGCCTCAGCGGAAATGGGCCTCATCTCGCCTGGAGGGGAGAACCTCCTGGATTTTCTCGAGTTGCGGCAGGTCTTCTCGAGTTACGACGGGGACCTCAGGGACCCGCTCTGGTGGCCTCAGGAAAGGCCAGTCCCCATGCGAGTTGCTAGGGGACCTCTCGGGATTCCTCTCCCGTCCATGCCGGGACCTCAGTCCTTGTGTGGAGTCGGAGCCGGAACCTGAGGATTCCTCTCCAGTGTTGCCATGGATTTGGGGTGCTTCTGAGTCTCCCCAGGGGAGTCAGGCCTCGTCTCGAGTGGGGGCATGCACGTGCGCTTGCCTCCCGAGCTGCAGCAGTAGTGTCACGCTTCCTGTCACGTGGATCAAGGGATCTGTGGCTTTCCCTCGAGGCTGTCCCTCGAGGCTTTCCCACGAGGCTTTCCCACAGGGCTGTGCCACGTGCCACCTTGGTGTGAGTCGATCCTCGGCGTGAAAGACGAGCCGGTGAAGGGAAAAGAGGTTCCTCTGGAATGGACTGAGACATCTGGGGGACTCTTGGAATGGTGGCACGACCCTGGAGTTCCTCTCGCCGTTCCTGTTGAGAGGGCCTCCTCTTGAGATGCGACGGGAACGCGGGGAACTCTTTCCCGACGAAGCAGGGAAAGGATCCCTCATCTCGAGCTACGAGGCGGAAACGGGGCTCCTCTGGATGTCGGCGGGACCCTCGTGATTCCTCTCGAGTGGAGACGGCTAGGTCGGGGAACTTCTGGATTTGCACCAAGGGTGTGAAGGACCCTTTCGAAGTTCCAGAGGTGAGGTGTGATCAGCCTCGAGACGCCTCAGCGGAAATGGGCCTCATCTCGCCTGGAGGGGAGAACCGCCTGGATTTTCTCGAGTTGCGGCAGGTCTTCTCGAGTTACAACGGGGACCTCAGGGACCCGCTCTGGTGGCCTCAGGAAAGGCCAGTCCCCATGCGAGTTGCTAGGGGACCTCTCGGGATTCCTCTCCCGTCCATGCCGGGGCCTCAGTCCTTGTGTGGAGTCGGGGCCGGAACCTAAGGATTCCTCTCCAGTGTTGCCATGGATCTTGGGGTGCTTCTGAGTCTCCCCAGGGGAGTCAGGCCTCGTCTCGAGTGGGGGCATGCACGTGCGCTTTCCTCCCGAGCTGCAGCAGTAGTGTCACGCTTCCTGTCACGTGGATCAAGGGATCTGTGGCTTTCCCTCGAGGCTGTCCCTCGAGGGTTTCCCACGAGGCTTTCCCACAGGGCTGTGCCACGTGCCACCTTGGTGTGAGTCGATCCTCGGCGTGAAAGACGAGCCGGTGAAGGGAAAAGAGGTTCCTCTGGAATGGACTGAGACATCTGGGGGACTCTTGGAATGGTGGCACGACCCTGGAGTTCCTCTCGCCGTTCCTGTTGAGAGGGCCTCCTCTTGAGATGCGACGGGAACGCCGGGAACTCTTTCCCGACGAAGCAGGGAAAGGATCCCTAATCTCGAGCTACGAGGCGGAAACGGGGCTCCTCTGGATGTCGGCGGGACCCTCGTGATTCCTCTCGAGTGGAGACGGCTAGGTCGGGGAACTTCTTGATTTGCACCAAGGGTGTGAAGGACCCTTTCGAAGTTCCAGAGGTGAGGTGTGATCAGCCTCGAGACGCCTCAGTGGAAATGGGCCTCATCTCGCCTGGAGGGGAGAACCGCCTGGATTTTCTCGAGTTACGGCAGGTCTTCTCGAGTTACAACGGGGACCTCAGGGACCCGCTCTGGTGGCCTCAGGAAAGGCCAGTCCCCATGCGAGTTGCTAGGGGACCTCTCGGGATTCCTCTCCCGTCCATGCCGGGGCCTCAGTCCTTGTGTGGAGTCGGGGCCGGAACCTGAGGATTCCTCTCCAGTGTTGCCATGGATCTTGGGGTGCTTCTGAGTCTCCCCAGGGGAGTCAGGCCTCGTCTCGAGTGGGGGCATGCACGTGCGCTTTCCTCCCGAGCTGCAGCAGTAGTGTCACGCTTCCTGTCACGTGGATCAAGGGATCTGTGGCTTTCCCTCGAGGCTGTCCCTCGAGGCTTTCCCACGAGGCTTTCCCACAGGGCTGTGCCACGTGCCACCTTGGTGTGAGTCGATCCTCGGCGTGAAAGACGAGCCGGTGAAGGGAAAAGAGGTTCCTCTGGAATGGACTGAGACATCTGTGGGACTCTTGGAATGGTGGCACGACCTTGGAGTTCCTCTCGCCGTTCCTGTTGAGAGGGCCTCCTCTTGAGATGCGACGGGACCGCCGGGAACTCTTTCCCGACGAAGCAGAGAAAGGATCCCTCATCTCGAGCTACGAGGCGGAAACGGGGCTCCTCTGGATATGGGCGGGACCCTCGTGATTCCTCTCGAGTTGAGACGGCTAGGTCGGGGAACTTCTGGATTTGCACCAAGGGTGTGAAGGACCCTTTCGAAGTTCCAGAGGGGAGGTGTGATCAGCCTCGAGACGCCTCAGCGGAAATGGGCCTCATCTCGCCTGGAGGGGAGAACCTCCTGGATTTTCTCGACTTGCGGCAGGTCTTCTCGAGTTACGACGGGGACCTCAGGGACCCGCTCTGGTGGCCTCAGGAAAGGCCAGTCCCCATGCGAGTTGCTAGGGAACCTCTCGGGATTCCTCTCCCGTCCATGCCGTGGCCTGAGTCCTTGTGTGGAGTCGGGGCCGGAACCTGAGGATTCCTCTCCAGTGTTGCCATGGATCTTGCGTGCTTCTGAGTCCCCCCAGGGGAGTCAGGCCTCGTCTCGAGTGGGGGCATGCACGTGCGCTTTCCTCCCGAGCTGCAGCAGTAGTGTCACGCTTCCTGTCACGTGGATCAAGGGATCTGTGGCTTTCCCTCGAGGCTGTCCCTCGAGGCTTTCCCACGAGGCTTTCCCACAGGGCTGTGCCACGTGCCACCTTGGTGTGAGTCGATCCTCGGCGTGAAAGACGAGCCGGTGAAGGGAAAAGAGGTTCCTCTGGAATGGACTGAGACATCTGGGGGACTCTTGGAATGGTGGCACGACCCTGGAGTTCCTCTCGCCGTTCCTCTTGAGAGGGCCTCCTCTTGAGATGCGACGGGAACGCCGGGAACTCTTTCCCGACGAAGCAGGGAAAGGATCCCTCATCTCGAGCTACGAGGCGGAAACGGGGCTCCTCTGGATGTGGGCGGGACCCTCGTGATTCCTCTCGAGTGGAGACGGCTAGGTCGGGGAACTTCTGGATTTGCACCAAGGGTGTGAAGGACCCTTTCGAAGTTCCAGAGGTGAGGTGTGATCAGCCTCGAGACGCCTCAGCGGAAATGGGCCTCATGTCGCCAGGAGGGGAGAACCTCCTGGATTTTCTCGAGTTGCGGCAGGTCTTCTCGAGTTACGACGGGGACCTCAGGGACCCGCTCTGGTGGCCTCAGGAAAAGCCAGTCCCCATGCGAGTTGCTAGGGGACCTCTCGGGATTCCTCTCCCGTCCATGCCGGGGCCTCAGTCCTTGTGTGGAGTCGGGGCCGGAACCTGAGGATTCCTCTCCAGTGTTGCCATGGATCTTGGGGTGCTTCTGAGTCTCCCCAGGGGAGTCAGGCCTCGTCTCGAGTCGGGGCATGCACGTGCGCTTTCCTCCCGAGCTGCAGCAGTAGTGTCCCGCTTCCTGTCACGTGGATCAAGGGATCTGTGGCTTTCCCTCGAGGCTGTCCCTCGAAGCTTTCCCATGAGGCTTTCCCACAGGGCTGTGCCACGTGCCACCTTGGTGTGAGTCGATCCTCGGCGGGAAAGACAAGCCGGTGAAGGGATAAGAGGTTCCTCTGGAATGGACTGAGACATCTGGGGGACTCTTGGAATGGTGGCACGACCCTGGAGTTCCTCTCGCCGTTCCTGTTGAGAGGGCCTCCTCTTGAGATGCGACGGGAACGCCGGGAACTCTTTCCCGACGAAGCAGGGAAAGGATCCCTCATCTCGAGCTACGAGGCGGAAACGGGGCTCCTCTGGATGTGGGCGGGACCCTCGTGATTCCTCTCGAGTGGAGACGGCTAGGTCGGGGAACTTCTGGATTTGCACCAAGGGTGTGAAGGACCCTTTCGAAGTTCCAGAGGTGAGGTGTGATCAGCCTCGAGACGCCTCAGCGGAAATGGGCCTCATCTCGCCTGGAGGGGAGAACCTCCTGGATTTTCTCGAGTTGCGGCAGGTCTTCTCGAGTTACGACGGGGACCTCAGGGACCTGCTCTGGTGGCCTCAGGAAAGGCCAGTCCCCATGCGAGTTGCTAGGGGACCTCTCGGGATTCCTCTCCCGTCCATGCCGGGGCCTCAGTCCTTGTGTGGAGACGGGGCCGGAACCTGAGGATTCCTCTCCAGTGTTGCCATGGATCTTGCGTGCTTCTGAGTCTCCCCAGGGGAGTCAGGCCTCGTCTCGAGTGGGCGCATGCACGTGCGCTTTCCTCCTGAGCTGCAGCAGTAGTGTCACGCTTCCTGTCACGTGGATCAAGGGATCTGTGGCTTTCCCTCGAGGCTGTTCCTTGAGGCTTTCCCACGAGGCTTTCCCACAGGGCTGTGCCACGTGCCACCTTGGTGTGAGTCGATCCTCGGCGTGAAAGACGAGCCGGTGAAGGGAAAAGAGGTTCCTCTGGAATGGACTGAGACATCTGGGGGACTCTTGGAATGGTGGCACGACCCTGGAGTTCCTCTCGCCGTTCCTGTTGAGAGGGCCTCCTCTTGAGATGCGACGGGAACGCCGGGAACTCTTTCCCGACGAAGCAGGGAAAGGATCCCTCATCTCGAGCCACGAGGCGGAAACGGGGCTCCTCTGGATGTGGGCGGGACCCTCGTGATTCCTCTCGAGTGGAGACGGCTAGGTCGGGGAACTCTGGATTTGCACCAAGGGTGTGAAGGACCCTTTCGAAGTACCAGAGGTGAGGTGTGATCAGCCTCGAGACGCCTCAGCGGAAATGGGCCTCATCTCGGCTGGAGGGGAGAACCTCCTGGATTTTCTCGAGTTGCGGCAGGTCTTCTCGAGTTACGACGGGGACCTCAGGGACCCGCTCTGGTGGCCTCAGGAAAGGCCAGTCCCCATGCGAGTTGCTAGGGGACCTCTCGGGATTCCTCTCCCGTCCATGCCGGGGCCTCAGGCCTTGTGTGGAGTCGGGGCCGGAACCTGAGGATTCCTCTCCAGTGTTGCCATGGATCTTGGGGTGCTTCTGAGTCTCCCCAGGGGAGTCAGGCCTCGTCTCGAGTGGGGGCATGCACGTGCGCTTTCCTCCCGAGCTGCAGCAGTAGTGTCCCACTTCCTGTCACGTGGATCAAGGGATCTGTGGCTTTCCCTCGAGGCTGTCCCTCGAGGCTTTCCCACGAGGCTTTCCCACAGGTCTGTGCCACGTGCCACCTTGGTGTGAGTCGATCCTCGGCGTGAAAGACGAGCCGGTGAAGGGAAAAGAGGTTCCTCTGGAATGGACTGAGACATCTGGGTGACTCTTGGAATGGTGGCACGACCCTGGAGTTCCTCTCGCCGTTTCTGTTGAGAGGGCCTCCTCTTGAGATGCGACGGGATCGCCGGGAACTCTTTCCCGACGAAGCAGGGAAAGGATCCCTCATCTCGAGCTACGAGGCGGAAACGGGGCTCCTCTGGATGTGGGCGGGACCCTCGTGATTCCTCTCGAGTGGAGACGGCTAGGTCGGGGAACTTCTGGATTTGCACCAAGGGTGTGAAGGACCCTTTCGAAGTTCCAGAGGTGAGGTGTGATCAGCCTCGAGACGCCTCAGCGGAAATGGGCCTCATCTCGCCTGGAGGGGAGAACCTCCTGGATTTTCTCGAGTTGCGGCAGGTCTTCTCGAGTTACGACGGGGACCTCAGGGACCCGCTCTGGTGGCCTCAGGAAAGGCCAGTCCCCATGCGAGTTGCTAGGGGACCTCTCGGGATTCCTCTCCCGTCCATGCCGTGGCCTCAGTCCTTGTGTGGAGTCGGGGCCGGAACCTGAGGATTCCTCTCCAGTGTTGCCATGGATCTTGGGGTGCTTCTGAGTCTCCCCAGGGGAGTCAGGCCTCGTCTCGAGTGGGGGCATGCACGTGCGCTTTCCTCCCGAGCTGCAGCAGTAGTGTCACGCTTCCTGTCACGTGGATCAAGGGATCTGTGGCTTTCCCTTGAGGCTGTCCCTCGAGGCTTTCCCACGAGGCTTTCCCACAGGGCTGTGCCACGTGCCACCTTGGTGTGAGTCGATCCTTGGCGTGAAAGACGAGCCGGTGAAGGGAAAAGAGGTTCCTCTGGAATGGACTGAGACATCTGGGGGACTCTTGGAATGGTGGCACGACCCTGGAGTTCCTCTCGCCGTTCCTGTTGAGAGGGCCTCCTCTTGAGATGCGACGGGAACGCCGGGAATTCTTTCTCGACGAAGCAGGGAAAGGATCCCTCATCTCGAGCTAAGAGGCGGAAACGGGGCTCCTCTGGATATGGGCGGGACCCTCGTGATTCCTCTCGAGTGGAGACGGCTAGGTCGGGGAACTTCTGGATTTGCACCAAGGGTGTGAAGGACCCTTTCGAAGTTCCAGAGGTGAGGTGTGATCAGCCTCGAGACGCCTCAGCGGAAATGGGCCTCATCTCGCCTGGAGGGGAGAACCTCCTGGATTTTCTCGAGTTGCGGCAGGTCTTCTCGAGTTACGACGGGGACCTCAGGGACCCGCTCTGGTGGCCTCAGGAAAGGCCAGTCCCCATGCGAGTTGCTAGGGAACCTCTCGGGATTCCTCTCCCGTCCATGCCGGGGCCTCAGTCCTTGTGTGGAGTCGGGGCCGGAACCTGAGGATTCCTCTCCAGTGTTGCCATGGATCTTGGGGTGCTTCTGAGTCTCCCCAGGGGAGTCAGGCCTCGTCTCGAGTGGGGGCATGCACGTGCGCTTTCCTCCCGAGCTGCAGCAGTAGTGTCCCGCTTCCTGTCACGTGGATCAAGGGATCTGTGGCTTTCCCTCGAGGCTGTCCCTCGAAGCTTTCCCACGAGGCTTTCCCACAGGGCTGTGCCACGTGCCACCTTGGTGTGAGTCGATCCTCGGCGTGAAAGACGAGCCGGTGAAGGGAAAAGAGGTTCCTCTGGAATGGACTGAGACATCTGGGGGCCTCTTGGAATGGTGGCACGACCCTGGAGTTCCTCTCGCCTTTCCTGTTGAGAGGGCCTTCTCTTGAGATGCGACGGGAACGCCGGGAACTCTTTCCCGACGAAGCAGGGAAAGGATCCCTCATCTCGAGCTACGAGGCGGAAACGGGGCTCCTCTGGATGTGGGCGGGACCCTCGTGATTCCTCTCGAGTGGAGACGGCTAGGTCGGGGAACTTCTGGATTTGCACCAAGGGTGTGAAGGACCCTTTCGAAGTTCCAGAGGTGAGGTGTGATCAGCCTCGAGACGCCTCAGCGGAAATGGGCCTCATCTCGCCTGGAGGGGAGAACCTCCTGGATTTTCTCGAGTTGCGGCAGGTCTTCTCGAGTTACGACGGAGACCTCAGGGACCCGCTCTGGTGGCCTCAGGAAAGGCCAGTCCCCATGCGAGTTGCTAGGGGACCTCTCGGGATTCCTCTCCCGTCCATGCCGGGGCCTCAGTCCTTGTGTGGAGACGGGGCCGGAACCTGAGGATTCCTCTCCAGTGTTGCCATGGATCTTGCGTGCTTCTGAGTCTCCCCAGGGGAGTCAGGCCTCGTCTCGAGTGGGCATATGCACGTGCGCTTTCCTCCTGAGCTGCAGCAGTAGTGTCACGCTTCCTGTCACGTGGATCAAGGGATCTGTGGCTTTCCCTCGAGGCTGTTCCTTGAGGCTTTCCCACGAGGCTTTCCCACAGGGCTGTGCCACGTGCCACCTTGGTGTGAGTCGATCCTCGGCGTGAAAGACGAGCCGGTGAAGGGAAAAGAGGTTCCTCTGGAATGGACTGAGACATCTGGGGGACTCTTGGAATGGTGGCACGACCCTGGAGTTCCTCTCGCCGTTCCTGTTGAGAGGGCCACCTCTTGAGATGCGACGGGAACGCCGGGAAGTCTTTCCCGAAGAAGCAGGGAAAGGATCCCTCATCTCGAGCTACGAGGCGGAAACGGGGCTCCTCTGGATGTGGGCGGGACCCTCGTGATTCCTCTCGAGTGGAGACGGCTAGGTCGGGGAACTTCTGGATTTGCACCAAGGGTGTGAAGGACCCTTTCGAAGTTCCAGAGGTGAGGTGTGATCAGCCTCGAGACGCCTCAGCGGAAATGGGCCTCATCTCGCCTGGAGGGGAGAACCTCCTGGATTTTCTCGAGTTGCGGCAGGTCTTCTCGAGTTACGACGGGGACCTCAGGGACCCGCTCTGGTGGCCTCAGGAAAGGCCAGTCCCCATGCGAGTTGCTAGGGGACCTCTCGGGATTCCTCTCCCATCCATGCCGGGGCCTCAATCCTTGTGTGGAGTCGGGGCCGGAACCTGAGGATTCCTCTCCAGTGTTGCCATGGATCTTGGGGTGCTTCTGAGTCTCCCCAGGGGAGTCAGGCCTCGTCTCGAGTGGGGGCATGCACGTGCGCTTTCCTCCCGAGCTGCAGCAGTAGTGTCACGCTTCCTGTCACGTGGATCAAGGGATCTGTGGCTTTCCCTTGAGGCTGTCCCTCGAGGCTTTCCCACGAGGCTTTCCCACAGGGCTGTGCCACGTGCCACCTTGGTGTGAGTCGATCCTTGGCGTGAAAGACGAGCCGGTGAAGGGAAAAGAGGTTCCTCTGGAATGGACTGAGACATCTGGGGGACTCTTGGAATGGTGGCGCGACCCTGGAGTTCCTCTCGCCGTTCCTGTTGAGAGGGCCTCCTCTTGAGATGCGACGGGAACGCCGGGAACTCTTTCCCGACGAAGCAGGGAAAGGATCCCTCATCTCGAGCTACGAGGCGGAAACGGGGCTCCTCTGGATATGGGCGGGACCCTCGTGATTCCTCTCGAGTGGAGACGGCTAGGTCGGGGAACTTCTGGATTTGCACCAAGGGTGTGAAGGACCCTTTCGAAGTTCCAGAGGTGAGGTGTGATCATCCTCGAGACGCCTCAGCGGAAATGGGCCTCATCTCGCCTGGAGGGGAGAACCTCCTGGATTTTCTCGAGTTGCGGCAGGTCTTCTCGAGTTACGACGGGGACCTCAGGGACGCGCTCTGGTGGCCTCAGGAAAGGCCAGTCCCCATGCGAGTTGCTATGGGACCTCTCGGGATTCCTCTCCCGTCCATGCCGGGGCCTCAGTCCTTGTGTGGAGTCGGGGCCGGAACCTGAGGATTCCTCTCCAGTGTTGCCATGGATCTTGGGGTGCTTCTGAGTCTCCCCAGGGGAGTCAGGCCTCGTCTCGAGTGGGGGCATGCACGTTCACTTTCCTCCCGAGCTGCAGCAGTAGTGTCACGCTTCCTGTCACGTGGATCAAGGGATCTGTGGCTTTCCCTCGAGGCTGTCCCTCGAGGCTTTCCCACGAGGCTTTCCCACAGGGCTGTGCCACGTGCCACCTTGGTGTGAGTCGATCCTCGGCGTGAAAGACGAGCCGGTGAAGGGAAAAGAGGTTCCTCTGGAATGGACTGAGACATCTGGGGGACTCTTGGAATGGTGGCACGACCCTGGAGTTCCTCTCGCCGTTCCTGTTGAGAGGGCCTCCTCTTGAGATGCGACGGGAACGCCGGGAACTCTTTCCCGACGAAGCAGGGAAAGGATCCCTCATCTCGAGCTACGAGGCGGAAACGGGGCTCCTCTGGTTGTGGGCGGGACCCTCGTGATTCCTCTCGAGTGGAGACGGCTAGGTCGGGGAACTTCTTGATTTGCACCAAGGGTGTGAAGGAGCCTTTCGAAGTTCCAGAGGTGAGGTGTGATCAGCCTCGAGACGCCTCAGCGGAAATGGGCCTCATCTCGCCTGGAGGGGAGAACCTCCTGGATTTTCTCGAGTTGCGGCAGGTCTTCTCGAGTTACGACGGGGACCTCAGGGACCCGCTCTGGTGGCCTCAGGAAAGGCCAGTCCCCATGCGAGTTGCTAGGGGACCTCTCGGGATTCCTCTCCCGTCCATGCCGGGGCCTCAGTCCTTGTGTGGAGTCGGGGCCGGAACCTGAGGATTCCTCTCCAGTGTTGCCATGGATCTTGGGGTGCTTCTGAGTCTCCCCAGGGGAGTCAGGCCTCGTCTCGAGTGGGGGCATGCACGTGCGCTTTCCTCCCGAGCTGCAGCAGTAGTGTCACGCTTCCTGTCACGTGGATCAAGGGATCTGTGGCTTTCCCTCGAGGCTGTCCCTCGAGGCTTTCCCACGAGGCTTTCCCACAGGGCTGTGCCACGTGCCACCTTGGTGTGAGTCGATCCTCGGCGTGAAAGACGAGCTGGTGAAGGGAAAAGAGGTTCCTCTGGAATGGACTGAGACATCTGGGGGACTCTTGGAATGGTGGCACGACCCTGGAGTTCCTCTCGCCGTTCCTGTTGAGAGGGCCTCCTCTTGAGATGCGACGGGAACGCCGGGAACTCTTTCCCGACGAAGAAGGGAAAGGATCCCTCATCTCGAGCTACGAGGCGGAAACGGGGCTCCTCTGGATGACGGCGGGACCCTCGTGATTCCTCTCGAGTGGAGCCGGGTATGTCGGGGAACTTCTGGATTTGCACCAAGGGTGTGAAGGACCCTTTCGAAGTTCCAGAGGTGAGGTGTGATCAGCCTCGAGACGCCTCAGCGGAAATGGGCCTCATCTCGCCTGGAGGGGAGAACCTCCTGGATTTTCTCGAGTTGCGGCAGGTCTTCTCGAGTTACGACGGGGACCTCAGGGACCCGCTCTGGTGGCCTCAGGAAAGGCCAGTCCCCATGCGAGTTGCTAGGGGACCTCTCGGGATTCCTCTCCCGTCCATGCCGGGGCCTCAGTCCTTGTGTGGAGTCGGGGCCGGAACCTGAGGATTCCTCTCCAGTGTTGCCATGGTTCTTGGGGTGCTTCTGAGTCTCCCCAGGGGAGTCAGGCCTCGTTTCTCGTGGGGGCATGCACGTGCGCTTTCCTCCCGAGCTGCAGCAGTAGTGTCACGCTTCCTGTCACGTGGATCAAGGGATCTGTGGCTTTCCCTCGAGGCTGTCCCTCGAGGCTTTCCCACGAGGCTTTCCCACAGGGCTGTGCCACGTGCCACCTTGGTGTGAGTCGATCCTCGGCGTGAAAGACGAGCCGGTGAAGGGAAAAGAGGTTCCTCTGGAATGGACTGAGACATCTGGGGGACTCTTGGAATGGTGGCACGACCCTGGAGTTCCTCTCGCCGTTCCTGTTGAGAGGGCCTCCTCTTGAGATGCGGCGGGAACGCCGGGAACTCTTTCCCGACGAAGCAGGGAAAGGATCCCTCATCTCGAGCTACGAGGCGGAAACGGGGCTCCTCTGGATGTGGGCGGGACCCTCGTGATTCCTCTCGAGTGGAGACGGCTAGGTCGGGGAACTTCTTGATTTGCACCAAGGGTGTGAAGGACCCTTTCGAAGTTCCAGAGATGAGGTGTGATCAGCCTCGAGACGCCTCAGCGGAAATGGGCCTCATCTCGCCTGGAGGGGAGAACCGCCTGGATTTTCTCGAGTTGCGGCAGGTCTTCTCAAGTTACGACGGGGACCTCAGGGACCCGCTCTGGTGGCCTCAGGAAAGGCCAGTCCCCATGCGAGTTGCTAGGGGACCTCTCGGGATTCCTCTCCCATCCATGCCGGGGCCTCAGTCCTTGTGTGGAGTCGGGGCCGGAACCTGAGGATTCCTCTCCAGTGTTGCCATGGATCTTGGGGTGCTTCTGAGTCTCCCCAGGGGAGTCAGGCCTCGTCTCGAGTGGGGGCATGCACGTGCGCTTTCCTCCCGAGCTGCAGCAGTAGTGTCCCGCTTCCTGTCACGTGGATCAAGGGATCTGTGGCTTTCCCTCGAGGCTGTCCCTCGAGGCTTTCCCACGAGGCTTTCCCACAGGGCTGTGCCACGGGCCACCTTGGTGTGAGTCGATCCTCGGCGTGAAAGACGAGCCGGTGAAGGGAAAAGAGGTTCCTCTGGAATGGACTGAGACATCTGGGGGACTCTTGGAATGGTGGCACGACCCTGGAGTTCCTCTCGCCGTTCCTGTTGAGAGGGCCTCCTCTTGAGATGCGACGGGAACGCCGGGAACTCTTTCCCGACGAAGCAGGGAAAGGATCCCTCATCTCGAGCTACGAGGCGGAAACGGGGCTCCTCTGGATGTGGGCGGGTCCCTCGTGATTCCTCTCGAGTGGAGACGGCTAGGTCGGGGAACTTCTGGATTTGCACCAAGGGTGTGAAGGACCCTTTCGAAGTTCCAGAGGTGAGGTGTGATCAGCCTCGAGACGCCTCAGCGGAAATGGGCCTCATCTCGCCTGGAGGGGAGAACCTCCTGGATTTTCTCGAGTTGCGGCAGGTCTTCTCAAGTTACGACGGGGACCTCAGGGACCCGCTCTGGTGGCCTCAGGAAAGGCCAGTCCCCATGCGAGTTGCTAGGGGACCTCTCGGGATTCCTCTCCCGTCCATGCCGGGGCCTCAGTCCTTGTGTGGAGACGGGGCCGGAACCTGAGGATTCCTCTCCAGTGTTGCCATGGAATTTGCGTGCTTCTGAGTCTCCCCAGGGGAGTCAGGCCTCGTCTCGAGTGGGGGCATGCACGTGCGCTTTCCTCCTGAGCTGCAGCAGTAGTGTCACGCTTCCTGTCACGTGGATCAAGGGATCTGTGGCTTTCCCTCGAGGCTGTTCCTTGAGGCTTTCCCACGAGGCTTTCCCACAGGGCTGTGCCACGTGCCACCTTGGTGTGAGTCGATCCTCGGCGTGAAAGACGAGCCGGTGAAGGGAAAAGAAGTTCCTCTGGAATGGACTGAGACATCTGGGGGACTCTTGGAATGGTGGCACGACCCTGGAGTTCCTCTCGCCGTTCCTGTTGAGAGGGCCTCCTCTTGAGATGCGACGGGAACGCCGGGAACTCTTTCCCGACGAAGCAGGGAAAGGATCCCTCATCTCGAGCTACGAGGCGGAAACGGGGCTCCTCTGGATGTGGGCGGGACCCTCGTGATTCCTCTCGAGTGGAGACGGCTAGGTCGGGGAACTTCTGGATTTGCACCAAGGGTGTGAAGGACCCTTTCGAAGTTCCAGAGGTGAGGTGTGATCAGCCTCGAGACGCCTCAGCGGAAATGGGCCTCATCTCGCCTGGAGGGGAGAACCTCCTGGATTTTCTCGAGTTGCGGCAGGTCTTCTCGAGTTACGACGGGGACCTCAGGGACCCGCTCTGTTGGCCTCAGGAAAGGCCAGTCCCCATGCGAGTTGCTAGGGGACCTCTCGGGATTCCTCTCCCGTCCATGCCGGGGCCTCAGTCCTTGTGTGGAGTCGGGGCCGGAACCTGAGGATTCCTCTCCAGTGTTGCCATGGATCTTGGGGTGCTTCTGAGTCTCCCCAGGGGAGTCAGGCCTCGTCTCGAGTGGGGGCATGCACGTGCGCTTTCCTCCCGAGCTGCAGCAGTAGTGTCCCGCTTCCTGTCACGTGGATCAAGGGATCTGTGGCTTTCCCTCGAGGCTGTCCCTCGAGGCTTTCCCACGAGGCTTTCCCACAGGGCTGTGCCACGTGCCACCTTGGTGTGAGTCGATCCTCGGCGTGAAAGACGAGCCGGTGAAGGGAAAAGAGGTTCCTCTGGAATGGACTGAGACATCTGGGGGACTCTTGGAATGGTGGCACGACCCTGGAGTTCCTCTCGCCGTTCCTGTTGAGAGGGCCTCCTCTTGAGATGCGACGGGAACGCCGGGAACTCTTTCCCGACGAAGCAGGGAAAGGATCCCTCATCTCGAGCTACGAGGCGGAAACGGGGCTCCTCTGGATGTGGGCGGGACCCTCGTGATTCCTCTCGAGTGGAGACGGCTAGGTCGGGGAACTTCTGGATTTGCACCAAGGGTGTGAAGGACCCTTTCGAAGTTCCAGAGGTGAGGTGTGATCAGCCTCGAGACGCCTCAGCGGAAATGGGCCTCATCTCGCCTGGAGGGGAGAACCTCCTGGATTTTCTCGAGTTGCGGCAGGTCTTCTCGAGTTACGACGGGGACCTCAGGGACCCGCTCTGGTGGCCTCAGGAAAGGCCAGTCCCCATGCGAGTTGCTAGGGGACCTCTCGGGATTCCTCTCCCATCCATGCCGGGGCCTCAATCCTTGTGTGGAGTCGGGGCCGGAACCTGAGGATTCCTCTCCAGTGTTGCCATGGATCTTGGGGTGCTTCTGAGTCTCCCCAGGGGAGTCAGGCCTCGTCTCGAGTGGGGGCATGCACGTGCGCTTTCCTCCCGAGCTGCAGCAGTAGTGTCCCGCTTCCTGTCACGTGGATCAAGGGATCTGTGGCTTTCCCTCGAGGCTGTCCCTCGAGGCTTTCCCACGAGGCTTTCCCACAGGGCTGTGCCACGTGCCACCTTGGTGTGAGTCGATCCTCGGCGTGAAAGACGAGCCGGTGAAGGGAAAAGAGGTTCCTCTGGAATGGACTGAGACATCTGGGGGACTCTTGGAATGGTGGCACGACCCTGGAGTTCCTCTCGCCGTTCCTGTTGAGAGGGCCTCCTCTTGAGATGCGACGGGAACGCCGGGAACTCTTTCCCGACGAAGCAGGGAAAGGATCCCTCATCTCGAGCTACGAGGCGGAAACGGGGCTCCTCTGGATGTGGGCGGGACCCTCGTGATTCCTCTCGAGTGGAGACGGCTAGGTCGGGGAACTTCTGGATTTGCACCAAGGGTGTGAAGGACCCTTTCGAAGTTCCAGAGGTGAGGTGTGATCAGCCTCGAGACGCCTCAGCGGAAATGGGCCTCATGTCGCCTGGAGGGGAGAACCTCCTGGATTTTCTCGAGTTGCGGCAGGTCTTCTCGAGTTACAACGGGGACCTCAGGGACCCGCTCTGTTGGCCTCAGGAAAGGCCAGTCCCCATGCGAGTTGCTAGGGGACCTCTCGGGATTCCTCTCCCGTCCATGCCGGGGCCTCAGTCCTTGTGTGGAGTCGGGGCCGGAACCTGAGGATTCCTCTCCAGTGTTGCCATGGATCTTGGGGTGCTTCTGAGTCTCCCCAGGGGAGTCAGGCCTCGTCTCGAGTGGGGGCATGCACGTGCGCTTTCCTCCCGAGCTGCAGCAGTAGTGTCCCGCTTCCTGTCACGTGGATCAAGGGATCTGTGGCTTTCCCTCGAGGCTGTCCCTCGAGGCTTTCCCACGAGGCTTTCCCACAGGGCTGTGCCACGTGCCACCTTGGTGTGAGTCGATCCTCGGCGTGAAAGACGAGCCGGTGAAGGGAAAAGAGGTTCCTCTGGAATGGACTGAGACATCTGGGGGACTCTTGGAATGGTGGCACGACCCTGGAGTTCCTCTCGCCGTTCCTGTTGAGAGGGCCTCCTCTTGAGATGCGACGGGAACGCCGGGAACTCTTTCCCGACGAAGCAGGGAAAGGATCCCTCATCTCGAGCTACGAGGCGGAAACGGGGCTCCTCTGGATGTGGGCAGGACCCTCGTGATTCCTCTCGAGTGGAGACGGCTAGGTCGGGGAACTTCTGGATTTGCACCAAGGGTGTGAAGGACCCTTTCGAAGTTCCAGAGGTGAGGTGTGATCAGCCTCGAGACGCCTCAGCGGAAATGGGCCTCATCTCGCCTGGAGGGGAGAACCTCCTGGATTTTCTCGAGTTGCGGCAGGTCTTCTCGAGTTACGACGGGGACCTCAGGGACCCGCTCTGGTGGCCTCAGGAAAGGCCAGTCCCCATGCGAGTTGCTAGGGGACCTCTCGGGATTCCTCTCCCGTCCATGCCGGGGCCTCAGTCCTTGTGTGGAGTCGGGGCCGGAACCTGAGGATTCCTCTCCAGTGTTGCCATGGATCTTGCGTGCTTCTGAGTCTCCCCAGGGGAGTCAGGCCTCGTCTCGAGTGGGGGCATGCACGTGCGCTTTCCTCCTGAGCTGCAGCAGTAGTGTCACGCTTCCTGTCACGTGGATCAAGGGATCTGTGGCTTTCCCTCGAGGCTGTCCCTCGAGGCTTTCCCACGAGGCTTTCCCACAGGGCTGTGCCACGTGCCACCTTGGTGTGAGTCGATCCTCGGCGTGAAAGACGAGCCGGTGAAGGGAAAAGAGGTTCCTCTGGAATGGACTGAGACATCTGGGGGACTCTTGGAATGGTGGCACGACCCTGGAGTTCCTCTCGCCGTTCCTGTTGAGAGGGCCTCCTCTTGAGATGCGACGGGAACGCCGGGAACTCTTTCCCGACGAAGCAGGGAAAGGATCCCTCATCTCGAGCTACGAGGCGGAAACGGGGCTCCTCTGGATGTGGGCGGGACCCTCGTGATTCCTCTCGAGTGGAGACGGCTAGGTCGGGGAACTTCTGGATTTGCACCAAGGGTGTGAAGGACCCTTCCGAAGTTCCAGAGGTGAGGTGTGATCAGCCTCGAGACGCCTCAGCGGAAATGGGCCTCATCTCGCCTGGAGGGGAGAACCTCCTGGATTTTCTCGAGTTGCGGCAGGTCTTCTCGAGTTACGACGGGGACCTCAGGGACCCGCTCTGGTGGCCTCAGGAAAGGCCAGTCCCCATGCGAGTTGCTAGGGGACCTCTCGGGATTCCTCTCCCATCCATGCCGGGGCCTCAATCCTTGTGTGGAGTCGGGGCCGGAACCTGAGGATTCCTCTCCAGTGTTGCCATGGATCTTGGGGTGCTTCTGAGTCTCCCCAGGGGAGTCAGGCCTCGTCTCGAGTGGGGGCATGCACGTGCGCTTTCCTCCCGAGCTGCAGCAGTAGTGTCACGCTTCCTGTCACGTGGATCAAGGGATCTGTGGCTTTCCCTCGAGGCTGTCCCACGAGGCTTTCCCACGAGGCTTTCCCACAGGGCTGTGCCACGTGCCACCTTGGTGTGAGTCGATCCTTGGCGTGAAAGACGAGCCGGTGAAGGGAAAAGAGGTTCCTCTGGAATGAACTGAGACATCTGGGGGACTCTTGGAATGGTGGCACGACCCTGGAGTTCCTCTCGCCGTTCCTGCTGAGAGGGCCTCCTCTTGAGATGCGACGGGAACGCCGGGAACTCTTTCCCGACGAAGCAGGGAAAGGATCCCTCATCTCGAGCTACGAGGCGGAAACGGGGCTCCTCTGGATGTGGGCGGGACCCTCGTGATTCCTCTCGAGTGGAGACGGCTAGGTCGGGGAACTTCTGGATTTGCACCAAGGGTGTGAAGGACCCTTTCGAAGTTCCAGAGGTGAGGTGTGATCAGCCTCGAGACGCCTCAGCGGAAATGGGCCTCATCTCGCCTGGAGGGGAGAACCGCCTGGATTTTCTCGAGTTGCGGCAGGTCTTCTCGAGTTATGACGGGGACCTCAGGGACCCGCTCTGGTGGCCTCAGGAAAGGCCAGTCCCCATGCGAGTTGCTAGGGGACCTCTCGGGATTCCTCTCCCGTCCATGCCGGGGCCTCAGTCCTTGTGTGGAGTCGGGGCCGGAACCTGAGGATTCCTCTCCAGTGTTGCCATGGATCTTGCGTGCTTCTGAGTCTCCCCAGGGGAGTCAGGCCACGTCTCGAGTGGGGGCATGCACGTGCGCTTTCCTCCTGAGCTGCAGCAGTAGTGTCACGCTTCCTGTCACGTAGATCAAGGGATCTGTGGCTTTCCCTCGAGGCTGTCCCTCGAGGCTTTCCCACGAGGCTTTCCCACAGGGCTGTGCCACGTGCCACCTTGGTGTGAGTCAATCCTCGGCGTGAAAGACGAGCCGGTGAAGGGAAAAGAGGTTCCTCTGGAATGGACTGAGACATCTGGGGGACTCTTGGAATGGTGGCACGACCCTGGAGTTCCTCTCGCCGTTCCTGTTGAGAGGGCCTCCTCTTGAGATGCGACGGGAACGCCGGGAACTCTTTCCCGACGAAGCAGGGAAAGGATCCCTCATCTCGAGCTACGAGGCGGAAACGGGGCTCCTCTGGATGTGGGCGGGACCCTCGTGATTCCTCTCGAGTGGAGACGGCTAGGTCGGGGAACTTCTGGATTTGCACCAAGGGTGTGAAGGACCCTTTCGAAGTTCCAGAGGTGAGGTGTGATCAGCCTCGAGACGCCTCAGCGGAAATGGGCCTCATCTCGCCTGGAGGGGAGAACCTCCTGGATTTTCTCGAGTTGCGGCAGGTCTTCTCGAGTTACGACGGGGACCTCAGGGACCCGCTCTGGTGGCCTCAGGAAAGGCCAGTCCCCATGCGAGTTGCTAGGGGACCTCTCGGGATTCCTCTCCCATCCATGCCGGGGCCTCAATCCTTGTGTGGAGTCGGGGCCGGAACCTGAGGATTCCTCTCCAGTGTTGCCATGGATCTTGGGGTGCTTCTGAGTCTCCCCAGGGGAGTCAGGCCTCGTCTCGAGTGGGGGCATGCACGTGCGCTTTCCTCCCGAGCTGCAGCAGTAGTGTCACGCTTCCTGTCACGTGGATCAAGGGATCTGTGGCTTTCCCTCGAGGCTGTCCCTCGAGGCTTTCCCACGAGGCTTTCCCACAGGGCTGTGCCACGTGCCACCTTGGTGTGAGTCGATCCTTGGCGTGAAAGACGAGCCGGTGAAGGGAAAAGAGGTTCCTCTGGAATGAACTGAGACATCTGGGGGACTCTTGGAATGGTGGCACGACCCTGGAGTTCCTCTCGCCGTTCCTGTTGAGAGGGCCTCCTATTGAGATGCGACGGGAACGCCGGGAACTCTTTCCCGATGAAGCAGGGAAAGGATCCCTCATCTCGAGCTACGAGGCGGAAACGGGGCTCCTCTGGATGTGGGCGGGACCCTCGTGATTCCTCTCGAGTGGAGACGGCTAGGTCGGGGAACTTCTGGATTTGCACCAAGGGTGTGAAGGACCCTTTCGAAGTTCCAGAGGTGAGGTGTGATCAGCCTCGAGACGCCTCAGCGGAAATGGGCCTCATCTCGCCTGGAGGGGAGAACCTCCTGGATTTTCTCGAGTTGCGGCAGGTCTTCTCGAGTTACGACGGGGACCTCAGGGACCCGCTCTGGTGGCCTCAGGAAAGGCCAGTCCCCATGCGAGTTGCTAGGGGACCTCTCGGGATTCCTCTCCCGTCCATGCCGGGGCCTCAGTCCTTGTGAGGAGTCGGGGCCGGAACCTGAGGATTCCTCTCCAGTGTTGCCATGGATCTTGGGGTGCTTCTGAGTCTCCCCAGGGGAGTCAGGCCTCGTCTCGTGTGGGGGCATGCACGTGCGCTTTCCTCCCGAGCTGCAGCAGTAGTGTCACGCTTCCTGTCACGTGGATCAAGGGATCTGTGGCTTTCCCTCGAGGCTGTCCCTCGAGGCTTTCCCACGAGGCTTTCCCACAGGGCTGTGCCACGTGCCACCTTGGTGTGAGTCGATCCTCGGCGTGAAAGACGAGCCGGTGAAGGGAAAAGAGGTTCCTCTGGAATGGACTGAGACATCTGGGGGACTCTTGGAATGGTGGCACGACCCTGGAGTTCCTCTCGCCGTTCCTGTTGAGAGGGCTTCCTCTTGAGATGCGGCGGGAACGCCGGGAACTCTTTCCCGACGAAGCAGGGAAAGGATCCCTCATCTCGAGCTACGAGGCGGAAACGGGGCTCCTCTGGATGTGGGCGGGACCCTCGTGATTCCTCTCGAGTGGAGACGGGTATGTCGGGGAACGTCTTGATTTGCACCAAGGGTGTGAAGGACCCTTTCGAAGTTCCAGAGGTGAGGTGTGATCAGCCTCGAGACGCCTCAGCGGAAATGGGCCTCATCTCGCCTGGAGGGGAGAACCTCCTGGATTTTCTCGAGTTGCGGCAGGTCTTCTCGAGTTACGACGGGGACCTCAGGGACCCGCTCTGGTATCCTCAGGAAAGGCCAGTCCCCATGCGAGTTGCTAGGGGACCTCTCGGGATTCCTCTCCCGTCCATGCCGGGGCCTCAGTCCTTGTGTGGAGTCGGGGCCGGAACCTGAGGATTCCTCTCCAGTGTTGCCATGGATCTTGGGGTGCTTCTGAGTCTCCCCAGGGGAGTCAGGCCTCGTCTCGAGTGGCGGCATGCACGTGCGCTTTCCTCCCGAGCTGCAGCAGTAGTGTCACGCTTCCTATCACGTGGATCAAGGGATCTGTGGCTTTCCCTCGAGGCTGTCCCTCGAGGCTTTCCCACGAGGCTTTCCCACAGGGCTGTGCCACGTGCCACCTTGGTGTGAGTCGATCCTCGGCGTGAAAGACGAGCCGGTGAAGGGAAAAGAGGTTCCTCTGGAATGGACTGAGACATCTGGGGGACTCTTGGAATGGTGGCACGACCCTGGAGTTCCTCTCGCCGTTCCTGTTGAGAGGGCCTCCTCTTGAGATGCGACGGGAACGCCGGGAACTCTTTCCCGACGAAGCAGGGAAAGGATCCCTCATCTCGAGCTACGAGGCGGAAACGGGGCTCCTCTGGTTGTGGGCGGGACCCTCGTGATTCCTCTCGAGTGGAGACGGCTAGGTCGGGGAACTTCTTGATTTGCACCAAGGGTGTGAAGGACCCTTTCGAAGTTCCAGAGGTGAGGTGTGATCAGCCTCGAGACGCCTCAGCGGAAATGGGCCTCATCTCGCCTGGAGGGGAGAACCTCCTGGATTTTCTCGAGTTGCGGCAGGTCTTCTCGAGTTACGACGGGGACCTCAGGGACCCGCTCTGGTGGCCTCAGGAAAGGCCAGTCCCCATGCGAGTTGCTAGGGGACCTCTCGGGATTCCTCTCCCGTCCATGCCGGGGCCTCAGTCCTTGTGTGGAGTCGGGGCCGGAACCTGAGGATTCCTCTCCAGTGTTGCCATGGTTCTTGGGGTGCTTCTGAGTCTCCCCAGGGGAGTCAGGCCTCGTCTCGAGTGGGGGCATGCACGTGCGCTTTCCTCCCGAGCTGCAGCAGTAGTGTCACGCTTCCTGTCACGTGGATCAAGGGATCTGTGGCTTTCCCTCGAGGCTGTCCCTCGAGGCTTTCCCACGAGGCTTTCCCACAGGGCTGTGCCACGTGCCACCTTGGTGTGAGTCGATCCTCGGCGTGAAAGACGAGCCGGTGAAGGGAAAAGAGGTTCCTCTGGAATGGACTGAGACATCTGGGGGACTCTTGGAATGGTGGCACGACCCTGGAGTTCCTCTCACCGTTCCTGTTGAGAGGGCCTCCTCTTGAGATGCGACGGGAACGCCGGGAACTCTTTCCCGATGAAGCAGGGAAAGGATCCCTCATCTCGAGCTACGAGGCGGAAACGGGACTCCTCTGGATGTGGGCGGGACCCTCGTGATTCCTCTGGAGTGGAGACGGCTAGGTCGGGGAACTTCTGGATTTGCACCAAGGGTGTGAAGGACCCTTTCGAAGTTCCAGAGGTGAGGTGTGATCAGCCTCGAGACGCCTCAGCGGAAATGGGCCTCATCTCGCCTGGAGGGGAGAACCTCCTAGATTTTCTCGAGTTTCGGCAGGTCTTCTCGAGTTACGAAGGGGACCACAGGGACCCGCTCTGGTGGCCTCAGGAAAGGCCAGTCCCCATGCGAGTTGCTAGGGGACCTCTCGGGATTCCTCTCCCGTCCATGCCGGGGCCTCAGTCCTTGTGTGGAGTCGGGGCCGGAACCTGAGGATTCCTCTCCAGTGTTGCCATGGATCTTGGGGTGCTTCTGAGTCTCCCCAGGGGAGTCAGGCCTCGTCTCGAGTGGGGGCATGCACGTGCGCTTTTCGCCCGAGCTGCAGCAGTAGTGTCACGCTTCCTGTCACGTGGATCAAGGGATCTGTGGCTTTCCCTCGAGGCTGTCCCTCGAGGCTTTCCCACGAGGCTTACCCACAGGGCTGTGCCACGTGCCACCTTGATGTGAGTCGATCCTCGGCGTGAAAGAAGAGCCGGTGAAGGGAAAAGAGGTTCCTCTGGAATGGACTGAGACATCTGGGGGACTCTTGGAATGGTGGCACGACCCTGGAGTTCCTCTCGCCTTTCCTGTTGAGAGGGCTTCCTCTTGAGATGCGACGGGAACGCCGGGAACTCTTTCCCGACGAAGCAGGGAAAGGATCCCTCATCTCGAGCTACGAGGCGGAAACGGGGCTCCTCTGGATGTGGGCGGGACCCTCGTGATTCCTCTCGAGTGGAGACGGGTATGTCGGGGAACGTCTTGATTTGCACCAAGGGTGTGAAGGACCCTTTCGAAGTTCCAGAGGTGAGGTGTGATCAGCCTCGAGACGCCTCAGCGGAAATGGGCCTCATCTCGCCTGGAGGGGAGAACCTCCTGGATTTTCTCGAGTTGCGGCAGGTCTTCTCGAGTTATGACGGGGACCTCAGGGACCCGCTCTGGTGGCCTCAGGAAAGGCCAGTCCCCATGCGAGTTGCTAGGGGACCTCTCGGGATTCCTCTCCCGTCCATGCCGGGGCCTCAGTCCTTGTGTGGAGTCGGGGCCGGAACCTGAGGATTCCTCTCCAGTGTTGCCATGGATCTTGGGGTGCTTCTGAGTCTCCCCAGGGGAGTCAGGCCTCGTCTCGAGTGGGGGCATGCACGTGCGTTTTCGCCCGAGCTGCAGCAGTAGTGTCACGCTTCCTGTCACGTGGATCAAGGGATCTGTGGCTTTCCCTCGAGGCTGTCCCTCGAGGCTTTCCCACGAGGCTTACCCACAGGGCTGTGCCACGTGCCACCTTGGTGTGAGTCGATCCTCGGCGTGAAAGAAGAGCCGGTGAAGGGAAAAGAGGTTCCTCTGGAATGGACTGAGACATCTGGGGGACTCTTGGAATGGTGGCACGACCCTGGAGTTCCTCTCGCCTTTCCTGTTGAGAGGGCTTCCTCTTGAGATGCGACGGGAACGCCGGGAACTCTTTCCCGACGAAGCAGGGAAAGGATCCCTCATCTCGAGCTACGAGGCGGAAACGGGGCTCCTCTGGATGTGGGCGGGACCCTCGTGATTCCTCTCGAGTGGAGACGGGTATGTCGGGGAACTTCTTGATTTGCACCAAGGGTGTGAAGGACCCTTTCGAAGTTCCAGAGGTGAGGTGTGATCAGCCTCGAGACGCCTCAGCGGAAATGGGCCTCATCTCGCCTGGAGGGGAGAACCTCCTGGATTTTCTCGAGTTGCGGCAGGTCTTCTCGAGTTACGACGGGGACCTCAGGGACCCGCTCTGGTGGCCTCAGGAAAGGCCAGTCCCCATGCGAGTTGCTAGGGGACCTCTCGGGATTCCTCTCCCGTCCATGCCGGGGCCTCAGTCCTTGTGTGGAGTCGGGGCCGGAACCTGAGGATTCCTCTCCAGTGTTGCCATGGATCTTGGGGTGCTTCTGAGTCTCCCCAGGGGAGTCAGGCCTCGTCTCGAGTGGGGGCATGCACGTGCGCTTTCCTCCCGAGCTGCAGCAGTAGTGTCACGCTTACTGTCACGTGGATCAAGGGATCTGTGGCTTTCCCTCGAGGCTGTCCCTCGAGGCTTTCCCACGAGGCTTACCCACAGGGCTGTGCCACGTGCCACCTTGGTGTGAGTCGATCCTCGGCGTCAAAGAAGAGCCGGTGAAGGGAAAAGAGGTTCCTCTGGAATGGACTGAGACATCTGGGGGACTCTTGGAATGGTGGCACGACCCTGGAGTTCCTCTCGCCTTTCCTGTTGAGAGGGCTTCCTCTTGAGATGCGACGGGAACGCCGGGAACTCTTTCCCGACGAAGCAGGGAAAGGATCCCTCATCTCGAGCTACGAGGCGGAAACGGGGCTCCTCTGGATGTGGGCGGGACCCTCGTGATTCCTCTCGAGTGGAGACGGGTATGTCGGGGAACTTCTTGATTTGCACCAAGGGTGTGAAGGACCCTTTCGAATTTCCAGAGGTGAGGTGTGATCAGCCTCGAGACGCCTCAGCGGAAATGGGCCTCATCTCGCCTGGAGGGGAGAACCTCCTGGATTTTCTCGAGTTGCGGCAGGTCTTCTCGAGTTACGACGGGGACCTCAGGGACCCGCTCTGGTGGCCTCAGGAAAGGCCAGTCCCCATGCGAGTTGCTAGGGGACCTCTCGGGATTCCTCTCCCGTCCATGCCGGGGCCTCAGTCCTTGTGTGGAGTCGGGGCCGGAACCTGAGGATTCCTCTCCAGTGTTGCCATGGATCTTGGGGTGCTTCTGAGTCTCCCCAGGGGAGTCAGGCCTCGGCTCGTGTGGGGGCATGCACGTGCGCTTTCCTCCCGAGCTTCAGCAGTAGTATCACGCTTCCTGTCACGTGGATCAAGGGATCTGTGGCTTTCCCTCGAGGCTGTCCCTCGAGGCTTTCCCACGAGGCTTTCCCACAGGGCTGTGCCACGTGCCACCTTGGTGTGAGTCGATCCTCGGCGTGAAAGACGAGCCGGTGAAGGGAAAAGAGGTTCCTCTGGAATGGACTGAGACATCTGGGGGACTCTTGGAATGGTGGCACGACCCTGGAGTTCCTCTCGCCGTTCCTGTTGAGAGGGCCTCCTCTTGAGATGCTACGGGAACGCCGGGAACTCTTTCCCGACGAAGCAGGGAAAGGATCCCTCATCTCGAGCTACGAGGCGGAAACGGGGCTCCTCTGGATGTGGGCGGGACCCTCGTGATTCCTCTCGAGTGGAGACGGGTATGTCGGGGAACTTCTTGATTTGCATCAAGGGTGTGAAGGACCCTTTCGAAGTTCCAGAGGTGAGGTGTGATCAGCCTCCAGACGCCTCAGCGGAAATGGGCCTCATCTCGCCTGGAGGGGAGAACCTCCTGGATTTTCTCGAGTTGCGGCAGGTCTTCTGGAGTTACGACGGGGACCTCAGGGACCCGCTCTGGTGGCCTCAGGAAAGGCCAGTCCCCATGCGAGTTGCTAGGGGACCTCTCGGGATTCCTCTCCCGTCCATGCCGGGGCCTCAGTCCTTGTGTGGAGTCGGGGCCGGAACCTGAGGATTCCTCTCCAGTGTTGCCATGGATCTTGGGGTGCTTCTGAGTCTCCCCAGGGGAGTCAGGCCTCGTCTCGAGTGGGGGCATGCACGTGCGCTTTCCTCCCGAGCTGCAGCAGTAGTGTCACGCTTCCTGTCACGTGGATCAAGGGATCTGTGGCTTTCCCTCGAGGCTGTCCCTCGAGGCTTTCCCACGAGGCTTTCCCACAGGGCTGTGCCACGTGCCACCTTGGTGTGAGTCGATCCTCGGCGTGAAAGACGAGCCGGTGAAGGGAAAAGAGGTTCCTCTGGAATGGACTGAGACATCTGGGGGACTCTTGGAATGGTGGCATGACCCTGGAGTTCCTCTCGCCGTTCCTGTTGAGAGGGCCTCCTCTTGAGATGCGACGGGAACACCGGGAACTCTTTCCCGACGAAGCAGGGAAAGGATCCCTCATCTCGAGCTACGAGGCGGAAACGGGGCTCCTCTGGATGTGGGCGGGACCCTCGTGATTCCTCTCGAGTGGAGACGGCTAGGTCGGGGAACTTCTGGATTTGCACCAAGGGTGTGAAGGACCCTTTCGAAGTTCCAGAGGTGAGGTGTGATCAGCCTCGAGACGCCTCAGCGGAAATGGGCCTCATCTCGCCTGGAGGGGAGAACCTCCTGGATTTTCTCCAGTTGCGGCAGGTCTTCTCGAGTTACGACGGGGACCTCAGGGACCCGCTCTGGTGGCCTCAGGAAAGGCCAGTCCCCATGCGAGTTGCTAGGGGACCTCTCGGGATTCCTCTCCCGTCCATGCCGGGGCCTCAGTCCTTGTGTGGAGTCGGGGCCGGAACCTGAGGATTCCTCTCCAGTGTTGCCATGGATCTTGGGGTGCTTCTGAGTCTCCCCAGGGGAGTCAGGCCTCGTCTCGAGTGGGGGCATGCACGTGCGCTTTCCTCCCGAGCTGCAGCAGTAGTATCACGCTTCCTGTCACGTGGATCAAGGGATCTGTGGCTTTCCCTCGAGGCTGTCCCTCGAGGCTTTCCCACGAGGCTTTCCCACAGGGCTGTGCCACGTGCCACCTTGGTGTGAGTCGATCCTCGGCGTGAAAGACGAGCCGGTGAAGGGAAAAGAGGTTCCTCTGGAATGGACTGAGACATCTGGGGGACTCTTGGAATGGTGGCACGACCCTGGAGTTCCTCTCGCCGTTCCTGTTGAGAGGGCCTCCTCTTGAGATGCGACGGGAACGCCGGGAACTCTTTCCCGACGAAGCAGGGAAAGGATCCCTCATCTCGAGCTACGAGGCGGAAACGGGGCTCCTCTGGATGTGGGCGGGACCCTCGTGATTCCTCTCGAGTGGAGACGGCTAGGTCGGGGAACTTCTGGATTTGCACCAAGGGTGTGAAGGACCCTTTCGAAGTTCCAGAGGTGAGGTGTGATCAGCCTCGAGACGCCTCAGCGGAAATGGGCCTCATCTCGCCTGGAGGGGAGAACCGCCTGGATTTTCTCGAGTTGCGGCAGGTCTTCTCGAGTTACGACGGGGACCTCAGGGACCCGCTCTGGTGGCCTCAGGAAAGGCCAGTCCCCATGCGAGTTGCTAGGGGACCTCTCGGGATTCCTCTCCCGTCCATGCCGGGGCCTCAGTCCTTGTGTGGAGTCGGGGCCGGAACCTGAGGATTCCTCTCCAGTGTTGCCATGGATCTTGCGTGCTTCTGAGTCTCCCCAGGGGAGTCAGGCCACGTCTTGAGTGGGGGCATGCACGTGCGCTTTCCTCCTGAGCTGCAGTAGTAGTGTCACGCTTCCTGTCACGTGGATCAAGGGATCTGTGGCTTTCCCTCGAGGCTGTCCCTCGAGGCTTTCCCACGAGGCTTTCCCACAGGGCTGTGCCACGTGCCACCTTGGTGTGAGTCAATCCTCGGCGTGAAAGACGAGCCGGTGAAGGGAAAAGAGGTTCCTCTGGAATGGACTGAGACATCTGGGGGACTCTTGGAATGGTGGCACGACCCTGGAGTTCCTCTCGCCGTTCCTGTTGAGAGGGCCTCCTCTTGAGATGCGACGGGAACGCCGGGAACTCTTTCCCGACGAAGCAGGGAAAGGATCCCTCATCTCGAGCTACGAGGCGGAAACGGGGCTCCTCTGGATGTGGGCGGGACCCTCGTGATTCCTCTCGAGTGGAGACGGCTAGGTCGGGGAACTTCTGGATTTGCACCAAGGGTGTGAAGGACCCTTTCGAAGTTCCAGAGGTGAGGTGTGATCAGCCTCGAGACGCCTCAGCGGAAATGGGCCTCATCTCGCCTGGAGGGGAGAACCTCCTGGATTTTCTCGAGTTGCGGCAGGTCTTCTCGAGTTACGACGGGGACCTCAGGGACCCGCTCTGGTGGCCTCAGGAAAGGCCAGTCCCCATGCGAGTTGCTAGGGGACCTCTCGGGATTCCTCTCCCATCCATGCCGGGGCCTCAATCCTTGTGTGGAGTCGGGGCCGGAACCTGAGGATTCCTCTCCAGTGTTGCCATGGATCTTGGGGTGCTTCTGAGTCTCCCCAGGGGAGTCAGGCCTCGTCTCGAGTGGGGGCATGCACGTGCGCTTTCCTCCCGAGCTGCAGCAGTAGTGTCACGCTTCCTGTCACGTGGATCAAGGGATCTGTGGCTTTCCCTCGAGGCTGTCCCTCGAGGCTTTCCCACGAGGCTTTCCCACAGGGCTGTGCCACGTGCCACCTTGATGTGAGTCGATCCTTGGCGTGAAAGACGAGCCGGTGAAGGGAAAAGAGGTTCCTCTGGAATGAACTGAGACATCTGGGGGACTCTTGGAATGGTGGCACGACCCTGGAGTTCCTCTCGCCGTTCCTGTTGAGAGGGCCTCCTCTTGAGATGCGACGGGAACGCCGGGAACTCTTTCCCGACGAAGCAGGGAAAGGATCCCTCATCTCGAGCTACGAGGCGGAAACGGGGCTCCTCTGCATGTGGGCGGGACCCTCGTGATTCCTCTCGAGTGGAGACGGCTAGGTCGGGGAACTTCTGGATTTGCACCAAGGGTGTGAAGGACCCTTTCGAAGTTCCAGAGGTGAGGTGTGATCAGCCTCGAGACGCCTCAGCGGAAATGGGCCTCATCTCGCCTGGAGGGGAGAACCTCCTGGATTTTCTCGAGTTGCGGCAGGTCTTCTCGAGTTACGACGGGGACCTCAGGGACCCGCTCTGGTGGCCTCAGGAAAGGCCAGTCCCCATGCGAGTTGCTAGGGGACCTCTCGGGATTCCTCTCCCGTCCATGCCGGGGCCTCAGTCCTTGTGTGGAGTCGGGGCCAGAACCTGAGGTTTCCTCTCCAGTGTTGCCATGGATCTTGGGGTGCTTCTGAGTCTCCCCAGGGGAGTCAGGCCTCGTCTCGAGTGGGGGCATGCACGTGCGCTTTCCTCCCGAGCTGCAGCAGTAGTGTCACGCTTCCTGTCACGTGGATCAAGGGATCTGTGGCTTTCCCTCGAGGCTGTCCCTCGAGGCTTTCCCACGAGGCTTTCCCACAGGGCTGTGCCACGTGGCACCTTGGTGTGAGTCGATCCTCGGCGTGAAAGACGAGCCGGTGAAGGGAAAAGAGGTTCCTCTGGAATGGACTGAGACATCTGGGGGACTCTTGGAATGGTGGCACGACCCTGGAGTTCCTCTCGCCGTTCCTGTTGAGAGGGCTTCCTCTTGAGATGCGGCGGGAACGCCGGGAACTCTTTCCCGACGAAGCAGGGAAAGGATCCCTCATCTCGAGCTACGAGGCGGAAACGGGGCTCCTCTGGATGTGGGCGGGACCCTCGTGATTCCTCTCGAGTGGAGACGGGTATGTCGGGGAACTTCTTGATTTGCACCAAGGGTGTGAAGGACCCTTTCGAAGTTCCAGAGGTGAGGTGTGATCAGCCTCGAGACGCCTCAGCGGAAATGGGCCTCATCTCGCCTGGAGGGGAGAACCTCCTGGATTTTCTCGAGTTGCGACAGGTCTTCTCGAGTTACGACGGGGACCTCAGGGACCCGCTCTGGTGGCCTCAGGAAAGGCCAGTCCCCATGCGAGTTGCTAGGGGACCTCTCGGGATTCCTCTCCCGTCCATGCCGGCGCCTCAGTCCTTGTGTGGAGTCGGGGCCGGAACCTGAGGATTCCTCTCCAGTGTTGCCATGGATCTTGGGGTGCTTCTGAGTCTCCCCAGGGGAGTCAGGCCTCGTCTCGAGTGGGGGCATGCACGTGCGCTTTCCTCCCGAGCTGCAGCAGTAGTGTCACGCTTCCTGTCACGTGGATCAAGGGATCTGTGGCTTTCCCTCGAGGCTGTCCCTCGAGGCTTTCCCACGAGGCTTTCCCACAGGGCTGTGCCACGTGCCACCTTGGTGTGAGTCGATCCTCGGCGTGAAAGACGAGCCGGTGAAGGGAAAAGAGGTTCCTCTGGAATGGACTGAGACATCTGGGGGACTCTTGGAATGGTGGCACGACCCTGGAGTTCCTCTCGCCGTTCCTGTTGAGAGGGCCTCCTCTTGAGATGCGACGGGAACACCGGGAACTCTTTCCCGACGAAGCAGGGAAAGGATCCCTCATCTCGAGCTACGAGGCGGAAACGGGGCTCCTCTGGATGTGGGCGGGACCCTCGTGATTCCTCTCGAGTGGAGACGGCTAGGTCGGGGAACTTCTGGATTTGCACCAAGGGTGTGAAGGACCCTTTCGAAGTTCCAGAGGTGAGGTGTGATCAGCCTCGAGACGCCTCAGCGGAAATGGGCCTCATCTCGCCTGGAGGGGAGAACCTCCTGGATTTTCTCGAGTTGCGGCAGGTCTTCTCGAGTTACGAAGGGGACCACAGGGACCCGCTCTGGTGGCCTCAGGAAAGGCCAGTCCCCATGCGAGTTGCTAGGGGACCTCTCGGGATTCCTCTCCCGTCCATGCCGGGGCCTCAGTCCTTGTGTGGAGTCGGGGCCGGAACCTGAGGATTCCTCTCCAGTGTTGCCATGGATCTTGGGGTGCTTCTGAGTCTCCCCAGGGGAGTCAGGCCTCGTCTCGAGTGGGGGCATGCACGTGCGCTTTCCGCCCGAGCTACAGCAGTAGTGTCACGCTTCATGTCACGTGGATCAAGGGATCTGTGGCTTTCCCTCGAGGCTGTCCCTCGAGGCTTTCCCACGAGGCTTACCCACAGGGCTGTGCCACGTGCCACCTTGGTGTGAGTCGATCCTCGGCGTGAAAGACGAGCCGGTGAAGGGAAAAGAGGTTCCTCTGGAATGGACTGAGACATCTGGGGGACTCTTGGAATGGTGGCACGACCCTGGAGTTCCTCTCGACTTTCCTGTTGAGAGGGCTTCCTCTTGAGATGCGACGGGAACGCCGGGAATTCTTTCCCGGCGAAGCAGGGAAAGGATCCCTCATCTCGAGCTACGAGGCGGAAACGGGGCTCCTCTGGATGTGGGCGGGACCCTCGTGATTCCTCTCGAGTGGAGACGGGTATGTCGGGGAACTTCTTGATTTGCACCAAGGGTGTGAAGGACCCTTTCGAAGTTCCAGAGGTGAGGTGTGATCAGCCTCGAGACGCCTCAGCGGAAATGGGCCTCATCTCGCCTGGAGGGGAGAACCTCCTGGATTTTCTCGAGTTGCGGCAGGTCTTCTCGAGTTACGACGGGGACCTCAGGGACCCGCTCTGGTGGCCTCAGGAAAGGCCAGTCCCCATGCGAGTTGCTAGGGGACCTCTCGGGATTCCTCTCCCGTCCATGCCGGGGCCTCAGTCCTTGTGTGGAGTCGGGGCCGGAACCTGAGGATTCCTCTCCAGTGTTGCCATGGATCTTGGGGTGCTTCTGAGTCTCCCCAGGGGAGTCAGGCCTCGTCTCGAGTGGGGGCATGCACGTGCGCTTTCCTCCCGAGCTGCAGCAGTAGTATCACGTTTTCTGTCACGTGGATCAAGGGATCTGTGGCTTTCCCTCGAGGCTGTCCCTCGAGGCTTTCCCACGAGGCTTTCCCACAGGGCTGTGCCACGTGCCACCTTGGTGTGAGTCGATCCTCGGCGTGAAAGACGAGCCGGTGAAGGGAAAAGAGGTTCCTCTGGAATGGACTGAGACATCTGGGGGACTCTTGGAATGGTGGCACGACCCTGGAGTTCCTCTCACCGTTCCTGTTGAGAGGGCCTCCTCTTGAGATGCGACGGGAACGCCGGGAACTCTTTCCCGACGAAGCAGGGAAAGGATCCCTCATCTCGAGCTACGAGGCGGAAACGGGGCTCCTCTGGATGTGGGCGGGACCCTCGTGATTCCTCTCGAGTGGAGACGGGTATGTCGGGGAACTTCTGGATTTGCACCAAGGGTGTGAAGGACCCTTTCGAAGTTCCAGAGGTCAGGTGTGATCAGCCTCGAGACGCCTCAGCGGAAATGGGCCTCATCTCGCCTGGAGGGGAGAACCTCCTGGATTTCCTCCAGTTGCGGCAGGTCTTCTCGAGTTACGACGGGGACCTCAGGGACCCGCTCTGGTGGCCTCAGGAAAGGCCAGTCCCCATGCGAGTTGCTAGGGGACCTCTCGGGATTCCTCTCCCGTCCATGCCGGGGCCTCAGTCCTTGTGTGGAGTCGGGGCCGGAACCTGAGGATTCCTCTCCAGTGTTGCCATGGATCTTGGGGTGCTTCTGAGTCTCCCCAGGGTAGTCAGGCCTCGTCTCGAGTGGGGGCATGCACGTGCGCTTTCCTCCCGAGCTGCAGCAGTAGTGTCCCGCTTCCTGTCACGTGGATCAAGGGATCTGTGGCTTTCCCTCGAGGCTGTCCCTCGAGGCTTTCCCACGAGGCTTTCCCACAGGGCTGTGCCACGTGCCACCTTGGTGTGAGTCGATCCTCGGCGTGAAAGACGAGCCGGTGAAGGGAAAAGAGGTTCCTCTGGAATGGACTGAGACATCTGGGGGACTCTTGGAATGGTGGCACGACCCTGGAGTTCCTCTCGCCGTTCCTGTTGAGAGGGCCTCCTCTTGAGATGCGACGGGAACGCCGGGAACTCTTTCCCGACGAAGCAGGGAAAGGATCCCTCATCTCGAGCTACGAGGCGGAAACGGGGCTCCTCTGGATGTGGGCGGGACCCTCGTGATTCCTCTCGAGTGGAGACGGGTATGTCGGGGAACTTCTGGATTTGCACCAAGGGTGTGAAGGACCCTTTCGAAGTTCCAGAGGTCAGGTGTGATCAGCCTCGAGACGCCTCAGCGGAAATGGGCCTCATCTCGCCTGGAGGGGAGAACCTCCTGGATTTCCTCCAGTTGCGGCAGGTCTTCTCGAGTTACGACGGGGACCTAAGGGACCCGCTCTGGTGGCCTCAGGAAAGGCCAGTCCCCATGCGAGTTGCTAGGGGACCTCTCGGGATTCCTCTCCCGTCCATGCCGGGGCCTCAGTCCTTGTGTGGAGTCGGGGCCGGAACCTGAGGATTCCTCTCCAGTGTTGCCATGGATCTTGGGGTGCTTCTGAGTCTCCCCAGGGTAGTCAGGCCTCGTCTCGAGTGGGGGCATGCACGTGCGCTTTCCTCCCGAGCTGCAGCAGTAGTGTCCCGCTTCCTGTCACGTGGATCAAGGGATCTGTGGCTTTCCCTCGAGGCTGTCCCTCGAGGCTTTCCCACGAGGCTTTCCCACAGGGCTGTGCCACGTGCCACCTTGGTGTGAGTCGATCCTCGGCGTGAAAGACGAGCCGGTGAAGGGAAAAGAGGTTCCTCTGGAATGGACTGAGACATCTGGGGGACTCTTGGAATGGTGGCACGACCCTGGAGTTCCTCTCGCCGTTCCTGTTGAGAGGGCCTCCTCTTGAGATGCGACGGGAACGCCGGGAACTCTTTCCCGACGAAGCAGGGAAAGGATCCCTCATCTCGAGCTACGAGGCGGAAACGGGGCTCCTCTGGATGTGGGCGGGACCCTCGTGATTCCTCTCGAGTGGAGACGGCTAGGTCGGGGAACTTCTGGATTTGCACCAAGGGTGTGAAGGACCCTTTCTAAGTTCCAGAGGTGAGGTGTGATCAGCCTCGAGACGCCTCAGCGGAAATGGGCCTCATCTCGCCTGGAGGGGAGAACCTCCTGGATTTTCTCGAGTTGCAGCAGGTCTTCTCGAGTTACGACGGGGACCTCAGGGACCCGCTCTGGTGGCCTCAGGAAAGGCCAGTCCCCATGCGAGTTGCTAGGGGACCTCTCGGGATTCCTCTCCCGTCCATGCCGGGGCCTCAGTCCTTGTGTGGAGTCGGGGCCGGAACCTGAGGATTCCTCTCCAGTGTTGCCATGGATCTTGGGGTGCTTCTGAGTCTCCCCAGGGGAGTCAGGCCTCGTCTCGAGTGGGGGCATGCACGTGCGCTTTCCTCCCGAGCTGCAGCAGTAGTATCACGCTTCCTGTCACGTGGATCAAGGGATCTGTGGCTTTCCCTCGAGGCTGTCCCTCGAGGCTTTCCCACGAGGCTTTCCCACAGGGCTGTGCCACGTGCCACCTTGGTGTGAGTCGATCCTCGGCGTGAAAGACGAGCCGGTGAAGGGAAAAGAGGTTCCTCTGGAATGGACTGAGACATCTGGGGGACTCTTGGAATGGTGGCACGACCCTGGAGTTCCTCTCGCCGTTCCTGTTGAGAGGGCCTCCTCTTGAGATGCAACGGGAACGCCGGGAACTCTTTCCCGACGAAGCAGGGAAAGGATCCCTCATCTCGAGCTACGAGGCGGAAACGGGGCTCCTCTGGATGTGGGCGGGAACCTCGTGATTCCTCTCGAGTGGAGACGGGTATGTCGGGGAACTTCTTGATTTGCACCAAGGGTGTGAAGGACCCTTTCGAAGTTCCAGAGGTGAGGTGTGATCAGCCTCGAGACGCCTCAGCGGAAATGGGCCTCATCTCGCCTGGAGGGGAGAACCTCCTGGATTTTCTCCAGTTGCGGCAGGTCTTCTCGAGTTACGACGGGGACCTCAGGGACCCGCTCTGGTGGCCTCAGGAAAGGCCAGTCCCCATGCGAGTTGCTAGGGGACCTCTCGGGATTCCTCTCCCGTCCATGCCGGGGCCTCAGTCCTTGTGTGGAGTCGGGGCCGGAACCTGAGGATTCCTCTCCAGTGTTGCCATGGATCTTGGGGTGCTTCTGAGTCTCCCCAGGGGAGTCAGGCCTCGTCTCGATTGGGGGCATGCACGTGCGCTTTCCTCCCGAGCTGCAGCAGTAGTGTCACGCTTCCTGTCACGTGGATCAAGGGATCTGTGGCTTTCCCTCGAGGCTGTCCCTCGAGGCTTTCCCACGAGGCTTTCCCACAGGGCTGTGCCACGTGCCACCTTGGTGTGAGTCGATCCTCGGCGTGAAAGACGGGCCAGTGAAGGGAAAAGAGGTTCCTCTGGAATGGACTGAGACATCTGGGTGACTCTTGGAATGGTGGCACGACCCTGGAGTTCCTCTCGCCGTTCCTGTTGAGAGGGCCTCCTCTTGAGATGCGACGGGAACGCCGGGAACTCTTTCCCGACGAAGCAGGGAAAGGATCCCTCATCTCGAGCTACGAGGCGGAAACGGGGCTCCTCTGGATGTGGGCGGGACCCTCGTGATTCCTCTCGAGTGGAGACGGCTAGGTCGGGGACCTTCTTGATTTGCACCAAGGGTGTGAAGGACCCTTTCAAAGTTCCAGAGGTGAGGTGTGATCAGCCTCGAGACGCCTCAGCGGAAATGGGCCTCATCTCGCCTGGAGGGGAGAACCTCCTGGATTTTCTCGAGTTGCGACAGGTCTTCTCGAGTTACGACGGGGACCTCAGGGACCCGCTCTGGTGGCCTCAGGAAAGGCCAGTCCCCATGCGAGTTGCTAGGGGACCTCTCGGGATTCCTCTCCCGTCCATGCCGGGGCCTCAGTCCTTGTGTGGAGTCGGGGCCGGAACCTGAGGATTCCTCTCCAGTGTTGCCATGGATCTTGGGGTGCTTCTGAGTCTCCCCAGGGGAGTCAGGCCTCGTCTCGAGTGGGGGCATGCACGTGCGCTTTCCTCCCGAGCTGCAGCAGT
Organism: Budorcas taxicolor; assembly: GCF_023091745.1. Classification (NCBI taxonomy): domain Eukaryota; kingdom Metazoa; phylum Chordata; class Mammalia; order Artiodactyla; family Bovidae; genus Budorcas; species Budorcas taxicolor. The sequence continues at coordinate 1,163,226 of NW_026291670.1, forward strand.
AGTATCACGTTTCCTGTCACGTGGATCAAGGGATCTGTGGCTTTCCCTCGAGGCTGTCCCTCGAGGCTTTCCCACGAGGCTTTCCCACAGGGCTGTGCCACGTGCCACCTTGGTGTGAGTCGATCCTCGGCGTGAAAGACGAGCCGGTGAAGGGAAAAGAGGTTCCTCTGGAATGGACTGAGACATCTGGGGGACTCTTGGAATGGTGGCACGACCCTGGAGTTCCTCTCACCGTTCCTGTTGAGAGGGCCTCCTCTTGAGATGCGACGGGAACGCCGGGAACTCTTTCCCGACGAAGCAGGGAAAGGATCCCTCATCTCGAGCTACGAGGCGGAAACGGGGCTCCTCTGGATGTGGGCGGGACCCTCGTGATTCCTCTCGAGTGGAGACGGGTATGTCGGGGAACTTCTGGATTTGCACCAAGGGTGTGAAGGACCCTTTCGAAGTTCCAGAGGTCAGGTGTGATCAGCCTCGAGACGCCTCAGCGGAAATGGGCCTCATCTCGCCTGGAGGGGAGAACCTCCTGGATTTCCTCCAGTTGCGGCAGGTCTTCTCGAGTTACGACGGGGACCTCAGGGACCCGCTCTGGTGGCCTCAGGAAAGGCCAGTCCCCATGCGAGTTGCTAGGGGACCTCTCGGGATTCCTCTCCCGTCCATGCCGGGGCCTCAGTCCTTGTGTGGAGTCGGGGCCGGAACCTGAGGATTCCTCTCCAGTGTTGCCATGGATCTTGGGGTGCTTCTGAGTCTCCCCAGGGTAGTCAGGCCTCGTCTCGAGTGGGGGCATGCACGTGCGCTTTCCTCCCGAGCTGCAGCAGTAGTGTCCCGCTTCCTGTCACGTGGATCAAGGGATCTGTGGCTTTCCCTCGAGGCTGTCCCTCGAGGCTTTCCCACGAGGCTTTCCCACAGGGCTGTGCCACGTGCCACCTTGGTGTGAGTCGATCCTCGGCGTGAAAGACGAGCCGGTGAAGGGAAAAGAGGTTCCTCTGGAATGGACTGAGACATCTGGGGGACTCTTGGAATGGTGGCACGACCCTGGAGTTCCTCTCGCCGTTCCTGTTGAGAGGGCCTCCTCTTGAGATGCGACGGGAACGCCGGGAACTCTTTCCCGACGAAGCAGGGAAAGGATCCCTCATCTCGAGCTACGAGGCGGAAACGGGGCTCCTCTGGATGTGGGCGGGACCCTCGTGATTCCTCTCGAGTGGAGACGGCTAGGTCGGGGAACTTCTGGATTTGCACCAAGGGTGTGAAGGACCCTTTCTAAGTTCCAGAGGTGAGGTGTGATCAGCCTCGAGACGCCTCAGCGGAAATGGGCCTCATCTCGCCTGGAGGGGAGAACCTCCTGGATTTTCTCGAGTTGCAGCAGGTCTTCTCGAGTTACGACGGGGACCTCAGGGACCCGCTCTGGTGGCCTCAGGAAAGGCCAGTCCCCATGCGAGTTGCTAGGGGACCTCTCGGGATTCCTCTCCCGTCCATGCCGGGGCCTCAGTCCTTGTGTGGAGTCGGGGCCGGAACCTGAGGATTCCTCTCCAGTGTTGCCATGGATCTTGGGGTGCTTCTGAGTCTCCCCAGGGGAGTCAGGCCTCGTCTCGAGTGGGGGCATGCACGTGCGCTTTCCTCCCGAGCTGCAGCAGTAGTATCACGCTTCCTGTCACGTGGATCAAGGGATCTGTGGCTTTCCCTCGAGGCTGTCCCTCGAGGCTTTCCCACGAGGCTTTCCCACAGGGCTGTGCCACGTGCCACCTTGGTGTGAGTCGATCCTCGGCGTGAAAGACGAGCCGGTGAAGGGAAAAGAGGTTCCTCTGGAATGGACTGAGACATCTGGGGGACTCTTGGAATGGTGGCACGACCCTGGAGTTCCTCTCGCCGTTCCTGTTGAGAGGGCCTCCTCTTGAGATGCAACGGGAACGCCGGGAACTCTTTCCCGACGAAGCAGGGAAAGGATCCCTCATCTCGAGCTACGAGGCGGAAACGGGGCTCCTCTGGATGTGGGCGGGAACCTCGTGATTCCTCTCGAGTGGAGACGGGTATGTCGGGGAACTTCTTGATTTGCACCAAGGGTGTGAAGGACCCTTTCGAAGTTCCAGAGGTGAGGTGTGATCAGCCTCGAGACGCCTCAGCGGAAATGGGCCTCATCTCGCCTGGAGGGGAGAACCTCCTGGATTTTCTCCAGTTGCGGCAGGTCTTCTCGAGTTACGACGGGGACCTCAGGGACCCGCTCTGGTGGCCTCAGGAAAGGCCAGTCCCCATGCGAGTTGCTAGGGGACCTCTCGGGATTCCTCTCCCGTCCATGCCGGGACCTCAGTCCTTGTGTGGAGTCGGGGCCGGAACCTGAGGATTCCTCTCCAGTGTTGCCATGGATCTTGGGGTGCTTCTGAGTCTCCCCAGGGGAGTCAGGCCTCGTCTCGATTGGGGGCATGCACGTGCGCTTTCCTCCCGAGCTGCAGCAGTAGTGTCACGCTTCCTGTCACGTGGATCAAGGGATCTGTGGCTTTCCCTCGAGGCTGTCCCTCGAGGCTTTCCCACGAGGCTTTCCCACAGGGCTGTGCCACGTGCCACCTTGGTGTGAGTCGATCCTCGGCGTGAAAGACGGGCCGGTGAAGGGAAAAGAGGTTCCTCTGGAATGGACTGAGACATCTGGGTGACTCTTGGAATGGTGGCACGACCCTGGAGTTCCTCTCGCCGTTCCTGTTGAGAGGGCCTCCTCTTGAGATGCGACGGGAACGCCGGGAACTCTTTCCCGACGAAGCAGGGAAAGGATCCCTCATCTCGAGCTACGAGGCGGAAACGGGGCTCCTCTGGATGTGGGCGGGACCCTCGTGATTCCTCTCGAGTGGAGACGGCTAGGTCGGGGACCTTCTTGATTTGCACCAAGGGTGTGAAGGACCCTTTCAAAGTTCCAGAGGTGAGGTGTGATCAGCCTCGAGACGCCTCAGCGGAAATGGGCCTCATCTCGCCTGGAGGGGAGAACCTCCTGGATTTTCTCGAGTTGCGACAGGTCTTCTCGAGTTACGACGGGGACCTCAGGGACCCGCTCTGGTGGCCTCAGGAAAGGCCAGTCCCCATGCGAGTTGCTAGGGGACCTCTCGGGATTCCTCTCCCGTCCATGCCGGGGCCTCAGTCCTTGTGTGGAGTCGGGGCCGGAACCTGAGGATTCCTCTCCAGTGTTGCCATGGATCTTGGGGTGCTTCTGAGTCTCCCCAGGGGAGTCAGGCCTCGTCTCGAGTGGGGGCATGCACGTGCGCTTTCCTCCCGAGCTGCAGCAGTAGTATCACGTTTCCTGTCACGTGGATCAAGGGATCTGTGGCTTTCCCTCGAGGCTGTCCCTCGAGGCTTTCCCACGAGGCTTTCCCACAGGGCTGTGCCACGTGCCACCTTGGTGTGAGTCGATCCTCGGCGTGAAAGACGAGCCGGTGAAGGGAAAAGAGGTTCCTCTGGAATGGACTGAGACATCTGGGGGACTCTTGGAATGGTGGCACGACCCTGGAGTTCCTCTCACCGTTCCTGTTGAGAGGGCCTCCTCTTGAGATGCGACGGGAACGCCGGGAACTCTTTCCCGACGAAGCAGGGAAAGGATCCCTCATCTCGAGCTACGAGGCGGAAACGGGGCTCCTCTGGATGTGGGCGGGACCCTCGTGATTCCTCTCGAGTGGAGACGGGTATGTCGGGGAACTTCTGGATTTGCACCAAGGGTGTGAAGGACCCTTTCGAAGTTCCAGAGGTGAGGTGTGATCAGCCTCGAGACGCCTCAGCGGAAATGGGCCTCATCTCGCCTGGAGGGGAGAACCTCCTGGATTTTCTCCAGTTGCGGCAGGTTTTCTCGAGTTACGACGGGGACCTCAGGGACCCGCTCTGGTGGCCTCAGGAAAGGCCAGTCCCCATGCGAGTTGCTAGGGGACCTCTCGGGATTCCTCTCCCGTCCATGCCGGGGCCTCAGTCCTTGTGTGGAGTCGGGGCCGGCACCTGAGGATTCCTCTCCAGTCTTGCCATGGATCTTGGGGTGCTTCTGAGTCTCCCCAGGGTAGTCAGGCCTCGTCTCGAGTGGGGGCATGCACGTGCGCTTTCCTCCCGAGCTGCAGCAGTAGTGTCCCGCTTCCTGTCACGTGGATCAAGGGATCTGTGGCTTTCCCTCGAGGCTGTCCCTCGAGGCTTTCCCACGAGGCTTTCCCACAGGGCTGTGCCACGTGCCACCTTGGTGTGAGTCGATCCTCGGCGTGAAAGACGAGCCGGTGAAGGGAAAAGAGGTTCCTCTGGAATGGACTGAGACATCTGGGGGACTCTTGGAATGGTGGCACGACCCTGGAGTTCCTCTCGCCGTTCCTGTTGAGAGGGCCTCCTCTTGAGATGCGACGGGAACGCCGGGAACTCTTTCCCGATGAAGCAGGGAAAGGATCCCTCATCTCGAGCTACGAGGCGGAAACGGGGCTCCTCTGGATGTGGGCGGGACCCTCGTGATTCCTCTCGAGTGGAGACGGCTAGGTCGGGGAACTTCTGGATTTGCACCAAGGGTGTGAAGGACCCTTTCGAAGTTCAAGAGGTGAGGTGTGATCAGGCTCGAGACGCCTCAGCGGAAATGGGCCTCATCTCGCCTGGAGGGGAGAACCTCCTGGATTTTCTCGAGTTGCGGCAGGTCTTCTCGAGTTACGACGGGGACCTCAGGGACCCGCTCTGGTGGCCTCAGGAAAGGCCAGTCCCCATGCGAGTTGCTAGGGGACCTCTCGGGATTTCTCTCCCGTCCATGCCGGGGCCTCAGTCCTTGTGTGGAGTCGGGGCCGGAACCTGAGGATTCCTCTCCAGTGTTGCCATGGATCTTGGGGTGCTTCTGAGTCTCCCCAGGGGAGTCAGGCCTCGTCTCGAGTGGGGGCATGCACGTGCGCTTTCCTCCCGAGCTGCAGCAGTAGTGTCACGCTTCCTGTCACGTGGATCAAGGGATCTGTGGCTTTCCCTCGAGGCTGTCCCTCGAGGCTTTCCCACGAGGCTTTCCCACAAGGCTGTGCCACGTGCCACCTTGGTGTGAGTCGATCCTCGGCGTGAAAGACGAGCCGGTGAAGGGAAAAGAGGTTCCTCTGGAATGGACTGAGACATCTGGGGGACTCTTGGAATGGTGGCACGACCCTGGAGTTCCTCTCGCCGTTCCTGTTGAGAGGGCCTCCTCTTGAGATGCGACGGGAACGCCGGGAACTCTTTCCCGACGAAGCAGGGAAAGGATCCCTCATCTCGAGCTACGAGGCGGAAACGGGGCTCCTCTGGTTGTGGGCGGGACCCTCGTGATTCCTCTCGAGTGGAGTCGGCTAGGTCGGGGAACTTCTTGATTTGCACCAAGGGTGTGAAGGACCCTTTCGAAGTTCCAGAGGTGAGGTGTGATCAGCCTCGAGACGCCTCAGCGGAAATGGGCCTCATCTCGCCTGGAGGGGAGAACCTCCTGGATTTTCTCGAGTTGCGGCAGGTCTTCTCGAGTTACGACGGGGACCTCAGGGACCCGCTCTGGTGGCCTCAGGAAAGGCCAGTCCCCATGCGAGTTGCTAGGGGACCTCTCGGGATTCCCCTCCCGTCCATGCCGGGGCCTCAGTCCTTGTGTGGAGTCGGGGCCGGAACCTGAGGATTCCTCTCCAGTGTTGCCATGGATCTTGGGGTGCTTCTGAGTCTCCCCAGGGGAGTCAGGCCTCGTCTCGAGTGGGGGCATGCACGTGCGCTTTCCTCCCGAGCTGCAGCAGTAGTGTCACGCTTCCTGTCACGTGGATCAAGGGATCTGTGGCTTTCCCTCGAGGCTGTCCCTCGAGGCTTTCCCACGAGGCTTTCCCACAGGGCTGTGCCACGTGCCACCTTGGTGTGAGTCGATCCTCGGCGTGAAAGACGAGCCGGTGAAGGGAAAAGAGGTTCCTCTGGAATGGACTGAGACATCTGGGGGACTCTTGGAATGGTGGCACGACCCTGGAGTTCCTCTCGCCGTTCCTGTTGAGAGGGCCTCCTCTTGAGATGCGACGGGAACGCCGGGAACTCTTTCCCGACGAAGCAGGGAAAGGATCCCTCATCTCGAGCTACGAGGCGGAAACGGGGCTCCTCTGGATGTGGGCGGGACCCTCGTGATTCCTCTCGAGTGGAGACGGCTAGGTCGGGGAACTTCTGGATTTGCACCAAGGGTGTGAATGACCCTTTCGAAGTTCCAGAGGTGAGGTGTGATCAGCCTCGAGACGCCTCAGCGGAAATGGGCCTCATCTCGCCTGGAGGGGAGAACCTCCTGGATTTTCTCCAGTTGCGGCAGGTTTTCTCGAGTTACGACGGGGACCTCAGGGACCCGCTCTGGTGGCCTCAGGAAAGGCCAGTCCCCATGCGAGTTGCTAGGGGACCTCTCGGGATTCCTCTCCCGTCCATGCCGGGGCCTCAGTCCTTGTGTGGAGTCGGGGCCGGAACCTGAGGATTCCTCTCCAGTGTTGCCATGGATCTTGGGGTGCTTCTGAGTCTCCCCAGGGTAGTCAGGCCTCGTCTCGAGTGGGGGCATGCACGTGCGCTTTCCTCCCGAGCTGCAGCAGTAGTGTCCCGCTTCCTGTCACGTGGATCAAGGGATCTGTGGCTTTCCCTCGAGGCTGTCCCTCGAGGCTTTCCCACGAGGCTTTCCCACAGGGCTGTGCCACGTGCCACCTTGGTGTGAGTCGATCCTCGGCGTGAAAGACGAGCCGGTGAAGGGAAAAGAGGTTCCTCTGGAATGGACTGAGACATCTGGGGGACTCTTGGAATGGTGGCACGACCCTGGAGTTCCTCTCGCCGTTCCTGTTGAGAGGGCCTCCTCTTGAGATGCGACGGGAACGCCGGGAACTCTTTCCCGACGAAGCAGGGAAAGGATCCCTCATCTCGAGCTACGAGGCGGAAACGGGGCTCCTCTGGATGTGGGCGGGACCCTCGTGATTCCTCTCGAGTGGAGACGGCTAGGTCGGGGAACTTCTGGATTTGCACCAAGGGTGTGAAGGACCCTTTCGAAGTTCAAGAGGTGAGGTGTGATCAGGCTCGAGACGCCTCAGCGGAAATGGGCCTCATCTCGCCTGGAGGGGAGAACCTCCTGGATTTTCTCGAGTTGCGGCAGGTCTTCTCGAGTTACGACGGGGACCTCAGGGACCCGCTCTGGTGGCCTCAGGAAAGGCCAGTCCCCATGCGAGTTGCTAGGGGACCTCTCGGGATTCCTCTCCCGTCCATGCCGGGGCCTCAGTCCTTGTGTGGAGTCGGGGCCGGAACCTGAGGATTCCTCTCCAGTGTTGCCATGGATCTTGGGGTGCTTCTGAGTCTCCCCAGGGGAGTCAGGCCTCGTCTCGAGTGGGGGCATGCACGTGCGCTTTCCTCCCGAGCTGCAGCAGTAGTATCACGTTTCCTGTCACGTGGATCAAGGGATCTGTGGCTTTCCCTCGAGGCTGTCCCTCGAGGCTTTCCCACGAGGCTTTCCCACAGGGCTGTGCCACGTGCCACCTTGGTGTGAGTCGATCCTCGGCGTGAAAGACGAGCCGGTGAAGGGAAAAGAGGTTCCTCTGGAATGGACTGAGACATCTGGGGGACTCTTGGAATGGTGGCACGACCCTGGAGTTCCTCTCGCCGTTCCTGTTGAGAGGGCCTCCTCTTGAGATGCGACGGGAACGCCGGGAACTCTTTCCCGACGAAGCAGGGAAAGGATCCCTCATCTCGAGCTACGAGGCGGAAACGGGGCTCCTCTGGATGTGGGCGGGACCCTCGTGATTCCTCTCGAGTGGAGACGGGTATGTCGGGGAACTTCTGGATTTGCACCAAGGGTGTGAATGACCCTTTCGAAGTTCCAGAGGTGAGGTGTGATCAGCCTCGAGACGCCTCAGCGGAAATGGGCCTCATCTCGCCTGGAGGGGAGAACCTCCTGGATTTTCTCCAGTTGCGGCAGGTTTTCTCGAGTTACGACGGGGACCTCAGGGACCCGCTCTGGTGGCCTCAGGAAAGGCCAGTCCCCATGCGAGTTGCTAGGGGACCTCTCGGGATTCCTCTCCCGTCCATGCCGGGGCCTCAGTCCTTGTGTGGAGTCGGGGCCGGAACCTGAGGATTCCTCTCCAGTCTTGCCATGGATCTTGGGGTGCTTCTGAGTCTCCCCAGGGTAGTCAGGCCTCGTCTCGAGTGGGGGCATGCACGTGCGCTTTCCTCCCGAGCTGCAGCAGTAGTGTCCCGCTTCCTGTCACGTGGATCAAGGGATCTGTGGCTTTCCCTCGAGGCTGTCCCTCGAGGCTTTCCCACGAGGCTTTCCCACAGGGCTGTGCCACGTGCCACCTTGGTGTGAGTCGATCCTCGGCGTGAAAGACGAGCCGGTGAAGGGAAAAGAGGTTCCTCTGGAATGGACTGAGACATCTGGGGGACTCTTGGAATGGTGGCACGACCCTGGAGTTCCTCTCGCCGTTCCTGTTGAGAGGGCCTCCTCTTGAGATGCGACGGGAACGCCGGGAACTCTTTCCCGACGAAGCAGGGAAAGGATCCCTCATCTCGAGCTACGAGGCGGAAACGGGGCTCCTCTGGATGTGGGCGGGACCCTCGTGATTCCTCTCGAGTGGAGACGGCTAGGTCGGGGAACTTCTGGATTTGCACCAAGGGTGTGAAGGACCCTTTCGAAGTTCAAGAGGTGAGGTGTGATCAGGCTCGAGACGCCTCAGCGGAAATGGGCCTCATCTCGCCTGGAGGGGAGAACCTCCTGGATTTTCTCCAGTTGCGGCAGGTCTTCTCGAGTTACGACGGGGACCTCAGGGACCCGCTCTGGTGGCCTCAGGAAAGGCCAGTCCCCATGCGAGTTGCTAGGGGACCTCTCGGGATTCCTCTCCCGTCCATGCCGGGGCCTCAGTCCTTGTGTGGAGTCGGGGCCGGAACCTGAGGATTCCTCTCCAGTGTTGCCATGGATCTTGGGGTGCTTCTGAGTCTCCCCAGGGGAGTCAGGCCTCGTCTCGAGTGGGGGCATGCACGTGCGCTTTCCTCCCGAGCTGCAGCAGTAGTGTCACGCTTCCTGTCACGTGGATCAAGGGATCTGTGGCTTTCCCTCGAGGCTGTCCCTCGAGGCTTTCCCACGAGGCTTTCCCACAGGGCTGTGCCACGTGCCACCTTGGTGTGAGTCGATCCTCGGCGTGAAAGACGAGCCGGTGAAGGGAAAAGAGGTTCCTCTGGAATGGACTGAGACATCTGGGGGACTCTTGGAATGGTGGCACGACCCTGGAGTTCCTCTCGCCGTTCCTGTTGAGAGGGCCTCCTCTTGAGATGCGACGGGAACGCCGGGAACTCTTTCCCGACGAAGCAGGGAAAGGATCCCTCATCTCGAGCTATGAGGCGGAAACGGGGCTCCTCTCGATGTGGGCGGGACCCTCGTGATTCCTCTCGAGTGGAGACGGCTAGGTCGGGGAACTTCTGGATTTGCACCAAGGGTGTGAAGGACCCTTTCGAAGTTCCAGAGGTGAGGTGTGATCAGCCTCCAGACGCCTCAGCGGAAATGGGCCTCATCTCGCCTGGAGGGGAGAACCTCCTGGATTTTCTCGAGTTGCGGCAGGTCTTCTCGAGTTACGACGGGGACCTCAGGGACCCGCTCTGGTGGCCTCAGGAAAGGCCAGTCCCCATGTGAGTTGCTAGGGGACCTCTCGGGATTCCTCTCCCGTCCATGCCGGGGCCTCAGTCCTTGTGTGGAGTCGGGGCCGGAACCTGAGGATTCCTCTCCAGTGTTGCCATGGATCTTGCGGTGCTTCTGAGTCTCCCCAGGGGAGTCAGGCCTCGTCTCGAGTGGGGGCATGCACGTGCGCTTTCCTCCCGAGCTGCAGCAGTAGTGTCACGCTTCCTGTCACGTGGATCAAGGGATCTGTGGCTTTCCCTCGAGGCTGTCCCTCGAGGCTTTCCCACGAGGCTTTCCCACAGGGCTGTGCCACGTGCCACCTTGGTGTGAGTCGATCCTCGGCGTGAAAGACGGGCCGGTGAAGGGAAAAGAGGTTCCTCTGGAATGGACTGAGACATCTGGGTGACTCTTGGAATGGTGGCACGACCCTGGAGTTCCTCTCGCCGTTCCTGTTGAGAGGGCCTCCTCTTGAGATGCGACGGGAACGCCGGGAACTCTTTCCCGACGAAGCAGGGAAAGGATCCCTCATCTCGAGCTACGAGGCGGAAACGGGGCTCCTCTGGATGTGGGCGGGACCCTCGTGATTCCTCTCGAGTGGAGACGGCTAGGTCGGGGACCTTCTTGATTTGCACCAAGGGTGTGAAGGACCCTTTCAAAGTTCCAGAGGTGAGGTGTGATCAGCCTCGAGACGCCTCAGCGGAAATGGGCCTCATCTCGCCTGGAGGGGAGAACCTCCTGGATTTTCTCGAGTTGCGGCAGGTCTTCTCGAGTTACGACGGGGACCTCAGGGACCCGCTCTGGTGGCCTCAGGAAAGGCCAGTCCCCATGCGAGTTGCTAGGGGACCTCTCGGGATTCCTCTCCCGTCCATGCCGGGGCCTCAGTCCTTGTGTGGAGTCGGGGCCGGAACCTGAGGATTCCTCTCCAGTGTTGCCATGGATCTTGGGGTGCTTCTGAGTCTCCCCAGGGGAGTCAGGCCTCGTCTCGAGTGGGGGCATGCACGTGCGTTTTCGCCCGAGCTGCAGCAGTAGTGTCCCGCTTCCTGTCACGTGGATCAAGGGATCTGTGGCTTTCTCTCGAGGCTGTCCCTCGAGGCTTTCCCACGAGGCTTTCCCACAGGGCTGTGCCACGTGCCACCTTGGTGTGAGTCGATCCTCGGCGTGAAAGACGAGCCGGTGAAGGGAAAAGAGGTTCCTCTGGAATGGACTGAGACATCTGGGGGACTCTTGGAATGGTGGCACGACCCTGGAGTTCCTCTCGCCGTTCCTGTTGAGAGGGCCTCCTCTTGAGATGCGACGGGAACGCCGGGAACTCTTTCCCGACGAAGCAGGGAAAGGATCCCTCATCTCGAGCTACGAGGCGGAAACGGGGCTCCTCTGGATGTGGGCGGGACCCTCGTGATTCCTCTCGAGTGGAGACGGCTAGGTCGGGGAACTTCTGGATTTGCACCAAGGGTGTGAAGGACCCTTTCGAAGTTCAAGAGGTGAGGTGTGATCAGCCTCGAGACGCCTCAGCGGAAATGGGCCTCATCTCGCCTGGAGGGGAGAACCTCCTGGATTTTCTCCAGTTGCGGCAGGTCTTCTCGAGTTAAGACGGGGACCTCAGGGACCCGCTCTGGTGGCCTCAGGAAAGGCCAGTCCCCATGCGAGTTGCTAGGGGACCTCTCGGGATTTCTCTCCCGTCCATGCCGGGGCCTCAGTCCTTGTGTGGAGTCGGGGCCGGAACCTGAGGATTCCTCTCCAGTGTTGCCATGGATCTTGGGGTGCTTCTGAGTCTCCCCAGGGGAGTCAGGCCTCGTCTCGAGTGGGGGCATGCACGTGCGCTTTCCTCCCGAGCTGCAGCAGTAGTGTCACGCTTCCTGTCACGTGGATCAAGGGATCTGTGGCTTTCCCTCGAGGCTGTCCCTCGAGGCTTTCCCACGAGGCTTTCCCACAGGGCTGTGCCACGTGCCACCTTGGTGTGAGTCGATCCTCGGCGTGAAAGACGAGCCTGTGAAGGGAAAAGAGGTTCCTCTGGAATGGACTGAGACATCTGGGGGACTCTTGGAATGGTGGCACGACCCTGGAGTTCCTCTCGCCGTTCCTGTTGAGAGGGCCTCCTCTTGAGATGCGACGGGAACGCCGGGAACTCTTTCCCGACGAAGCAGGGAAAGGATCCCTCATCTCGAGCTACGAGGCGGAAACGGGGCTCCTCTGGTTGTGGGCGGGACCCTCGTGATTCCTCTCGAGTGGAGTCGGCTAGGTCGGGGAACTTCTTGATTTGCACCAAGGGTGTGAAGGACCCTTTCGAAGTTCCAGAGGTGAGGTGTGATCAGCCTCGAGACGCCTCAGCGGAAATGGGCCTCATCTCGCCTGGAGGGGAGAACCTCCTGGATTTTCTCGAGTTGCGGCAGGTCTTCTCGAGTTACGACGGGGACCTCAGGGACCCGCTCTGGTGGCCTCAGGAAAGGCCAGTCCCCATGCGAGTTGCTAGGGGACCTCTCGGGATTCCTCTCCCGTCCATGCCGGGGCCTCAGTCCTTGTGTGGAGTCGGGGCCGGAACCTGAGGATTCCTCTCCAGTGTTGCCATGGATCTTGGGGTGCTTCTGAGTCTCCCCAGGGGAGTCAGGCCTCGTCTCGAGTGGGGGCATGCACGTGCGCTTTCCTCCCGAGCTGCAGCAGTAGTGTCACGCTTCCTGTCACGTGGATCAAGGGATCTGTGGCTTTCCCTCGAGGCTGTCCCTCGAGGCTTTCCCACGAGGCTTTCCCACAGGGCTGTGCCACGTGCCACCTTGGTGTGAGTCGATCCTCGGCGTGAAAGACGAGCCGGTGAAGGGAAAAGAGGTTCCTCTGGAATGGACTGAGACATCTGGGGGACTCTTGGAATGGTGGCACGACCCTGGAGTTCCTCTCGCCGTTCCTGTTGAGAGGGCCTCCTCTTGAGATGCGACGGGAACGCCGGGAACTCTTTCCCGACGAAGCAGGGAAAGGATCCCTCATCTCGAGCTATGAGGCGGAAACGGGGCTCCTCTCGATGTGGGCGGGACCCTCGTGATTCCTCTCGAGTGGAGACGGCTAGGTCGGGGAACTTCTGGATTTGCACCAAGGGTGTGAAGGACCCTTTCGAAGTTCCAGAGGTGAGGTGTGATCAGCCTCCAGACGCCTCAGCGGAAATGGGCCTCATCTCGCCTGGAGGGGAGAACCTCCTGGATTTTCTCGAGTTGCGGCAGGTCTTCTCGAGTTACGACGGGGACCTCAGGGACCCGCTCTGGTGGCCTCAGGAAAGGCCAGTCCCCATGCGAGTTGCTAGGGGACCTCTCGGGATTCCTCTCCCGTCCATGCCGGGGCCTCAGTCCTTGTGTGGAGTCGGGGCCGGAACCTGAGGATTCCTCTCCAGTGTTGCCATGGATCTTGGGGTGCTTCTGAGTCTCCCCAGGGGAGTCAGGCCTCGTCTCGAGTGGGGGCATGCACGTGCGCTTTCCTCCCGAGCTGCAGCAGTAGTGTCACGCTTCCTGTCACGTGGATCAAGGGATCTGTGGCTTTCCCTCGAGGCTGTCCCTCGAGGCTTTCCCACGAGGCTTTCCCACAGGGCTGTGCCACGTGCCACCTTGGTGTGAGTCGATCCTCGGCGTGAAAGACGGGCCGGTGAAGGGAAAAGAGGTTCCTCTGGAATGGACTGAGACATCTGGGTGACTCTTGGAATGGTGGCACGACCCTGGAGTTCCTCTCGCCGTTCCTGTTGAGAGGGCCTCCTCTTGAGATGCGACGGGAACGCCGGGAACTCTTTCCCGACGAAGCAGGGAAAGGATCCCTCATCTCGAGCTACGAGGCGGAAACGGGGCTCCTCTGGATGTGGGCGGGACCCTCGTGATTCCTCTCGAGTGGAGACGGCTAGGTCGGGGACCTTCTTGATTTGCACCAAGGGTGTGAAGGACCCTTTCAAAGTTCCAGAGGTGAGGTGTGATCAGCCTCGAGACGCCTCAGCGGAAATGGGCCTCATCTCGCCTGGAGGGGAGAACCTCCTGGATTTTCTCGAGTTGCGGCAGGTCTTCTCGAGTTACGACGGGGACCTCAGGGACCCGCTCTGGTGGCCTCAGGAAAGGCCAGTCCCCATGCGAGTTGCTAGGGGACCTCTCGGGATTCCTCTCCCGTCCATGCCGGGGCCTCAGTCCTTGTGTGGAGTCGGGGCCGGAACCTGAGGATTCCTCTCCAGTGTTGCCATGGATCTTGGGGTGCTTCTGAGTCTCCCCAGGGGAGTCAGGCCTCGTCTCGAGTGGGGGCATGCACGTGCGCTTTCCTCCCGAGCTGCAGCAGTAGTATCACGTTTCCTGTCACGTGGATCAAGGGATCTGTGGCTTTCCCTCGAGGCTGTCCCTCGAGGCTTTCCCACGAGGCTTTCCCACAGGGCTGTGCCACGTGCCACCTTGGTGTGAGTCGATCCTCGGCGTGAAAGACGAGCCGGTGAAGGGAAAAGAGGTTCCTCTGGAATGGACTGAGACATCTGGGGGACTCTTGGAATGGTGGCACGACCCTGGAGTTCCTCTCACCGTTCCTGTTGAGAGGGCCTCCTCTTGAGATGCGACGGGAACGCCGGGAACTCTTTCCCGACGAAACAGGGAAAGGATCCCTCATCTCGAGCTACGAGGCGGAAACGGGGCTCCTCTGGATGTGGGCGGGACCCTCGTGATTCCTCTCGAGTGGAGACGGGTATGTCGGGGAACTTCTGGATTTGCACCAAGGGTGTGAAGGACCCTTTCGAAGTTCCAGAGGTGAGGTGTGATCAGCCTCGAGACGCCTCAGCGGAAATGGGCCTCATCTCGCCTGGAGGGGAGAACCTCCTGGATTTCCTCCAGTTGCGGCAGGTCTTCTCGAGTTACGACGGGGACCTCAGGGACCCGCTCTGGTGGCCTCAGGAAAGGCCAGTCCCCATGCGAGTTGCTAGGGGACCTCTCGGGATTCCTCTCCCGTCCATGCCGGGGCCTCAGTCCTTGTGTGGAGTCGGGGCCGGAACCTGAGGATTCCTCTCCAGTGTTGCCATGGATCTTGGGGTGCTTCTGAGTCTCCCCAGGGGAGTCAGGCCTCGTCTCGAGTGGGGGCATGCACGTGCGCTTTCCTCCCGAGCTGCAGCAGTAGTGTCCCGCTTCCTGTCACGTGGATCAAGGGATCTGTGGCTTTCCCTCGAGGCTGTCCCTCGAGGCTTTCCCACGAGGCTTTCCCACAGGGCTGTGCCACGTGCCACCTTGGTGTGAGTCGATCCTCGGCGTGAAAGACGAGCCGGTGAAGGGAAAAGAGGTTCCTCTGGAATGGACTGAGACATCTGGGGGACTCTTGGAATGGTGGCACGACCCTGGAGTTCCTCTCGCCGTTCCTGTTGAGAGGGCCTCCTCTTGAGATGCGACGGGAACGCCGGGAACTCTTTCCCGACGAAGCAGGGAAAGGATCCCTCATCTCGAGCTACGAGGCGGAAACGGGGCTCCTCTGGATGTGGGCGGGACCCTCGTGATTCCTCTCGAGTGGAGACGGCTAGGTCGGGGAACTTCTGGATTTGCACCAAGGGTGTGAAGGACCCTTTCGAAGTTCAAGAGGTGAGGTGTGATCAGCCTCGAGACGCCTCAGCGGAAATGGGCCTCATCTCGCCTGGAGGGGAGAACCTCCTGGATTTTCTCGAGTTGCGGCAGGTCTTCTCGAGTTACGACGGGGACCTCAGGGACCCGCTCTGGTGGCCTCAGGAAAGGCCAGTCCCCATGCGAGTTGCTAGGGGACCTCTCGGGATTCCTCTCCTGTCCATGCCGGGGCCTCAGTCCTTGTGTGGAGTCGGGGCCGGAACCTGAGGATTCCTCTCCAGTGTTGCCATGGATCTTGGGGTGCTTCTGAGTCTCCCCAGGGGAGTCAGGCCTCGTCTCGAGTGGGGGCATGCACGTGCGCTTTCCTCCCGAGCTGCAGCAGTAGTATCACGCTTCCTGTCACGTGGATCAAGGGATCTGTGGCTTTCCCTCGAGGCTGTCCCTCGAGGCTTTCCCACGAGGCTTTCCCACAGGGCTGTGCCACGTGCCACCTTGGTGTGAGTCGATCCTCGGCGTGAAAGACGAGCCGGTGAAGGGAAAAGAGGTTCCTCTGGAATGGACTGAGACATCTGGGGGACTCTTGGAATGGTGGCACGACCCTGGAGTTCCTCTCGCCGTTCCTGTTGAGAGGGCCTCCTCTTGAGATGCAACGGGAACGCCGGGAACTCTTTCCCGACGAAGCAGGGAAAGGATCCCTCATCTCGAGCTACGAGGCGGAAACGGGGCTCCTCTGGATGTGGGCGGGACCCTCGTGATTCCTCTCGAGTGGAGACGGGTATGTCGGGGAACTTCTTGATTTGCACCAAGGGTGTGAAGGACCCTTTCGAAGTTCCAGAGGTGAGGTGTGATCAGCCTCCAGACGCCTCAGCGGAAATGGGCCTCATCTCGCCTGGAGGGGAGAACCTCCTGGATTTTCTCGAGTTGCGGCAGGTCTTCTCGAGTTACGACGGGGACCTCAGGGACCCGCTCTGGTGGCCTCAGGAAAGGCCAGTCCCCATGCGAGTTGCTAGGGGACCTCTCGGGATTCCTCTCCCGTCCATGCCGGGGCCTCAGTCCTTGTGTGGAGTCGGGGCCGGAACCTGAGGATTCCTCTCCAGTGTTGCCATGGATCTTGGGGTGCTTCTGAGTCTCCCCAGGGGAGTCAGGCCTCGTCTCGAGTGGGGGCATGCACGTGCGCTTTCCTCCCGAGCTGCAGCAGTAGTGTCACGCTTCCTGTCACGTGGATCAAGGGATCTGTGGCTTTCCCTCGAGGCTGTCCCTCGAGGCTTTCCCACGAGGCTTTCCCACAGGGCTGTGCCACGTGCCACCTTGGTGTGAGTCGATCCTCGGCGTGAAAGACGGGCCGGTGAAGGGAAAAGAGGTTCCTCTGGAATGGACTGAGACATCTGGGTGACTCTTGGAATGGTGGCACGACCCTGGAGTTCCTCTCGCCGTTCCTGTTGAGAGGGCCTCCTCTTGAGATGCGACGGGAACGCCGGGAACTCTTTCCCGACGAAGCAGGGAAAGGATCCCTCATCTCGAGCTACGAGGCGGAAACGGGGCTCCTCTGGATGTGGGCGGGACCCTCGTGATTCCTCTCGAGTGGAGACGGCTAGGTCGGGGACCTTCTTGATTTGCACCAAGGGTGTGAAGGACCCTTTCAAAGTTCCAGAGGTGAGGTGTGATCAGCCTCGAGACGCCTCAGCGGAAATGGGCCTCATCTCGCCTGGAGGGGAGAACCTCCTGGATTTTCTCGAGTTGCGGCAGGTCTTCTCGAGTTACGACGGGGACCTCAGGGACCCGCTCTGGTGGCCTCAGGAAAGGCCAGTCCCCATGCGAGTTGCTAGGGGACCTCTCGGGATTCCTCTCCCGTCCATGCCGGGGCCTCAGTCCTTGTGTGGAGTCGGGGCCGGAACCTGAGGATTCCTCTCCAGTGTTGCCATGGATCTTGGGGTGCTTCTGAGTCTCCCCAGGGGAGTCAGGCCTCGTCTCGAGTGGGGGCATGCACGTGCGCTTTCCTCCCGAGATGCAGCAGTAGTATCACGTTTCCTGTCACGTGGATCAAGGGATCTGTGGCTTTCCCTCGAGGCTGTCCCTCGAGGCTTTCCCACGAGGCTTTCCCACAGGGCTGTGCCACGTGCCACCTTGGTGTGAGTCGATCATCGGCGTGAAAGACGAGCCGGTGAAGGGAAAAGAGGTTCCTCTGGAATGGACTGAGACATCTGGGGGACTCTTGGAATGGTGGCACGACCCTGGAGTTCCTCTCACCGTTCCTGTTGAGAGGGCCTCCTCTTGAGATGCGACGGGAACGCCGGGAACTCTTTCCCGACGAAGCAGGGAAAGGATCCCTCATCTCGAGCTACGAGGCGGAAACGGGGCTCCTCTGGATGTGGGCGGGACCCTCGTGATTCCTCTCGAGTGGAGACGGCTAGGTCGGGGAACTTCTGGATTTGCACCAAGGGTGTGAAGGACCCTTTCGAAGTTCCAGAGGTGAGGTGTGATCAGCCTCGAGACGCCTCAGCGGAAATGGGCCTCATCTCGCCTGGAGGGGAGAACCTCCTGGATTTTCTCCAGTTGCGGCAGGTCTTCTCGAGTTACGACGGGGACCTCAGGGACCCGCTCTGGTGGCCTCAGGAAAGGCCAGTCCCCATGCGAGTTGCTAGGGGACCTCTCGGGATTCCTCTCCCGTCCATG
Source organism: Budorcas taxicolor (assembly GCF_023091745.1). NCBI lineage: Eukaryota > Metazoa > Chordata > Mammalia > Artiodactyla > Bovidae > Budorcas > Budorcas taxicolor. The sequence goes on from NW_026291670.1 coordinate 1,181,019, forward strand.
CCGGGGCCTCAGTCCTTGTGTGGAGTCGGGGCCGGAACCTGAGGATTCCTCTCCAGTGTTGCCATGGATCTTGGGGTGCTTCTGAGTCTCCCCAGGGGAGTCAGGCCTCGTCTCGAGTGGGGGCATGCACGTGCGCTTTCCTCCCGAGCTGCAGCAGTAGTATCACGCTTCCTGTCACGTGGATCAAGGGATCTGTGGCTTTCCCTCGAGGCTGTCCCTCGAGGCTTTCCCACGAGGCTTTCCCACAGGGCTGTGCCACGTGCCACCTTGGTGTGAGTCGATCCTCGGCGTGAAAGACGAGCCGGTGAAGGGAAAAGAGGTTCCTCTGGAATGGACTGAGACATCTGGGGGACTCTTGGAATGGTGGCACGACCCTGGAGTTCCTCTCGCCGTTCCTGTTGAGAGGGCCTCCTCTTGAGATGCAACGGGAACGCCGGGAACTCTTTCCCGACGAAGCAGGGAAAGGATCCCTCATCTCGAGCTACGAGGCGGAAACGGGGCTCCTCTGGATGTGGGCGGGAACCTCGTGATTCCTCTCGAGTGGAGACGGGTATGTCGGGGAACTTCTTGATTTGCACCAAGGGTGTGAAGGACCCTTTCGAAGTTCCAGAGGTGAGGTGTGATCAGCCTCCAGACGCCTCAGCGGAAATGGGCCTCATCTCGCCTGGAGGGGAGAACCTCCTGGATTTTCTCGAGTTGCGGCAGGTCTTCTCGAGTTACGACGGGGACCTCAGGGACCCGCTCTGGTGGCCTCAGGAAAGGCCAGTCCCCATGCGAGTTGCTAGGGGACCTCTCGGGATTCCTCTCCCGTCCATGCCGGGGCCTCAGTCCTTGTGTGGAGTCGGGGCCGGAACCTGAGGATTCCTCTCCAGTGTTGCCATGGATCTTGGGGTGCTTCTGAGTCTCCCCAGGGGAGTCAGGCCTCGTCTCGAGTGGGGGCATGCACGTGCGCTTTCCTCCCGAGCTGCAGCAGTAGTGTCACGCTTCTGTCACGTGGATCAAGGGATCTGTGGCTTTCCCTCGAGGCTGTCCCTCGAGGATTTCCCACGAGGCTTTCCCACAGGGCTGTGCCACGTGCCACCTTGGTGTGAGTCGATCCTCGGCGTGAAAGACGAGCCGGTGAAGGGAAAAGAGGTTCCTCTGGAATGGACTGAGACATCTGGGGGACTCTTGGAATGGTGGCACGACCCTGGAGTTCCTCTCGCCGTTCCTGTTGAGAGGGCCTCCTCTTGAGATGCGACGGGAACGCCGGGAACTCTTTCCCGACGAAGCAGGGAAAGGATCCCTCATCTCGAACTACGAGGCGGAAACGGGGCTCCTCTGGATGTGGGCGGGACCCTCGTGATTCCTCTCGAGTGGAGACGGCTAGGTCGGGGAACTTCTTGATTTGCACCAAGGGTGTGAAGGACCCTTTCGAAGTTCCAGAGGTGAGGTGTGATCAGCCTCGAGACGCCTCAGCGGAAATGGGCCTCATCTCGCCTGGAGGGGAGAACCTCCTGGATTTTCTCGAGTTGCGGCATGTCTTCTCGAGTTACGACGGGGACCTCAGGGACCCGCTCTGGTGGCCTCAGGAAAGGCCAGTCCCCATGCGAGTTGCTAGGGGACCTCTCGGGATTCCTCTCCCGTCCATGCCGGGGCCTCAGTCCTTGTGTGGAGTCGGGGCCGGAACCCGAGGATTCCTCTCCAGTGTTGCCATGGATCTTGGGGTGCTTCTGAGTCTCCCCAGGGGAGTCAGGCCTCGTCTCGAGTGGGGGCATGCACGTGCGCTTTCCTCCCGAGCTGCAGCAGTAGTGTCACGTTTCCTGTCACATGGATCAAGGGATCTGTGGCTTTCCCTCGAGGCTGTCCCTCGAGGCTTTCCCACGAGGCTTTCCCACAGGGCTGTGCCACGTGCCACCTTGGTGTGAGTCGATCCTCGGCGTGAAAGACGAGCCGGTGAAGGGAAAAGAGGTTCCTCTGGAATGGACTGAGACATCTGGGGGACTCTTGGAATGGTGGCACGACCCTGGAGTTCCTCTCGCCGTTCCTGTTGAGAGGGCCTCCTCTTGAGATGCGACGGGAACGCCGGGAACTCTTTCCCGACGAAGCAGGGAAAGGATCCCTCATCTCGAGCTACGAGGCGGAAACGGGGCTCCTCTGCATGTGGGCGGGACCCTCGTGATTCCTCTCGAGTGGAGACGGCTAGGTCGGGGAACTTCTTGATTTGCACCAAGGGTGTGAAGGACCCTTTCGAAGTTCCACAGGTGAGGTGTGATCAGCCTCGAGACGCCTCAGCGGAAATGGGCCTCATCTCGCCTGGAGGGGAGAACCTCCTGGATTTTCTCGAGTTGTGGCAGGTCTTCTCGAGTTACGACGGGGACCTCAGGGACCCGCTCTGGTGGCCTCAGGAAAGGCCATTCCCCTTGTGAGTTGCTAGGGGACCTCTCGGGATTCCTCTCCCGTCCATGCCGGGGCCTCAGTCCTTGTGTGGAGTCGGGGCGGGAACCTGAGGATTCCTCTCCAGTGTTGCCATGGATCTTGGGGTGCTTCTGAGTCTCCCCAGGGGAGTCAGGCCTCGTCTCGAGTGGGGGCATGCACGTGCGCTTTCCTCCCGAGCTGCAGCAGTAGTGTCACGCTTCCTGTCACGTGGATCAAGGGATCTGTGGCTTTCCCTCGAGGCTGTCCCTCGAGGCTTTCCCACGAGGCTTTCCCACAGGGCTGTGCCACGTGCCACCTTGGTGTGAGTCGATCCTCGGCGTGAAAGACGAGCCGGTGAAGGGAAAAGAGCTTCCTCTGGAATGGACTGAGACATCTGGGGGACTCTTGGAATGGTGGCACGACCCTGGAGTTCCTCTCGCCATTCCTGTTGAGAGGGCCTCCTCTTGAGATGCGACGGGAACGCCAGGAACTCTTTCCCGACGAAGCAGGGAAAGGATCCCTCATCTCGAGCTACGAGGCGGAAACGGGGCTCCTCTGGATGTGGGCGGGACCCTCGTGATTCCTCTCGAGTGGAGACGGGTATGTCGGGGAACTTCTTGATTTGCACCAAGGGTGTGAAGGACCCTTTCGAAGTTCCAGAGGTGAGGTGTGATCAGCCTCGAGACGCCTCAGCGGAAATGGGCCTCATCTCGCCTGGAGGGGAGAACCTCCTGGATTTTCTCGAGTTGCGGCAGGTCTTCTCGAGTTACGACGGGGACCTCAGGGACCCGCTCTGGTGGCCTCAGGAAAGGCCAGTCCCCATGCGAGTTGCTAGGGGACCTCTCGGGATTCCTCTCCCGTCCATGCCGGGGCCTCAGTCCTTGTGTGGAGTCGGGGCCGGAACCCGAGGATTCCTCTCCAGTGTTGCCATGGATCTTGGGGTGCTTCTGAGTCTCCCCAGGGGAGTCAGGCCTCGTCTCGAGTGGGGGCATGCACGTGCGCTTTCCTCCCGAGCTGCAGCAGTAGTGTCACGCTTCCTGTCACGTGGATCAAGGGATCTGTGGCTTTCCCTCGAGGCTGTCCCTCGAGGCTTTCCCACGAGGCTTTCCCACAGGGCTGTGCCAGGTGCCACCTTGGTGTGAGTCGATCCTCGGCGTGAAAGACGAGCCGGTGAAGGGAAAAGAGGTTCCTCTGGAATGGACTGAGACATCTGGGGGACTCTTGGAATGGTGGCACGACCCTGGAGTTCCTCTCGCCGTTCCTGTTGAGAGGGCCTCCTCTTGAGATGCGACGGGAACGCCGGGAACTCTTTCCCGACGAAGCAGGGAAAGGATCCCTCATCTCGAGCTACGAGGCGGAAACGGGGCTCCTCTGGATGTGGGCGGGACCCTCGTGATTCCTCTCGAGTGGAGACGGCTAGGTCGGGGAACTTCTTGATTTGCACCAAGGGTGTGAAGGACCCTTTCGAAGTTCCAGAGGTGAGGTGTGATCAGCCTCGAGACGCCTCAGCGGAAATGGGCCTCATCTCGCCTGGAGGGGAGAACCTCCTGGATTTTCTCGAGTTGTGGCAGGTCTTCTCGAGTTACGACGGGGACCTCAGGGACCCGCTCTGGTGGCCTCAGGAAAGGCCAGTCCCCATGCGAGTTGCTAGGGGACCTCTCGGGATTCCTCTCCCGTCCATGCCGGGGCCTCAGTCCTTGTGTGGAGTCGGGGCCGGAACCTCAGGGTTCCTCTCCAGTGTTGCCATGGATCTTGGGGTGCTTCTGAGTCTCCCCAGGGGAGTCAGGCCTCGTCTCGAGTGGGGGCATGCACGTGCGCTTTCCTCCCGAGCTGCAGCAGTAGTGTCACGCTTCCTGTCACGTGGATCAAGGGATCTGTGGCTTTCCCTCGAGGCTGTCCCTCGAGGCTTTCCCACGAGGCTTTCCCACAGGGCTGTGCCACGTGCCACCTTGGTGTGAGTCGATCCTCGGCGTGAAAGACGAGCCGGTGAAGGGAAAAGAGGTTCCTCTGGAATGGACTGAGACATCTGGGGGACTCTTGGAATGGTGGCACGACCCTGGAGTTCCTCTCGCCGTTCCTGTTGAGAGGGCCTCCTCTTGAGATGCGACGGGAACGCCGGGAACTCTTTCCCGACGAAGCAGGGAAAGGATCCCTCATCTCGAGCTACGAGGCGGAAACGGGGCTCCTCTGGATGTGGGCGGGACCCTCGTGATTCCTCTCGAGTGGAGACGGGTATGTCGGGGAACTTCTTGATTTGCACCAAGGGTGTGAAGGACCCTTTCGAAGTTCCAGAGGTGAGGTGTGATCAGCCTCGAGACGCCTCAGCGGAAATGGGCCTCATCTCGCCTGGAGGGGAGAACCTCCTGGATTTTCTCGAGTTGTGGCAGGTCTTCTCGAGTTACGACGGGGACCTCAGGGACCCGCTCTGGTGGCCTCAGGAAAGGCCAGTCCCCATGCGAGTTGCTAGGGGACCTCTCGGGATTCCTCTCCCGTCCATGCCGGGGCCTCAGTCCTTGTGTGGAGTCGGGGCCGGAACCTCAGGGTTCCTCTCCAGTGTTGCCATGGATCTTGGGGTGCTTCTGAGTCTCCCCAGGGGAGTCAGGCCTCGTCTCGAGTGGGGGCATGCACGTGCGCTTTCCTCCCGAGCTGCAGCAGTAGTGTCACGCTTCCTGTCACGTGGATCAAGGGATCTGTGGCTTTCCCTCGAGGCTGTCCCTCGAGGCTTTCCCACGAGGCTTTCCCACAGGGCTGTGCCACGTGCCACCTTGGTGTGAGTCGATCCTCGGCGTGAAAGACGAGCCGGTGAAGGGAAAAGAGGTTCCTCTGGAATGGACTGAGACATCTGGGGGACTCTTGGAATGGTGGCACGACCCTGGATTTCCTCTCGCCGTTCCTGTTGAGAGGGCCTCCTCTTGAGATGCGACGGGAACGCCGGGAACTCTTTCCCGACGAAGCAGGGAAAGGATCCCTCATCTCGAGCTACGAGGCGGAAACGGGGCTCCTCTGGATGTGGGCGGGACCCTCGTGATTCCTCTCGAGTGGAGACGGGTATGTCGGGGAACTTCTTGATTTGCACCAAGGGTGTGAAGGACCCTTTCGAAGTTCCAGAGGTGAGGTGTGATCAGCCTCGAGACGCCTCAGCGGAAATGGGCCTCATCTCGCCTGGAGGGGAGAACCTCCTGGATTTTCTCGAGTTGCGGCAGGTCTTCTCGAGTTACGACGGGGACCTCAGGGACCCGCTCTGGTGGCCTCAGGAAAGGCCAGTCCCCATGCGAGTTGCTAGGGGACCTCTCGGGATTCCTCTCCCGTCCATGCCGGGGCCTCAGTCCTTGTGTGGAGTCGGGGCCGGAACCCGAGGATTCCTCTCCAGTGTTGCCATGGATCTTGGGGTGCTTCTGAGTCTCCCCAGGGGAGTCAGGCCTCGTCTCGAGTGGGGGCATGCACGTGCGCTTTCCTCCCGAGCTGCAGCAGTAGTGTCACGCTTCCTGTCACATGGATCAAGGGATCTGTGGCTTTCCCTCGAGGCTGTCCCTCGAGGCTTTCCCACGAGGCTTTCCCACAGGGCTGTGCCACGTGCCACCTTGGTGTGAGTCGATCCTCGGCGTGAAAGACGAGCCGGTGAAGGGAAAAGAGGTTCCTCTGGAATGGACTGAGACATCTGGGGGACTCTTGGAATGGTGGCACGACCCTGGAGTTCCTCTCGCCGTTCCTGTTGAGAGGGCCTCCTCTTGAGATGCGACGGGAACGCCGGGAACTCTTTCCCGACGAAGCAGGGAAAGGATCCCTCATCTCGAGCTACGAGGCGGAAACGGGGCTCCTCTGCATGTGGGCGGGACCCTCGTGATTCCTCTCGAGTGGAGACGGCTAGGTCGGGGAACTTCTTGATTTGCACCAAGGGTGTGAAGGACCCTTTCGAAGTTCCAGAGGTGAGGTGTGATCAGCCTCGAGACGCCTCAGCGGAAATGGGCCTCATCTCGCCTGGAGGGGAGAACCTCCTGGATTTTCTCGAGTTGTGGCAGGTCTTCTCGAGTTACGACGGGGACCTCAGGGACCCGCTCTGGTGGCCTCAGGAAAGGCCAGTCCCCATGCGAGTTGCTAGGGGACCTCTCGGGATTCCTCTCCCGTCCATGCCGGGGCCTCAGTCCTTGTGTGGAGTCGGGGCCGGAACCTGAGGATTCCTCTCCAGTGTTGCCATGGATCTTGGGGTGCTTCTGAGTCTCCCCAGGGGAGTCAGGCCTCGTCTCGAGTGGGGGCATGCACGTGCGCTTTCCTCCCGAGCTGCAGCAGTAGTGTCACGCTTCCTGTCACGTGGATCAAGGGATCTGTGGCTTTCCCTCGAGGCTGTCCCTCGAGGCTTTCCCACGAGGCTTTCCCACAGGGCTGTGCCACGTGCCACCTTGGTGTGAGTCGATCCTCGGCGTGAAAGACGAGCCGGTGAAGGGAAAAGAGCTTCCTCTGGAATGGACTGAGACATCTGGGGGACTCTTGGAATGGTGGCACGACCCTGGAGTTCCTCTCGCCATTCCTGTTGAGAGGGCCTCCTCTTGAGATGCGACGGGAACGCCAGGAACTCTTTCCCGACGAAGCAGGGAAAGGATCCCTCATCTCGAGCTACGAGGCGGAAACGGGGCTCCTCTGGATGTGGGCGGGACCCTCGTGATTCCTCTCGAGTGGAGACGGGTATGTCGGGGAACTTCTTGATTTGCACCAAGGGTGTGAAGGACCCTTTCGAAGTTCCAGAGGTGAGGTGTGATCAGCCTCGAGACGCCTCAGCGGAAATGGGCCTCATCTCGCCTGGAGGGGAGAACCTCCTGGATTTTCTCGAGTTGCGGCAGGTCTTCTCGAGTTACGACGGGGACCTCAGGGACCCGCTCTGGTGGCCTCAGGAAAGGCCAGTCCCCATGCGAGTTGCTAGGGGACCTCTCGGGATTCCTCTCCCGTCCATGCCGGGGCCTCAGTCCTTGTGTGGAGTCGGGGCCGGAACCCGAGGATTCCTCTCCAGTGTTGCCATGGATCTTGGGGTGCTTCTGAGTCTCCCCAGGGGAGTCAGGCCTCGTCTCGAGTGGGGGCATGCACGTGCGCTTTCCTCCCGAGCTGCAGCAGTAGTGTCACGCTTCCTGTCACGTGGATCAAGGGATCTGTGGCTTTCCCTCGAGGCTGTCCCTCGAGGCTTTCCCACGAGGCTTTCCCACAGGGCTGTGCCACGTGCCACCTTGGTGTGAGTCGATCCTCGGCGTGAAAGACGAGCCGGTGAAGGGAAAAGAGGTTCCTCTGGAATGGACTGAGACATCTGGGGGACTCTTGGAATGGTGGCACGACCCTGGAGTTCCTTTCGCCGTTCCTGTTGAGAGGGCCTCCTCTTGAGATGCGACGGGAACGCCGGGAACTCTTTCCCGACGAAGCAGGGAAAGGATCCCTCATCTCGAGCTACGAGGCGGAAACGGGGCTCCTCTGGATGTGGGCGGGACCCTCGTGATTCCTCTCGAGTGGAGACGGCTAGGTCGGGGAACTTCTTGATTTGCACCAAGGGTGTGAAGGACCCTTTCGAAGTTCCAGAGGTGAGGTGTGATCAGCCTCGAGACGCCTCAGCGGAAATGGGCCTCATCTCGCCTGGAGGGGAGAACCTCCTGGATTTTCTCGAGTTGTGGCAGGTCTTCTCGAGTTACGACGGGGACCTCAGGGACCCGCTCTGGTGGCCTCAGGAAAGGCCAGTCCCCATGCGAGTTGCTAGGGGACCTCTCGGGATTCCTCTCCCGTCCATGCCGGGGCCTCAGTCCTTGTGTGGAGTCGGGGCCGGAACCTCAGGGTTCCTCTCCAGTGTTGCCATGGATCTTGGGGTGCTTCTGAGTCTCCCCAGGGGAGTCAGGCCTCGTCTCGAGTGGGGGCATGCACGTGCGCTTTCCTCCCGAGCTGCAGCAGTAGTGTCACGCTTCCTGTCACGTGGATCAAGGGATCTGTGGCTTTCCCTCGAGGCTGTCCCTCGAGGATTTCCCACGAGGCTTTCCCACAGGGCTGTGCCACGTGCCACCTTGGTGTGAGTCGATCCTCGGCGTGAAAGACGAGCCGGTGAAGGGAAAAGAGGTTCCTCTGGAATGGACTGAGACATCTGGGGGACTCTTGGAATGGTGGCACGACCCTGGAGTTCCTCTCGCCGTTCCTGTTGAGAGGGCCTCCTCTTGAGATGCGACGGGAACGCCGGGAACTCTTTCCCGACGAAGCAGGGAAAGGATCCCTCATCTCGAGCTACGAGGCGGAAACGGGGCTCCTCTGGATGTGGGCGGGACCCTCGTGATTCCTCTCGAGTGGAGACGGCTAGGTCGGGGAACTTCTTGATTTGCACCAAGGGTGTGAAGGACCCTTTCGAAGTTCCAGAGGTGAGGTGTGATCAGCCTCGAGACGCCTCAGCGGAAATGGGCCTCATCTCGCCTGGAGGGGAGAACCTCCTGGATTTTCTCGAGTTGCGGCATGTCTTCTCGAGTTACGACGGGGACCTCAGGGACCCGCTCTGGTGGCCTCAGGAAAGGCCAGTCCCCATGCGAGTTGCTAGGGGACCTCTCGGGATTCCTCTCCCGTCCATGCCGGGGCCTCAGTCCTTGTGTGGAGTCGGGGCCGGAACCCGAGGATTCCTCTCCAGTGTTGCCATGGATCTTGGGGTGCTTCTGAGTCTCCCCAGGGGAGTCAGGCCTCGTCTCGAGTGGGGGCATGCACGTGCGCTTTCCTCCCGAGCTGCAGCAGTAGTGTCACGTTTCCTGTCACATGGATCAAGGGATCTGTGGCTTTCCCTCGAGGCTGTCCCTCGAGGCTTTCCCACGAGGCTTTCCCACAGGGCTGTGCCACGTGCCACCTTGGTGTGAGTCGATCCTCGGCGTGAAAGACGAGCCGGTGAAGGGAAAAGAGGTTCCTCTGGAATGGACTGAGACATCTGGGGGACTCTTGGAATGGTGGCACGACCCTGGAGTTCCTCTCGCCGTTCCTGTTGAGAGGGCCTCCTCTTGAGATGCGACGGGAACGCCGGGAACTCTTTCCCGACGAAGCAGGGAAAGGATCCCTCATCTCGAGCTACGAGGCGGAAACGGGGCTCCTCTGCATGTGGGCGGGACCCTCGTGATTCCTCTCGAGTGGAGACGGCTAGGTCGGGGAACTTCTTGATTTGCACCAAGGGTGTGAAGGACCCTTTCGAAGTTCCACAGGTGAGGTGTGATCAGCCTCGAGACGCCTCAGCGGAAATGGGCCTCATCTCGCCTGGAGGGGAGAACCTCCTGGATTTTCTCGAGTTGTGGCAGGTCTTCTCGAGTTACGACGGGGACCTCAGGGACCCGCTCTGGTGGCCTCAGGAAAGGCCATTCCCCTTGTGAGTTGCTAGGGGACCTCTCGGGATTCCTCTCCCGTCCATGCCGGGGCCTCAGTCCTTGTGTGGAGTCGGGGCGGGAACCTGAGGATTCCTCTCCAGTGTTGCCATGGATCTTGGGGTGCTTCTGAGTCTCCCCAGGGGAGTCAGGCCTCGTCTCGAGTGGGGGCATGCACGTGCGCTTTCCTCCCGAGCTGCAGCAGTAGTGTCACGCTTCCTGTCACGTGGATCAAGGGATCTGTGGCTTTCCCTCGAGGCTGTCCCTCGAGGCTTTCCCACGAGGCTTTCCCACAGGGCTGTGCCACGTGCCACCTTGGTGTGAGTCGATCCTCGGCGTGAAAGACGAGCCGGTGAAGGGAAAAGAGCTTCCTCTGGAATGGACTGAGACATCTGGGGGACTCTTGGAATGGTGGCACGACCCTGGAGTTCCTCTCGCCATTCCTGTTGAGAGGGCCTCCTCTTGAGATGCGACGGGAACGCCAGGAACTCTTTCCCGACGAAGCAGGGAAAGGATCCCTCATCTCGAGCTACGAGGCGGAAACGGGGCTCCTCTGGATGTGGGCGGGACCCTCGTGATTCCTCTCGAGTGGAGACGGGTATGTCGGGGAACTTCTTGATTTGCACCAAGGGTGTGAAGGACCCTTTCGAAGTTCCAGAGGTGAGGTGTGATCAGCCTCGAGACGCCTCAGCGGAAATGGGCCTCATCTCGCCTGGAGGGGAGAACCTCCTGGATTTTCTCGAGTTGCGGCAGGTCTTCTCGAGTTACGACGGGGACCTCAGGGACCCGCTCTGGTGGCCTCAGGAAAGGCCAGTCCCCATGCGAGTTGCTAGGGGACCTCTCGGGATTCCTCTCCCGTCCATGCCGGGGCCTCAGTCCTTGTGTGGAGTCGGGGCCGGAACCCGAGGATTCCTCTCCAGTGTTGCCATGGATCTTGGGGTGCTTCTGAGTCTCCCCAGGGGAGTCAGGCCTCGTCTCGAGTGGGGGCATGCACGTGCGCTTTCCTCCCGAGCTGCAGCAGTAGTGTCACGCTTCCTGTCACGTGGATCAAGGGATCTGTGGCTTTCCCTCGAGGCTGTCCCTCGAGGCTTTCCCACGAGGCTTTCCCACAGGGCTGTGCCAGGTGCCACCTTGGTGTGAGTCGATCCTCGGCGTGAAAGACGAGCCGGTGAAGGGAAAAGAGGTTCCTCTGGAATGGACTGAGACATCTGGGGGACTCTTGGAATGGTGGCACGACCCTGGAGTTCCTCTCGCCGTTCCTGTTGAGAGGGCCTCCTCTTGAGATGCGACGGGAACGCCGGGAACTCTTTCCCGACGAAGCAGGGAAAGGATCCCTCATCTCGAGCTACGAGGCGGAAACGGGGCTCCTCTGCATGTGGGCGGGACCCTCGTGATTCCTCTCGAGTGGAGACGGCTAGGTCGGGGAACTTCTTGATTTGCACCAAGGGTGTGAAGGACCCTTTCGAAGTTCCAGAGGTGAGGTGTGATCAGCCTCGAGACGCCTCAGCGGAAATGGGCCTCATCTCGCCTGGAGGGGAGAACCTCCTGGATTTTCTCGAGTTGTGGCAGGTCTTCTCGAGTTACGACGGGGACCTCAGGGACCCGCTCTGGTGGCCTCAGGAAAGGCCAGTCCCCATGCGAGTTGCTAGGGGACCTCTCGGGATTCCTCTCCCGTCCATGCCGGGGCCTCAGTCCTTGTGTGGAGTCGGGGCCGGAACCTCAGGGTTCCTCTCCAGTGTTGCCATGGATCTTGGGGTGCTTCTGAGTCTCCCCAGGGGAGTCAGGCCTCGTCTCGAGTGGGGGCATGCACGTGCGCTTTCCTCCCGAGCTGCAGCAGTAGTGTCACGCTTCCTGTCACGTGGATCAAGGGATCTGTGGCTTTCCCTCGAGGCTGTCCCTCGAGGCTTTCCCACGAGGCTTTCCCACAGGGCTGTGCCACGTGCCACCTTGGTGTGAGTCGATCCTCGGCGTGAAAGACGAGCCGGTGAAGGGAAAAGAGGTTCCTCTGGAATGGACTGAGACATCTGGGGGACTCTTGGAATGGTGGCACGACCCTGGAGTTCCTCTCGCCGTTCCTGTTGAGAGGGCCTCCTCTTGAGATGCGACGGGAACGCCGGGAACTCTTTCCCGACGAAGCAGGGAAAGGATCCCTCATCTCGAGCTACGAGGCGGAAACGGGGCTCCTCTGGATGTGGGCGGGACCCTCGTGATTCCTCTCGAGTGGAGACGGGTATGTCGGGGAACTTCTTGATTTGCACCAAGGGTGTGAAGGACCCTTTCGAAGTTCCAGAGGTGAGGTGTGATCAGCCTCGAGACGCCTCAGCGGAAATGGGCCTCATCTCGCCTGGAGGGGAGAACCTCCTGGATTTTCTCGAGTTGTGGCAGGTCTTCTCGAGTTACGACGGGGACCTCAGGGACCCGCTCTGGTGGCCTCAGGAAAGGCCAGTCCCCATGCGAGTTGCTAGGGGACCTCTCGGGATTCCTCTCCCGTCCATGCCGGGGCCTCAGTCCTTGTGTGGAGTCGGGGCCGGAACCTCAGGGTTCCTCTCCAGTGTTGCCATGGATCTTGGGGTGCTTCTGAGTCTCCCCAGGGGAGTCAGGCCTCGTCTCGAGTGGGGGCATGCACGTGCGCTTTCCTCCCGAGCTGCAGCAGTAGTGTCACGCTTCCTGTCACGTGGATCAAGGGATCTGTGGCTTTCCCTCGAGGCTGTCCCTCGAGGCTTTCCCACGAGGCTTTCCCACAGGGCTGTGCCACGTGCCACCTTGGTGTGAGTCGATCCTCGGCGTGAAAGACGAGCCGGTGAAGGGAAAAGAGGTTCCTCTGGAATGGACTGAGACATCTGGGGGACTCTTGGAATGGTGGCACGACCCTGGATTTCCTCTCGCCGTTCCTGTTGAGAGGGCCTCCTCTTGAGATGCGACGGGAACGCCGGGAACTCTTTCCCGACGAAGCAGGGAAAGGATCCCTCATCTCGAGCTACGAGGCGGAAACGGGGCTCCTCTGGATGTGGGCGGGACCCTCGTGATTCCTCTCGAGTGGAGACGGGTATGTCGGGGAACTTCTTGATTTGCACCAAGGGTGTGAAGGACCCTTTCGAAGTTCCAGAGGTGAGGTGTGATCAGCCTCGAGACGCCTCAGCGGAAATGGGCCTCATCTCGCCTGGAGGGGAGAACCTCCTGGATTTTCTCGAGTTGCGGCAGGTCTTCTCGAGTTACGACGGGGACCTCAGGGACCCGCTCTGGTGGCCTCAGGAAAGGCCAGTCCCCATGCGAGTTGCTAGGGGACCTCTCGGGATTCCTCTCCCGTCCATGCCGGGGCCTCAGTCCTTGTGTGGAGTCGGGGCCGGAACCCGAGGATTCCTCTCCAGTGTTGCCATGGATCTTGGGGTGCTTCTGAGTCTCCCCAGGGGAGTCAGGCCTCGTCTCGAGTGGGGGCATGCACGTGCGCTTTCCTCCCGAGCTGCAGCAGTAGTGTCACGCTTCCTGTCACGTGGATCAAGGGATCTGTGGCTTTCCCTCGAGGCTGTCCCTCGAGGCTTTCCCACGAGGCTTTCCCACAGGGCTGTGCCACGTGCCACCTTGGTGTGAGTCGATCCTCGGCGTGAAAGACGAGCCGGTGAAGGGAAAAGAGGTTCCTCTGGAATGGACTGAGACATCTGGGGGACTCTTGGAATGGTGGCACGACCCTGGAGTTCCTCTCGCCGTTCCTGTTGAGAGGGCCTCCTCTTGAGATGCGACGGGAACGCCGGGAACTCTTTCCCGACGAAGCAGGGAAAGGATCCCTCATCTCGAGCTACGAGGCGGAAACGGGGCTCCTCTGGATGTGGGCGGGACCCTCGTGATTCCTCTCGAGTGGAGACGGGTATGTCGGGGAACTTCTTGATTTGCACCAAGGGTGTGAAGGACCCTTTCGAAGTTCCAGAGGTGAGGTGTGATCAGCCTCGAGACGCCTCAGCGGAAATGGGCCTCATCTCGCCTGGAGGGGAGAACCTCCTGGATTTTCTCGAGTTGCGGCAGGTCTTCTCGAGTTACGACGGGGACCTCAGGGACCCGCTCTGGTGGCCTCAGGAAAGGCCAGTCCCCATGCGAGTTGCTAGGGGACCTCTCGGGATTCCTCTCCCGTCCATGCCGGGGCCTCAGTCCTTGTGTGGAGTCGGGGCCGGAACCTCAGGGTTCCTCTCCAGTGTTGCCATGGATCTTGGGGTGCTTCTGAGTCTCCCCAGGGGAGTCAGGCCTCGTCTCGAGTGGGGGCATGCACGTGCGCTTTCCTCCCGAGCTGCAGCAGTAGTGTCACGCTTCCTGTCACGTGGATCAAGGGATCTGTGGCTTTCCCTCGAGGCTGTCCCTCGAGGCTTTCCCACGAGGCTTTCCCACAGGGCTGTGCCACGTGCCACCTTGGTGTGAGTCGATCCTCGGCGTGAAAGACGAGCCGGTGAAGGGAAAAGAGGTTCCTCTGGAATGGACTGAGACATCTGGGGGACTCTTGGAATGGTGGCACGACCCTGGAGTTCCTCTCGCCGTTCCTGTTGAGAGGGCCTCCTCTTGAGATGCGACGGGAACGCCGGGAACTCTTTCCCGACGAAGCAGGGAAAGGATCCCTCATCTCGAGCTACGAGGCGGAAACGGGGCTCCTCTGGATGTGGGCGGGACCCTCGTGATTCCTCTCGAGTGGAGACGGGTATGTCGGGGAACTTCTTGATTTGCACCAAGGGTGTGAAGGACCCTTTCGAAGTTCCAGAGGTGAGGTGTGATCAGCCTCGAGACGCCTCAGCGGAAATGGGCCTCATCTCGCCTGGAGGGGAGAACCTCCTGGATTTTCTCGAGTTGTGGCAGGTCTTCTCGAGTTACGACGGGGACCTCAGGGACCCGCTCTGGTGGCCTCAGGAAAGGCCAGTCCCCATGCGAGTTGCTAGGGGACCTCTCGGGATTCCTCTCCCGTCCATGCCGGGGCCTCAGTCCTTGTGTGGAGTCGGGGCCGGAACCTCAGGGTTCCTCTCCAGTGTTGCCATGGATCTTGGGGTGCTTCTGAGTCTCCCCAGGGGAGTCAGGCCTCGTCTCGAGTGGGGGCATGCACGTGCGCTTTCCTCCCGAGCTGCAGCAGTAGTGTCACGCTTCCTGTCACGTGGATCAAGGGATCTGTGGCTTTCCCTCGAGGCTGTCCCTCGAGGCTTTCCCACGAGGCTTTCCCACAGGGCTGTGCCACGTGCCACCTTGGTGTGAGTCGATCCTCGGCGTGAAAGACGAGCCGGTGAAGGGAAAAGAGGTTCCTCTGGAATGGACTGAGACATCTGGGGGACTCTTGGAATGGTGGCACGACCCTGGATTTCCTCTCGCCGTTCCTGTTGAGAGGGCCTCCTCTTGAGATGCGACGGGAACGCCGGGAACTCTTTCCCGACGAAGCAGGGAAAGGATCCCTCATCTCGAGCTACGAGGCGGAAACGGGGCTCCTCTGGATGTGGGCGGGACCCTCGTGATTCCTCTCGAGTGGAGACGGGTATGTCGGGGAACTTCTTGATTTGCACCAAGGGTGTGAAGGACCCTTTCGAAGTTCCAGAGGTGAGGTGTGATCAGCCTCGAGACGCCTCAGCGGAAATGGGCCTCATCTCGCCTGGAGGGGAGAACCTCCTGGATTTTCTCGAGTTGCGGCAGGTCTTCTCGAGTTACGACGGGGACCTCAGGGACCCGCTCTGGTGGCCTCAGGAAAGGCCAGTCCCCATGCGAGTTGCTAGGGGACCTCTCGGGATTCCTCTCCCGTCCATGCCGGGGCCTCAGTCCTTGTGTGGAGTCGGGGCCGGAACCCGAGGATTCCTCTCCAGTGTTGCCATGGATCTTGGGGTGCTTCTGAGTCTCCCCAGGGGAGTCAGGCCTCGTCTCGAGTGGGGGCATGCACGTGCGCTTTCCTCCCGAGCTGCAGCAGTAGTGTCACGCTTCCTGTCACGTGGATCAAGGGATCTGTGGCTTTCCCTCGAGGCTGTCCCTCGAGGCTTTCCCACGAGGCTTTCCCACAGGGCTGTGCCACGTGCCACCTTGGTGTGAGTCGATCCTCGGCGTGAAAGACGAGCCGGTGAAGGGAAAAGAGGTTCCTCTGGAATGGACTGAGACATCTGGGGGACTCTTGGAATGGTGGCACGACCCTGGAGTTCCTCTCGCCGTTCCTGTTGAGAGGGCCTCCTCTTGAGATGCGACGGGAACGCCGGGAACTCTTTCCCGACGAAGCAGGGAAAGGATCCCTCATCTCGAGCTACGAGGCGGAAACGGGGCTCCTCTGGATGTGGGCGGGACCCTCGTGATTCCTCTCGAGTGGAGACGGGTATGTCGGGGAACTTCTTGATTTGCACCAAGGGTGTGAAGGACCCTTTCGAAGTTCCAGAGGTGAGGTGTGATCAGCCTCGAGACGCCTCAGCGGAAATGGGCCTCATCTCGCCTGGAGGGGAGAACCTCCTGGATTTTCTCGAGTTGCGGCAGGTCTTCTCGAGTTACGACGGGGACCTCAGGGACCCGCTCTGGTGGCCTCAGGAAAGGCCAGTCCCCATGCGAGTTGCTAGGGGACCTCTCGGGATTCCTCTCCCGTCCATGCCGGGGCCTCAGTCCTTGTGTGGAGTCGGGGCCGGAACCCGAGGATTCCTCTCCAGTGTTGCCATGGATCTTGGGGTGCTTCTGAGTCTCCCCAGGGGAGTCAGGCCTCGTCTCGAGTGGGGGCATGCACGTGCGCTTTCCTCCCGAGCTGCAGCAGTAGTGTCACGCTTCCTGTCACGTGGATCAAGGGATCTGTGGCTTTCCCTCGAGGCTGTCCCTCGAGGCTTTCCCACGAGGCTTTCCCACAGGGCTGTGCCACGTGCCACCTTGGTGTGAGTCGATCCTCGGCGTGAAAGACGAGCCGGTGAAGGGAAAAGAGGTTCCTCTGGAATGGACTGAGACATCTGGGGGACTCTTGGAATGGTGGCACGACCCTGGAGTTCCTCTCGCCGTTCCTGTTGAGAGGGCTTCCTCTTGAGATGCGACGGGAACGCCGGGAACTCTTTCCCGACGAAGCAGGGAAAGGATCCCTCATCTCGAGCTACGAGGCGGAAACGGGGCTCCTCTGCATGTGGGCGGGACCCTCGTGATTCCTCTCGAGTGGAGACGGCTAGGTCGGGGAACTTCTTGATTTGCACCAAGGGTGTGAAGGACCCTTTCGAAGTTCCAGAGGTGAGTTGTGATCAGCCTTGAGACGCCTCAGCGGAAATGGGCCTCATCTCGCCTGGAGGGGAGAACCTCCTGGATTTTCTCGAGTTGCGGCAGGTCTTCTCGAGTTACGACGGGGACCTCAGGGACCCGCTCTGGTGGCCTCAGGAAAGGCCAGTCCCCATGCGAGTTGCTAGGGGACCTCTCGGGATTCCTCTCCCGTCCATGCCGGGGCCTCAGTCCTTGTGTGGAGTCGGGGCCGGAACCCGAGGATTCCTCTCCAGTGTTGCCATGGATCTTGGGGTGCTTCTGAGTCTCCCCAGGGGAGTCAGGCCTCGTCTCGAGTGGGGGCATGCACGTGCGCTTTCCTCCCGAGCTGCAGCAGTAGTGTCACGCTTCCTGTCACGTGGATCAAGGGATCTGTGGCTTTCCCTCGAGGCTGTCCCTCGAGGCTTTCCCACGAGGCTTTCCCACAGGGCTGTGCCACATGCCACCTTGGTGTGAGTCGATCCTCGGCGTGAAAGACGAGCCGGTGAAGGGAAAAGAGGTTCCTCTGGAATGGACTGAGACATCTGGGGGACTCTTGGAATGGTGGCACGACCCTGGAGTTCCTCTCGCCGTTCCTGTTGAGAGGGCCTCCTCTTGAGATGCGACGGGAACGCCGGGAACTCTTTCCCGACGAAGCAGGGAAAGGATCCCTCATCTCGAGCTACGAGGCGGAAACGGGGCTCCTCTGCATGTGGGCGGGACCCTCGTGATTCCTCTCGAGTGGAGACGGCTAGGTCGGGGAACTTCTTGATTTGCACCAAGGGTGTGAAGGACCCTTTCGAAGTTCCAGAGGTGAGTTGTGATCAGCCTCGAGACGCCTCAGCGGAAATGGGCCTCATCTCGCCTGGAGGGGAGAACCTCCTGGATTTTCTCGAGTTGCGGCAGGTCTTCTCGAGTTACGACGGGGACCTCAGGGACCCGCTCTGGTGGCCTCAGGAAAGGCCAGTCCCCATGCGAGTTGCTAGGGGACCTCTCGGGATTCCTCTCCCGTCCATGCCGGGGCCTCAGTCCTTGTGTGGAGTCGGGGCCGGAACCCGAGGATTCCTCTCCAGTGTTGCCATGGATCTTGGGGTGCTTCTGAGTCTCCCCAGGGGAGTCAGGCCTCGTCTCGAGTGGGGGCATGCACGTGCGCTTTCCTCCCGAGCTGCAGCAGTAGTGTCACGCTTCCTGTCACGTGGATCAAGGGATCTGTGGCTTTCCCTCGAGGCTGTCCGTCGAGGCTTTCCCACGAGGCTTTCCCACAGGGCTGTGCCACATGCCACCTTGGTGTGAGTCGATCCTCGGCGTGAAAGACGAGCCGGTGAAGGGAAAAGAGGTTCCTCTGGAATGGACTGAGACATCTGGGGGACTCTTGGAATGGTGGCACGACCCTGGAGTTCCTCTCGCCGTTCCTGTTGAGAGGGCCTCCTCTTGAGATGCGACGGGAACGCCGGGAACTCTTTCCCGACGAAGCAGGGAAAGGATCCCTCATCTCGAGCTACGAGGCGGAAACGGGGCTCCTCTGCATGTGGGCGGGACCCTCGTGATTCCTCTCGAGTGGAGACGGCTAGGTCGGGGAACTTCTTGATTTGCACCAAGGGTGTGAAGGACCCTTTCGAAGTTCCAGAGGTGAGGTGTGATCAGCCTCGAGACGCCTCAGCGGAAATGGGCCTCATCTCGCCTGGAGGGGAGAACCTCCTGGATTTTCTCGAGTTGTGGCAGGTCTTCTCGAGTTACGACGGGGACCTCAGGGACCCGCTCTGGTGGCCTCAGGAAAGGCCAGTCCCCATGCGAGTTGCTAGGGGACCTCTCGGGATTCCTCTCCCGTCCATGCCGGGGCCTCAGTCCTTGTGTGGAGTGGGGGCCGGAACCTCAGGGTTCCTCTCCAGTGTTGCCATGGATCTTGGGGTGCTTCTGAGTCTCCCCAGGGGAGTCAGGCCTCGTCTCGAGTGGGGGCATGCACGTGCGCTTTCCTCCCGAGCTGCAGCAGTAGTGTCACGCTTCCTGTCAGGTGGATCAAGGGATCTGTGGCTTTCCCTCGAGGCTGTCCCTCGAGGCTTTCCCACGAGGCTTTCCCACAGGGCTGTGCCACGTGCCACCTTGGTGTGAGTCGATCCTCGGCGTGAAAGACGAGCCGGTGAAGGGAAAAGAGGTTCCTCTGGAATGGACTGAGACATCTGGGGGACTCTTGGAATGGTGGCACGACCCTGGAGTTCCTCTCGCCGTTCCTGTTGAGAGGGCCTCCTCTTGAGATGCGACGGGAACGCCGGGAACTCTTTCCCGACGAAGCAGGGAAAGGATCCCTCATCTCGAGCTACGAGGCGGAAACGGGGCTCCTCTGCATGTGGGCGGGACCCTCGTGATTCCTCTCGAGTGGAGACGGCTAGGTCGGGGAACTTCTTGATTTGCACCAAGGGTGTGAAGGACCCTTTCGAAGTTCCAGAGGTGAGGTGTGATCAGCCTCGAGACGCCTCAGCGGAAATGGGCCTCATCTCGCCTGGAGGGGAGAACCTCCTGGATTTTCTCGAGTTGTGGCAGGTCTTCTCGAGTTACGACGGGGACCTCAGGGACCCGCTCTGGTGGCCTCAGGAAAGGCCAGTCCCCATGCGAGTTGCTAGGGGACCTCTCGGGATTCCTCACCCGTCCATGCCGGGGCCTCAGTCCTTGTGTGGAGTCGGGGCCGGAACCTCAGGGTTCCTCTCCAGTGTTGCCATGGATCTTGGGGTGCTTCTGAGTCTCCCCAGGGGAGTCAGGCCTCGTCTCGAGTGGGGGCATGCACGTGCGCTTTCCTCCCGAGCTGCAGCAGTAGTGTCACGCTTCCTGTCACGTGGATCAAGGGATCTGTGGCTTTCCCTCGAGGCTGTCCCTCGAGGCTTTCCCACGAGGCTTTCCCACAGGGCTGTGCCACGTGCCACCTTGGTGTGAGTCGATCCTCGGCGTGAAAGACGAGCCGGTGAAGGGAAAAGAGGTTCCTCTGGAATGGACTGAGACATCTGGGGGACTCTTGGAATGGTGGCACGACCCTGGAGTTCCTCTCGCCGTTCCTGTTGAGAGGGCCTCCTCTTGAGATGCGACGGGAACGCCGGGAACTCTTTCCCGACGAAGCAGGGAAAGGATCCCTCAACTCGAGCTACGAGGCGGAAACGGGGCTCCTCTGGATGTGGGCGGGACCCTCGTGATTCCTCTCGAGTGGAGACGGGTATGTCGGGGAACTTCTTGATTTGCACCAAGGGTGTGAAGGACCCTTTCGAAGTTCCAGAGGTGAGGTGTGATCAGCGTCGAGACGCCTCAGCGGAAATGGGCCTCATCTCGCCTGGAGGGGAGAACCTCCTGGATTTTCTCGAGTAGCGGCAGGTCTTCTCGAGTTACGACGGGGACCTCAGGGACCCGCTCTGGTGGCCTCAGGAAAGGCCAGTCCCCATGCGAGTTGCTAGGGGACCTCTCGGGATTCCTCTCCCGTCCATGCCGGGGCCTCAGTCCTTGTGTGGAGTCGGGGCCGGAACCCGAGGATTCCTCTCCAGTGTTGCCATGGATCTTGGGGTGCTTCTGAGTCTCCCCAGGGGAGTCAGGCCTCGTCTCGAGTGGGGGCATGCACGTGCGCTTTCCTCCCGAGCTGCAGCAGTAGTGTCACGCTTCCTGTCACGTGGATCAAGGGATCTGTGGCTTTCCCTCGAGGCTGTCCCTCGATGCTTTCCCACGAGGCTTTCCCACAGGGCTGTGCCACATGCCACCTTGGTGTGAGTCGATCCTCGGCGTGAAAGACGAGCCGGTGAAGGGAAAAGAGTTTCCTCTGGAATGGACTGAGACATCTGGGGGACTCTTGGAATGGTGGCACGACCCTGGAGTTCCTCTCGCCGTTCCTGTTGAGAGGGCCTCCTCTTGAGATGCGACGGGAACGCCGGGAACTCTTTCCCGACGAAGCAGGGAAAGGATCCCTCATCTCGAGCTACGAGGCGGAAACGGGTCTCCTCTGCATGTGGGCGGGACCCTCGTGATTCCTCTCGAGTGGAGACGGCTAGGTCGGGGAACTTCTTGATTTGCACCAAGGGTGTGAAGGACCCTTTCGAAGTTCCAGAGGTGAGGTGTGATCAGCCTCGAGACGCCTCAGCGGAAATGGGCCTCATCTCGCCTGGAGGGGAGAACCTCCTGGATTTTCTCGAGTTGCGGCAGGTCTTCTCGAGTTACGACGGGGACCTCAGGGACCCGCTCTGGTGGCCTCAGGAAAGGCCAGTCCCCATGCGAGTTGCTAGGGGACCTCTCGGGATTCCTCTCCCGTCCATGCCGGGGCCTCAGTCCTTGTGTGGAGTCGGGGCCGGAACCTCAGGGTTCCTCTCCAGTGTTGCCATGGATCTTGGGGTGCTTCTGAGTCTCCCCAGGGGAGTCAGGCCTCGTCTCGAGTGGGGGCATGCACGTGCGCTTTCCTCCCGAGCTGCAGCAGTAGTGTCACGCTTCCTGTCACGTGGATCAAGGGATTTGTGGCTTTCCCTCGAGGCTGTCCCTCGAGGCTTTCCCACGAGGCTTTCCCACAGGGCTGTGCCACGTGCCACCTTGGTGTGAGTCGATCCTCGGCGTGAAAGACGAGCCGGTGAAGGGAAAAGAGGTTCCTCTGGAATGGACTGAGACATCTGGGGGACTCTTGGAATGGTGGCACGACCCTGGAGTTCCTCTCGCCGTTCCTGTTGAGAGGGCCTCCTCTTGAGATGCGACGGGAACGCCGGGAACTCTTTCCCGACGAAGCAGGGAAAGGATCCCTCATCTCGAGCTACGAGGCGGAAACGGGGCTCCTCTGGATGTGGGCGGGACCCTCGTGATTCCTCTCGAGTGGAGACGGGTATGTCGGGGAACTTCTTGATTTGCACCAAGGGTGTGAAGGACCCTTTCGAAGTTCCAGAGGTGAGGTGTGATCAGCCTCGAGACGCCTCAGCGGAAATGGGCCTCATCTCGCCTGGAGGGGAGAACCTCCTGGATTTTCTCGAGTTGCGGCAGGTCTTCTCGAGTTACGACGGGGACCTCAGGGACCCGCTCTGGTGGCCTCAGGAAAGGCCAGTCCCCATGCGAGTTGCTAGGGGACCTCTCGGGATTCCTCTCCCGTCCATGCCGGGGCCTCAGTCCTTGTGTGGAGTCGGGGCCGGAACCCGAGGATTCCTCTCCAGTGTTGCCATGGATCTTGGGGTGCTTCTGAGTCTCCCCAGGGGAGTCAGGCCTCGTCTCGAGTGGGGGCATGCACGTGCGCTTTCCTCCCGAGCTGCAGCAGTAGTGTCACGCTTCCTGTCACGTGGATCAAGGGATCTGTGGCTTTCCCTCGAGGCTGTCCCTCGAGGCTTTCCCACGAGGCTTTCCCACAGGGCTGTGCCACGTGCCACCTTGGTGTGAGTCGATCCTCGGCGTGAAAGACGAGCCGGTGAAGGGAAAAGAGGTTCCTCTGGAATGGACTGAGACATCTGGGGGACTCTTGGAATGGTGGCACGACCCTGGAGTTCCTCTCGCCGTTCCTGTTGAGAGGGCCTCCTCTTGAGATGCGACGGGAACGCCGGGAACTCTTTCCCGACGAAGCAGGGAAAGGATCCCTCATCTCGAGCTACGAGGCGGAAACGGGGCTCCTCTGCATGTGGGCGGGACCCTCGTGATTCCTCTCGAGTGGAGACGGGTATGTCGGGGAACTTCTTGATTTGCACCAAGGGTGTGAAGGACCCTTTCGAAGTTCCAGAGGTGAGGTGTGATCAGCCTCGAGACGCCTCAGCGGAAATGGGCCTCATCTCGCCTGGAGGGGAGAACCTCCTGGATTTTCTCGAGTTGCGGCAGGTCTTCTCGAGTTACGACGGGGACCTCAGGGACCCGCTCTGGTGGCCTCAGGAAAGGCCAGTCCCCATGCGAGTTGCTAGGGGACCTCTCGGGATTCCTCTCCCGTCCATGCCGGGGCCTCAGTCCTTGTGTGGAGTCGGGGCCGGAACACGAGGATTCCTCTCCAGTGTTGCCATGGATCTTGGGGTGCTTCTGAGTCTCCCCAGGGGAGTCAGGCCTCGTCTCGAGTGGGGGCATGCACGTGCGCTTTCCTCCCGAGCTGCAGCAGTAGTGTCACGCTTCCTGTCACGTGGATCAAGGGATCTGTGGCTTTCCCTCGAGGCTGTCCCTCGAGGCTTTCCCACGAGGCTTTCCCACAGGGCTGTGCCACGTGCCACCTTGGTGTGAGTCGATCCTCGGCGTGAAAGACGAGCCGGTGAAGGGAAAAGAGGTTCCTCTGGAATGGACTGAGACATCTGGGGGACTCTTGGAATGGTGGCACGACCCTGGAGTTCCTCTCGCCGTTCCTGTTGAGAGGGCCTCCTCTTGAGATGCGACGGGAACGCCGGGAACTCTTTCCCGACGAAGCAGGGAAAGGATCCCTCATCTCGAGCTACGAGGCGGAAACGGGGCTCCTCTGCATGTGGGCGGGACCCTCGTGATTCCTCTCGAGTGGAGACGGCTAGGTCGGGGAACTTCTTGATTTGCACCAAGGGTGTGAAGGACCCTTTCGAAGTTCCAGAGGTGAGGTGTGATCAGCCTCGAGACGCCTCAGTGGAAATGGGCCTCATCTCGCCTGGAGGGGAGAACCTCCTGGAATTTCTCGAGTTGTGGCAGGTCTTCTCGAGTTACGACGGGGACCTCAGGGACTCGCTCTGGTGGCCTCAGGAAAGGCCAGTCCCCATGCGAGTTGCTAGGGGACCTCTCGGGATTCCTCTCCCGTCCATGCCGGGGCCTCAGTCCTTGTGTGGAGTCGGGGCCGGAACCTCAGGGTTCCTCTCCAGTGTTGCCATGGATCTTGGGGTGCTTCTGAGTCTCCCCAGGGGAGTCAGGCCTCGTCTCGAGTGGGGGCATGCACGTGCGCTTTCCTCCCGAGCTGCAGCAGTAGTGTCACGCTTCCTGTCACGTGGATCAAGGGATCTGTGGCTTTCCCTCGAGGCTGTCCCTCGAGGCTTTCCCACGAGGCTTTCCCACAGGGCTGTGCCACGTGCCACCTTGGTGTGAGTCGATCCTCGGCGTGAAAGACGAGCCGGTGAAGGGAAAAGAGCTTCCTCTGGAATGGACTGAGACATCTGGGGGACTCTTGGAATGGTGGCACGACCCTGGAGTTCCTCTCGCCGTTCCTGTTGAGAGGGCCTCCTCTTGAGATGCGACGGGAACGCCGGGAACTCTTTCCCGACGAAGCAGGGAAAGGATCCCTCATCTCGAGCTACGAGGCGGAAACGGGGCTCCTCTGGATGTGGGCGGGACCCTCGTGATTCCTCTCGAGTGGAGACGGGTATGTCGGGGAACTTCTTGATTTGCACCAAGGGTGTGAAGGACCCTTTCGAAGTTCCAGAGGTGAGGTGTGATCAGCCTCGAGACGCCTCAGCGGAAATGGGCCTCATCTCGCCTGGAGGGGAGAACCTCCTGGATTTTCTCGAGTTGTGGCAGGTCTTCTCGAGTTACGACGGGGACCTCAGGGACCCGCTCTGGTGGCCTCAGGAAAGGCCAGTCCCCATGCGAGTTGCTAGGGGACCTCTCGGGATTCCTCTCCCGTCCATGCCGGGGCCTCAGTCCTTGTGTGGAGTCGGGGCCGGAACCTCAGGGTTCCTCTCCAGTGTTGCCATGGATCTTGGGGTGCTTCTGAGTCTCCCCAGGGGAGTCAGGCCTCGTCTCGAGTGGGGGCATGCACGTGCGCTTTCCTCCCGAGCTGCAGCAGTAGTGTCACGCTTCCTGTCACGTGGATCAAGGGATCTGTGGCTTTCCCTCGAGGCTGTCCCTCGAGGCTTTCCCACGAGGCTTTCCCACAGGGCTGTGCCACGTGCCACCTTGGTGTGAGTCGATCCTCGGCGTGAAAGACGAGCCGGTGAAGGGAAAAGAGGTTCCTCTGGAATGGACTGAGACATCTGGGGGACTCTTGGAATGGTGGCACGACCCTGGAGTTCCTCTCGCCGTTCCTGTTGAGAGGGCCTCCTCTTGAGATGCGACGGGAACGCCGGGAACTCTTTCCCGACGAAGCAGGGAAAGGATCCCTCATCTCGAGCTACGAGGCGGAAACGGGGCTCCTCTGGATGTGGGCGGGACCCTCGTGATTCCTCTCGAGTGGAGACGGGTATGTCGGGGAACTTCTTGATTTGCACCAAGGGTGTGAAGGACCCTTTCGAAGTTCCAGAGGTGAGGTGAGATCAGCCTCGAGACGCCTCAGCGGAAATGGGCCTCATCTCGCCTGGAGGGGAGAACCTCCTGGATTTTCTCGAGTTGCGGCAGGTCTTCTCGAGTTACGACGGGGACCTCAGGGACCCGCTCTGGTGGCCTCAGGAAAGGCCAGTCCCCATGCGAGTTGCTAGGGGACCTCTCGGGATTCCTCTCCCGTCCATGCCGGGGCCTCAGTCCTTGTGTGGAGTCGGGGCCGGAACCTCAGGGTTCCTCTCCAGTGTTGCCATGGATCTTGGGGTGCTTCTGAGTCTCCCCAGGGGAGTCAGGCCTCGTCTCGAGTGGGGGCATGCACGTGCGCTTTCCTCCCGAGCTGCAGCAGTAGTGTCACGCTTCCTGTCACGTGGATCAAGGGATCTGTGGCTTTCCCTCGAGGCTGTCCGTCGAGGCTTTCCCACGAGGCTTTCCCACAGGGCTGTGCCACGTGCCACCTTGGTGTGAGTCGATCCTCGGCGTGAAAGACGAGCCGGTGAAGGGAAAAGAGGTTCCTCTGGAATGGACTGAGACATCTGGGGGACTCTTGGAATGGTGGCACGACCCTGGAGTTCCTCTCGCCGTTCCTGTTGAGAGGGCCTCCTCTTGAGATGCGACGGGAACGCCGGGAACTCTTTCCCGACGAAGCAGGGAAAGGATCCCTCATCTCGAGCTACGAGGCGGAAACGGGGCTCCTCTGCATGTGGGCGGGACCCTCGTGATTCCTCTCGAGTGGAGACGGGTATGTCGGGGAACTTCTTGATTTGCACCAAGGGTGTGAAGGACCCTTTCGAAGTTCCAGAGGTGAGGTGTGATCAGCCTCGAGACGCCTCAGCGGAAATGGGCCTCATCTCGCCTGGAGGGGAGAACCTCCTGGATTTTCTCGAGTTGCGGCAGGTCTTCTCGAGTTACGACGGGGACCTAAGGGACCCGCTCTGGTGGCCTCAGGAAAGGCCAGTCCCCATGCGAGTTGCTAGGGGACCTCTCGGGATTCCTCTCCCGTCCATGCCGGGGCCTCAGTCCTTGTGTGGAGTCGGGGCCGGAACCCGAGGATTCCTCTCCAGTGTTGCCATGGATCTTGGGGTGCTTCTGAGTCTCCCCAGGGGAGTCAGGCCTCGTCTCGAGTGGGGGCATGCACGTGCGCTTTCCTCCCGAGCTGCAGCAGTAGTGTCACGCTTCCTGTCACGTGGATCAAGGGATCTGTGGCTTTCCCTCGAGGCTGTCCCTCGAGGCTTTCCCACGAGGCTTTCCCACAGGGCTGTGCCACGTGCCACCTTGGTGTGAGTCGATCCTCGGCGTGAAAGACGAGCCGGTGAAGGGAAAAGAGGTTCCTCTGGAATGGACTGAGACATCTGGGGGACTCTTGGAATGGTGGCACGACCCTGGAGTTCCTCTCGCCGTTCCTGTTGAGAGGGCCTCCTCTTGAGATGCGACGGGAACGCCGGGAACTCTTTCCCGACGAAGCAGGGAAAGGATCCCTCATCTCGAGCTACGAGGCGGAAACGGGGCTCCTCTGCATGTGGGCGGGACCCTCGTGATTCCTCTCGAGTGGAGACGGCTAGGTCGGGGAACTTCTTGATTTGCACCAAGGGTGTGAAGGACCCTTTCGAAGTTCCAGAGGTGAGGTGTGATCAGCCTCGAGACGCCTCAGCGGAAATGGGCCTCATCTCGCCTGGAGGGGAGAACCTCCTGGATTTTCTCGAGTTGCGGCAGGTCTTCTCGAGTTACGACGGGGACCTCAGGGACCCGCTCTGGTGGCCTCAGGAAAGGCCAGTCCCCATGCGAGTTGCTAGGGGACCTCTCGGGATTCCTCTCCCGTCCATGCCGGGGCCTCAGTCCTTGTGTGGATTCGGGGCCGGAACCCGAGGATTCCTCTCCAGTGTTGCCATGGATCTTGGGGTGCTTCTGAGTCTCCCCAGGGGAGTCAGGCCTCGTCTCGAGTGGGGGCATGCACGTGCGCTTTCCTCCCGAGCTGCAGCAGTAGTGTCACGCTTCCTGTCACGTGGATCAAGGGATCTGTGGCTTTCCCTCGAGGCTGTCCCTCGAGGCTTTCCCACGAGGCTTTCCCACAGGGCTGTGCCACGTGCCACCTTGGTGTGAGTCGATCCTCGGCGTGAAAGACGAGCCGGTGAAGGGAAAAGAGGTTCCTCTGGAATGGACTGAGACATCTGGGGGACTCTTGGAATGGTGGCACGACCCTGGAGTTCCTCTCGCCGTTCCTGTTGAGAGGGCCTCCTCTTGAGATGCGACGGGAACGCCGGGAACTCTTTCCCGACGAAGCAGGGAAAGGATCCCTCATCTCGAGCTACGAGGCGGAAACGGGGCTCCTCTGGATGTGGGCGGGACCCTCGTGATTCCTCTCGAGTGGAGACGGGTATGTCGGGGAACTTCTTGATTTGCACCAAGGGTGTGAAGGACCCTTTCGAAGTTCCAGAGGTGAGGTGTGATCAGCCTCGAGACGCCTCAGCGGAAATGGGCCTCATCTCGCCTGGAGGGGAGAACCTCCTGGATTTTCTCGAGTTGCGGCAGGTCTTCTCGAGTTACGACGGGGACCTCAGGGACCCGCTCTGGTGGCCTCAGGAAAGGCCAGTCCCCATGCGAGTTGCTAGGGGACCTCTCGGGATTCCTCTCCCGTCCATGCCGGGGCCTCAGTCCTTGTGTGGAGTCGGGGCCGGAACCCGAGGATTCCTCTCCAGTGTTGCCATGGATCTTGGGGTGCTTCTGAGTCTCCCCAGGGGAGTCAGGACTCGTCTCGAGTGGGGGCATGCACGTGCGCTTTCCTCCCGAGCTGCAGCAGTAGTGTCACGCTTCCTGTCACGTGGATCAAGGGATCTGTGGCTTTCCCTCGAGGCTGTCCGTCGAGGCTTTCCCACGAGGCTTTCCCACAGGGCTGTGCCACGTGCCACCTTGGTGTGAGTCGATCCTCGGCGTGAAAGACGAGCCGGTGAAGGGAAAAGAGGTTCCTCTGGAATGGACTGAGACATCTGGGGGACTCTTGGAATGGTGGCACGACCCTGGAGTTCCTCTCGCCGTTCCTGTTGAGAGGGCCTCCTCTTGAGATGCGACGGGAACGCCGGGAACTCTTTCCCGACGAAGCAGGGAAAGGATCCCTCATCTCGAGCTACGAGGCGGAAACGGGGCTCCTCTGCATGTGGGCGGGACCCTCGTGATTCCTCTCGAGTGGAGACGGCTAGGTCGGGGAACTTCTTGATTTGCACCAAGGGTGTGAAGGACCCTTTCGAAGTTCCAGAGGTGAGGTGTGATCAGCCTCGAGACGCCTCAGCGGAAATGGGCCTCATCTCGCCTGGAGGGGAGAACCTCCTGGAATTTCTCGAGTTGTGGCAGGTCTTCTCGAGTTACGACGGGGACCTCAGGGACTCGCTCTGGTGGCCTCAGGAAAGGCCAGTCCCCATGCGAGTTGCTAGGGGACCTCTCGGGATTCCTCTCCCGTCCATGCCGGGGCCTCAGTCCTTGTGTGGAGTCGGGGCCAGAACCTGAGGGTTCCTCTCCAGTGTTGCCATGGATCTTGGGGTGCTTCTGAGTCTCCCCAGGGGAGTCAGGCCTCGTCTCGAGTGGGGGCATGCACGTGCGCTTTCCTCCCGAGCTGCAGCAGTAGTGTCACGCTTCCTGTCACGTGGATCAAGGGATCTGTGGCTTTCCCTCGAGGCTGTCCCTCGAGGCTTTCCCACGAGGCTTTCCCACAGGGCTGTGCCACGTGCCACCTTGGTGTGAGTCGATCCTCGGCGTGAAAGACGAGCCGGTGAAGGGAAAAGAGGTTCCTCTGGAATGGACTGAGACATCTGGGGGACTCTTGCAATGGTGGCACGACCCTGGAGTTCCTCTCGCCGTTCCTGTTGAGAGGGCCTCCTCTTGAGATGCGACGGGAACGCCGGGAACTCTTTCCCGACGAAGCAGGGAAAGGATCCCTCATCTCGAGCTACGAGGCGGAAACGGGGCTCCTCTGGATGTGGGCGGGACCCTCGTGATTCCTCTCGAGTGGAGACGGGTATGTCGGGGAACTTCTTGATTTGCACCAAGGGTGTGAAGGACCCTTTCGAAGTTCCAGAGGTGAGGTGTGATCAGCCTCGAGACGCCTCAGCGGAAATGGGCCTCATCTCGCCTGGAGGGGAGAACCTCCTGGATTTTCTCGAGTTGCGGCAGGTCTTCTCGAGTTACGACGGGGACCTAAGGGACCCGCTCTGGTGGCCTCAGGAAAGGCCAGTCCCCATGCGAGTTGCTAGGGGACCTCTCGGGATTCCTCTCCCGTCCATGCCGGGGCCTCAGTCCTTGTGTGGAGTCGGGGCCGGAACCCGAGGATTCCTCTCCAGTGTTGCCATGGATCTTGGGGTGCTTCTGAGTCTCCCCAGGGGAGTCAGGCCTCGTCTCGAGTGGGGGCATGCACGTGCGCTTTCCTCCCGAGCTGCAGCAGTAGTGTCACGCTTCCTGTCACGTGGATCAAGGGATCTGTGGCTTTCCCTCGAGGCTGTCCCTCGAGGCTTTCCCACGAGGCTTTCCCACAGGGCTGTGCCACGTGCCACCTTGGTGTGAGTCGATCCTCGGCGTGAAAGACGAGCCGGTGAAGGGAAAAGAGGTTCCTCTGGAATGGACTGAGACATCTGGGGGACTCTTGGAATGGTGGCACGACCCTGGAGTTCCTCTCGCCGTTCCCGTTGAGAGGGCCTCCTCTTGAGATGCGACGGGAACGCCGGGAACTCTTTCCCGACGAAGCAGGGAAAGGATCCCTCATCTCGAGCTACGAGGCGGAAACGGGGCTCCTCTGCATGTGGGCGGGACCCTCGTGATTCCTCTCGAGTGGAGACGGCTAGGTCGGGGAACTTCTTGATTTGCACCAAGGGTGTGAAGGACCCTTTCGAAGTTCCAGAGGTGAGGTGTGATCAGCCTCGAGACGCCTCAGCGGAAATGGGCCTCATCTCGCCTGGAGGGGAGAACCTCCTGGATTTTCTCGAGTTGCGGCAGGTCTTCTCGAGTTACGACGGGGACCTCAGGGACCCGCTCTGGTGGCCTCAGGAAAGGCCAGTCCCCATGCGAGTTGCTAGGGGACCTCTCGGGATTCCTCTCCCGTCCATGCCGGGGCCTCAGTCCTTGTGTGGATTCGGGGCCGGAACCCGAGGATTCCTCTCCAGTGTTGCCATGGATCTTGGGGTGCTTCTGAGTCTCCCCAGGGGAGTCAGGCCTCGTCTCGAGTGGGGGCATGCACGTGCGCTTTCCTCCCGAGCTGCAGCAGTAGTGTCACGCTTCCTGTCACGTGGATCAAGGGATCTGTGGCTTTCCCTCGAGGCTGTCCCTCGAGGCTTTCCCACGAGGCTTTCCCACAGGGCTGTGCCACGTGCCACCTTGGTGTGAGTCGATCCTCGGCGTGAAAGACGAGCCGGTGAAGGGAAAAGAGGTTCCTCTGGAATGGACTGAGACATCTGGGGGACTCTTGGAATGGTGGCACGACCCTGGAGTTCCTCTCGCCGTTCCTGTTGAGAGGGCCTCCTCTTGAGATGCGACGGGAACGCCGGGAACTCTTTCCCGACGAAGCAGGGAAAGGATCCCTCATCTCGAGCTACGAGGCGGAAACGGGGCTCCTCTGGATGTGGGCGGGACTCTCGTGATTCCTCTCGAGTGGAGACGGCTAGGTCGGGGAACTTCTGGATTTGCACCAAGGGTTTGAAGGACCCTTTCGAAGTTCCAGAGGTGAGGTGTGATCAGCCTCGAGACGCCTCAGCGGAAATGGGCCTCATCTCGCCTGGAGGGGAGAACCTCCTGGATTTTCTCGAGTTGCGGCAGGTCCTCGAGTTACGACGGGGACCACAGGGACCCGCTCTGGTGGCCTCAGGAAAGGACATTCCCCATGCGAGTTGCTAGGGGACCTCTCGGGATTCCTCTCCCGTCCATGCCGGGGCCTCAGTCCTTGTGTGGAGTCGGGGCCGGAACCTGAGGATTCCTCTCCAGTGTTGCCATGGATCTTGGGGTGCTTCTGAGTCTCCCCAGGGGAGTCAGGCCTCGTCTCGAGTGGGGGCATGCACGTGCGCTTTCCTCCCGAGCTGCAGCAGTAGTGTCACGCTTCCTGTCACGTGGATCAAGGGATCTGTGGCTTTCCCTCGAGGCTGTCCCTCGAGGCTTTCCCACGAGGCTTTCCCACAGGGCTGTGCCACGTGCCACCTTGGTGTGAGTCGATCCTCGGCGTGAAAGACGAGCCGGTGAAGGGAAAAGAGGTTCCTCTGGAATGGACTGAGACATCTGGGGGACTCTTGGAATGGTGGCACGACCCTGGAGTTCCTCTCGCCGTTCCTGTTGAGAGGGCCTCCTCTTGAGATGCGACGGGAACGCCGGGAACTCTTTCCCGACGAAGCAGGGAAAGGATCCCTCATCTCGAGCTACGAGGCGGAAACGGGGCTCCTCTGGATGTGGGCGGGACCCTCGTGATTCCTCTCGAGTGGAGACGGGTATGTCGGGGAACTTCTGGATTTGCACCAAGGGTGTGAAGGACCCTTTCGAAGTTCCAGAGGTGAGGTGTGATCAGCCTCGAGACGCCTCAGCGGAAATGGGCCTCATCTCGCCTGGAGGGGAGAACCTCCTGGATTTTCTCGAGTTGCGGCAGGTCTTCTCGAGTTACGACGGGGACCTCAGGGACCCGCTCTGGTGGCCTCAGGAAAGGCCAGTCCCCATGCGAGTTGCTAGGGGACCTCTCGGGATTCCTCTCCCGTCCATGCCGGGGCCTCAGTCCTTGTGTGGAGTCGGGGCCGGAACCTGAGGATTCCTCTCCAGTGTTGCCATGGATCTTGGGGTGCTTCTGAGTCTCCCCAGGGGAGTCAGGCCTCGTCTCGAGTGGGGGCATGCACGTGCGCTTTCCTCCCGAGCTGCAGCAGTAGTGTCACGCTTCCTGTCACGTGGATCAAGGGATCTGTGGCTTTCCCTCGAGGCTGTCCCTCGAGGCTTTCCCACGAGGCTTTCCCACAGGGCTGTGCCACGTGCCACCTTGGTGTGAGTCGATCCTCGGCGTGAAAGACGAGCCGCTGAAGGGAAAAGAGGTTCCTCTGGAATGGACTGAGACATCTGGGGGACTCTTGGAATGGTGGCACGACCCTGGAGTTCCTCTCGCCGTTCCTGTTGAGAGGGCCTCCTCTTGAGATGCGACGGGAACGCCGGGAACTCTTTCCCGACGAAGCAGGGAAAGGATCCCTCATCTCGAGCTACGAGGCGGAAACGGGGCTCCTCTGGATGTGGGCGGGACCCTCGTGATTCCTCTCGTGTGGAGACGGCTAGGACGGGGAACTTCTTGATTTGCACCAAGGGTGTGAAGGACCCTTTCGAAGTTCCAGAGGTGAGGTGTGATCAGCCTCGAGACGCCTCAGCGGAAATGGGCCTCATCTCGCCTGGAGGGGAGAACCTCCTGGATTTTCTCGAGTTGCGGCAGGTCTTCTCGAGTTACGACGGGGACCTCAGGGACCCGCTCTGGTGGCCTCAGGAAAGGCCAGTCCCCATGCGAGTTGCTAGGGGACCTCTCGGGATTCCTCTCCCGTCCATGCCGGGGCCTCAGTCCTTGTGTGGAGTCGGGGCCGGAACCTGAGGATTCCTCTCCAGTGTTGCCATGGATCTTGGGGTGCTTCTGAGTCTCCCCAGGGGAGTCAGGCCTCGTCTCGAGTGGGGGCATGCACGTGCGCTTTCCTCCCGAGCTGCAGCAGTAGTGTCACGCTTCCTGTCACGTGGATCAAGGGATCTGTGGCTTTCCCACGAGGCTTTCCCACAGGGCTGTGCCACGTGCCACCTTGGTGTGAGTCGATCCTCGGCGTGAAAGACGAGCAGGTGAAGGGAAAAGAGGTTCCTCTGGAATGGACTGAGACATCTGGGGGACTCTTGGAATGGTGGCACGACCCTGGAGTTCCTCTCGCCGTTCCTGTTGAGAGGGCCTCCTCTTGAGATGCGACGGGAACGCCGGGAACTCTTTCCCGACGAAGCAGGGAAAGGATCCCTCATCTCGAGCTACGAGGCGGAAACGGGGCTCCTCTGGATGTGGGCGGGACCCTCGTGATTCCTCTCGAGTGGAGACGGCTAGGACGGGGAACTTCTTGATTTGCACCAAGGGTGTGAAGGACCCTTTCGAAGTTCCAGAGGTGAGGTGTGATCAGCCTCGAGACGCCTCATCGGAAATGGGCCTCATCTCGCCTGGAGGGGAGAACCTCCTGGATTTTCTCGAGTTGCGGCAGGTCTTCTCGAGTTACGACGGGGACCTCAGGGACCCGCTCTGGTGGCCTCAGGAAAGGCCAGTCCCCATGCGAGTTGCTAGGGGACCTCTCGGGATTCCTCTCCCGTCCATGCCGGGGCCTCAGTCCTTGTGTGGAGTCGGGGCCGGAACCTGAGGATTCCTCTCCAGTGTTACCATGGATCTTGGGGTGCTTCTGAGTCTCCCCAGGGGAGTCAGGCCTCGTCTCGAGTGGGGGCATGCACGTGGGCTTTCCTCCCGAGCTGCAGCAGTAGTGTCACGCTTCCTGTCACGTGGATCAAGGGATCTGTGGCTTTCCCTCGAGGCTGTCCGTCGAGGCTTTCCCACGAGGCTTTCCCACAGGGCTGTGCCACGTGCCACCTTGGTGTGAGTCGATCCTCGGCGTGAAAGACGAGCCGGTGAAGGGAAAAGAGGTTCCTCTGGAATGGACTGAGACATCTGGGGGACTCTTGGAATGGTGGCACGACCCTGGAGTTCCTCTCGCCGTTCCTGTTGAGAGGGCCTCCTCTTGAGATGCGACGGGAACTCTTTCCCGACGAAGCAGGGAAAGGATCGCTCATCTCGAGCTACGAGGCGGAAACGGGGCTCCTCTGGATGTGGGCGGGACCCTCGTGATTCCTCTCGAGTGGAGACGGCTAGGACGGGGAACTTCTTGATTTGCACCAAGGGTGTGAAGGACCCTTTCGAAGTTCCAGAGGTGAGGTGTGATCAGCCTGGAGACGCCTCATCGGAAATGGGCCTCATCTCGCCTGGAGGGGAGAACCTCCTGGATTTTCTCGAGTTGCGGCAGGTCTTCTCGAGTTACGACGGGGACCTCAGGGACCCGCTCTGGTGGCCTCAGGAAAGGCCAGTCCCCATGCGAGTTGCTAGGGGACCTCTCGGGATTCCTCTCCCGTCCATGCCGGGGCCTCAGTCCTTGTGTGGAGTCGGGGCCGGAACCTGAGGATTCCTCTCCAGTGTTGCCATGGATCTTGGGGTGCTTCTGAGTCTCCCCAGGGGAGTCAGGCCTCGTCTCGAGTGGGGGCATGCACGTGCGCTTTCCTCCCGAGCTGCAGCAGTAGTGTCACGCTTCCTGTCACGTGGATCAAGGGATCTGTGGCTTTCCCTCGAGGCTGTCCGTCGAGGCTTTCCCACGAGGCTGTCCCACAGGGCTGTGCCACGTGCCACCTTGGTGTGAGTCGATCCTCGGCGTGAAAGACGAGCCGGTGAAGGGAAAAGAGGTTCCTCTGGAATGGACTGAGACATCTGGGGGACTCTTGGAATGGTGGCACGACCCTGGAGTTCCTCTCGCCGTTCCTGTTGAGAGGGCCTCCTCTTGAGATGCGACGGGAACGCCGGGAACTCTTTCCCGACGAAGCAGGGAAAGGATCCCTCATCTCGAGCTACGAGGTGGAAACGGGGCTCCTCTGGATGTGGGCGGGACCCTCGTGATTCCTCTCGAGTGGAGACGGTTAGGTCGGGAACTTCTGGATTTGCACCAAGGGTGTGAAGGACCCTTTCGAAGTTCCAGAGGTGAGGTGTGATCAGCCTCGAGACGCCTCAGCGGAAATGGGCCTCATCTCGCCTGGAGGGGAGAACCTCCTGGATTTTCTCGAGTTGCGGCAGGTCTTCTCGAGTTACGATGGGGACCTCAGGGACCCGCTCTGGTGGCCTCAGGAAAGGCCAGTCCCCATGCGAGTTGCTAGGGGACCTCTCGGGATTCCTCTCCCGTCCATGCCGGGGCCTCAGTCCTTGTGTGGAGTCGGGCCCGGAACCTGAGGATTCCTCTCCAGTGTTGCCATGGATCTTGGGGTGCTTCTGAGTCTCCCCAGGGGAGTCAGGCCTCGTCTCGAGTGGGGGCATGCACGTGCGCTTTTCTCCCGAGCTGCAGCAGTAGTGTCACGCTTCCTGTCACGTGGATCAAGGGATCTGTGGCTTTCCCTCGAGGCTGTCCCTCGAGGCTTTCCCACGAGGCTTTCCCACAGGGCTGTGCCACGTGCCACCTTGGTGTGAGTCGATCCTCGGCGTGAAAGACGAGCCGGTGAAGGGAAAAGAGGTTCCTCTGGAATGGACTGAGACATCTGGGGGACTCTTGGAATGGTGGCACGACCCTGGAGTTCCTCTCGCCGTTCCTGTTGAGAGGGCCTCCTCTTGAGATGCGACGGGAACGCCGGGAACTCTTTCCCGACGAAGCAGGGAAAGGATCCCTCATCTCGAGCTACGAGGCGGAAACGGGGCTCCTCTGGATGTGGGCGGGACCCTCGTGATTCCTCTCGAGTGGAGACGGCTAGGTCGGGAACTTCTGGATTTGCACCAAGGGTGTGAAGGACCCTTTCGAAGTTCCAGAGGTGAGGTGTGATCAGCCTCGAGACGCCTCAGCGGAAATGGGCCTCATCTCGCCTGGAGGGGAGAACCTCCTGGATTTTCTCGAGTTGCGGCAGGTCTTCCTGAGTTACGACGGGGACCTCAGGGACCCGCTCTGGTGGCCTCAGGAAAGGCCAGTCCCCATGCGAGTTGCTAGGGGACCTCTCGGGATTCCTCTCCCGTCCATGCCGGGGCCTCAGTCCTTGTGTGGAGTCGGGGACGGAACCTGAGGATTCCTCTCCAGTGTTGCCATGGATCTTGGGGTGCTTCTGAGTCTCCCCAGGGGAGTCAGGGCTCGTCTCGAGTGGGGGCATGCACGTGCGCTTTCCTCCCGAGCTGCAGCAGTAGTGTCACGCTTCCTGTCACGTGGATCAAGGGATCTGTGGCTTTCCCTCGAGGCTGTCCCTCGAGGCTTTCCCACGAGGCTTTCCCACAGGGCTGTGCCACGTGCCACCTTGGTGTGAGTCGATCCTCGGCGTGAAAGACGAGCCGGTGAAGGGAAAAGAGGTTCCTCTGGAATGGACTGAGACATCTGGGGGACTCTTGGAATGGTGGCACGACCCTGGAGTTCCTCTCGCCATTCCTGTTGAGAGGGCCTCCTCTTGAGATGCGACGGGAACGCCGGGAACTCTTTCCCGACGAAGCAGGGAAAGGATCCCTCATCTCGAGCTACGAGGCGGAAACGGGGCTCCTCTGGATGTGGGCGGGACCCTCGTGATTCCTCTCGAGTGGAGACGGCTAGGTCGGGAACTTCTGGATTTGCACCAAGGGTGTGAAGGACCCTTTCGAAGTTCCAGAGGTGAGGTGTGATCAGCCTCGAGACGCCTCAGCGGAAATGGGCCTCATCTCGCCTGGAGGGGAGAACCTCCTGGATTTTCTCGAGTTGCGGCAGGTCTTCTCGAGTTACGACGGGGACCTCAGGGACCCGCTCTGGTGGCCTCAGGAAAGGCCAGTCCCCATGCGAGTTGCTAGGGGACCTCTCGGGATTCCTCTCTCGTCCATGCCGGGGCCTCAGTCCTTGTGTGGAGTCGGGGCCGGAACCTGAGGATTCCTCCCCAGTGTTGCCATGGATCTTGGGGTGCTTCTGAGTCTCCCCAGGGGAGTCAGGCCTCGTCTCGAGTGGGGGCATGCACGTGCGCTTTCCTCCCGAGCTGCAGCAGTAGTGTCACGCTTCCTGTCACGTGGATCAAGGGATCTGTGGCTTTCCCTCGAGGCTGTCCCTCGAGGCTTTCCCACGAGGCTTTCCCACAGGGCTGTGCCACGTGCCACCTTGGTGTGAGTCGATCCTCGGCGTGAAAGACGAGCCGGTGAAGGGAAAAGAGGTTCCTCTGGAATGGACTGAGACATCTGGGGGACTCTTGGAATGGTGGCACGACCCTGGAGTTCCTCTCGCCATTCCTGTTGAGAGGGCCTCCTCTTGAGATGCGACGGGAACGCCGGGAAATCTTTCCCGACGAAGCAGGGAAAGGATCCCTCATCTCGAGCTACGAGGCGGAAACGGGGCTCCTCTGGATGTGGGCGGGACCCTCGTGATTCCTTTCGAGTGGAGACGGTTAGGTCGGGGAACTTCTTGATTTGCACCAAGGGTGTGAAGGACCCTTTCGAAGTTCCAGAGGTGAGGTGTGATCAGCCTCGAGACGCCTCAGCGGAAATGGGCCTCATCTTGCCTGGAGGGGAGAACCTCCTGGATTTTCTCGAGTTGCGGCAGGTCTTCTCGAGTTACGACGGGGACCTCAGGGACCCGCTCTGGTGGCCTCAGGAAAGGCCAG
The DNA here is from genome assembly GCF_023091745.1 of Budorcas taxicolor. Lineage (NCBI taxonomy): Eukaryota > Metazoa > Chordata > Mammalia > Artiodactyla > Bovidae > Budorcas > Budorcas taxicolor. The sequence goes on from NW_026291670.1 coordinate 1,218,464, forward strand.
TCCCCATGCGAGTTGCTAGGGGACCTCTCGGGATTCCTCTCCCGTCCATGCCGGGGCCTCAGTCCTTTTGTGGAGTCGGGGCCGGAACCTGAGGATTCCTCTCCAGTGTTGCCATGGATCTTGGGGTGCTTCTGAGCCTCCCCAGGGGAGTCAGGTCTCGTCTCGAGTGGGGGCATGCACGTGCGCTTTCCTCCCGAGCTGCAGCAGTAGTGTCACGCTTCCTGTCACGTGGATCAAGGGATCTGTGGCTTTCCCTCGAGGCTGTCCCTCGAAGCTTTCCCACGAGGCTTTCCCCCAGGGCTGTGCCACGTGCCACCTTGGTGTGAGTCGATCCTCGGCGTGAAAGACGAGCCGGTGAAGGGAAAAGAGGTTCCTCTGGAATGGACTGAGACATCTGGGGGACTCTTGGAATGGTGGCACGACCCTGGAGTTCCTCTCCCCATTCCTGTTGAGAGGGCCTCCTCTTGAGATGCGACGGGAACGCCGGGAACTCTTTCCCGACGAAGCAGGGAAAGGATCCCTCATCTCGAGCTACGAGGCGGAAACGGGGCTCCTCTGGATGTGGGCGGGACCCTCGTGATTCCTCTCGAGTGGAGACGGCTAGGTCGGGGAACTTCTGGATTTGCACCAAGGGTGTGAAGGACCCTTTCGAAGTTCCAGAGGTGAGGTGTGATCAGCCTCGAGACGCCTCAGCGGAAATGGGCCTCATCTCGCCTGGAGGGGAGAACCTCCTGGATTTTCTCGAGTTGCGGCAGGTCTTCTCGAGTTACAACGGGGACCTCAGGGACCCGCTCTGGTGGCCTCAGGAAAGGCCAGTCCCCATGCGAGTTGCTAGGGGACCTCTCGGGATTCCTCTCCCGTCCATGCCGGGGCCTCAGTCCTTGTGTGGAGTCGGGGCCGGAACCTGAGGATTCCTCCCCAGTGTTGCCATGGATCTTGGGGTGCTTCTGAGTCTCCCCAGGGGAGTCAGGCCTCGTCTCGAGTGGGGGCATGCACGTGCGCTTTCCTCCCGAGCTGCAGCAGTAGTGTCACGCTTCCTGTCACGTGGATCAAGGGATCTGTGGCTTTCCCTCGAGGCTGTCCCTCGAGGCTTTCCCACGAGGCTTTCCCACAGGGCTGTGCCACGTGCCACCTTGGTGTGAGTCGATCCTCGGCGTGAAAGACGAGCCGGTGAAGGGAAAAGAGGTTCCTCTGGAATGGACTGAGACATCTGGGGGACTCTTGGAATGGTGGCACGACCCTGGAGTTCCTCTCGCCGTTCCTGTTGAGAGGCCTCCTCTTGAGATGCGACGGGAACGCCGGGAACTCTTTCCCGACGAAGCAGGGAAAGGGATCCCTCATCTCGAGCTACGAGGCGGAAACGGGGCTCCTCTGGATGTGGGCGGGGACCCTCGTGATTCCTCTCGAGTGGAGACGGTTAGGTCGGGGAACTTCTTGATTTGCACCAAGGGTGTGAAGGACCCTTTCGAAGTTCCAGAGGTGAGGTGTGATCAGCCTCGAGACGCCACAGCGGAAATGGGCCTCATCTCGCCTGGAGGGAAGAACCTCCTGGATTTTCTCGAGTTGCGGCAGGTCTTCTCGTGTTACGACGGGGACCTCAGGGACCCGCACTGGTGGCCTCAGGAAAGGCCAGTCCCCATGCGAGTTGCTAGGGGACCTCTCGGGATTCCTCTCCCGTCCATGCCGGGGCCTCAGTCCTTGTGTGGAGTCGGGGCCGGAACCTGAGGATTCCTCTCCAGTGTTGCCATGGATCTTGGGGTGCTTCTGAGCCTCCCCAGGGGAGTCAGGTCTCGTCTCGAGTGGGGGGCAATGCACGTGCGCTTTCCTCCCGAGCTGCAGCAGTAGTGTCACGTTTCCTCTACGTGGATCAAGGGATCTGTGGCTTTCCCTCGAGGCTGTCCCTCGAGGCTTTCCCACGAGGCTTTCCCACAGGGCTGTGCCACGTGCCACCTTGGTGTGAGTCGATCCTCGGCGTGAAAGACGAGCCGG